>NW_026892647.1:0-600000 GCF_033815535.1 Pezoporus flaviventris | reverse complement strand
CCTGACCAATTTGGTGGCCTTCTATGATGGGGATACAGAACTGATGGACAGGTGTAGAGCAGTTGATGTCATCTACCTGGACTTGTGTAAAGCATTCGACACTGTCCCACACGGCATCCTTGTCTCTAAATTGGAGCGACATCAATTTGATGGATGGACCGCTTGGTGGATAAAGAACTGGCTGGATGGCCGCACGCAAAGAGTTGTGGTCAATGGCTCAGTGTCCGGCTGGAGACCAGTAATGAGTGGTGTCCCTCAGGGATCGGTGTTGGGACCGATCTTGTTTAACATCTTCGTCGCTGACGTGGACAGTGGGATTGAGTGCGCCCTCAGCAAGTTTGCCGATGACACCAAGCTGTGCGGTTCGGTTGATACGCTGGAGGGAAGGAATCCCATCCAGAGGGACCTTGACACGCTTGTGAGGTGGGCTGATGCCAACCTCATGAAGTTTAACCATGCCAAGTGCAAGGTCCTACACCTGGGTTGGAGCAATCCCAGGCACAGCTACAGGTTGGGCAGAGAAGAGATCCAGAGCAGCCCTGCGGAGAAGAACTTGGGGGTGTTGGTTGATGAGAAAATGAACATAAGTAGGCAGTGTGCGCTTGCAGCCCAGAAAGCCAACCATATCCTGGGCTGCACCAAAAGGAGCGCGACCAGCAGGTCGAAGGAGGGGATCCTGCCCCTTTACTCTGCTCTCATGAGACCTCACCTGGAGTATTGTGTGCAGTTCTGGCGTCCTCAACATAAAAAGGACATGGAACTGTTAGAACAAGTCCAGAGAAGGGCCACGAGGATGATCAGGGGACTGGAGCACCTCCCGTATGAAGACAGGCTGAGGAAGTTGGGGCTGTTCAGTCTGGAGAAGAGAAGGCTGTGTGGAGACCTCATAGCAGCCTTCCAGTATCTGAAGGGGGCCTACAGGGATGCTGGAGAGGGACTCTTCATTAGAGACTGTAGTGAAAGGACAAGGGGTAATGGGTTAATACTTAAACAGGGGAAGTTTAGATTGGATATAATGAGGAAATTCTTTCCTGTTAGGGTGGTGAGGTACTGGAATAGGTTGCCCAAGGAGGTTGTGAATGCTCTATCCCTGGCAGTGTTCAAGACCAGTTTGAACAAGGCCTTGGGTGATATGATTTAGCGTGAGGTGTCCCTGCCTATGGCAGGGGGTTTGGAACTATATGATCTAAATGTCCTTTCCAACCCTAACGATTCTATGATTCGATGATTCATTCTAGAGAACATACTGAGAATTCTCACAGGATGAATCATTATAGTTGTGACATAGTTTAAGAAAAACAGTCTAGAAGAACAGGACACAGGGATAAGGAGTCTCTGGGAACTGCAGGTGTCCAGGATGGGCTACAGTTAAACTAACTGATAAGTAGGAGGGTAGGAGGATTATTATTTCCCTGGTGAAAACGAACCAATTAAACTAGTATGAGCATCTACTGCTCATGCTCAGAAGGATGACAGAGGTGATAAAGATTGTTGGAAGAAGTAAACGACCCTCAGAGACCACCACCACAATTCTGTACCCATGCTGGGAACTTTCTGGAAAATTATGTAATCCGTACGTAGTCTCATGAATATGCATGTATGCCCAGTGGCTATAAAAAGATGTCTTGTGTGGCAACTGGGGGACACACGTTAGGAGGAGCTACCTCCCGTGTTTCCCTGCACCGCAATAAAGAATACCTGCTTGTCAGCTTGAGAACATTGTTGCCTAGTTTGTTCCTGGAGTTTTCTCCGAATCAATTTGGCTACCCAGATGAGACCCTCTCTGCTCGGCTGCAGGACCCGCTGAGGGCAGGGTTCTCTAGGGCCCTCAGGAATTTTTCCCAGAGGGACCCCTCGACTCATTTGGATCACTACGGGAGCAGACAAGGACCATCTCATAAAAGGTATTCTTTTCTTTTATATAGTCTGTAATGTGCAGGGGGCATCTTGCATAAAGACTAAATTGGTAGTTGGGTTGTTTTGGTAAGCGTACGCAAAGTTTGGAAGCCTTCTGTAACTTGAGATAGGAAATCTTGTAGGTAAAGGCATATACCCAGCTGCTAGTGTCCTTTTGGTATACAACCACAAGAAGCAGGGGGCTTCTTGTGGTTTGGGTCCTGAAAGACGCAGGGGATGTTTTGTGGAAATGGTTTTGGATCTTGTTGGTATTTATTTTGTTGTTTGTTACATTAAGGATTTTGGTCTTGTGATTTTGGTATCAGTGACAGACTGTTATATCTAAGCAGGGGGCATCTTGTTCTTTGGGTCCTACAAGACACAGGGGGTGTCTTGTGGAAATGGTTTTGGTTCCAGTGTGCTATCAACAGCCCATAAGGGATTTGATTCAGTGATGCTGTCAGCGTGGGTCCCTGAATAGGTTAGTTAGGAAGGTTAGTCAAATCACCCTCCGACACAGTGGGCTGTCCAGCACATCCCACAGTGGGACGCAGACAGGCTGGTCGGGCACAAGGGTCTCGTCCTTCTTGGGACACTGACAGGCTGGTCAACTATAAAGGGTCCAAGGAAACCCCACTATTAATGTTACAATATGGTCTGAGCCATAGGGGTTAGGAAGTATTGCTTTTGATTCTACGGATATTCGTCTTATTTTGAGGCTCGTTACAGTAATGATTTCGGTCTTGTGATTTTGGTACTGGTGACAGGATGTTATAACTGCGTTATTAACTGTTGTTTGTTTGAATTTTAGTCTCTGTCTTTGTCTCGGGTGTAGTAATTGTTACTGTAATGAATTTATATTGGTACCAAGGTTTACCACTGGCTCTATTAAGAATTCGAACTCAACCTTGGTCGAAAGAAGAGGTTAGCCCATTTGAGATTTTGTATGGAAGACCATATCAGTCCCAGTTTAAAGGAGAAAATCTTCAGGAAGAGGGAGAAGGCTATCTCCAACAGTTGCTGATCAATCTGGAAAAACAATTGGAGGAGATAAATAAGAGAATAGTAGGGACAAGAGCAAGAGGTTAAGAATTTACAGGAGAAGTGGAGCGCACCGTACCAGGTATTACTAACCACCTTTAAAGCAGTGAAGATAAAGGAACAACCTGCTTGGATACATTATTCAAGAATAAAGAAAGCACCAGAGCCTGAGAAGACATGGCAGATCGAACCTTCAGGACCCTTAAGTATGAAATTGCGTCTGTCACAATTTGGACCCATATGATAACTAGTATGCAAGCTTGGGACCGGAACTTATACCTGAAATTAGTGCAGAATGTTACTAAAGTTTTAATCACAGTGACTGCTGGGTGTGTACACAGCTGCCTAAATCAGGAGAAAGCCTGGATCTTTCATTAACTGGAGTTCCAATTCCTAACACTATCTCATGGACAAATTTTTGGGTGAACACTAACAATCTACATCCGAGGGAAAGGCTAAAATTTGGGATAGCTAATCCTAATCCAGGTAATAAATATTACGCCTGAGCACAAAGATGTATAACACCAGGAACCAGGGTAGGAGATCATGCTTGTTTAAACGCCACAGATGTAGGTCACCCTTCAAATTGCAATCATACTATTAATATAGATGGTATTGTAGTTCAGTTGTGGCCTGTTCCTAAAGGGAAAGGATGGTATTGGTTATGTGGAGAAAATGCTTATATGAGTCTGCCCCCCAACTGGAAGGGGGCATGCACCTTAGGTGCTATAATACCCAATTTTACTATTATCGACAGGTATCCTTTCGGCACCTGGATTAGAAGTTTTGCTAAATTAACTAAGCGAGGGTTTAACCCTATAATGGAACGGCACAGAGCATTTCATAGTTTTGTAAGAGGGCTAATTCCATCTTTGGCAGTAAGTGAATTAGAAAAAGCAATTGTAAATATCTCAGCAGCCATAGAGGAAATGGAAAGTAAAAACACTGATATAATTCAGGCAGAACAACAACAGATAACCAGGCTGTCTAAAGTGGTATTTCGAAACCGAATGGCTCTAGACATGTTACTGGCATCACAAGGAGGGGTTTGTTCCATAATCAATGAAAGCTGTTGTTCCTATAGAGACCAAAGTGGCAGAATGGAAACAGATCTGGAGGAAATTTGGAAACAAACTAAGATATTTCATGAA
This sequence comes from Pezoporus flaviventris, assembly GCF_033815535.1. Taxonomy (NCBI): domain Eukaryota; kingdom Metazoa; phylum Chordata; class Aves; order Psittaciformes; family Psittacidae; genus Pezoporus; species Pezoporus flaviventris. The sequence continues at coordinate 595,912 of NW_026892647.1, read as the reverse complement.
ATGGCCATGGATGACACCTCCTGGGGTTTGAACAAACATGGAAAAAGTTAACTTCTTGGTTATCCAATCTCTTCTCTTTGAGGCAACTGGTTGCAGGAATATTGATGTTGATTATTTTAATATTGATTACTTGTGGCATGATACAATGTTCCCTCTGGTGTTGTAAACGATCTATGATAAATTATGAAGATTGGAAAAGGAATGATATTAAGAACCCAGTAGACGCGGGAAATTATTTCAAAAAGACTTTTGATGGCAATGATAATGTACAAAATGTCACAGAAGAATTTGCAAAAGGACAGAAAAAGGGGGGAATTTGAGACAAGGGGGCACAAAATCACAAAATGGAATATAGAAACCTTTAGAATTAGTTTTAAGTAATGTTGAGTTTGATGGCTTTGTAACAGTAGCAATGGAAAATACCTGAGGTGCATGATACGTAGAGAAAAAAAATAGAGTACAGCTAGAGAACATACTGAGAATTCTCACAAGGTAAATCATTATAGTTGTGATATAGTTTTAAGAAAAACAGTCTAGAAGAACAGGACACAGGGATAAGGAGTCTCCGGGAACTGCAGGTGTCCAGGATGTGCTACAGTTAAACTAACTGATAAGTAGGAGGATAGGAGGATTATTATGTCTCTGGTGCTAACGAACCAATTAAACTAGTATGAGCATCTACTGTGCGTGCTTCAAAGTCTGCCAGCAGTGGTGAAGATTGTTGGAAGAAGTAAACGACCCTCAGAGACCACCACCACAATTCTGTACACATGGGGGGAACTTTCTGGAAAATCATGTAATCCGTACGTAGCCTCATGAATATCTGTGTATGCCTAGCGGCTATAAAAGGACAGCTTGTATGGCAACTGGGGGACACACGTTAGGAGGAGCTATCCCCCGTGTCTCCCGGCGCCGCAATAAAGAATAGGTATTCTTGTCAACTTGCAAGCTTAGTTGGCAAGTTTGCTCCTGGAGTTTTCTCTGAATCATGAGTTATTTGCTGAGTTATGTATTGCTTAATTTTGGGCACGGAAAGTAAGTTATTACATCAGTTAGATGCTGTAGTTGGGAGAACTAGTGCCTGGGTTTAGACACAAGTGAGAAAGGCTTAAATGGCAGAGAAATTTAGTAAGAATCCAGCTGTGCTGATACTTGGCACCAGATGTAGCAACTTGAACTATCTAATCATGGTGTGCTTAGTCCCCATGCACTTGTACTGATCTTGCTTTTCTATTGATGTGATGTTATAGCTGACTAGTCTGGCAGTAATGCGTGTTTGGGTTTCGCTTGCCTTATGTGCTGAGGGGTAAACGCTTCACTTGTCAAGGTTTAAAACAACCCCAGCCTTGTCTTTGCACTCTTCAGAAACACTCATTTGATCTTGAGTGCTTCTTAACAGGCATGTAGCATTGTTACAACCATCTTGAAGGAATACCTGTATCTGACCTCACTGTTTCTGATACTGGATTCCAGAGAGACTTCAGAGTGCACCTGCAGCTGAGGCAAACGTGGGTAGCATTTAGTAAGTGCCCCTTCAACTTGGTATCTGTTAATAGATATTCAGGAGCTTCAGTTGCTGTCTTGCTACAGTTTCTGCCTTGGTAAATCTCCTCCTCTACATATGGTGCTCACAGAAGGAAGCACAATTCTCTTTATGCTTTTACTGCAAGGCTACTAGTGTATGTGTAAGGGGCCATAATGCAGTGGCAGTCGTGATGAGAGTCCTTGTGTTACTAGCAATCTGCTTGCTCTGTAGCAATTTCTTGCTATTTCTAACTCATTTTTGCCTTTTTCTAACTTGGTTTAACCCATTTTTGACCATTTCTAACCCTTTTATGCCCATTTCTAACCCATTTTAAGGGGTTTTTTTTTGGCTATTTCTAAACAATTCATGGACATTTCTATTTCATATTTGCCCATTTCTTACCACTTTTGAGCCTTTTTTTGGCTATTTCTAACCAATTTTTCCCATCACTAACCCATTTTAAGTCTTTTATTTGCTATTTCTAAACAATTGATGTCCACTCCTATCTTGGTTTTGCCCGTTTCTTACCAGTTTTAAGCCTCTTTTGGCTACTTCTAAAACAATTGGCAATTTCGAACCGATTTTATGTCTTTTTTTTGCTATTTCTAAGCAATTGATGGCCACTTCTATCTTATTTTTGCCCACTTCTTACCCTTTTTAAGTCTTTTATTGCTATTTCTGAACAATTTATGGCCATTTCTAGCCTGTTTTAAGCTTTTCCTAGCTATTTCTAAACTGGCTTGAGCTATTTCTAACTGTTTTTTTGCCCAATTCTAAGTCTTTTTAAGCCATTTTGGCCATTCCCAAACCATTTTTGTCCTGTTCTTTACCAATTTCTTGCCATTTCTAACACATTTTTGTCCTTTTCTGACTTGGTTTGAAACATTTTCATCCATTTCTAACCCCTTTTAACTCCTTTGTGCTCTTTCTATACAATTTACGGTCATTTCTATCTTATCTTTGCCCATTTCTTACCAGTTTTAAGCCATTTTTGCTATTTCTGAACAGTTTCTTGCCATTTCTAGCCTGTTTTAGGCTTTTCTTAGCTGTTTCTAAACTGGCTTTGATAGGCGGATTGACTCCACAACTTGTTAAAGTTGTAAAGTAGGTATGGTTTATTCAGCTGAGGCACGTGGGGGCTAGTTCCTCCAAAGGCATGCTCACCCCAGCGTTTTTTTCCCTCTACATTTATTCTCTGAAGTGTTGCATATGCAATAGGTTACACAACACGCCTATACATATTCATATCCTTTTCCCGCTTCATCAGGCCCATCAGGTTTACGAACAGGTAAAATAGGGGTGTTAAAATCAGACTGGCACTCCTTTAGCATTCTTAATTGTAGGTAATTACTGTGCGAATTCCTTCCCTATCTTCCATGTTCAGAGGGCATTGTTTAATCCTGACTGGCTGTTTTCCCTCCTTGAGCCTAATCTGTATTGGGGGTGCATTTTTGCCCCTTCAAGGTATGTTTGCAGTCCATACCCCTGGAAATACCTGATCCAGTATATCTTCCCTGACTTCTTCATTGACATGGTTAGTAACCAAAACTAAGTTTAACATCTTTATATATTGTTGGTCATTTATTTTTAAAGTGATCTCGCCTCCTTTGAAAATAATAGTCGCTTCTAAATGTTCTAATAAATCTCTCCCCAAAAGAGCTTTTGGGGAGTTAGGCATATGCAAGAATTTATGAATGCCCCCTTGCTTTTTCAATTGATAAGCCTTTTCATTTTGGCCAGTCGCCCCTTTTACCATAATATAATCATCCCCCAAAGACATTAAAGCTTTGTTTAAAACTGAATGCGTTGCATCCGTATCAACTAAAAATTCCACTTCTTTTTCTTTGTCTTCATTATAACCAGTGGATCTGTTAAGGAAGATTCCCCCGGTCCCCATCAGTCTAGTTCCAATTCAGTTACAAGAGCCACCCCACGGCACTCCCCCTTTCTTTTCCTTTTCTTTTTTCTTTTTCTCATAGCTGCTCACCCTGCTCTGCAAGGGCTGCAGATGTCTGCCTGTGCAACAGCACTTCTGGTTTAACTCTTTCTTAACTCTGAATGTGAATCTACTCCTTGATGCCAGTGACAACAATCTCCTCTTCCTTATCAATATCTGATAGGACAGATACAGAGTGGGCTCCTCTCAGAGCTACTTGTGATATATAATTTTCCTACCTATCTTCCTGATTACTGTTTTTCTAACTTTAAACATCTTTCCCCAATATCACAGGCTGAACAGCATCTCTCCAGCTTAACTTCCAGTTTTTCCCTGTCCTTTTCCAAAGCAAAAATTAAGGGATCTGGCTGAGCTATATTAATTTTGCATTCAGTCTGTCACTCTGGGTGGTTTCTTAAAGTGAAAATCATATCTGCATATATTATTTCATCCCATTTTCTTTGCCCCTCAAAAGAACATTAAATGTAACAATGTATTATAGTTCAGAGTTCCATTTTTAGACCATTTTGCCTGATCTTCCAAAGTATATAAAGGCCACCATTGGTTATAATATTTTACCAACATTTTCTTGTTTACCGAGCCCCCGGGAGACCCTCCCAGTTCTTTCCAATGTGCAAAATGCAACCTACTGGGTTTTTCTTCAGAATTCCCTTGCTTTGACCGGCTTCCATTTCAAGCAAGCTTTTACAAATCTCTATAGCCTCTCTCTCCCAGTGCTCTGCAAATGCACTTATAAAAATATGAGAGCACCTACACACAAGTTTTATGATATTCTCAGGGGGGTCAGTAAAATAATATTTCTGGGTTCTGCAGATCAACTCCTCTGCTGTTAGATAATAGTTTCAGTTACAGCAAAATTTACACTGTCCTAGTATCCACAGCAGGTTTTACTGTTGAAAAGTTATTATGCACCTGTATGTGAGGCTATAATTCTTTGAGTGTAAAGTCCAGGTCTCAAGAATAGTACTATAAATATTAGAGGTTATACTTTTCTTACGCAGCCAGTGGGGCACAGAGAGGGAACTCTTCTTAACACCCCCAATTAGCCACGGTTTACTTTTGTCTACTCCTCCCCCAGAATCTAAATCAGAAAAGAGAATGCAAGACAGAACAAATACGCTTCGTCCGTCTCCGGCTGCTCTCCTCACGGATAACACGGAACCGTGGATCAGGACTCCGCACTTGCTTCACAGCTATGCCACGTCTCAGCCACACACAGAATTCTTGCACACAGGGATTCCATATACTCTCAAACAGTGGTTCTGCTTACCCTTCTCCTGCTTCCTACACAGTCATTAGCAGGTCCGTCCTTGTAAGCGGCGAGGAGAAGCAAAACAGGCCAACCCAATAGGGGGGATAAGCAAACTTCTACTTTATTTGTGACGCAGTTCACTTATATAGGCGTGGTATTTAGCCACGCCTCCTAGGCACAAGAGTATTGGTTAGATCCACACAGCTTCCTCCACATTCTCCTCCCACCTCCAGTTTCCGGTTACCCATGGGGGTTACCCCTTGCCTTGCTCCCACAGGCCTCTAAGGCTCCATGGCCTTGCTCATAGAGCCATTCTGCAACAATTCCCCCCTTTTTCTTTGTGCGAGCTAGACACTGTGGGTTATTCTGTTCACCTGTTTTATCACACAACTATAAGCAAGTCTAATAGCTACAATGATTAACCTAACAATGATACATAAGTGCAGTACTTCAAATAGCAGTGTTTTAAGTCAACCTGTAATGCCCCATGAGAACAACCATTTTGTTATCCCTAGGTCACTGCTCACTTGCAGTTGCTGGGTAAGCTGAGCCATGGTTTTCAGCTGTGCATGTATCGAATTAAAATGACCAGAAATATTCATACAAGACATTCCATCAAACTCTTCACATCCATGTTTTTGTTCCAACAACAAAAGGTTCTGCAGTGTTGCATGTCTTAGAGAGTCAACATTTAAACAACAAATCAGAAATTGCCTTCGATGTAGTATTTGTCTGCTTAGCAACTCAGCAACCCAGTCTGCTTAGTTGAGCCAAGGCCCCGGCTGAAGCACTTACAGTGATTTTGCATATTATGATTGGATACATGTCTTGAAGACCCTTAGTGACTAACATATAATTGGTTAAACACAGGTGTGAGAACTCAACCTTGAAATCTTGCCAACAGTCCACAGTTCTCATTAACTTGGTGAATTCCAGCCTCTTATCTTCTTGCTTAAGCTTCTTCAGGCCTCTCATGGCCTTGCTGTATCTTTCAGGACTATTCAAAGTTTATGTACCAATTATGCATTCTCCCGTGAGAACACTGTCTCCACATCTCCCCCCTTTTGTTTTATCCAGTAACAACTCGCTACTACAGCAAGGCACACACACATTTACATTAGCAGAGTAATTATTACAGGGTACAGCAGCATGTTGAAGATGCTGATGGTAGCGAGGGACTAGCCAAAGAAATTTCTTACCTGTGGAATTCTCCCCCCCTCTTAATTTGTTCCATCACCTGCTTTATAACACTACCATTGTATTAAAATTTTTCTAGCTTTTGCCTTAGCATTTTCTAGCAGCTACTGCAAATTTCCATACTCTAACATCTCTTTTACAAGTGACAAATCTATACAATACAAGGTGTAGTTTCTTATTAGCAACTAGCTAGTAAATACAAGTGGTTTTATATACAAAATCACAACCTCTAATAATAGCTACTTTACAAGCACACATATTCAGGATGTTACTTTTCAGTTGTCCCCAAGTGATGTTTTGCAGTTATTCGTTCTTTCTCTTCCTCTGTCTTGCCTCCCTTTAATTTTTTTTTTTTTTTTTTTTTTTTAGTCCCTGCAAAAGCTGTCCTGCTGGGCAGCAACTATAGCGGCCTGCCTGCTTCAGCAGCAACCATAAATACCCGCCGGCAACCGCACCTTTACGTTAACCGTTTCATGCCCGAAATGTTAAACAGCTACCCGTTGAAAGCTTTTACATGAACCCAACAACAAGAAAAACACACAGAACACCGTCTGCCCTCAGCACACACATACAAACACACGCGTATGGGATCCCACAAGCACATGCCACACAACTACAATATTTGAAGCACAAAATCCAGACAATCATTACTCCCACTACAGTCCCACGTACAGAACGTGGCACAAGGACCCTGTGGAGACTAACAGCAAACCAGCTCCGAGAAGCATCATTGCAGTGCAAGGTGGCAGGCTCAACCTTAGCGGGCCTACCCGCAGAGTCTCTGCCTCCCCCACATCGTATGAGGCTTGGGCTTTTATACTGACCAAAATGCACACTCATTCCGACACAGGTGGCCAGCCTGTGCTGGAAGAAGTGGCCAGCAGTATCTATAAGGGACTCCAAGGGTTGATAGAAACATGGACATACTTATATTTACCAACTTCTAGTACATGAGTATCACAGAGAAACTGTATGGGCTCCCCCTGTCAATTGCAAGAAAAAATCATAACATATACAGCTTGAGTATAAGAGGATTTTAACCCATACGTGGTCACTGCTTGTTAGGCCTCCTTAACTGTTTTGAGATCAAGAGACCCTGTAAACCGGGTCTCCGCTAATCGAGGCCTGTAATCCAGGTCCCCGCTAATCGGGGCCCTGTATTCCGGGTCCCTGTAACCGGGGCCCTGTATTCTGGGTCCCCGGCAGCCGGGGCCCTTTAGTCCGTGGTCCCTGTTTGGGTGCCATTTGTAAGCGGCGAGGAGAAGCAGACAGGCCAACCCAATATGGGTGATAAGCAAACTTCTACTTTATTTGTGACGCAGTTCACTTATATAGGCGTGGTATTTAGTCACGCCTCCTAGGCACAACAGTATTGGTTAGATCCACACAGCTTCTTCCACATTCTCCTCCCGCCTCTGGTTTCCGGTTACCTGTGGGGACTACCCCTTGCCTTGCTCGCACAGACCGCTAAGGCTCCATGGCCTTGCTCTTGGAGCCATTCTGCAACAGGAGCAGAGACCAAACATCTGTGCTCAACTCACTCTGCTGAAGGACAGACAAGAGAGAGGGCTGCAGGTTTTGGATTCAAATGGACTTTTAGGTGGGAAAGGGAGGAGTGACGAAAATGCGGGCGGCACCATTGCAAGCCTCACTGCCTACAGAAGAGGCCCAGCACCAACTTTCTGTCCTGGCTCTTCAGGTGTGGAAGCAGAGGCAAACAATCTTCCTCTACAAGGTCTGTTGCACAGTGTCGATGAGAAAGCACTAGAGAAGTTGCTCACTATTGGATTTTTAGGTGGGGCTCTAGGAGCAACAGCAATTCTGGTGGCAACATTGCAAATCTCACTGTCTGCAGCAGAGAAACAGCACCAGCTTTCTCTCCTGAGTCTTTGGCTACGGGAGCAGAGGGCAAACATTCATGCTCTACTCACTCTGCTGAAGGACAGCCGAGAACGTTCGCCACAGAGGTTGGATTCAAATGGACTTTACGGTGGAAAAGCGAGGAGTGACAGCAATGCGAGCTGAACCGTTGCAAAGCTCACTTTCTGCAGAAGAAGCCCAGCACCAGCTTTCTTTCCTGGCTCTTTGGCTGTGGGAGCAGACACCAAACCTTCGTGCTCTACTCATGCCGGTGAAGGACCGCAGAGAGCTGGCTCCACAGAGGTTGGATTCAAAGGGACTTGTGGGTAGGGAAGAGAGGACTGAAAGCAATGCACATGGCACTGTTGCAAACCTCACTTTCTGCAGAAGAAGCCCAGCACCAGCTTTCTGTCCTGCATCTTCGCCTGTGGGAGCAGAGACCAAACATTCGTGCTCCACTCATTCTGCTGCAGGAAAGCCGAGAGCGGGCACCACAGAGGTTGGACTCAAATTGTCTTTTAGGTGGAGACCGAGGAGTGACAGCAATGCTGGTGGCCTCTTTTGCAAAGCTCACTGTTTGTTGCAGAGGCCCAGCACCCGCTTTCTGTCCCGCGTCTTCGGCTGTGGGAGCAGAGGCCAAATATTCATGCTCTACTCACTCTGCTGCAGGACAGCAGAGAGCAGCTCCACAGAGGATGGATTCAAAGAGACATTTAGGTGGGAAAGTGAAGAGTGAAAGCAATGAGGGTGTCACCCTTGCAAACCTCATTGTCTTCAGAAGAGGCACAGCACCAGTGTTCTGTCCTCCTTCGTCAGCTGTGGCAGCAGAGGCCAAAGATTCATGCTTTACTCACTCTGCCGCAGGACTGCTGAAAGCATTCACCCCAGAGGTTGGATTCAAATGGATTTTACAGTGGGAAAGCGAGGAGCGACAGAATTGCGAGCTGCACCGTTGAGAAGCTCACTGTCTGCAGAAGATGCCCAGCACCAGATTTCTGTCCTGGCTCTTTGGCTGTAGGAGCACAGGCCAAACATTTGTTTTCTACTCACTGTGCTGCAGGATGGCCAGGAGAGGACGCTGTACATGTTTAATTCAATGGGACTTTTAGGTGGGAAAGGGAGGAGCGACAGCAATGCGGGTGGCACTTTTGCAAAGCTCACTTTCTGCAGAAGAGGCCCAGCACCAGCTTTCTGTCCTGTCTCTTCGGCTGTGGGAGCAGATGCCAAACATTCGTGCTCTACTCACTCGGCTGAAGGACAGCAGAGAGTGGGCCCCGCAGAGTTTGGATTCAAATGGACTTTTAGGTGTGAAAGCGAGGAGTGACAGCAGTGAGGGTCGCACAGTTGCAAGACTCACTGTCTGCAGAAGAGGCCAAGCACAAGCTTTCTGTCTTAGCTCTTTGGCTGTGGGAGCAGAGGACAAACTTTCGTGTTCTACTCATTCTGCTGAAGGACAGCCGTGAGTGAGTGCTTCAGTGTTTGCATTCAAATAGTCTTTTAGCTGGGAAAGGGAGGAGTGACAGCAATGCAGACGGCACCATTGCAAGGCTCACTGTCTGCAGAAGAGGCTCAGCACCAGCTTTCTGTCCTGGCTCTTCAGGTGTGGAAGAGCTGCTGGACGTACAGCTGAAGTCTGCATCCACTACTCCCAATGTGGTGGTTTCAATGCAGAAATTTTATGCTGGAAATCAGCTGCACATATTGAGCTGAGCTCCAGTGTCAGCAAGATTGCAATGTCACTACCTTTGTAATGTTGAGGCCGTCTTACTACCGTGCCCCTTTGATGTTCCCTTGCCAGATCCAGGCGCAGTTCTGACACTGTTGCAAGCGTCCAGATAATGCTTACAGAGCCAAGGAGCCAGGGCAGAAAGCTGCTGTTGGAACTCAGCAGAAACCAGGGATCTCAGTAGCAGTGTCACAGGCATGTCAAAGCTCCCCAGCTATCCTGCCTTAAACGACAGAAGTGTCTCAACGTGAGAACATGTATGTTCTGATATTCCTGAGCACGAGCCAGAGCAGAAAGCTGCTGCTTGCCATTCAGCTGAAGGCTCCATGCCCTGCTGGCACACTGGAGGTGGAAGCACAAGCATAAGCTTTCTGTCCTGGCTCTTCGGCTGTGTGAGCAGAAGCCAAACGTTCGTGCTCTACTCACTTAGCTGCAGGACGGCCAGGAGAAGGCACCAGAGAGGTTGCACACAATTTGACTTTTAGATGGGAAAGCGAGGAGCAACAGCAATGCGGGGGGAACATGTACAAAGCTCAATATCTGCATAAGAGGCCCAGGAGCATCTTTCTGTCCTGGCTCTTCAGCTGTGGCGGGAGAGGACAAGCATTCATGATACACTCAATTAGCTGTAGGACAGTGGACAGCGGGCGCCGCAGAAGTTGAATTCAAATGGTCTTTTACTTGGGAAAGGGAGGAGAGACAGAAATTTGGGTGGCCCCCTTGCAAAGCTCACTGTCTGCAGAAGAGGGCCACAACTACATTTCTTTCCCGGCTCTTTGGCTTTTGGAGCAGAGGCCAAGCATTCCTTCTCTACTCAGTCTACTGCTGGACAGCGGAGAGCGGGCGCAGCAGTGGTTGGATTCAAATGGACTTTTAGGTGGGAACGCGAGGAGCGACAGCAATGCTCATGGCACCATTGCAAAGCTCACTGTCTGCAGAAGAGGCCCAGCGCCAGCTTTCTCTTCTGCATCTTTGGCTGTGGGAGCAGAGGCCAAGCATTCGTGCTCTACACACTCTTGCCGAGACCTGGCACTGCAGATTGTGGATTCAAATGGATTTATAGGTGTGAAATCCGGGAACTACAGCGATGCAGGTGGAGCTGTTGCAAAGGTCACTATCTGCACAAGAGGCCCAGCAGAACCTTTCTGCTCTGGCTCTTTGGCTGCGGGAGCAGAGGGCAAACATTCGTGCTCATCTCATTGTTCTTCTGGACGGCTGAGAGATGTCGCCACAGATGTTGGATTCAAATGGACTTCTAGATGTGAAAGCAGGAAACTACAGCTATGCGGGTGGCACTGCTGCAAAGCTCACTTTTGCAGAGGATGCTCAACATGAGATTTCTGTCCTGGATCTTTCGCTGTGGGAGCAGAGGCCTAACATTCATGCTCTGTTCAGTGTGCTGCAGGACGGCCAGGAGAGGGAGAGGTAGATGTTTAATTGAAATGGACTTTTAGGTAGGAAAAGGAGGAGCAACAGCAATGTGGGTAGAACTGTTGCAAAGCTCACTGTCTGCAGAAGAGGCGCAGCACCAGCTTTATGTCCTGACTGTTTGGCTGTGTGAGCAGATGACAAACATTCCTGCTCTACTCACTCTGTTACTGGACGGCAGAGCGCTGGCGCTGCAGACATTGAATTCAATGGACTTTGAGGTGGGAAAACAGGGAACTACAGAAATGCATGTGGCACTGCTGCAAAGCTCACTGTCTGCAGCAGAGGCCCAGCACCAGCCCTCTGTTCTGTCTTTTCGCCTGTGGGAACAGGGGCAAACATTCATGCTCTAATCACTCTGCTGAAGGACAGCCGTGATCAGGAAACTGGTGGTGGGAATCACCTGCACGGAGAGTGATGTGCTTCAGTGTCAGCAACATGGCAATGTGCACTTCCTTTGTAATGTTAAGTCCATCCTACTACTGTGCCTCTTTGATCTTCTCTCCCTAGATCCAGGCGCAGTGGTCACAGACAGCAAATGTCCAGCTAATGCGTGTTGAGCCAAAGAGCCAGAGCAGAAAGTTGCTGGTGGGACTAAGCAGCAACAAGGCACATCTGCAGCAGTGCCACCAGCATGTCAGTGCACTCAATCTTTCCTGTCTAAAAAGGTAGAAGCGAGTCGCTCAAAGCGCCAACACGCAGCTTCTGCTTCTCCAGTGCACGAGCCAGTAGAGAAAGCTGCTGCTGAACATTCTGCTGAAAGTTCCATGCCCTGCTCCCACAGTGGAGGTGGTAGGGCAGAAAGCTGGTGCTGGGAATCATCTGCACAGAGTGAGGTGTGCTCTAGTGTTATCCACATGTCAATGTGCACTAACTTTAAATGTTAAGAACATCTTCCTACCATGCCTCTTTAATGTTCCCTCGACAGATCCAGGTGCAGTGCTCACAGACGGCAAACGTCCAGCTAACGGCTATAGAGCGAAAGAGAGCAGAAAGATGCTGCTGGGCCTAAGCGACAACCAGGCAGCTCTGAAGCAGTGTCATTAGCATGTCAAAGCACCCCAGCTTTCCTGCCTAAAATGGTACAAGCAAGTCTTTCAGCTGAAGGCTCCATGCCCCACTCCCACCGTGGAGGTGCCACTTCCAAAACCTGGTGCGGGGAATCACCAGCACAGAGTAAGGTGTGCTCCAGGGTCAGGAATATGGCATGTTGTCCTGGGTTCAGCAGTAGCAGTCATTTTTCTCCTTCTTGGTAGCTGGTGCAGTGCTGTGTTTTGACTTTCGGCCTGGGAACAGAGGTGCTAACAATGATGTTTTGGTTTGGCCAAGGACTTTGTGAGCCTCATACTCTGCCAGGGAGGAGGGGAAGCTGGGAGGAAGCAGAGGCAGGACTCCTGACCCAAACTGACCAAAGAGGTATTCCATACCACAGCACGTCATGCCCAGGAGGTAACAGGGAGTTAGCCGGAAGGGCTGGTAGACTGCAGGGTTGGAGGAGGTATCGGTCGGTGCTTGGTCGGGCTGGAGGTGGGGGGTGCGTTATCGGTTGGCTGGTGGTGAGGTGATGTACTCTCTTCCCTTGTTATTTCCTTTATCATTATTATTATTGGTGATAGCAGTAGTGATTTGTGTTATACCTTACTTACTAAACTGTTCTTACCTCAACCCGTGGGAGTTGCATTCTTTTTGATTCTCCTCTCCGTCCCTCTGGGACTAGGGGGAGGGCAAGAAGAGAGAGAAGTGAGTGAACAAGCGATCTGGCTGGGTTTAAACCACCACAGTTCTTTTTTGGAGCCCATCGTGGGGCATGAAGGGTTGAGATAACAACAGATCTGAGCGGATTAATAGTCACTCGTCACAATGCTGATTTATTGGCTCTCAGAGTTGTTCCTCTTGATCTCACAGTTTCGGAATGTAGTACATTACTTAGACCTGGTATTTGCTGTGTTAGTGTTTATCAAGTCTGGGGCTTGGGCTAAGGTTTTTGTTTCACTGTACTTTATGGGAATGACTTGTAATACGGGCAGGCTCCAGCAGCAGGGCGGGATGGACGTGGCCGTGGACTTGTACCTTGCCGTCCTGCTGCCCTTCACCGTCCTGGCCCTCGTCCTCGCCTCCGTCTTCGTGAGGCCGCGGGGAGCCGAGGGGGAGCAGCCTCGGGAGCCGGCGGATGGGGAAGTGGCCCGGGAGAACAGCCCCAGGGACCGAACGGTGGCGGGAGCGGTGCCGGATGCCGCGAGGGGACGGCTGCCGGTGGGGGAGGTCGGGGCGGTCAAGGAGCGGAAGGAGGCGGCTGCCGAGCAGCGGGAGAAGACGGCGGAGGAGCCGAGCCCCGCGGCAAAGCCGAGCCCCGCGGCAAAGCCCAGCCCCGCGGCAGAACCCAGCCCCGCTACTGCCGAGAGCATTCTCCGGAAGCCGCCCGCCGAACCCCAGGAGAATGCAGGAGACCACGCAGCATTTCCCAGGGGTCAGAGGAAGATCTCAGTAGCATTGTCACAGGCATCTCAAAGCTCCCCAGCTTTCCTGCCTAAAACGGTAGAAGCAAGTGTATCAGTGGGAACATACATGTTCTGATTCTCCAGGGCACGAGACAGAGCAGAAAGCTGCTTCTGGGCATTCTGCTGAAGGCTCCATGCCCTGCTGACATAGTGGAAGTGGAACTGCAGAAAATTTGTGCAGGAAATCACTTGCACAGAGTAAGCTGTGCTCCAGTGTCATCAACACGGCAATGTGCACTACCTTTGTAATTTTAAGTCCATCTTCCTACAGTGCTTCTTTGATGTTCCCTCACCATATCCAGGTGCAGAACTCACAGACTGCAAACGTCCAGCTAATGCGTATAGATCCGAGGAGGCAGAGCAGAAAGCTGCTGCTGGGCCTAAGCAGCAACCAGGCAGCTCTGAAGCAGTCATTAGCATGTCAAAGCACCCTAGCTTTCCTGCCCAAAACGGTACAAGCAAGTCTCTCAAAGTACCAGTATACAGCTTCTGGTTCTCCAGAGCAGGAGACAGAGCAGAAAGCTGCTGCTGTTCATTCAGGTGAAGGCTCTGTGCCCTGCTCCCATCGTGGAGGTGTCTCTTCCAAAAACTTGCGCAGGGAGTCACCTGCACAGAGTAAGGTGTTCTCCAGTGTTAGCTATATAGCATATGCACTACCTTTGTAATGTTAAGTCCATCTTCCTACCTTGACTCTTCGATGAACTTGCACCAGATGGAGGCTCTGTGCTCACAGACTGCAAACATCCTTCTAAAGAGTATTTAGCCAAAGAGCCAGAGCAGAAAGCTGCAGCTGGGCCTAAGCAGCAACCAGGGATCTCAGCAGCAGTGTTCACAAGCATGTCAAAGCACCCCATCTTTCCTTCCTAAAACTGTAGAATCAAGTGTCTCAAAGTGCAAACATAAGTCTTCTGCTTCTCCTGATCAGGAGCCAGAGCAGAAAGCTGCTGCTTGTCATTCAGGTGAAGGCTTCATGCAATGCTCCCACCATGGAGGGGGCATGTCAAAAACCTCATGATGGGAATCACCTGCACTAAATAGGTTGTGCTTCAGCATCAGCAACATAACAATATGCACTACCTTTGTGAAGTTTAGTCCCTCTTCCTACCGTGCCTCTTTGATGTACTCGCCACTGCTCACAGACTGCAAACATCCAGCTAATGCGTATTGAGTCAAAGAGAAAGAGCAGAAAGTTTCTGGTGTGCCTATACAGAAACGAGGGTGCTGAGCAGCAGTGTCACCAGCATGTCAAATCACCCCGGCTTTCCTACCTAAAACTGTAAAACTGTGAGTGCCTGGAGAAGAGAAGGCTTTGTGGAGACCTGAATCTGAAGGGGGACTATAGGGATGCTGGAGAGGGACTACAGACTCAGACTGTAGTGATAGGACAAGGGGTAACGAGTTAAAACTTAAACAGGGGAAGTTTAGTTTGGATATAAGAAGGAAATTCTTTCCTGTTAGGGTGGTGAGGCACTGGAATAGGTTGCCCAGGGAGGTTGGGAATGCTCCATCCCTGGCAGTGTTCAAGACCAGTTTGGACGAGGCCTTGGGTGATATGATTTAGAGTAAGGTGTCCCTGGCCATCTCAGGGGGGTTGGAACTAGATGATCTTAAGGTCCTTTCCAACCTTAACTATTCTATGATTCTATGATTCTAAATTGAAGGCTTAATCCCCTGCTCCCACCGTGGAGGTGGCAGGGCAGAAAGTGGTGCTGGGAATCACCTGCACAGAGTAAGCTGTGCTCCAGTGTCAGCAATATGACAGCACCAAAAATTCCATTTGAATCCAACCTCTGCGGCACCCACTATCAGCTCTCCTATATCCGAATGCATATAGCACGAATGCTGGGCCTCTGTTCCCACAGCCGAAAAGCCAGGAGAGAAAGCTGGTGCTGGTCCTCTTCTGCAGGCAGTTAGCTTTGCAACGGTACCACCTGCATCGCTTTCACTCCTCTCTTTCTCACCTAAAAGTCCATTTGAATCCAACTTCTCTGGTGCCCTCTCCTGGCAGTCCTACAATACAGTGCGTAGAACACGAATGTTTGGCTTCTGCTCCCACAGCCGGAGAGCCAGGACAGAAAGCTGGTGCCGGGCCTCTTCTGCAGACAGTCAGCATAATGTGCCGCCTGCATTTCTGTCGCTCCTCGCTTTCTCACCTTAATGACCATCTGAATCCAACGTCTGCGGCAAGTGCTCTCAGCTGCCCTGCAGCAAAGTAGAGCACAAATGTTTGGCTTCTGCTCCCGTAGCTGAAGAGCCAAGACAGAAAGCTGGTGCTGGGCATGTTCTGCAGACAGTGAGCTTTGTAACGGTACCACCAGTATTTTTGTCGCTTTTTGCTTTCCCACCTAAAAATCCATTTGAATCCAACATCTTCTGAGCCTTCTCTTGGCTGTCATTCAGCAGAGCATGTAGAGCGCAGATGTTTGGCCTCTGCTAACCCAGGCGAAGTGCCATGAGAGAAAGATGATGCTAGGGCTCTTCTGAAGACAGAGAAATTTGCAATGGTGCCAATCGCATTGCTGTCTATCTACACTTTCCCAACTAAAAGTCCATTTGAATCCAACTGCTGTGGCACGCGCTCTCGCCTGTCCTTCAGCAGAGTGAGTAGAGCGCAAATATTTGGCCTCTTCTCTGACAGCTGAATACCCATGACAAAAGCCAATGCTGGACCTTCTCCGCAGACAGAGAGCTTTGAAAGTGTGCCAGTGACATTGCAGTCTCTCCTCTTTCCCACCTTACAGTCCATTTGAATCCAACATCTGCCGCGCCCACTCTCGGCTGTCCTTCAGCAAAGTGAGTAGAGGGCAAATGTTTGGCCTTTGCTCCCACAGCCGAAGGGTCAGGACAGAAATCCGGTACGGGGTCTCTTCTGCAGACAGTGAGCTTTGCAAAGGTGCCATCCGAATTGGTGTAGCTCCTTGGTTTCCCACGTAAAAGTCCATTTGAATTAAAACAATGTGGTGTCCCCTCTCGCCTGCCCAGCAGCAGAATGAAAAGAGCACCAAGGTTTGGCATCTGCTCCCACAGCTGAAGAGCCAGGACAGAAAGCTGGTGCTGGGCGTCTTCTGCAGACAGTGAGCATTGCAACAGGGTAACAGGGTATAGTTCCCTGTTTTCCCATCTAAACGTCCATTAAATGCAACATCTGTGGAGCCAGTTCTAGGCCATCCAGCAGTAGAGTGAGTAGTGCACTAATGTTTGGCCTCTGCTTCTACAGCTGAAGAGTCAGAACAGAAAGATGGTGCTGCTCCTCTTCTGCAGCCAGTGAGATTTTCAACTGTGCCACCCGCATTGCTGTCGATCCTCCCTTTCCCACCTAAAAGTCCATTTCAATTAAACATCTACAGCATTCTCTCCTGGCCGTCCTGCAGCACAATGAGAAGAGCACAAATGTTTGGCCTCTGCTCCCACATCCAAAGAGCAAGGAGAGAAAGCTGGTGCTGGACCTCTTCTACAGACAGTGAGATTTGCAACATTGCCACGCACATTGCTGTCGGTCTTCTCTTTCCCACCTAAAAGTCCATTTGAATCCAACCTCTGCATCGCCAGTTCTAGGCCTTCCAGCTATAGAGGAAAAAGAGCACGAATGTTTGGCTTCTACTCCCACAGCCAAAGAGCCAGGACAGAATGGTGGTACTGGGCCTCTTTTGCAGACAGTGAGCTTTTCAACAGTTTCACCCAATTTGCTGTCGCTCCTCCTTTTCGTATGTAAAAGTCCATTTGAATTAAACATCTATGGCGCCCTCTCCTGGCCGTCCTGCAGCAGAGTGTGTAGAGCATGAATTTTGGCCCCTGCTCCCACACCTGAAGAGCAAGGAAAGAAAGCTGGTGCTGGGCCTATTCTGCACACAGTGAGCTTTGCAACAGTGCCAACTGCATTGCTGCAGTTCCCTGCTGTCTCAAAGTCCATTTGAATCCAACCTCTGCGGCGCTAGCTCTCGGACGTTCAACCGCAGAGGGAGTAGAGCAAGAATGTTTGGCCTCTGGTAGCACAGCCAAACAGCCAGGACAGAAAGCTGGTGCTGGGCTTCTTCTGCAGATAGTGAGCTTTGCAAGGGTGCCACCCACATTGCTGTAGTTCCCCGCTTTCCCACCTAAAATCCAACCTCTGCGGCATCAGATCCTGGCCTTCCAGCAGCAGAGTGAGTAGAGCACATATGTTTTGCCTCTGCTCCCATAGCCGAAGAGCCAGGTCAGAAAGCTGGTGCTAGGCCTCTTTTGCAGGCAGTGAGCTTTTCAGTGGTGCCACCCACATTGCTATCGCTCCTCGCTTTCCCACCTACAAGTCAATTTGAATCCAACTTCTGCGGTGCCGTCTCTTGGCTTTGCTGAAGCACAGTGAGTAGATCATGAATGTTTGGCTTCTGCTCACTCAGCCAAGGAGCCAGAACAGAAAGTTGGTGCTGGCCATTTTCTGTAGACAGTGAGCTTTGAAACAGTGCCACCCGCATTGCTGTTGGTCTATGCTTTCCCACCTAAAAGTCCAATTTTGTTCAGCTTCTCTGGTGCCCTCTCCTGTCCGTCCTGCAGCACAGTGAGTAGAGCACAAATGTTTGGCCTCTGCTCCCACAGCCTAAGAGACAGGACAGAAAGCTGGTGCTAGGCATTTTCTGCAGACTGAGCTTTGCAACAGTGCCACCCGCATTGCTGTCGGTATTTGCTTTCCCACCTAAAAGTCCAACTGTATGCAACTTTTCTGGTGCCCTCTCCTGGCCGTCCTGCAGCACAGTGAGTCGAGCAGGAATGTTTGGCCTCTGCTCCCAAAGCCAAACAGCCACAACAGAAAGCTTGTGCTGGGCCTCTTCAGCCTATAGTGAGCTTAGCAATGGTGATACCCACATTGCTGTAGTTCCCCGCTTTCATGCCTAAAAGTCCATTTGAATCCAACCTCTGCAGTGCCTGTTCTAGGACTTCCAGCCATAGAGGGAAAAGAGCATGTATGTTTGGCCTCTGCTCCCATGGCAAAAGAGCCAGGACAGAAAGCTTGTGCTGGGCCTCTTCTGCAGATAGTGAGCTTTGCAACGGTTCCACCATCATTGCTGTCACTCCTCATTTTCCCACCTAAAAGTCAATTTGAATCCAACCTCTGCGGCATCAGATCTCGGCCTTCCAGCAGCAGAGTGAGTAGAGCACGTATGTTTGGCCTCCGCTCCCATAGCCGAAAAGCCAGGTCAGAAAGCTGGTGCTGGGCCTCTTTTGCAGACAGTGAGCTTTGCAATAGTGCCACCCACATCGCTGTCGCTACTCGCTTTCCCACCTAAAAGTCAATTTGAATCCAACCTCTGCGGTGCCGGCTCTCGGCTTTTCTGCAGCACAGTGAGTAGAGCATGAATGTTTGTCTTCTGCTCACTCAGCCAAGGAGCCAGAACAGAAAGTTGGTGCTGGCCATTTTCTGTAGACAGTGAGCTTTGAAACAGTGCCACCCGCATTGCTGTTGGTCTATGCTTTCCCACCTAAAAGTCCAATTTTGTTCAGCATCTCTGGTGCCCTCTCCTGTCCTTCCTGCAGCACAGTGAGTAGAGCACGAATGTTTGGCCTCTGCTCCCACAGCCAAAGAGCCAGGACAGAAAGCTTTTGCTGGACCTCTTCTGCAAGCAGTGAGCTTTGCAACAGTGCCACCCGCATAGCTGTAGTTCCCCGCTTTCCCACCTAGAAGCCCATTTGAATCTAACCTCTGCAGTGCCGGTTCTAGGACTTCCAGCTATAGAGGGAAAAGAGCACGTGTGTTTGGCCTCTGCTCCCACAGACAAGGAGCCGGGACAGAAAGCTGGTGCTGGGACTCTTATGCAGACCGTGAGCTTTGCAATTGTTCCACCCTCATTGCTATCGCTCCTCGTTTTCGTGCCTAAAAGTCCATTTGAATTAAATATCTATGGCGTTATCTCCTGGCCATCCTGGAGCACAGTGAGTAGAGCACAGTGTTTAGCCTCTGCTCTCACATCCGAAGAGCCAGGACAGAAAGCTGGTGCTGGGCCTCTTCTGCAGAAAAGTGAGCATTGCAAAGGAGCCACCGGCATTGCTGTGGCTCCCTGCTTTCCACGTAAAACTCCATTTGAGTCCATCCTCTGTGGCAAACGCTCTCAGCTGCCGTGCAGTAGAGCGAGGAAAGCATGAATGTTTGGCCTCTGCTCACACAGCCGAAAACGCAGAAGGGAAAGATGGTGCTGGGCCTCTGCTGCAGACAGTGAGCTTTGCAATGGTGCCACCCGCATTGCTGTCTCTCCTTGCATTCTACCTAATAGTCCATTTGAGTCCAACCTCTGCTGTGCCCGCTGTCTGCTGTCCTGCAGCAGAGTGAGTAGAGCACGAATGTTTGACCTCTGCTGCCACAGCCGTGGAGACAGGGCAGAAAGCTGGTGATGGGCATCTTCTGAAGACAGTGAGCTTTTCAATGGTGCCCTCTGAATTGCTGACACTCCTTGCTTTCCCACGTAAAAGTCCGTCTGAGTTCTACATCTGCAGCACCTGCTCTCTGCTGTCCAGCAGCTTAGGCCCACCAGCAGCTTTCTGCTCTAGCTCTTGGGCTCAATACGCATTAGTTGGACGTTTGCATTCTGTGAGTCTTGCACGTAGGTCTGGCGAGGGACCATCAAAGAGGCACTGTAGGAAGATGGACTTAACACTAGAAAATTAATGCACCTTGCCACGTTGTTGATACTGGAGCACAGCTTACTTTGTGCAGGTGATGTCCAGCACAAGCTTTATGCCCTGCCATCTCCATGGCGGGAGAAAGGGATGGAGGCTTCAGCTGAATGTCCAGCAGCAGCTTTCTGGTCTTGCTCGTGCTCAGGAGAACCTGAAGCTTTATGTTCCCACTTTGAGAGACTTGCATCTACTGCTTAAAGCAGGAAAGCTGGGGTACTTGGACATGCTAGAGTCACAGCTGAAAGCCCCCTGGTTGCTGCTTAGTCCCACCAGCAGGTTTCTGCTCAGGCTCTTTGGATCTATAGGCATTACCTGGATGTTTGCAGTGTGTGAGCACTGCGCCTGGACCTGCAAGGAATATCAAAGATGCACTGGAGGAAGATGGACTTAATGTTATAAAGGTAGTGCACATTGCCGTGTTGCTTACAATGGAGCACAGCTCAATCTGTGAAGGTGATATCCAGCAAAAATTTTATGCAGAGCCACCTCCACTGTCTCAGCAGGGCATGGAGCCTTCAGCTGAATGCTCCCAGCAGCTTTCTTCTCTGTCTCATCTTCTGGAGAAGCAGAAGCTGTATGTTCTTAGTTTGAGACTCTTGCTTCTACCATTTTTGTCAGGAAAGCAGGGCTTTTTTGACATGCTAGTGACCCTGCTCCTGAACTCCCTGCTTATTCCCAGCAGCAACTTTCTGCTCTGGCTCTTTGGATCTATGCGCGTTAGCTGGAGGTTTCCACTCTGTGAGCAATGTGTCTGGATCTGGCAAGGGAACATCAAAGAAGCACGGTAGGAAGATGGACTTAATATTACAATGAAAATGCACATTGTCATGCTGCTGACACTGGAGCACAGCTTACTCTGGGCAGGTGAGTCCCATCACCATCTTTCTGCCCTGACACCTCCCCGGTTGGAGCAGGGGTTTGAGCCTTCATGTTAATGACCAACAGCAGCTTTCTGTTCTGTCTCCTGATCTGGCTTAACAGAAGCTCTATGTTTTCACTTTGAAAGACTTGCTTTGACCGTTTTAGGCAGGAAAGCTGAGGCTGTTTTACATGCTGGTGACAGTGCTGCTGAGATCCCTGGTTGCTGCTTAGGCCCAGCAACAGCTTTCTGCTCTGGCTCTTTGGATCTATACACATTAGCTGTAGTTTTGCACTCTCTTAGCGTTGCCCTTGGATTTGGGGAGGGAACATAAAAGAGGCACTGTAGGAAGATGACTCAACATCACAAAGGTAGTTGTCCTGGGTTCAGCAGTAGCAGTCATGTTTTTCCTTTGTGTTAGCTGGTGCAGTGCTGTGTTTTGACTTCTAGTTTGAGAACAGTGTTGGTGAAGCCGATGTTTTCGGTTGTTGCTAAGTGATGTTTACCCTGACCAAGGACTCTGTGAGGCTCATGCTCTGCCAGGGAGGAGGGGAGGCTGTGAGGAAGCAGAGACGGGGCGCCTGACCCGGGCTAGCCGGGGAGGTATTCCATACCACAGCACGTCATGCCCGGGGTGGGGGGTAACTGGGAGTTACCCGGAAGGACAGGGGCTTCCGGGTGGAACTCGTTTTCTTGGCCGGTGGTATCGTATTCTCTTCCCTTGTTATTTTCCCTTATCATTGTTTTAGCTGATAGTAGCGGTGGTGATTTGTTGCTGGACTGTTCTTGTCTCAACCCGTAGGAGTTGCACTCTCTCGATCCTCCTCCTCGTTCCTCCGGGAGCGGGGAAGGGGAGAGCCCCGGTGCAGGGGGGGGGAGACGGACACGGACCTTGTTTGTTGTCAGCTCGGCACCACTCACTGGGAGTGAGTGAACAAGTTACCTGACTGGGTTTAAACCACGACAGTAGTGCACATTGCCTTGTGGCTGACACTAGAGCTGAGCTCAGTCTCTGCAGGTGATTCCCAGCAAGAGCTTTCTGCACTGCCACCTCCACTGTGGGAGCAAGGCATGGAGCCTTCAGCTGGATGCCCCCAGCAGCTTTCTGCTCCGGCTTGTGCTCTGGAGAACCTGTATTTTCGCACATTGAGACGCTTGCTTTTACCGTATTTGGTAGGAAAGCTGGGGTGCTTTGACATGCTGGTGACACTGCTGCTGAGCCCTCTGGTTTCTGTTTAGGCCCACCAGAATCTTTCTGCTTTGGCTTTTTGACTCAATACGCATTAGCTGGACGTTTGAAGTCTGTGAGCAGTGCGCCTCCATTGGAGGAGAGTACATCAAAGAGGCATGGTAGGAGATGGACGTAACTTTACAAAGGTAGTGCATATTGTTATGTTGCTGATACTGGAGCACAGCTTACTTTGTGCTGGTGATTCCCATCACAAGGTTTTTGATGTGCCCCCTCCACGGTAGGAGCATTGCATGGAGCCTTCAGGTGAATGACAAGTAGCAGCTTTCTGCTCTGGCTCCTGATCAAGAGAAGCAGAAGACTTATGTTTGCACTTTGAGACACTTGATTCTACAGTTTTAGGAAGGAAAGATGGGGTGCTTTGACATGCTCGTGACACTGCTGCTGAGATCCCTGGGTGCTGCTTAGGCCCAGCTGCAGCTTTCCGCTCTGGCTCTTTGGGTCAATACACTTTAGCTGGACGTTTGCAGCCTGTGAGCACTGCGCCTGGATCTGGCAAGAGAACATCAAAGAGGCACGGTAGGAAGGTGGACTTAACATTACAAAGGTAGTGCACATGTCTGGTGGTTTAAACCCAGCCAGACAGCTTGCTCACTCACTTCTCCCCCTTCTTGCCCTCCCCCTACTCCCGGAGGGACGGAGAGGAGAATCAAAAAGAATGCAACTCCCACGGGTTGAGATAAGAACAGTTTAGTAAGTAAGGTATAACACAAATCACTACTGCTATCACCAAAAATAATACTAATAAAGGAAATAACAAGGGAAGAAAGTACATCACCTCACCACCAGCCAACCGATAACGCACCCCCCCCCTCCAGCCCAACCAAGCACCGACCGATACCTCCTCCAACCCTGCAGTCTCCCAGCCCTTCCAGGTAACTCCCAGATACCTCCTGGGCATGACGTGCTGTGGAATGGAGTACCTCTTTGGTCAGTTTGGGTCAGGAGTCCTGTCTCTGCTTCCTCCCGGCTTCCCCTCCTCCCTGGTAGAGCATGAGGCTCACAAAGTCCTTGGCCAAACCAAAACATCATTGTTATCACCTCTGTTCCCAGGCTGAAAGTCAAAACACAGCACTGCGCCAGCTACCAAGAAGGAGAAAAATGACTGCTACTGCTGAACCCAGGACAACATGCCATATCACAGTATCACAGTATCACAGTATGCTAGAGATTGGAAGGGACCTCGAAAGATCATCTAGTCCAATCCCCCTGCCGGAGCAGGAACACCTAGATAATGTTACACAGGAATGTGTCCAGGCGGGTTTTGAATGTCTCCAGGGAAGGAGACTCCACAACCTCCCTGGGCAGCCTGTTCCAGTGTTCCGTCACCCTCACTGAGAAGTTTCTTCTCAAGTTTAAGTGGAACCTCTTGTGTTCCTATCATTGTTTGCCACTGAGTAGAGCCTGGCTCCATCCTCGTGACACTCCCCCTTTATATATTTTTAGACACTTATAAGGTCACCCCTCAGTCTCCTCTTCTCCAAACTATAGAGACCCAGCTCCCTCAGTCTTTCCTCATAAGGGAGATGCTCCACTCCCTTAATCATCTTCGTTGCTCTGCACTGGACTCTCTCCAGCAGCTCCCTGTCCTTCTTGAACTGAGGGGCCCAGAACTGGACACAATATTCCAGATGCGGTCTCACCAGGGCAGAGTAGAGGGGAAGGAGGACCTCTCTCGACCTACTAACCACCCCCCTTCTAATACACCCCAGGATGCCATTGGCCTTCTTGGCCACAAGGGCACAGTGTTGGCTCATGGTCATCCTGTCGTCCACTAGGACCCCCAGATCCCTCTCCCCTACACTGCTCTCTAACAAGTCGTTCCCCAACCTATACTGGAACCTGGGGTTGTTCCTGCCCAGATGCAGGACTCTACACTTTCCCTTGTTGTATTTCATCAAGTTATTCCCTGCCCAACTCTCCAGCCTGTCCAGGTCTCGCTGGATGGCAGCACAGCCTTCTGGCGTGTCAGCCACTCCTCCCAGCTTAGTGTCATCAGCAAACTTGCTGATAGTACACTCAATTCCCTCATCTAAATCGTTGATGAATATATTAAATAATACCGGTCCCAGTACTGACCCTTGAGGCACTCCACTAGTTACAGGCCTCCAACTAGACTCAGCCCCATAGACTACAACTCTCTGGCTTCTCTCCTTCAGCCAGTTCGCAGTCCACCTCACTACTTGATCATCCAGTCCACACTTCCTCAATTTAGCTGGGAGGATGCTGTGGGAGACTGTGTCAAATGCTTTGCTGAAGTCAAGGTAGACCACATCCACCGCTCTGCCGTCATCCATCCACCGTGTTATTTCCTCATAAAAGGCTAAGAGATTGGTCAAACATGATTTCCCCTTGGTGAAGCCATGTTGACTGCCCCTCATAACCCTCTTATCCTTGATATGCCTTAAGATGGCACCAAGGATAAGGTGTTCCATCACTTTCCCAGGGATGGAGGTGAGGCTGACCGGTCTATAGTTACCTGGGTCCTCCTTCTTGCCCTTTTTGAAGACTGGAGTGACATTTGCTTTCCTCCAGTCCTCAGGCACCTCTCCCATTCCCAAGACTTGGTTTTCCTGACCCTGGAGCACACCTTACTCTGTGCTGGTGATTCCCCGCACCAGGTTTTGGAAGTGGCACCTCCACGGTGGGAGCGGGACATGGAGCCTTCAGCTGAAAGACTTGCTTGTACCATTTTAGGCCGGAAAGCTGGGGTGCTTTGACATGCTAATGACACTGCTTCAGAGCTGCCTGGTTGTTGCTTAGGCCCAGCAGCATCTTTCTGGTCTGTCTCTTTGAATGTTTGGCCTCTGCTCCAACAACCGAAAAGCCAGGACAGAAAGCTGTTGCTGGGCCTCCTCTGCACAGTGAGCTTTGCAATGTTGCCACCAGCATTGCAGGAGGTGCTTGGTCATTCTGGCCATACCAGAGACGAAGGGAAGAGAATACAATACCACCCGCCGATAAATGAATCTGACCCAGAAGACCCCGTGTCCTTCCGTGTAACTCCAAGTTACCCCCCCTGGGCATGACGTGCTGTGGTATGGAATACCTCTTTGGCTAGCCTGGGTCAGGTGTCCTGTCTCTTCTTCCTCCTGGCTTCCCCTACTCCCTGGCAGAGCATGAGCCTCACAAAGTCCTTGGTCAGGGTAAATATCACTTAGGAACAACCGAAAACATTGGTACCACCAGCACAGTATCAAAACACAGCGCTGCACCAGCTGCCCAGAAGGAGAAAAATTGACTGCTACTGCTAAACCCAGGACAGTATCCACCCCTTATTCCATAAAATTCACCTCATGCTCAGATTCCACATTTTCAATATACCATCACTCTCCCACATATATACATCAATATATACACACAGACCAAGAGAAAGAGATCATTTTCTTAGTGCGTGGACCAATCCCTATAATGCTGCAGAGTCCATTCAGACCATGATGTCAGGTTCCATCTCTTGTAACAATCTTTCAGGGCAGGAAAGGCTGTGCACACCCAATTGAGTATATCATGAACCCTTGTCCTCTCCTGCCACAGATGAAGAGCCAGGACAGAAAGATGCTTCTGGGCCTCTTATGCAGATATTGAGCTTTGTACATGTTCCCCCCGCATTGCTGCTTCTCCTCGCTTTCCCATCTAAAAGTCAAATTGTGTGCAACCTCTCTGGTGCCTTCTCCTGGCCGTCCTGCAGCTGAGTGAGTAGAGCACGAACGTTTGGCGTCTGCTCACACAGCCGAAGAGCCAGGACAGAAAGCTTATGCTTGTGCTTCCACCTCCAGTGTGCCAGCAGGGCATGGAGCCTTCAGCTGAATGGCAAGCAGCAGCTTTCTGCTCTGGCTCGTGCTCTGGAATATCAGAACATATATGTTCTCACGCTGAAACACTTACTTCTGTCGTTTAAGGCAGGATAGCTGGGGAGCTTTGACATGCCTGTGACACTGCTACTGAGATCCCTGGTTTCCGTTGAGTTCCAACAGCAGCTTTCTGCCCTGGCTCCTTGGCTCTGTAAGCATTATCTGGACGTTTGCAACAGTGTCAGAACTGTGCCTGGATCTGGCAAGGGAACATCAAAGAGGCACGGTAGTAAGACGGCCTCAACATTACAAAGGTAGTGCACATTGCAATCTTGCTGACACTGGAGCTCAGCTCAATATGTGCAGCGGATTTCCAGCATAAAATTTCTGCATTGAAACCACCACATTGGGAGTAGTGGATGCAGTCTTCAGCGGTATGTCCAGCAGCTCTTCCACACCTGAAGAGCCAGAACAGAAAGCTGGTGCTGTTTCTCTGATGCAGACAGTGAGATTGTGTGTGATTTTTCTGTAGCTCTCTCCTGGCCCTCCTCCAGCAGAATGACTAGAGCATGAATATTAGGCCTCTGCTCCAATAACCGACAAGCCAGGACAGAAAGCTGGTGTTTGGCCTCTTCAGTAGACATTGAGCTTTGCAACGGTGGCACCCACATTAGTTTTGCTACTCATTTTCCCACCTAAAAGTTTAATTGTGTGCTACTTACTTGTGACCTCTCATGACAGTACAGCTATAGAGTGAGACAAGGGGTGCACAAAATCGCAGAATGGAGTATAGAAACCTATAGAATTAGTTTTAAGTAATGTTAAGTTTGATGGCTCTGTAACAGTAGCAATGGAAAATTACTGAGGTGCATGATACATAGAGAAAAAAAAATAGAGTACAGCTAGAGAACATACTGAGAATTCTCACAAGATAAGCTGTAATAGTTGACATAGTTGTAAGAAAAACAGTCTAGAAGAACAGGACACAGGGATAAGGAGTATATGGGAACCGCAAGTGTCCAGGATGGGCTACAGTTAAACTAACTGATAAGTAGGAGGATAGGAGGATTATTATGTCTCTGGTGCGAATGAACCAATTAAACTGATATGAGCATCTACTGTGTGTGCTCCAAAGGCTGCCAGAAGTGATGAAGATTGTTGGAAGAAGTAATCGACCCTCAGAGACCACCACCACAATTCTGTACGCATGCGAGGAACTCTCTGGAAAATGATGCAATCCATACATAGCCTCATGAATATATATGTATGCGCAGTGGCTATAAAAGGACGGCTTCTGTGGCAATTGAGAGACACACGTTAGGAGGAGCTATCCCCTGTGTCTCCCAGCACCACAATAAATACCTGCTTGTCAGCTTGAAAACTTTGTTGGCGAGTTTGTTCCTGGAGTTTTCTCCGAATCAATTTGGCTACCCAGATGGGACCCTCTCTGCTCGACTTCAGGTCCCGCTGAGGACAGGGCTCCCTAGGGCCCTCAGGAATTTTTCCTGGAGGGACCCCTCGACTCATTCGGATCACTGTGGGAGCAGACAAGGACCATCTCAAAAAAGATATTCTTCTATATAGTCTGTAAGGTGCAGGGGGCATCTTGCATAAAGACTGAATTGGCAATTGCGTTAGTTTGGTAAGCGTACACAAGGTTTGGAAGCCTTCTGTAAATCCGTGTGGTATACACCCACAAGAAGTAGGGGGCATCTTGTGGTTTGGGTCCTGCAAGACGCAGTGGGCGCCTTGTAGAAAAGGTTTTGGATTTTACTGGTATACAGCCACAAGAGAGGGGGCTTCTTGTAGTTTGGGTTCTGAAAGATGCAGGGGGTGCCTTGTGCAAATGGTTTTGGATCTTGTCGGTCTTTGATTTATTTTGTGGCTTGTTAGTGGGTTGCAGCCAACAGCGGAGCTAAAGGTTCTTCTTGGTGGCAAACACAGAGGACAACCCAGTCTTGCCCTTGACTGTGGTAGCAGGCATTTTGTCAGCCTCAGTCCTTGCACCTTGTTGTCAATGCACAGTTTCACCTGCTTCATCCAGTAACAAGTCGCTACTACAGCAAGGCACACACAAGTTTACATTAGCAGAGTAACTATTACAGGGTGCAGCAGCATGTTGAAGATGCTGATGGTAGCGAGGGACTAGCCAAAGACATTTCTTACCAGTGGAATTCTCCCACCCACTTAATTTGTTCCATCACCTGCTTTATAACACTACCATTGTATTAGAGTCTTTCCAGCTTTTGCCTTAGCATTTTCTAGCAGCTACTGCAAATTTCCATACTCTAACATCTCTTTTACAAGTGACAAATCTATACAATACAAGGTGTAGTTCCTCATTAGCAACTGGCTAGTAAATACAGGTGGCTTTATACACAAAATCACAGCCTCTAATAACAGCTACTTTACAAGCACACATATTCAGGATGTTACTTTTCAGTTGTCCCCAAGTGATGTTTTGCAATCATTCATTTTTCTCTTCCTCTATCTCATTCTGCTTGGGGTATTCACGGTCAGCTCCTGTAGCTGAGGCATCAGGTTTTTCCATTCGTCTGTCCAGCTCATGGCAAGGCTTGACAAACTTTGCAGGCAGTCGCCATGGACCTGTAGGCAGGAGGACACAAATATACTCCCTCCTCCAGGTTATCAGCTCTTGAGAAGCAGACAGGTTAAACTGCACGTTGTTAACAGTCACGGAGTTTGCTGCATCATTGCCTCTGTTTTTTTTTTTTTCAAAAAGTCGCTCACCCTGATTTGCACAGCTACAAACGCCGGCCTGCTCGGCAGCATCTATAAAAGCCTGCCTGCTCCGCAGCAGCCTCAGCTGCCTGCCTTGCTCCAGCAGCAACCATAAATACCTGCCGGCAACCGCACTTTTGCATTAACCCTTTCTTGCCCGAAATGTTAAACTGCTACGGTTAATAGCTTTTACATGAACCCAACAACAAAAAATACACAGAACACCGTCTGCCCTCAACACACACACTAGTATGGGATCCCACAAGCACACGCCACACAACTACAATATTTGAAGCACAAAATCCAGACAATCATTACTCCCACTACAGTCACCGGTACAGACCGTGGCACAAGGACCCTGTGGAGACTAACAGGAAACCAGCTCCGAGAAGCATCATTGCAGTGCGAGGTGGCAGGCTCATCCTTAGCGGGCATCCCCGCAGAGGCTCTGCCTCCCCCACATCGCATGAGGCTTGGGCTTTTACACTGACCAAAATGCACACTCATTCCGACACAGGTGGCCAGCCTATGTTGGAAGAAGTGGCCAGCAATATCTATAAAGGTCTCCAAAGGTCGATAGAAACCTGGACATACTTATATTTACCAACTTCCAGTACATGAGTATCAGAGATACCCCTGATATATAAAAGAGACCTTCCCACCACCAGAAAATCACACAATACGTCTGTATCCCACGCTGGTCTCGCTTCCCTGGAGGTTCGGGGGGGGGGGTGGGGGTGCTTTTTCTGTTTTTTTTTTTGTTTGTTTGTGTTTTTACTTTAACATAAAAAACGGTTGCTCCCTTCACTTTAAGAAAGGGTGAAAACATCCATAAAACAGATGTCCTGAGCTCAAATTTAAATTCGTTCAATCACTGACAACGGGGGTGTCCTGGAGCGGTGCTGACTCTTTCCAGGGTTTCACCCATCGAGCTGGCACCCACTACAAACCGGAATCTGTAATTTACACACATATAACCTCAACTTGTTAGTTTTACTTCCATAGGACCTTTCCAAATGCCGGTTTCCAAATCCTTGTACTGGACCAGAATACCCGGAGTTTTAGTCTTATAACCTGAACCTAATGCCTGACCATGTATTATAGCAGGGGAGTCATTAAAGTCTCCTGTCAATAGCACAAAAAAATCATAACATATACAGCTTGAGTATAAGAGGATTTTAACCCATATGTGGTCACCGCTTGTCAGGCCGCCTTAACTATTTTGAGATCAAAAGCTTCCCACTCTTTAGCCCCCTGCTGTGTAGTAAACACAGGATATGCAGAGAGGCCCATTGCAGAAAATTCACCTGTAATAATCACATCTTTGATTAACCTGTGCCAACAGTGCGCAGGATTTGTGCCCCCCGATAACTCTCCCACCCGTTCCCCCTGTTTGCCTTCTTTAAGGAAGGGGTTTTGCGGAGGATAAGGTGGAGGCACCAACAGAGATGGCTCAATCCGAGACTAGAGGGCATCAAGCTTTTTCATCAATTGTTGCAGCTGAGCATCTCCAAGGCCAGTGAGTAGTTGCTGATGAGCTGAGCAGACGGACCCGGGAGAAGAAGAGTCAGAGTCTGGAAGCAGAGGGTATAAATATGTACTGTAAAGGACATCAACAAGGTGACTGATCAGGACACTGGAAATAATTTGGCTGATTTTGAAGCCAAACGAATAGATGAACAATCCCAAACCATGTTCTTAATCCCTGATGGCAAAGTAACAATTGAAAAATCTAAACCTAGGTATTCAAAAGAGGATAGAAAGTTGATTGAGGATCTAAAGAGACAGGAAAATAAAGAGGGTTGGGCTCAAATACCTGATTGGCGAATTGTAATCCCCTATAACCAACTCTGGAAGTTAGTTCCCGAAGAACATATAATAAAACTCATTGGGGTAGAAACTCTTTGCACAAATATTTAGACAGACAAAGTGTAGCAAGGAATCTATACACCACAGTTCAATAAGTGACAAAACAAGGACAGGTATGTCTTAAGAATAATCCTAAAACTGAAAATAGAAATCAACTTGGGACAATTGGGAGAGGAAGTTATCCGGGACAGCAGTGGCAAACAGATTTTTCTGAATTACCAAGAAAAGGGGGTTATCGATATTTGTTGGTGTTAACGGATACTTTTTCAGGCTGGCAAGGCATTCCCTTGTAGCATAAATAATGCAAGGCAGGTGATTAAAGCATTATTAAATGAAATAATACCTCATTTTGGAGTACCAGCAGCAATTTCTTCTGACCAGGGTTCACACTTTAGTGCAAAATTGTCACAGGAAATTAGCAAAAAATTAGAAATTGATTGGCAACTATAAGTTTCATACAGGCCTCAGGCCAGTGGGCAAGTAGAAAAGATGAACCATCTGATTAAACAACATATTAGTAGAATATGCCAGGAAATGAATTTCTATTGGTACCAGGCGTTACCACTGACTCTATTAAGAATTTGAACTAAACCCCGGTCAAAAGAAGAGGTCAGTCCATTTGAGAGTTTGTATGAAAGACCATATCAGTCCCAGTTTAAAGGAGAAAGTCTTCTGGAAGTGGGAGAGGGCTAATTTCTCCGACAGTTTCTGATCAATCTGGGAAAACAATTGGAGGAGATAAATAAGAGAATAATAGCGACAAGAGCAAGAGGTTTGTATTATCTGATTCACCCTTTCAGATCTGGAGACTGGGTTTATGTTAAGAATTTTTTAGGAGATCCTCTACAGGAGAAGTGGAGTGGACCGTACCAGATATTACTGACGACCTTTACAGCAGTGAAGATAAAGGAACAACCTGCTTGGACATATTATACAAGAATTAAGAAAGCACCAGAGCCTGAGAAGACATGGCAGGTCGAACCTTCAGGAACCTTACACCTGAAATTGCGTCGATCATTTTTGGGACTCATATGATAACTGGCACACAATCTTGGGACCAGAACTTATACCTGAAATTAGTGCAGAATGTTACTAATGTTTTTAGTCGTAGTGATTGTTGGGTGTGTGCACAGTTGCCTAAATCAGGAGAAAGCCTGGATCAACCAGTAATTGGAGTTCCAATTCCTAACACTGTCTCATGGACAAATTTGTGGGTGAACACTAGCAATCTGTATTCGAAGGAAAGGTTAAAATTTGGAATAGTTAATCCTAATCCAGGTAATAAATATTACACCTGTGCACAAAGATGTATTACACCAGGAACCAGGGTAGGAAATCTTGCTTAAATGACACAGATGTAGGTCACCCTTCAAATTGCAATCATACTATTAATATAGATGGTATCATAGTTCAGTGATGGCCCGTTCCTAAAGGGAAAGGATGGTATGATTATGTGGAGAAAATGCTTATAAGACTCTGCCCCCCAACTGGAAGGGGGCATGCACCTAAGGTGATGTAAAACCCAATTTTACTATTATCGACAGGTATCCTTCTGGGACCTGGATTAGAAGTTTTGCTAAATGGATTAAGCTAGGGTTTAACCCTATTATTGAACGGCAGAGAGCATTTCATAGTTTTGTAAGAGGGCTAATTCCATCTTTGGGAGTAAGTGAATTAGAAAAGGCAATTGTAAATATCTCAGCAACCATAGAGGAAATGGAAAGTAAACTCATTGATATAATGCAGGCAGAACAACAAGAGATAACCATCCTGTCTAAAGTGGTATTACAAAACCGGATGGCTTTAGACATGTTACTGGCATCACAAGGAGGGGTTTGTTCCATAATCAATGAAAGCTGTTGTTCCTATATAGACGAAAATGGCAGAATCAAAACAGATCTGGAGGAAATTTGGAAACAAACTAAGATATTTCATGAAATGGCCATGAATGACACATCCTGGGGTTTTGAAGAAATATGGAAAAAGTTAACTTCATGGTTACCCAATCTCTTCTGGTTGAGGCAACTGGTTGCAGGAATATTGATGTTCATTATTTTAATATTGATTACTTGTGGTATGATGCAATGTTCCCTCTGGTGTTGTGAACAATCTATAATAAATTATGAAGATTGGAAAAGGAAAGTAATTAATCACCAAGTAGAAACATGGTAATGGCAATATACAAAATGTTGCAAAAGAATTTCATAGAATCATAGAATCATAGAATCGTTAGGGTTGGAAAGGACCTTAAGATCATATAGTTCCAGCCCCCTGACATGGGCAGGGACACCCTACGCTAAATCATATCACCCAAGGCCTTGTCCAACCTGGCCTTGAACACTGCCAGGGATGGCGCATACACAACCTCCCTGGGCAAGCTATTCCAGTGCCTCACCACCCTAACAGGAAAGAATTTCCTTCTTACACCCAACCTAAACTTCCCCTGTTTAAGTTTTAACCCATTACCCCTTGTCCTGTTACTACAGTCTCTAATGAAGAGTCCCTCTCCAGCATCCCTATAGGCCTCCTTCAGATACTGGAAGGCTGCTATGAGGTCTCCACGCAGCCTTCTCTTCTCCAGGCTGAACAGCTCCAACTTCCTCAGCCTGTCTTCATACGGGAGGTGCTCCAGTCGCCTGATCATCCTCGTGGCCCTTCTCTGGACTTGTTCCAACAATTCCATGTCTTTTTTATGTTGAGGACACCAGAACTGCACACAATACTCCAGGTGAGGTCTCACAAGAGCAGAGCAGAGGGGCAGGATCACCTACTTCGACCTGCTGGTCACGCTCCTTTTGATGCAGCCCAGGATACGGTTGGCTTTCTGGGCTGCAAGTGCACACTGCCGGCTCATGCTAATTTTCTCATCGACCAGCACCCCCAAGTCCTTCTCCGCAGGGCTGCTCTGAATCTCTTCTGTGCCCAACCAGTAGCTGTGCCTGGGATTGCTCCAACCCACGTGCAGGACCTTGCACTTGTCATGGTCAAACCTCATGAGGTTGGCATCAGCCCACCTCAGAAGTGTGTCAAGGTCCCTCTGGATGGCATTCCTTCCCTCCAGCATATCAACAAAACCACACAGCTCCGTGTCATCGGCAAACTTGCTGAGGTCACACTCAATCCCACTGTCCATGTAAGTGACGAAGATGTTAAACAAGACCGGTCCCAACACCGATCCCTGAGGGACACCACTCATTACTGGTCTCCAGCCGGATATTGAGCCATTGACCACAGCTCTTTGTGTGCGGCCATCCAGCCAGTTCTTTATCCACCGAGTGGTCCATCCATCAAATTGATGTCGCTCCAGTTTCTATCTGAAACTTTTAAAGTACAAATTCGGAAAAAAAATAGGAATGCATAAATTTTTATGCATGCCAAATTCTCTAAAATCTTTCTTAGGGCGAGAAGCAACATTTAAAGATGGCAAAATAGAATTTAGAGTTAAAAACAGTCAATTAATTGGAGGTTTGAGTTCATCTTTAATTCAACAGAAAAACAAAAAGAAGGACCTCCCTGAAATAGAAGAAAACCTTAATCAGGTATATGTGGGAGAAGGGGCATCTGAAGTTCCAGGTAAGGCAAAAAAATGCTTTGCCTGTTAAAGTGAAAATAAAAAAAGGGGGGCCTGCCCAATTAGAATAAAACAATATCCCTTAAAATTAGAAGATCAAAGGGAATGAAAAAAAAAAAATTTTAAAATATAGATTATTAATTGAATGTGAATTGGAATATAATACTTGTATCTGGACAGTAAAGAAATATGATGGGAAAAGTTGCAGATTGGTTTACGATCTCAGGGTAATCAACAAAATTGCAGAGGATATTTGTCCAGTAGTAGATAATTCGTATGATTTATTGACTAAATTGAATAATAATCAGAAATGGTTTGCCATCCTGGATTTAAAGGACACTTTCTTTTGCTTACCATTGGCCAAAGAAAGCCAAAATTATTTGCTTTTGAATGAGAAAATCCTTACGCAGGAAGAAAAATGCAATTAACTTGGACAGTATTACCGCAGGGGTTTAAAAACAGTTCAGCGATTTTTGGAAATCAGTTAGCACGAGAATAAGAATTATGAAAGCCACCTGCTCAGACGGGGACTCTGTTACAATATGTGGATGACCTGTTAAATGCTACCTAAACAAAGGAAGACTGTGTCCAGTGAAAGGTGGGATTATTGAATTTCTGGGACTGAATGGTTCTCACGTATGCAAACAAAAGGCCCAACTAATCCAAACCTGAGATTTCTACCTAGGATATGAAATAACAGGAGGACAGAGAGAAAGTGGAACTGCCAGAGAAGAAGCCATTTGCCAGACTCCATGATCATCGACCGTCAAGGAGCTCCGGGCATTCCTGGGAATGACAGGATGGTGCAGACTTTGGATCCATGATTATGGTGTTCTGCTAAGACCACTATACAAACTGTTGAAGGGAAACCCTCCCTCTTTGGACTGGACTGATAAAGTAGAGGAGGCTTTTAGGAATTTAAAGATAGAGTTTATGAGAGCTCCAGCTCTGGGACTTCCGGTTGTGACTAAACCGTTTTGGCTATATTGCCATGAAAAACAAGGAATAGCCTTGGGGGTCCTTGCTCAGAAACTAGGACCATACAGAAAGGCAGTGGTGTATTTTTCAAAGAAGCTGGATGAAGTGAGTAAAGGATGGCCCAGTTGCCTAAGGGCTGTGGCAGCAGTCGTCATGAATATTGAAGAGGCTCGCAAATTCACCCTGGGACAAAAGATTACTGTGCTAGTGTCCCATGTGGTAACAGCAGTCCTGGAACAGAAAGGAGCCCACTGGTTATCTCCTTCACGTTTTTTAAAATACCAGGCGACCATTGTAGAACAGGGTGATATAGAAATTGTCGCCACTAACGTTGTGAATCCAGCATCCTTTTTGCAGGAACAATCGACAGGACCACTAACACAAGACTGTGCATTAGGTGTGGTCCATGCACATGGTGCTATCTGGAAAGAGAGGACTTTTGAACACACAAGGGAAACAGATTAAACATGCTACAGAAATTCTACGGTTACTGGAAGCTGTTCAGCTACCTGAAGAAGTCGCTATTATATACTGTAGAGGACATCAACAAGGTGACTCTGATCAGGAAACTGGAAATAATTTGGCTGATTTTGAAGCAAAACCTGAACAATCTCAAATCATGTCCTTAATCCCTGATGGCAAACTAACAATTGAAAAATCTAAACCTAGGTATTCAAAAGAGGATAGAAAATTGATTTAGGATCTAAAGGGACAGGAAAATAAAGAGGATCGGGCTCAAATACCCGATGGGTGAATAGTAATCCCCTATAACCAACTCTGGAAGTTAGTTCCCGAAGAACATAATAAAACTCATTGGGGTAGAAACTCTTTGTATAAATATTTAGAGAAACAAATTGTAGGAAGGAATCTATACACCACAGTTCAATTAGTGACAAAACAAGGTCAGGTATGTCTTAAGAATAATCCTAAAACTGAAAATAGAAATCAAATTGGGACAATGGGGAGAGGAAGTTATCCAGGACAGCAGTGGCAAACAGATTTTTCTGAATTACCAAGAAAAGGGGGTTATCGATATTTGTTGGTGTTAATAGATACTTTTTCAGGCTGGCCAGAAGCATTCCCTTGTCGGACAAATAATGCAGGGCAGGTGATTAAAACATTATTAAATGAAATAATACCTCGTTTTGGAGCGCCAGCCGCAATTTCTTCTGACCAGGGTTCACACTTTAGTGCAATATGGTCACAAGAAATTAACAAAAAATTAGAAATTGATTGGCAACCACATGTTGCATATAGGCCTCAGGCCAGTGGGCAAGTACGAAAGATGAACCATGTGATTAAACAACAGATTAGTAGAATATGTCAGGAAATGAATTTCTATTGGTACCAGGCGTTACCACTGACTCTATTAAGAATTCGAACTAAACCTCGGTCAAAAGAAGAGGTCAGTCCATTTGAGAGTTTGTTTGGAAGACCATATCAGTCCCAGTTTAAAGGAGAAAGTCTTCTGGAAGTGGGAGAAGGCTATCTCCGACAGTTTCTGATCAATCTGGGAAAACAATTGGAGGAGATAAATAAGAGAATAGTAGGGACAAGAGCAAGAGGTTTGGATTATCCAATTCGCCCTTTCAGATCTGGAGACTGGGTTTATGTTCAGGATTTTTCAGGAGATCTTCTACAGGAGAAGTGGAGTGGACCGTACCAGATATTACTGATGACCTTTACAGCAGTGAAGATAAAGGAACAACCTGCTTGGACATAGTATTCAAGAATTAAGAAAGCACCAGAGCCTGAGAAGACATGGCGGATTGAACCATCAGGACCCTTATGTATGAAATTGCATCTGTCATAATTTGGACTCATATGATAACTGGCACACAAACTTGGGGCCAGAATTTATACCTGAAATTAGTGCAGAATGTTACTAATATTTTTAAACTGCAGTGATTGTTGGGTGTATGCACAGTTGCCTAAATCAGGAGAAAGCCTGGATCTCCCATTAACTGGAGTGCCAATTCCTAACACTATCTCATGGACAAATTTGTGGGTGAACACTAGCAATCTGTATTCGAAGGAAAGGTTAAAATTTGGAATAGTTAATCCTAGTCTGGGTAATAAATATTACACCTGTGCACAAAGATGTATTACACCAGGAACCAGGGTAGGAAATCTTGCTTAAATGACACAGATGTAGGTCACCCTTCAAATTGCAATCATACTATTAATATAGATGGTATCCTATATCAGTGGTGGCCCGTTCCTAAAGGGAAAGGATGGTATTGGTTATGTGGAGAAAATGCTTATAAGACTCGAACCACCAACTGGAACGGGGCATGCAACTTAGGTGCTGTAATACCCAATTTTAACCAGCGTCTCTAAAGTGGTTTTACAAAACCAAATGTCTCTAGACATGTTATTGGCATCACAAGGAGGGGTTTGTTCCATAATCAATGAAAGCTGTTGTTCCTGTATAGATGAAAGTGGCAGAATCGAAACAGATCTGGAGGAAATTTGGAAGCAAACTAAGATATTTCATGAAATGGCCATGGATGGCACCTCCTGGGGTTTTGAAGAAATATGGAAAAAGTTAACTTCATGGTTACCCAGTCTCTCCTGATTGAGGCAACTGGTTGCAGGAATATTGATTTTAATTAATTTAATATTGATTACTTGTGGTATGATACAATGTTCCCTCTGGTATTGTAAACTGTGTATGATTGGAAAAGGAATGAAATTAAGCACCAAGTAGAAACAGGCAATTATTTAAGAAAGGATTTTGATGGTAATGGTAATATATAAAATTTTGCAAAATAATTTGCAAGAGGACAGAAAAAGGGGGGAATTTGAAACAAGGGGGCCCAAAATCACAAAATGGAATATAGAAACCTTTAGAATTAGTTTTAAGTAATGTTAAATTTGATGGCTTTGTAACAGTAGCAATGGAAAATTAATGAGGTGCACGATACATAGAGAAAAAACTAGAGTACAGCTAGAGAGCATTCTGAGAATTCTCACAAGATAAATCGTTATAGTTGACATAGTTTAAGAAAAACAGTCTAGAAGAACAGGACACAGGGATAAGGAGTATCTGGGAACTGCAGGTGTCCAGGATGGGCTACAGTTAAAATAACTGATAAGTAGGAGGATAGGAGGATTATTATGTCTCTGGTGCTAACGAACCAAATAAACAGGTATGAGCATTTACTGCGCATGCTTCAGTTTGGCCTCTTATCCCACAGCTGAAGAGCCAGGCCTGAAAGCTGGTGCTCGGCATATTCAACACACAGTGAGCTTTGCAACAGTGTCACCCGCATTTGCTGTTGCTCCTAGCTTTCCCAGCAAAAAGTCCATTTAGATGCAACATCTCCGGTAGTTGCTCTCGCCTGCTCAGCAGCAGAGTGTGCAGAGCACAAAGGTTTGGCCTCTGCTCCCACAGCCAAAGAACCAGGATAGAGAGCCGGTGCTTGGCATCTTCAGGCAATAGTGAAGCTTTGGAACGGTGCTACCCTCATCGCTGTCGCTCTTCTCTTTCCCAGCTAAATGTCCATTTGAATCCAGCCTCTCTGGTGCTCACTCTCGACTGCCCAGCAGCAGACTGAGAAGAGCACGAATGTTTGGCCTGAGATCTCAGTCAAAGAGCCAGGCAGGAAAGCTGGTGCTTGGCATCTTCAGCTCACATTGAGCTTTGCAACGGTGCCACCCTCGTTGCTGTCGCTCCTTGCTTTCCCACCTAAAAGTGCATTTCAATACAACATCTCCGGTACCCTCTCTCGGCTGAGCAGCAGAAGAGTTAGTAGAGCATGAATGTTTAGCCTCTTCTCTCACAGCTGAAGAGCCAGGATGGAAAGCTGGTGCTGGGCCTCTTCAGCTCACAGAGAGATTTGCAACAGTGCCCCCTCCATTGCTGTTTCTATTAGCTTTCTCAGCTAAAAGACCATCTGAATCCTACATCTCCAGTGTTCGGTCTTGCCTGCTCATCAGCAGAGTCAGTATTGAGCAAACATTTGGCCTCTGCTCCCTTAGCCGAAAAGCCAGGACAGAAAGCTGGTGCTAGACAACTTCAGCTCACAGTGAGCTTAGCAATGGTGTCCCCCGCATTGCTGTTGCTCCCCTTTTTCATGATTAAAAGTGCATTTGAATTAAACATCAATGGTGCCACCTCTCAGCTGCCCAGCAGCAGAGTGAGTAGAGCATGAATATTTGGCCTGTCATCCCACAGCAGAAGAGCCAGGATAGAACAATGGTGCTTGGTAACTTCAACACAGTGAGCATTGCAACGGTGCCACCTGCACTGCTGTCGCTCCTTGCTTTCCCATGTAAAAGTCCATTTGAATCCAACCTCTCCAGTGGTCGCTCTCGAATGAGAAGCAGCAGAGAGAGTAGAGCACGAACGTTTGGGCCCTGCCCCGACAGCTGAAGAGCCAGGAGGGAAAGCTGGTGTTTGGTATCTTCAACAAACAGTGGGCTTTTCAAGGGTGCCACCCGCATTGCAGTTGCTCCTTCCTTTCCCACCAGAAGGCCATTTGAATGCAACTACTCCTGTGGTAACTCTCAGATGCTAAGCAGCAGAGTGTGTAGAGAACTAACATTTGGCCTCTTCTCCCACAGCTGAAGAATCAGGACAGAAACCTGGTGCTAAGTATCTGGAACACACAGGGAGCTTTGAAACGGTGCCACCCACATGGCTGTCTCTCCTTGCTTTCCCACCTAAAAGACCATTTGAAACGAACCTCTCTGCTGCCCGCTCTCGGCTGAGCTACAGCAGAGTGAGCAGAGCAGGAACGTTTGGCCTTTTCTCCCACTGCTGAAGAGCTAGGAAAGAAAGCTGGTGCTGGGCTTCTACAGGTCACAGTGAGGTTTGCATTGGCACCCCCTGCATTGCTGTCGCTCCTTGCTTTCCCACCTAAAACTCCATTTGAATACAACCTCTCTGGTGTTCACTCTTGTCTGACCAGCAGCAGAGTGAGTAGAGCACGAATGTTTGGCCTCTGCTCGCACAGCCGAAGAACCAGGACAGAAAGCTGGCGCTCGGCTACTACAGCTCACAGTGAGATTTGCATTGGCGCCACCCGCATAGGTGTCGCTCCTTGCTTTCCCACCTTAAAGTCCATTTGATTACAACCTCTCTGGTGTTCGCTCTCGGTTGAGCAGCAGCAGAGTGAGTAGGGCATGAACGTTTGTCCTCAGGTCCAACAGCCAAAGATCCAGGAGGAAAGCTTTTGCTGGGCCTCTTCAGCTCACAGTGAGCTTTGCAACGGTACCACCCGCATTTCTTTTGCTCATCGCTTTCCCACTTAAAAGTCCATTTGAATCAAACCTCTCTGTCCTCGCTCTCTGCTGCCCAGCAGCAGAGTGAGTAGTGCATTAACTAGATGCACCAGATTTAGTAGAGCATGAACGTTTGGCCTCTACTCCCACAGAAGAAGAACCAGGCCAGAAAGCTGATGCTGAGCATATGCAACACACAGTGACCTTTGCAGCGGTGCCACCTGCATAGTTCTCACTCCCTGCTTTCCCACCTAAAAGTCCATTTGAAACCAAACTCTTTGGAGCTAGCTCTCGGCTGCCCAGCAGCAGAGTGAGTAGAGCAGGAATGTTTGGCCTCTGCTCCTACAGACAAAGAGTCAGGACAGAAAGCTGGTGTTGGGCCTCTTCATCTCACAGTGAGCTTTGCATTGGTGCCACCCGCATAGCAGTAGCTCCTCGCTTTCAGACCTAAATGTCCATTTGAATACAACCTCTCTGGTGGTCGCTCTCAGCTGTGCAGCAGCAGAGTGAGTAGAGCAGAAAGGTTTGGCCTCTGATCCCACAGCAGAAGAGCCAGGACAGAAAGATTGTGCTGGGCAACTTCAGCTCATAATGAGACTTGCATTGGTGAAACGCCCATTGCTTTCGCTCCTCGCTTTCCCACCTAAAAGTCTACTTGGATCCAAACTCTCCATTAGACACTCTCAGATGCCCATTAGCAGAGTAAAGTAGGAACGTTTGGCCTCTGCAAACACAGCCAAAGAACCAAGAGAGAAAGCTGGTGCTTGGCATCTTCAACACACAGTGAGCTTTGCAAGAGTGCCACCTGCATTGTTGTCACTCCTCGCTTTCATACCTAAAAGTCCATTAGAATCCAGCATCTCTGGTGTCGCTCTTGGATGAGCTGCAGAAGAGTTAGTAGAGTACGAACGTTTGGCCTCTGATCCCACAGCCGAAGAGCCAGGACAGGCTGCTGATGATGGGAATCTTCAGCTCACAGTGAGCCTTGCAACTGTGCCACCCGCATTGCTGTCGCTCCTCGCTTTCCCACCTAAAAGTCCATTTGAATCAAACCTTTCTGTGGTCGCTCTCTGCTGCCCAGCAGCAGAGTGAGTAGTGCACTAACTTTTGGCCTCTGCTCCCACAGCCAAAGAGCCAGGAGGGAAAGCTGGTGCTGGGCCTCTTCAGCTCACCGTGAGATTTGCATTGGTGACACTCGCACTGCAGTCGCTCCTCTCTTTCAGACTGAAAAGTTCATTTGAATGCAACCTCTCCTGCAGAAACTCTCAGCTGCTCAGCAGCAGTCAGTAGAGCACGAACGTTTCGCCTCTGCTTCCACAGCCAAAGAACCAGGAGAGAAAGTTGGCACGTGTCATCTTCAACACACAATAAACTTTGCAACGGTGCCACCTGCATTGCTTTCTCTCCTCGCTTTCACACCTAAAAGTCCATTTGAATTCAAACTGATTCGGTGTTAGCTCTCAGCTGCTCTGCAGCTAATTAGAGCACGAATATTTGGCCTCTGCTCCAGACCCGAAAAACCAGTTAAGAAAGCTGGTGCTGGGCATCTTCAGCACACAGTGAGTTTTGCAATGGTGCCACCAGCAGTGATGTCTTTCCTGGCTTTCCCACCAAAAACTCCATTTAAATCCAACCTCTCCGGTGCTCGCTCTTGGCTTCCACGCAGCAGAGTGAGCAGAGCGCAAAAGTTTGGCCTCTGCTCCCACAGCCAAAGAACCATTATAGAAACCTGGTGCTGGCATCTTCAGCGCAAAGTGAGCTTTGCAACAGTGCCATCCGCATTGGTTTTGCTCCTCCTTTTCCCACCTAAAAGTCCATTTGAGTCCAAACTCCTTCGGTGTTCGGTCTCGATTGAGCTTTGCAATGGTTCTACCGTCATTGCTGTTGATCCTCACTTTCCCAACTAAAAGTCCTTTTGAATCCAACATCTCCGGTGGTGACTCTCGGCTGCCCAGCAGCAGTGTGAGTAGAGCATGAACTTTTGGTATCCGCTCCCACAGCCAAAGAACCTCATAAGAAAGCTGGTGCCTGGCATCTTCAACACACAGTGAGCTTTGCAACGGCGCCACCTGCTTTGCTGTCACTTTTCGCTTTCCCACCTAAAATTCCATTTCAATCCTACCTCTTCGGTGGTTGCTCTCTGCTGCCCTGTAGCTGAGTGAGTAGAGCATGAACGTTTGGCCTCTGCTCCCACAGTAGAAGAGCCAGGAGGGTAAGATGGTGCTGGGAGTCTTCAGCTCACAGTGAGCTTTGCAATGGTTCCACCCGCATTGCCGTCGCTCCTCGCTTTCACACCTAAATGTCCATTTGAATCCAACTTCTCCGGTGCCAGCTCTCGGCTAAGCAGCACCAGATTTAGTAGAGCGTGAATGTTTGGCCTCTGTTCCCACAGCTGAAGAGCCAGGACTGAAACTTGGGACTGGGCCTCTTCTGCAGACATTGAGCTTTGCAAGAGTGACTCCCAAATAGCATAGTTCCCCGCTTTCCCACCTAAATGTCCATTGGAATCTAACCTCTGTGGCACCAGCTCTCGCCCATCTAGCAGCAGATGGAGTAGAGGACAAATGTTTGGTTTCTGCTCCTACAGCTGGAGGGCCAGGACAGAAAGCTGGTGATGGGCATCTTCTGCAGACAGTGAGCTTTGCAAAGGTTCCCTCCGAATTGCTGTCGCTGCTTGCTTTCCAACGTAAAAGTCCATTTGAGTTCAACCTCTGCAGTTCCCGCTCTTGCCTTTTCAGCAGCTTAGGCCCATCAGCAGCTTTCTGGTCTAGCTCTTTGGCTCAATACACATTAGGTGGATGTTTGCATTCTGTGAGCCTTGCACCTGGATCTGGCAAGAGAACGTCAAAGAGGCACCGTAGAAAGATGGACTTTACAATACAAAGGTAATGCACATTGCCACCTTGCTCATACTGGAGCACAGCTTACTTTGTGCAGGTGATGTACAGCACAAGCTTTATGCTCTGCCATTTCCAGAGAGGAAGAAAGGGATGGAGGCTTCATCTGAACATCCAGTGTCCTGGGTTCCACAGTAGCAGTCATTTTTCTCCTTCATAGTAGCTGGTGCAGTTCTATGTTTTGGACTTTCAGCCTGGGAACAGCGCTGATAACACCAATGTTTTTAGTTACTGCACAGATGGTTTAGTCTGACCAAGGACTTTGTGAGTCTCATGGTCTGCCAGGGAAATGGGGAAGCTGGGAGGAAGCAGAGACATGACACCTGACCCAAACAACCCAAAGAGGTATTCCATACCACAGCACGTCATGCCCAGGATGTAACTGAGGGTTACCCGGAAGGGCGAGTGCTCTGTGGGGTTGGACAAGGTATTGGTCGGTGCTCAGTCGGGCGGGGTGGGGCGAGTTATCGATCAGCTGGTGGTGATGTGCTGTATTCTCTTCCCTTGCTATTTCCTTTATCAGTATTATTATTGGTGGTAGCAGTAGTGATTTGTGTTATCCCTTAGTTACTAAACTGTTCTTATCTCAACCCCTGGGAGTTGCATTCTTTTGATTCTCCCTCCGGGAGCAGGGGGAAGGAAAGGGGTGTGTGTGTGTGTGTGTGTGGTGAGAGAGAGACTGCTTGATTTACGGATGGGTTTAAACCACAACATCCAGCAGCAGCTTTCGGCTCTCGCTCATGCTCAGGAAAACCTGAAGCTTTATGTTCGCACTTTGAGAGACTTGCGTCTACTGCTTAAAGCAGGAAAGCTGGGGTACTCTCAACATGCTGGATACATTGCTGAAAACTCTCTGGTTGCTGCTTAGGCCCAACAACAGGTTTCTGCTCTGGCTCTTTGGATCTATACGCATTACCTGGACATTTGCAGTCTGTGAGCACTGCGCCTGGACCTGCGAGGAACATCAAAGACGCAGTGGAGGAAGATGGACTTAACATTACAAAGGTAGTGCACATTGCCATGTTGATTACAACAGAGGACAACTCAATCTGTGCAGGTGATACCCAGCACAAATTTTCTGCAGTGTCACCTCCGCTGTGTCAGCAGGGCATGGAGCATTCAGCTGAAAGCCCCCAGCAGCTTTCTTCTCTGTCTCGTCTTCTGGAGAAGCAGATGCTGCCTGTTTGTAGAATGAGAGTCTTGCTTCTACCATTTTTGGCAAGAAACCTGGGCTTCTTTGACATGCTGGTGACCCTGCTCTTGATCTCCCTGGTTGCTGCTTATTCCCAGCAGCAACTTTCTGCTCTGTCTCTTTGGATCTATGCACATTAGCTGGAGTTTTCCACTGTGAGCACTGCGCCTGGATCTGGCAAGGGAACATCAAAGAGACACAGTAGGAAGATGGACTTAACATTACAATGAAAGTGCACATTGTTGTGCTGCTGACACTGGAGAGCAGCTTACTCTGTGCAGGTGGTTCCCAGAACCAGGTTTTGGAAGTGGCACCGCATGGTAGGAGCAGGTCATGGAGCCTTCACCTGAATGACCAGCAGCAGCTTTCTGCTCCGGCTCCTGCTCTGAAGAAGCAGAAGCTGTAGATTCGTACTTTGAGAGACTTGCTTCTACTGTTTTAGGTGGGAAAGCTGGGGTGCTTTGA
Organism: Pezoporus flaviventris; assembly: GCF_033815535.1. Classification (NCBI taxonomy): domain Eukaryota; kingdom Metazoa; phylum Chordata; class Aves; order Psittaciformes; family Psittacidae; genus Pezoporus; species Pezoporus flaviventris. The sequence goes on along the minus strand of NW_026892647.1, from coordinate 550,982 downwards.
CATCCTAATGACACTGCTGCAGGGGTGCCTGGTTGTTGCTTAGGCCCACCAACAGGTTTCTGCTCTGCCTCCTCGGCTCTATACACATTAGCTGGACGTTTGCAGTTTGTGAGTTCTGCACCTGGATATGGCAAGGGAACATCAAAGAGGCACTGTAGGAAGAGGAATTTAACATTACAAAGGTAGTGCAAATTGCCATTTTGCTGACACTAGAGCACACCTCTACTCTGTGCAGATGATTCCCAGCACCTGCTTTCTGCCCTGCCACCTCCACTGTGGGAGCAGGGCATGGAACCTTCAGCTGAATGTCCAGCAGCAGATTTCTGTACTGGCTCGTGCTCTGGAGAAGCAGAAGCTGCAAGTTGGCACTTTGAGTGACTTGCTTCTACCTTTTTATCCAGGAAAGATAGAGTGCATTGACATGCTGGTGACACTGCTGCAGATGTGCCTTGTTGCTGCTTAGTCCCACCAGCAGCCTTCTGCTCTGGCTCTTTGGCTCAATACACATTAGATGTACGTTTGCTGTCTGTGACCACTGCGCCTGCATCTGGCAGGAGGGCATCAGAGAGGCACAGTAGAAAGATGGACTTAACATTAAAAAGGATGTGCACATTGCCATGTTGCAGACCCTGGAGCACAGCACTGTGCAAGTGATTCCCACCACCAGGTTTCTGCTCAAGAATATAACCTCTGCTGCGCCAGTAAAGCAGCAGAGTGAGTAGAGCAAGAATGCCTGGCTTCTTCGATGACAGATGAAGAGCCAGGACAGAAAAATGGTGCTGGGCCTCTTCAGCAGACAGTGAGCTTTGCACAGGTGCACCCACATTGCTGTTGCTCCTCTCCTTCCCACCTTGAAATCCAATTGTGTGCATCTTCTCTGATGCCCTCTCCTGACCGTCCTGCAGCAGAGTGAGTAGAGAAAGAATGTTTAGCCTCTGTTTCTACAGCTGAAGAGACAAGACTGAAAGCTGGAGCTGGGCCTCTTCTGCAGACAGTGAGCTTTGCAACGGAGCCAACGGCATTGCTGTCACTCCTTGCATTTCCACCTAAAAGTCCATTTGAAACCAACATCTGTGGAGCTTTCTCTCTTTCAGGGCAGGAAAGGCTGTGCGCAGTATTGGATCGTTGCCTGCTGATGCTGATTGTTCCTTTACTGCAGAACTCATCCGGTTCTATCAAAGTTCATTCTCTGTTGGGCTGATGGTTGGAGGGAAGTCAGGGCTAGTCACTGATGACCTGGAGACATCTAGTTGATGGGCTATAGAAGTATTACACAGCAGGCAACAGCATACAATTAAGTTCATTGGCTGTTTTCCCCTAAAATCAAATCCCCTTGAGGTATACATCGGACTTCCCCATCTTCCCGCATTACCCACCAAGTATATGCAGGTCCCTGAGCAAAAGCAATCCCACGAGTGAGTTTGCCTTTACCTGAAGCAGGAATAACCCAGACTGACTTCTGTTGCAGAATGACTCTAAGAGCAGAACCATAGAGTTCTGGAGGACTGTGCAAGCAAGGCAGGGGGTGGCCCCCACAGGTGGCCGGAGACCGGACCTGGGAGGAGAATGTGGAGGAAGCTGTGGGGGCTAACCAATACTGTTATGCCAAGAAGGAGTGACTGAATACCACTCCTATATATGTGTGAACTGCTTCACAAAGAAAAGGGAAGTTGCTTATCACCCATATTGGGTTGGCCTGTCTGCTTCTCCTCGCCGCTTACAAATGGCGCCCAAACAGGGACGCGGACTACAGGGCCCTGGTCGCTGGGGACCCGGATTACAGGGCTCCGACTAGCGGGGACCCGGGATACAGGGCCCCGGTTTAACGGGGACCCGGATTACAGGGCCCCGGTCGACGGGGACCCAGATTACAGGGCCCCGACTAGCGGGGACCCGGGATACAGGGCCCCGGTCAACGGGGACCCGGATACAGGGCCCCGGCCGACGGGGACCCGGGATACAGGGCTTTATATAACATGCTTTATTTTGCTCACTTTGTTACGTTTACTGTGTTTTCCTATATATATATCTATATATAATATTACACTCACATTGTTACAGGTACAGGGGGAGAAATGGGTTGGGGTTAGGGTTAGGGTTGAGAACATCTGTGGGTCATTAGAATGCTCTTGAACGTGCTTTATTTTCATGCGGGTGGCACCATTGCAAATCTCGCAGCGTGTTGTAGAAGCCGAGCACCAATTTTCCCTCCTGGCTCTTTGGCTCTGGGAGCAGAGGCCAAATGTTCGTGCTCTACTTGCTCTGCTTCTGGGCAGCCGAGAGCGAACACCGAAGGAGTTTGGATTCAAATGGACTTTTAGGTGGGAAATGCGGAGTGACAGCAATGTGTGTGACACTGTCGCAAAGCTCACTGTGTGTTGAAGATGCGAAGCACCAGCTTTCTCTCCTGGTTCTTTGGCTATGGGAGCAGGGGCCCAACATTCCTGCTCTGCTGCTTAGCAGCCGTGAACAAACACTGAAGGATGTTGGATTCAAATGGACTTTTAGGTGGGAAAGCAAGGAGTGACAGCAATGTGGGTGGCACCGCTGGGAAGCTCACTGTGTGTTGAACATGGCAAGCACTGTCTTTCTCTCCTGGCTCTTTGGCTGAGGGAGCAGAGGCCAAACGTTCGTGCTCTACTCACTCTGTTGCTGGGCAGCTGTCCTGGGTTCAGCAGCAGCAGTCATTTTTCTCCTTCTTGGTAGCTGGTGCAGTGCTGTGTTTTGACTTTCGGCCTGGGAACAGAACTGATTACTATGATCCTTTCGTTTGGCCAAGGACTTTGTGAGTCTCATGCTCTGCCAGGAAGGAGGGAAGCCGGGAGGAAGCAGAGACAGGAGACCTGGTGCAAACTGACCAAAGAGGTATTTCATACCACAGCGCGTCATGCCCAGGATGTAACTGAGAGTTATTCAGAAGGGCAGGGACTGGACGGTTGGAGGAGGTATTGGTCAGTACTTGGTTGGGCTGGGGGGGTGAGTTATCTGTTAACTGGTGGTGAGGTTTTGTATTCTCTTCCCTTGTTATTTCATGTATCATTATTATTGCTGGTAGCAGTAGTGATTTGTGTTATACCTTAGTGACTAAACTGTTGCTATCTCAGCCCGTGGGAGTTCCATTCTTTTCAGTTCTCCTCTCTGTCCCTCTGGGAGTAGGGGGAGGGCAAGAAGGGGGCGAACAATCTGTCTGGCTTGGTTTAAACCATGTGCTTTAAACCACAACAGCAGCCGAGAACGAGTACCGAAAAGGTTGGATTCTAATGGTCTTCTAGGTGGGAAAGCAAGGAGCGACAGCAATGCGGGTGGCGCTGTTGTAAAGCTCACTGTTTCTTGAAGATGTCAGGCAGTAGTTTTCCATCCTGGTTCTCTGCCTGTGGGAGCAGAGACAAGGGGGCAAAAAATCACAAAATGGAATACAGAAACCTTTAGAATTAGTTTTAAGTAATGTTAATTTTGATGGCTTTTTAACAGTAGCAAAATTACTGAGGTATATGTTACATAGAGAAAAAAAACAGAGTACAGCTCAAGAGGCTTATAATAACTGGAAGCAAGGACAGGTGACCTGGGAAGAATACAGGGATGTTATCCAGGAAGCTAGGGACCAGGTTAGGAAAGCTAAGGCCCAGTTAGAAATAAACTTGGCTTGGGGCATTAAGGATAACAGGAAGGGATTCTACAAGTACATAGCAAATAAAAAACAGACTAGGCAGAACGTAGGCCCCCTCAGGAAGCTCTTGGGACAACTGGCTACACAGGATTTGGAGAAGGCTGAGGTTCTGAAGGACTTCTTTGCTTCGGTCTCCACTGGCAAAGGCTCTGACCGCACCACCCAAGTCTTGGAAGGCAGACGCAGGGACTGTGAGAATGAAGACCCTGCGCCCACTATAGGAGAGGATCTGGTTCGAGACCATCTTAAAAATCTGAACGTGCACAAGTCCATGGGTCCTGATGAGATCCATCTGCGGGTCCTGAAGGAGCTGGCGAATGAAGTGGCAAAGCCGCTGGCCATCATATTTGAGAAATCATGGTAGTCAGGTGAAGTTCCCGATGACTGGAAAAAGGGAAATATAACCCCCATTTTCAAGAATGGGAAAATGGATGACCCAGGGAATTACAGACCAGTCAGTCGTACCTGTGTGCCTGGCAAAATCTTGGAGCAGATTCTCCTGGAAGGCATGCTAAGGCACATGAAAAACAAAAAGGTTCTTGGTGACAGCCAGCATGGCTTCACTAAGGGGAAATCCTGCCTGACCAATTTGGTGGCCTTCTATGATGGGGATACAGAACTGATGGACAGGTGTAGAGCAGTTGATGTCATCTACCTGGACTTGTGTAAAGCATTCGACACTGTCCCACACGGCATCCTTGTCTCTAAATTGGAGCGACATCAATTTGATGGATGGACCGCTTGGTGGATAAAGAACTGGCTGGATGGCCGCACGCAAAGAGTTGTGGTCAATGGCTCAGTGTCCGGCTGGAGACCAGTAATGAGTGGTGTCCCTCAGGGATCGGTGTTGGGACCGATCTTGTTTAACATCTTCGTCGCTGACGTGGACAGTGGGATTGAGTGCGCCCTCAGCAAGTTTGCCGATGACACCAAGCTGTGCGGTTCGGTTGATACGCTGGAGGGAAGGAATCCCATCCAGAGGGACCTTGACACGCTTGTGAGGTGGGCTGATGCCAACCTCATGAAGTTTAACCATGCCAAGTGCAAGGTCCTACACCTGGGTTGGAGCAATCCCAGGCACAGCTACAGGTTGGGCAGAGAAGAGATCCAGAGCAGCCCTGCGGAGAAGAACTTGGGGGTGTTGGTTGATGAGAAAATGAACATAAGTAGGCAGTGTGCGCTTGCAGCCCAGAAAGCCAACCATATCCTGGGCTGCACCAAAAGGAGCGCGACCAGCAGGTCGAAGGAGGGGATCCTGCCCCTTTACTCTGCTCTCGTGAGACCTCACCTGGAGTATTGTGTGCAGTTCTGGCGTCCTCAACATAAAAAGGACATGGAACTGTTAGAACAAGTCCAGAGAAGGGCCACGAGGATGATCAGGGGACTGGAGCACCTCCCGTATGAAGACAGGCTGAGGAAGTTGGGGCTGTTCAGTCTGGAGAAGAGAAGGCTGTGTGGAGACCTCATAGCAGCCTTCCAGTATCTGAAGGGGGCCTACAGGGATGCTGGAGAGGGACTCTTCATTAGAGACTGTAGTGAAAGGACAAGGGGTAATGGGTTAATACTTAAACAGGGGAAGTTTAGATTGGATATAATGAGGAAATTCTTTCCTGTTAGGGTGGTGAGGTACTGGAATAGGTTGCCCAAGGAGGTTGTGAATGCTCTATCCCTGGCAGTGTTCAAGACCAGTTTGAACAAGGCCTTGGGTGATATGATTTAGCGTGAGGTGTCCCTGCCTATGGCAGGGGGTTTGGAACTATATGATCTAAATGTCCTTTCCAACCCTAACGATTCTATGATTCGATGATTCATTCTAGAGAACATACTGAGAATTCTCACAGGATGAATCATTATAGTTGTGACATAGTTTAAGAAAAACAGTCTAGAAGAACAGGACACAGGGATAAGGAGTCTCTGGGAACTGCAGGTGTCCAGGATGGGCTACAGTTAAACTAACTGATAAGTAGGAGGGTAGGAGGATTATTATTTCCCTGGTGAAAACGAACCAATTAAACTAGTATGAGCATCTACTGCTCATGCTCAGAAGGATGACAGAGGTGATAAAGATTGTTGGAAGAAGTAAACGACCCTCAGAGACCACCACCACAATTCTGTACCCATGCTGGGAACTTTCTGGAAAATTATGTAATCCGTACGTAGTCTCATGAATATGCATGTATGCCCAGTGGCTATAAAAAGATGTCTTGTGTGGCAACTGGGGGACACACGTTAGGAGGAGCTACCTCCCGTGTTTCCCTGCACCGCAATAAAGAATACCTGCTTGTCAGCTTGAGAACATTGTTGCCTAGTTTGTTCCTGGAGTTTTCTCCGAATCAATTTGGCTACCCAGATGAGACCCTCTCTGCTCGGCTGCAGGACCCGCTGAGGGCAGGGCTCTCTAGGGCCCTCAGGAATTTTTCCCAGAGGGACCCCTCGACTCATTTGGATCACTACGGGAGCAGACAAGGACCATCTCATAAAAGGTATTCTTTTCTTTTATATAGTCTGTAATGTGCAGGGGGCATCTTGCATAAAGACTAAATTGGTAGTTGGGTTGTTTTGGTAAGCGTACGCAAAGTTTGGAAGCCTTCTGTAACTTGAGATAGGAAATCTTGTAGGTAAAGGCATATACCCAGCTGCTAGTGTCCTTTTGGTATACAACCACAAGAAGCAGGGGGCTTCTTGTGGTTTGGGTCCTGAAAGACGCAGGGGATGTTTTGTGGAAATGGTTTTGGATCTTGTTGGTATTTATTTTGTTGTTTGTTACATTAAGGATTTTGGTCTTGTGATTTTGGTATCAGTGACAGACTGTTATATCTAAGCAGGGGGCATCTTGTTCTTTGGGTCCTACAAGACACAGGGGGTGTCTTGTGGAAATGGTTTTGGTTCCAGTGTGCTATCAACAGCCCATAAGGGATTTGATTCAGTGATGCTGTCAGCGTGGGTCCCTGAATAGGTTAGTTAGGAAGGTTAGTCAAATCACCCTCCGACACAGTGGGCTGTCCAGCACATCCCACAGTGGGACGCAGACAGGCTGGTCGGGCACAAGGGTCTCGTCCTTCTTGGGACACTGACAGGCTGGTCAACTATAAAGGGTCCAAGGAAACCCCACTATTAATGTTACAATATGGTCTGAGCCATAGGGGTTAGGAAGTATTGCTTTTGATTCTACGGATATTCGTCTTATTTTGAGGCTCGTTACAGTAATGATTTCGGTCTTGTGATTTTGGTACTGGTGACAGGATGTTATAACTGCGTTATTAACTGTTGTTTGTTTGAATTTTAGTCTCTGTCTTTGTCTCGGGTGTAGTAATTGTTACTGTAATGAATTTATATTGGTACCAAGGTTTACCACTGGCTCTATTAAGAATTCGAACTCAACCTTGGTCGAAAGAAGAGGTTAGCCCATTTGAGATTTTGTATGGAAGACCATATCAGTCCCAGTTTAAAGGAGAAAATCTTCAGGAAGAGGGAGAAGGCTATCTCCAACAGTTGCTGATCAATCTGGAAAAACAATTGGAGGAGATAAATAAGAGAATAGTAGGGACAAGAGCAAGAGGTTAAGAATTTACAGGAGAAGTGGAGCGCACCGTACCAGGTATTACTAACCACCTTTAAAGCAGTGAAGATAAAGGAACAACCTGCTTGGATACATTATTCAAGAATAAAGAAAGCACCAGAGCCTGAGAAGACATGGCAGATCGAACCTTCAGGACCCTTAAGTATGAAATTGCGTCTGTCACAATTTGGACCCATATGATAACTAGTATGCAAGCTTGGGACCGGAACTTATACCTGAAATTAGTGCAGAATGTTACTAAAGTTTTAATCACAGTGACTGCTGGGTGTGTACACAGCTGCCTAAATCAGGAGAAAGCCTGGATCTTTCATTAACTGGAGTTCCAATTCCTAACACTATCTCATGGACAAATTTTTGGGTGAACACTAACAATCTACATCCGAGGGAAAGGCTAAAATTTGGGATAGCTAATCCTAATCCAGGTAATAAATATTACGCCTGAGCACAAAGATGTATAACACCAGGAACCAGGGTAGGAGATCATGCTTGTTTAAACGCCACAGATGTAGGTCACCCTTCAAATTGCAATCATACTATTAATATAGATGGTATTGTAGTTCAGTTGTGGCCTGTTCCTAAAGGGAAAGGATGGTATTGGTTATGTGGAGAAAATGCTTATATGAGTCTGCCCCCCAACTGGAAGGGGGCATGCACCTTAGGTGCTATAATACCCAATTTTACTATTATCGACAGGTATCCTTTCGGCACCTGGATTAGAAGTTTTGCTAAATTAACTAAGCGAGGGTTTAACCCTATAATGGAACGGCACAGAGCATTTCATAGTTTTGTAAGAGGGCTAATTCCATCTTTGGCAGTAAGTGAATTAGAAAAAGCAATTGTAAATATCTCAGCAGCCATAGAGGAAATGGAAAGTAAAAACACTGATATAATTCAGGCAGAACAACAACAGATAACCAGGCTGTCTAAAGTGGTATTTCGAAACCGAATGGCTCTAGACATGTTACTGGCATCACAAGGAGGGGTTTGTTCCATAATCAATGAAAGCTGTTGTTCCTATAGAGACCAAAGTGGCAGAATGGAAACAGATCTGGAGGAAATTTGGAAACAAACTAAGATATTTCATGAAATGGCCATGGATGACACCTCCTGGGGTTTGAACAAACATGGAAAAAGTTAACTTCTTGGTTATCCAATCTCTTCTCTTTGAGGCAACTGGTTGCAGGAATATTGATGTTGATTATTTTAATATTGATTACTTGTGGCATGATACAATGTTCCCTCTGGTGTTGTAAACGATCTATGATAAATTATGAAGATTGGAAAAGGAATGATATTAAGAACCCAGTAGACGCGGGAAATTATTTCAAAAAGACTTTTGATGGCAATGATAATGTACAAAATGTCACAGAAGAATTTGCAAAAGGACAGAAAAAGGGGGGAATTTGAGACAAGGGGGCACAAAATCACAAAATGGAATATAGAAACCTTTAGAATTAGTTTTAAGTAATGTTGAGTTTGATGGCTTTGTAACAGTAGCAATGGAAAATACCTGAGGTGCATGATACGTAGAGAAAAAAAATAGAGTACAGCTAGAGAACATACTGAGAATTCTCACAAGGTAAATCATTATAGTTGTGATATAGTTTTAAGAAAAACAGTCTAGAAGAACAGGACACAGGGATAAGGAGTCTCCGGGAACTGCAGGTGTCCAGGATGTGCTACAGTTAAACTAACTGATAAGTAGGAGGATAGGAGGATTATTATGTCTCTGGTGCTAACGAACCAATTAAACTAGTATGAGCATCTACTGTGCGTGCTTCAAAGTCTGCCAGCAGTGGTGAAGATTGTTGGAAGAAGTAAACGACCCTCAGAGACCACCACCACAATTCTGTACACATGGGGGGAACTTTCTGGAAAATCATGTAATCCGTACGTAGCCTCATGAATATCTGTGTATGCCTAGCGGCTATAAAAGGACAGCTTGTATGGCAACTGGGGGACACACGTTAGGAGGAGCTATCCCCCGTGTCTCCCGGCGCCGCAATAAAGAATAGGTATTCTTGTCAACTTGCAAGCTTAGTTGGCAAGTTTGCTCCTGGAGTTTTCTCTGAATCATGAGTTATTTGCTGAGTTATGTATTGCTTAATTTTGGGCACGGAAAGTAAGTTATTACATCAGTTAGATGCTGTAGTTGGGAGAACTAGTGCCTGGGTTTAGACACAAGTGAGAAAGGCTTAAATGGCAGAGAAATTTAGTAAGAATCCAGCTGTGCTGATACTTGGCACCAGATGTAGCAACTTGAACTATCTAATCATGGTGTGCTTAGTCCCCATGCACTTGTACTGATCTTGCTTTTCTATTGATGTGATGTTATAGCTGACTAGTCTGGCAGTAATGCGTGTTTGGGTTTCGCTTGCCTTATGTGCTGAGGGGTAAACGCTTCACTTGTCAAGGTTTAAAACAACCCCAGCCTTGTCTTTGCACTCTTCAGAAACACTCATTTGATCTTGAGTGCTTCTTAACAGGCATGTAGCATTGTTACAACCATCTTGAAGGAATACCTGTATCTGACCTCACTGTTTCTGATACTGGATTCCAGAGAGACTTCAGAGTGCACCTGCAGCTGAGGCAAACGTGGGTAGCATTTAGTAAGTGCCCCTTCAACTTGGTATCTGTTAATAGATATTCAGGAGCTTCAGTTGCTGTCTTGCTACAGTTTCTGCCTTGGTAAATCTCCTCCTCTACATATGGTGCTCACAGAAGGAAGCACAATTCTCTTTATGCTTTTACTGCAAGGCTACTAGTGTATGTGTAAGGGGCCATAATGCAGTGGCAGTCGTGATGAGAGTCCTTGTGTTACTAGCAATCTGCTTGCTCTGTAGCAATTTCTTGCTATTTCTAACTCATTTTTGCCTTTTTCTAACTTGGTTTAACCCATTTTTGACCATTTCTAACCCTTTTATGCCCATTTCTAACCCATTTTAAGGGGGTTTTTTTTGGCTATTTCTAAACAATTCATGGACATTTCTATTTCATATTTGCCCATTTCTTACCACTTTTGAGCCTTTTTTTGGCTATTTCTAACCAATTTTTCCCATCACTAACCCATTTTAAGTCTTTTTTTTTGCTATTTCTAAACAATTGATGTCCACTCCTATCTTGGTTTTGCCCGTTTCTTACCAGTTTTAAGCCTCTTTTGGCTACTTCTAAAACAATTGGCAATTTCGAACCGATTTTATGTCTTTTTTTTGCTATTTCTAAGCAATTGATGGCCACTTCTATCTTATTTTTGCCCACTTCTTACCCTTTTTAAGTCTTTTATTGCTATTTCTGAACAATTTATGGCCATTTCTAGCCTGTTTTAAGCTTTTCCTAGCTATTTCTAAACTGGCTTGAGCTATTTCTAACTGTTTTTTTGCCCAATTCTAAGTCTTTTTAAGCCATTTTGGCCATTCCCAAACCATTTTTGTCCTGTTCTTTACCAATTTCTTGCCATTTCTAACACATTTTTGTCCTTTTCTGACTTGGTTTGAAACATTTTCATCCATTTCTAACCCCTTTTAACTCCTTTGTGCTCTTTCTATACAATTTACGGTCATTTCTATCTTATCTTTGCCCATTTCTTACCAGTTTTAAGCCATTTTTGCTATTTCTGAACAGTTTCTTGCCATTTCTAGCCTGTTTTAGGCTTTTCTTAGCTGTTTCTAAACTGGCTTTGATAGGCGGATTGACTCCACAACTTGTTAAAGTTGTAAAGTAGGTATGGTTTATTCAGCTGAGGCACGTGGGGGCTAGTTCCTCCAAAGGCATGCTCACCCCAGCGTTTTTTTCCCTCTACATTTATTCTCTGAAGTGTTGCATATGCAATAGGTTACACAACACGCCTATACATATTCATATCCTTTTCCCGCTTCATCAGGCCCATCAGGTTTACGAACAGGTAAAATAGGGGTGTTAAAATCAGACTGGCACTCCTTTAGCATTCTTAATTGTAGGTAATTACTGTGCGAATTCCTTCCCTATCTTCCATGTTCAGAGGGCATTGTTTAATCCTGACTGGCTGTTTTCCCTCCTTGAGCCTAATCTGTATTGGGGGTGCATTTTTGCCCCTTCAAGGTATGTTTGCAGTCCATACCCCTGGAAATACCTGATCCAGTATATCTTCCCTGACTTCTTCATTGACATGGTTAGTAACCAAAACTAAGTTTAACATCTTTATATATTGTTGGTCATTTATTTTTAAAGTGATCTCGCCTCCTTTGAAAATAATAGTCGCTTCTAAATGTTCTAATAAATCTCTCCCCAAAAGAGCTTTTGGGGAGTTAGGCATATGCAAGAATTTATGAATGCCCCCTTGCTTTTTCAATTGATAAGCCTTTTCATTTTGGCCAGTCGCCCCTTTTACCATAATATAATCATCCCCCAAAGACATTAAAGCTTTGTTTAAAACTGAATGCGTTGCATCCGTATCAACTAAAAATTCCACTTCTTTTTCTTTGTCTTCATTATAACCAGTGGATCTGTTAAGGAAGATTCCCCCGGTCCCCATCAGTCTAGTTCCAATTCAGTTACAAGAGCCACCCCACGGCACTCCCCCTTTCTTTTCCTTTTCTTTTTTCTTTTTCTCATAGCTGCTCACCCTGCTCTGCAAGGGCTGCAGATGTCTGCCTGTGCAACAGCACTTCTGGTTTAACTCTTTCTTAACTCTGAATGTGAATCTACTCCTTGATGCCAGTGACAACAATCTCCTCTTCCTTATCAATATCTGATAGGACAGATACAGAGTGGGCTCCTCTCAGAGCTACTTGTGATATATAATTTTCCTACCTATCTTCCTGATTACTGTTTTTCTAACTTTAAACATCTTTCCCCAATATCACAGGCTGAACAGCATCTCTCCAGCTTAACTTCCAGTTTTTCCCTGTCCTTTTCCAAAGCAAAAATTAAGGGATCTGGCGGAGCTATATTAATTTTGCATTCAGTCTGTCACTCTGGGTGGTTTCTTAAAGTGAAAATCATATCTGCATATATTATTTCATCCCATTTTCTTTGCCCCTCAAAAGAACATTAAATGTAACAATGTATTATAGTTCAGAGTTCCATTTTTAGACCATTTTGCCTGATCTTCCAAAGTATATAAAGGCCACCATTGGTTATAATATTTTACCAACATTTTCTTGTTTACCGAGCCCCCGGGAGACCCTCCCAGTTCTTTCCAATGTGCAAAATGCAACCTACTGGGTTTTTCTTCAGAATTCCCTTGCTTTGACCGGCTTCCATTTCAAGCAAGCTTTTACAAATCTCTATAGCCTCTCTCTCCCAGTGCTCTGCAAATGCACTTATAAAAATATGAGAGCACCTACACACAAGTTTTATGATATTCTCAGGGGGGTCAGTAAAATAATATTTCTGGGTTCTGCAGATCAACTCCTCTGCTGTTAGATAATAGTTTCAGTTACAGCAAAATTTACACTGTCCTAGTATCCACAGCAGGTTTTACTGTTGAAAAGTTATTATGCACCTGTATGTGAGGCTATAATTCTTTGAGTGTAAAGTCCAGGTCTCAAGAATAGTACTATAAATATTAGAGGTTATACTTTTCTTACGCAGCCAGTGGGGCACAGAGAGGGAACTCTTCTTAACACCCCCAATTAGCCACGGTTTACTTTTGTCTACTCCTCCCCCAGAATCTAAATCAGAAAAGAGAATGCAAGACAGAACAAATACGCTTCGTCCGTCTCCGGCTGCTCTCCTCACGGATAACACGGAACCGTGGATCAGGACTCCGCACTTGCTTCACAGCTATGCCACGTCTCAGCCACACACAGAATTCTTGCACACAGGGATTCCATATACTCTCAAACAGTGGTTCTGCTTACCCTTCTCCTGCTTCCTACACAGTCATTAGCAGGTCCGTCCTTGTAAGCGGCGAGGAGAAGCAAAACAGGCCAACCCAATAGGGGGGATAAGCAAACTTCTACTTTATTTGTGACGCAGTTCACTTATATAGGCGTGGTATTTAGCCACGCCTCCTAGGCACAAGAGTATTGGTTAGATCCACACAGCTTCCTCCACATTCTCCTCCCACCTCCAGTTTCCGGTTACCCATGGGGGTTACCCCTTGCCTTGCTCCCACAGGCCTCTAAGGCTCCATGGCCTTGCTCATAGAGCCATTCTGCAACAATTCCCCCCTTTTTCTTTGTGCGAGCTAGACACTGTGGGTTATTCTGTTCACCTGTTTTATCACACAACTATAAGCAAGTCTAATAGCTACAATGATTAACCTAACAATGATACATAAGTGCAGTACTTCAAATAGCAGTGTTTTAAGTCAACCTGTAATGCCCCATGAGAACAACCATTTTGTTATCCCTAGGTCACTGCTCACTTGCAGTTGCTGGGTAAGCTGAGCCATGGTTTTCAGCTGTGCATGTATCGAATTAAAATGACCAGAAATATTCATACAAGACATTCCATCAAACTCTTCACATCCATGTTTTTGTTCCAACAACAAAAGGTTCTGCAGTGTTGCATGTCTTAGAGAGTCAACATTTAAACAACAAATCAGAAATTGCCTTCGATGTAGTATTTGTCTGCTTAGCAACTCAGCAACCCAGTCTGCTTAGTTGAGCCAAGGCCCCGGCTGAAGCACTTACAGTGATTTTGCATATTATGATTGGATACATGTCTTGAAGACCCTTAGTGACTAACATATAATTGGTTAAACACAGGTGTGAGAACTCAACCTTGAAATCTTGCCAACAGTCCACAGTTCTCATTAACTTGGTGAATTCCAGCCTCTTATCTTCTTGCTTAAGCTTCTTCAGGCCTCTCATGGCCTTGCTGTATCTTTCAGGACTATTCAAAGTTTATGTACCAATTATGCATTCTCCCGTGAGAACACTGTCTCCACATCTCCCCCCTTTTGTTTTATCCAGTAACAACTCGCTACTACAGCAAGGCACACACACATTTACATTAGCAGAGTAATTATTACAGGGTACAGCAGCATGTTGAAGATGCTGATGGTAGCGAGGGACTAGCCAAAGAAATTTCTTACCTGTGGAATTCTCCCCCCCTCTTAATTTGTTCCATCACCTGCTTTATAACACTACCATTGTATTAAAATTTTTCTAGCTTTTGCCTTAGCATTTTCTAGCAGCTACTGCAAATTTCCATACTCTAACATCTCTTTTACAAGTGACAAATCTATACAATACAAGGTGTAGTTTCTTATTAGCAACTAGCTAGTAAATACAAGTGGTTTTATATACAAAATCACAACCTCTAATAATAGCTACTTTACAAGCACACATATTCAGGATGTTACTTTTCAGTTGTCCCCAAGTGATGTTTTGCAGTTATTCGTTCTTTCTCTTCCTCTGTCTTGCCTCCCTTTAATTTTTTTTTTTTTTTTTTTTTTTTTTTTTAGTCCCTGCAAAAGCTGTCCTGCTGGGCAGCAACTATAGCGGCCTGCCTGCTTCAGCAGCAACCATAAATACCCGCCGGCAACCGCACCTTTACGTTAACCGTTTCATGCCCGAAATGTTAAACAGCTACCCGTTGAAAGCTTTTACATGAACCCAACAACAAGAAAAACACACAGAACACCGTCTGCCCTCAGCACACACATACAAACACACGCGTATGGGATCCCACAAGCACATGCCACACAACTACAATATTTGAAGCACAAAATCCAGACAATCATTACTCCCACTACAGTCCCACGTACAGAACGTGGCACAAGGACCCTGTGGAGACTAACAGCAAACCAGCTCCGAGAAGCATCATTGCAGTGCGAGGTGGCAGGCTCAACCTTAGCGGGCCTTCCCGCAGAGTCTCTGCCTCCCCCACATCGTATGAGGCTTGGGCTTTTATACTGACCAAAATGCACACTCATTCCGACACAGGTGGCCAGCCTGTGCTGGAAGAAGTGGCCAGCAGTATCTATAAGGGACTCCAAGGGTTGATAGAAACATGGACATACTTATATTTACCAACTTCTAGTACATGAGTATCACAGAGAAACTGTATGGGCTCCCCCTGTCAATTGCAAGAAAAAATCATAACATATACAGCTTGAGTATAAGAGGATTTTAACCCATACGTGGTCACTGCTTGTTAGGCCTCCTTAACTGTTTTGAGATCAAGAGACCCTGTAAACCGGGTCTCTGCTAATCGAGGCCTGTAATCCAGGTCCCCGCTAATCGGGGCCCTGTATTCCGGGTCCCTGTAACCGGGGCCCTGTATTCTGGGTCCCCGGCAGCCGGGGCCCTTTAGTCCGTGGTCCCTGTTTGGGTGCCATTTGTAAGCGGCGAGGAGAAGCAGACAGGCCAACCCAATATGGGTGATAAGCAAACTTCTACTTTATTTGTGACGCAGTTCACTTATATAGGCGTGGTATTTAGCCACGCCTCCTAGGCACAACAGTATTGGTTAGATCCACACAGCTTCTTCCACATTCTCCTCCCGCCTCTGGTTTCCGGTTACCTGTGGGGACTACCCCTTGCCTTGCTCGCACAGACCGCTAAGGCTCCATGGCCTTGCTCTTGGAGCCATTCTGCAACAGGAGCAGAGACCAAACATCTGTGCTCAACTCACTCTGCTGAAGGACAGACAAGAGAGAGGGCTGCAGGTTTTGGATTCAAATGGACTTTTAGGTGGGAAAGGGAGGAGTGACGAAAATGCGGGCGGCACCATTGCAAGCCTCACTGCCTACAGAAGAGGCCCAGCACCAACTTTCTGTCCTGGCTCTTCAGGTGTGGAAGCAGAGGCAAACAATCTTCCTCTACAAGGTCTGTTGCACAGTGTCGATGAGAAAGCACTAGAGAAGTTGCTCACTATTGGATTTTTAGGTGGGGCTCTAGGAGCAACAGCAATTCTGGTGGCAACATTGCAAATCTCACTGTCTGCAGCAGAGAAACAGCACCAGCTTTCTCTCCTGAGTCTTTGGCTACAGGAGCAGAGGGCAAACATTCATGCTCTACTCACTCTGCTGAAGGACAGCCGAGAACGTTCGCCACAGAGGTTGGATTCAAATGGACTTTACGGTGGAAAAGCGAGGAGTGACAGCAATGCGAGCTGAACCGTTGCAAAGCTCACTTTCTGCAGAAGAAGCCCAGCACCAGCTTTCTTTCCTGGCTCTTTGGCTGTGGGAGCAGACACCAAACCTTCGTGCTCTACTCATGCCGGTGAAGGACCGCAGAGAGCTGGCTCCACAGAGGTTGGATTCAAAGGGACTTGTGGGTAGGGAAGAGAGGACTGAAAGCAATGCACATGGCACTGTTGCAAACCTCACTTTCTGCAGAAGAAGCCCAGCACCAGCTTTCTGTCCTGCATCTTCGCCTGTGGGAGCAGAGACCAAACATTCGTGCTCCACTCATTCTGCTGCAGGAAAGCCGAGAGCGGGCACCACAGAGGTTGGACTCAAATTGTCTTTTAGGTGGAGACCGAGGAGTGACAGCAATGCTGGTGGCCTCTTTTGCAAAGCTCACTGTTTGTTGCAGAGGCCCAGCACCCGCTTTCTGTCCCGCGTCTTCGGCTGTGGGAGCAGAGGCCAAATATTCATGCTCTACTCACTCTGCTGCAGGACAGCAGAGAGCAGCTCCACAGAGGATGGATTCAAAGAGACATTTAGGTGGGAAAGTGAAGAGTGAAAGCAATGAGGGTGTCACCCTTGCAAACCTCATTGTCTTCAGAAGAGGCACAGCACCAGTGTTCTGTCCTCCTTCGTCAGCTGTGGCAGCAGAGGCCAAAGATTCATGCTTTACTCACTCTGCCGCAGGACTGCTGAAAGCATTCACCCCAGAGGTTGGATTCAAATGGATTTTACAGTGGGAAAGCGAGGAGCGACAGAATTGCGAGCTGCACCGTTGAGAAGCTCACTGTCTGCAGAAGATGCCCAGCACCAGATTTCTGTCCTGGCTCTTTGGCTGTAGGAGCACAGGCCAAACATTTGTTTTCTACTCACTGTGCTGCAGGATGGCCAGGAGAGGACGCTGTACATGTTTAATTCAATGGGACTTTTAGGTGGGAAAGGGAGGAGCGACAGCAATGCGGGTGGCACTTTTGCAAAGCTCACTTTCTGCAGAAGAGGCCCAGCACCAGCTTTCTGTCCTGTCTCTTCGGCTGTGGGAGCAGATGCCAAACATTCGTGCTCTACTCACTCGGCTGAAGGACAGCAGAGAGTGGGCCCCGCAGAGTTTGGATTCAAATGGACTTTTAGGTGTGAAAGCAAGGAGTGACAGCAGTGAGGGTCGCACAGTTGCAAGACTCACTGTCTGCAGAAGAGGCCAAGCACAAGCTTTCTGTCTTAGCTCTTTGGCTGTGGGAGCAGAGGACAAACTTTCGTGTTCTACTCATTCTGCTGAAGGACAGCCGTGAGTGAGTGCTTCAGTGTTTGCATTCAAATAGTCTTTTAGCTGGGAAAGGGAGGAGTGACAGCAATGCAGACGGCACCATTGCAAGGCTCACTGTCTGCAGAAGAGGCTCAGCACCAGCTTTCTGTCCTGGCTCTTCAGGTGTGGAAGAGCTGCTGGACGTACAGCTGAAGTCTGCATCCACTACTCCCAATGTGGTGGTTTCAATGCAGAAATTTTATGCTGGAAATCAGCTGCACATATTGAGCTGAGCTCCAGTGTCAGCAAGATTGCAATGTCACTACCTTTGTAATGTTGAGGCCGTCTTACTACCGTGCCCCTTTGATGTTCCCTTGCCAGATCCAGGCGCAGTTCTGACACTGTTGCAAACGTCCAGATAATGCTTACAGAGCCAAGGAGCCAGGGCAGAAAGGTGCTGTTGAAACTCAGCAGAAACCAGGGATCTCAGTAGCAGTGTCACAGGCATGTCAAAGCTCCCCAGCTATCCTGCCTTAAACGACAAAAGTGTCTCAACGTGAGAACATGTATGTTCTGATATTCCTGAGCACGAGCCAGAGCAGAAAGCTGCTGCTTGCCATTCAGCTGAAGGCTCCATGCCCTGCTGGCACACTGGAGGTGGAAGCACAAACATAAGCTTTCTGTCCTGGCTCTTCGGCTGTGTGAGCAGAGGCCAAACGTTCGTGCTCTACTCACTTAGCTGCAGGACGGCCAGGAGAAGGCACCAGAGAGGTTGCACACAATTTGACTTTTAGATGGGAAAGCGAGGAGCAACAGCAATGCGGGGGGAACATGTACAAAGCTCAATATCTGCATAAGAGGCCCAGGAGCATCTTTCTGTCCTGGCTCTTCAGCTGTGGCGGGAGAGGACAAGCATTCATGATACACTCAATTAGCTGTGGGGCAGTGGACAGCGGGCGCCGCAGAAGTTGAATTCAAATGGTCTTTTACTTGGGAAAGGGAGGAGAGACAGAAATTTGGGTGGCCCCCTTGCAAAGCTCACTGTCTGCAGAAGAGGGCCACAACTACATTTCTTTCCCGGCTCTTTGGCTTTTGGAGCAGAGGCCAAGCATTCCTTCTCTACTCAGTCTACTGCTGGACAGCGGAGAGCGGGCGCAGCAGTGGTTGGATTCAAATGGACTTTTAGGTGGGAACGCGAGGAGCGACAGCAATGCTCATGGCACCATTGCAAAGCTCACTGTCTGCAGAAGAGGCCCAGCGCCAGCTTTCTCTTCTGCATCTTTGGCTGTGGGAGCAGAGGCCAAGCATTCGTGCTCTACACACTCTTGCCGAGACCTGGCACTGCAGATTGTGGATTCAAATGGATTTATAGGTGTGAAATCCGGGAACTACAGCGATGCAGGTGGAGCTGTTGCAAAGGTCACTATCTGCACAAGAGGCCCAGCAGAACCTTTCTGCTCTGGCTCTTTGGCTGCGGGAGCAGAGGGCAAACATTCGTGCTCATCTCATTGTTCTTCTGGACGGCTGAGAGATGTCGCCACAGATGTTGGATTCAAATGGACTTCTAGATGTGAAAGCAGAAAACTACAGCTATGCGGGTGGCACTGCTGCAAAGCTCACTTTTGCAGAGGATGCTCAACATGAGATTTCTGTCCTGGATCTTTCGCTGTGGGAGCAGAGGCCTAACATTCATGCTCTGTTCAGTGTGCTGCAGGACGGCCAGGAGAGGGCGAAGTAGATGTTTAATTGAAATGGACTTTTAGGTAGGAAAAGGAGGAGCAACAGCAATGTGGGTAGAACTGTTGCAAAGCTCACTGTCTGCAGAAGAGGCGCAGCACCAGCTTTATGTCCTGACTGTTTGGCTGTGTGAGCAGATGACAAACATTCCTGCTCTACTCACTCTGTTACTGGACGGCAGAGCGCTGGCGCTGCAGACGTTGAATTCAATGGACTTTGAGGTGGGAAAACAGGGAACTACAGAAATGCATGTGGCACTGCTGCAAAGCTCACTGTCTGCAGCAGAGGCCCAGCACCAGCCCTCTGTTCTGTCTTTTCGCCTGTGGGAACAGGGGCAAACATTCATGCTCTAATCACTCTGCTGAAGGACAGCCGTGATCAGGAAACTGGTGGTGGGAATCACCTGCACGGAGAGTGATGTGCTTCAGTGTCAGCAACATGGCAATGTGCACTTCCTTTGTAATGTTAAGTCCATCCTACTACTGTGCCTCTTTGATCTTCTCTCCCTAGATCCAGGCGCAGTGGTCACAGACAGCAAAAGTCCAGCTAATGCGCGTTGAGCCAAGGAGGCAGAGCAGAAAGCTGCTGGTGGGACTAAGCAGCAACAAGGCACATCTGCAGCAGTGCCACCAGCATGTCAGTGCACTCAATCTTTCCTGTCTAAAAAGGTAGAAGCGAGTCGCTCAAAGCGCCAACACGCAGCTTCTGCTTCTCCAGTGCACGAGCCAGTAGAGAAAGCTGCTGCTGAACATTCTGCTGAAAGTTCCATGCCCTGCTCCCACAGTGGAGGTGGTAGGGCAGAAAGCTGGTGCTGGGAATCATCTGCACAGAGTGAGGTGTGCTCTAGTGTTATCCACATGTCAATGTGCACTAACTTTTAATGTTAAGAACATCTTCCTACCATGCCTCTTTAATGTTCCCTCGACAGATCCAGGTGCAGTGCTCACAGACGGCAAACGTCCAGCTAACGGCTATAGAGCGAAAGAGAGCAGAAAGATGCTGCTGGGCCTAAGCGACAACCAGGCAGCTCTGAAGCAGTGTCATTAGCATGTCAAAGCACCCCAGCTTTCCTGCCTAAAATGGTACAAGCAAGTCTTTCAGCTGAAGGCTCCATGCCCCACTCCCACCGTGGAGGTGCCACTTCCAAAACCTGGTGCGGGGAATCACCAGCACAGAGTAAGGTGTGCTCCAGGGTCAGGAATATGGCATGTTGTCCTGGGTTCAGCAGTAGCAGTCATTTTTCTCCTTCTTGGTAGCTGGTGCAGTGCTGTGTTTTGACTTTCGGCCTGGGAACAGAGGTGCTAACAATGATGTTTTGGTTTGGCCAAGGACTTTGTGAGCCTCATACTCTGCCAGGGAGGAGGGGAAGCTGGGAGGAAGCAGAGGCAGGACTCCTGACCCAAACTGACCAAAGAGGTATTCCATACCACAGCACGTCATGCCCAGGAGGTAACAGGGAGTTAGCCGGAAGGGCTGGTAGACTGCAGGGTTGGAGGAGGTATCGGTCGGTGCTTTGTCGGGCTGGAGGTGGGGGGTGCGTTATCGGTTGGCTGGTGGTGAGGTGATGTACTCTCTTCCCTTGTTATTTCCTTTATCATTATTATTATTGGTGATAGCAGTAGTGATTTGTGTTATACCTTACTTACTAAACTGTTCTTACCTCAACCCGTGGGAGTTGCATTCTTTTTGATTCTCCTCTCCGTCCCTCTGGGACTAGGGGGAGGGCAAGAAGAGAGAGAAGTGAGTGAACAAGCGATCTGGCTGGGTTTAAACCACCACAGTTCTTTTTTGGAGCCCATCGTGGGGCATGAAGGGTTGAGATAACAACAGATCTGAGCGGATTAATAGTCACTCGTCACAATGCTGATTTATTGGCTCTCAGAGTTGTTCCTCTTGATCTCACAGTTTCGGAATGTAGTACATTACTTAGACCTGGCATTTGCTGTGTTAGTGTTTATCAAGTCTGGGGCTTGGGCTAAGGTTTTTGTTTCACTGTACTTTATGGGAATGACTTGTAATACGGGCAGGCTCCAGCAGCAGGGCGGGATGGACGTGGCCGTGGACTTGTACCTTGCCGTCCTGCTGCCCTTCACCGTCCTGGCCCTCGTCCTCGCCTCCGTCTTCGTGAGGCCGCGGGGAGCCGAGGGGGAGCAGCCTCGGGAGCCGGCGGATGGGGAAGTGGCCCGGGAGAACAGCCCCAGGGACCGAACGGTGGCGGGAGCGGTGCCGGATGCCGCGAGGGGACGGCTGCCGGTGGGGGAGGTCGGGGCGGTCAAGGAGCGGAAGGAGGCGGCTGCCGAGCAGCGGGAGAAGACGGCGGAGGAGCCGAGCCCCGCGGCAAAGCCGAGCCCCGCGGCAAAGCCCAGCCCCGCGGCAGAACCCAGCCCCGCTACTGCCGAGAGCATTCTCCGGAAGCCGCCCGCCGAACCCCAGGAGAATGCAGGAGACCACGCAGCATTTCCCAGGGGTCAGAGGAAGATCTCAGTAGCATTGTCACAGGCATCTCAAAGCTCCCCAGCTTTCCTGCCTAAAACGGTAGAAGCAAGTGTATCAGTGGGAACATACATGTTCTGATTCTCCAGGGCACGAGACAGAGCAGAAAGCTGCTTCTGGGCATTCTGCTGAAGGCTCCATGCCCTGCTGACATAGTGGAAGTGGAACTGCAGAAAATTTGTGCAGGAAATCACTTGCACAGAGTAAGCTGTGCTCCAGTGTCATCAACACGGCAATGTGCACTACCTTTGTAATTTTAAGTCCATCTTCCTACAGTGCTTCTTTGATGTTCCCTCACCATATCCAGGTGCAGAACTCACAGACTGCAAACGTCCAGCTAATGCGTATAGATCCGAGGAGGCAGAGCAGAAAGCTGCTGCTGGGCCTAAGCAGCAACCAGGCAGCTCTGAAGCAGTCATTAGCATGTCAAAGCACCCTAGCTTTCCTGCCCAAAACGGTACAAGCAAGTCTCTCAAAGTACCAGTATACAGCTTCTGGTTCTCCAGAGCAGGAGACAGAGCAGAAAGCTGCTGCTGTTCATTCAGGTGAAGGCTCTGTGCCCTGCTCCCATCGTGGAGGTGTCTCTTCCAAAAACTTGCGCAGGGAGTCACCTGCACAGAGTAAGGTGTTCTCCAGTGTTAGCTATATAGCATATGCACTACCTTTGTAATGTTAAGTCCATCTTCCTACCTTGACTCTTCGATGAACTTGCACCAGATGGAGGCTCTGTGCTCACAGACTGCAAACATCCTTCTAAAGAGTATTTAGCCAAAGAGCCAGAGCAGAAAGCTGCAGCTGGGCCTAAGCAGCAACCAGGGATCTCAGCAGCAGTGTTCACAAGCATGTCAAAGCACCCCATCTTTCCTTCCTAAAACTGTAGAATCAAGTGTCTCAAAGTGCAAACATAAGTCTTCTGCTTCTCCTGATCAGGAGCCAGAGCAGAAAGCTGCTGCTTGTCATTCAGGTGAAGGCTTCATGCAATGCTCCCACCATGGAGGGGGCATGTCAAAAACCTCATGATGGGAATCACCTGCACTAAATAGGTTGTGCTTCAGCATCAGCAACATAACAATATGCACTACCTTTGTGAAGTTTAGTCCCTCTTCCTACCGTGCCTCTTTGATGTACTCGCCACTGCTCACAGACTGCAAACATCCAGCTAATGCGTATTGAGTCAAAGAGAAAGAGCAGAAAGTTTCTGGTGTGCCTATACAGAAACGAGGGTGCTGAGCAGCAGTGTCACCAGCATGTCAAATCACCCCGGCTTTCCTACCTAAAACTGTAAAACTGTGAGTGCCTGGAGAAGAGAAGGCTTTGTGGAGACCTGAATCTGAAGGGGGACTATAGGGATGCTGGAGAGGGACTACAGACTCAGACTGTAGTGATAGGACAAGGGGTAACGAGTTAAAACTTAAACAGGGGAAGTTTAGTTTGGATATAAGAAGGAAATTCTTTCCTGTTAGGGTGGTGAGGCACTGGAATAGGTTGCCCAGGGAGGTTGGGAATGCTCCATCCCTGGCAGTGTTCAAGACCAGTTTGGACGAGGCCTTGGGTGATATGATTTAGAGTAAGGTGTCCCTGGCCATCTCAGGGGGGTTGGAACTAGATGATCTTAAGGTCCTTTCCAACCTTAACTATTCTATGATTCTATGATTCTAAATTGAAGGCTTAATCCCCTGCTCCCACCGTGGAGGTGGCAGGGCAGAAAGTGGTGCTGGGAATCACCTGCACAGAGTAAGCTGTGCTCCAGTGTCAGCAATATGACAGCACCAAAAATTCCATTTGAATCCAACCTCTGCGGCACCCACTATCAGCTCTCCTATATCCGAATGCATATAGCACGAATGCTGGGCCTCTGTTCCCACAGCCGAAAAGCCAGGAGAGAAAGCTGGTGCTGGTCCTCTTCTGCAGGCAGTTAGCTTTGCAACGGTACCACCTGCATCGCTTTCACTCCTCTCTTTCTCACCTAAAAGTCCATTTGAATCCAACTTCTCTGGTGCCCTCTCCTGGCAGTCCTACAATACAGTGCGTAGAACACGAATGTTTGGCTTCTGCTCCCACAGCCGGAGAGCCAGGACAGAAAGCTGGTGCCGGGCCTCTTCTGCAGACAGTCAGCATAATGTGCCGCCTGCATTTCTGTCGCTCCTCGCTTTCTCACCTTAATGACCATCTGAATCCAACGTCTGCGGCAAGTGCTCTCAGCTGCCCTGCAGCAAAGTAGAGCACAAATGTTTGGCTTCTGCTCCCGTAGCTGAAGAGCCAAGACAGAAAGCTGGTGCTGGGCATGTTCTGCAGACAGTGAGCTTTGTAACGGTACCACCAGTATTTTTGTCGCTTTTTGCTTTCCCACCTAAAAATCCATTTGAATCCAACATCTTCTGAGCCTTCTCTTGGCTGTCATTCAGCAGAGCATGTAGAGCGCAGATGTTTGGCCTCTGCTAACCCAGGCGAAGTGCCATGAGAGAAAGATGATGCTAGGGCTCTTCTGAAGACAGAGAAATTTGCAATGGTGCCAATCGCATTGCTGTCTATCTACACTTTCCCAACTAAAAGTCCATTTGAATCCAACTGCTGTGGCACGCGCTCTCGCCTGTCCTTCAGCAGAGTGAGTAGAGCGCAAATATTTGGCCTCTTCTCTGACAGCTGAATACCCATGACAAAAGCCAATGCTGGACCTTCTCCGCAGACAGAGAGCTTTGAAAGTGTGCCAGTGACATTGCAGTCTCTCCTCTTTCCCACCTTACAGTCCATTTGAATCCAACATCTGCCGCGCCCACTCTCGGCTGTCCTTCAGCAAAGTGAGTAGAGGGCAAATGTTTGGCCTTTGCTCCCACAGCCGAAGGGTCAGGACAGAAATCCGGTACGGGGTCTCTTCTGCAGACAGTGAGCTTTGCAAAGGTGCCATCCGAATTGGTGTAGCTCCTTGGTTTCCCACGTAAAAGTCCATTTGAATTAAAACAATGTGGTGTCCCCTCTCGCCTGCCCAGCAGCAGAATGAAAAGAGCACCAAGGTTTGGCATCTGCTCCCACAGCTGAAGAGCCAGGACAGAAAGCTGGTGCTGGGCGTCTTCTGCAGACAGTGAGCATTGCAACAGGGTAACAGGGTATAGTTCCCTGTTTTCCCATCTAAACGTCCATTAAATGCAACATCTGTGGAGCCAGTTCTAGGCCATCCAGCAGTAGAGTGAGTAGTGCACTAATGTTTGGCCTCTGCTTCTACAGCTGAAGAGTCAGAACAGAAAGATGGTGCTGCTCCTCTTCTGCAGCCAGTGAGATTTTCAACTGTGCCACCCGCATTGCTGTCGATCCTCCCTTTCCCACCTAAAAGTCCATTTCAATTAAACATCTACAGCATTCTCTCCTGGCCGTCCTGCAGCACAATGAGAAGAGCACAAATGTTTGGCCTCTGCTCCCACATCCAAAGAGCAAGGAGAGAAAGCTGGTGCTGGACCTCTTCTACAGACAGTGAGATTTGCAACATTGCCACGCACATTGCTGTCGGTCTTCTCTTTCCCACCTAAAAGTCCATTTGAATCCAACCTCTGCATCGCCAGTTCTAGGCCTTCCAGCTATAGAGGAAAAAGAGCACGAATGTTTGGCTTCTACTCCCACAGCCAAAGAGCCAGGACAGAATGGTGGTACTGGGCCTCTTTTGCAGACAGTGAGCTTTTCAACAGTTTCACCCAATTTGCTGTCGCTCCTCCTTTTCGTATGTAAAAGTCCATTTGAATTAAACATCTATGGCGCCCTCTCCTGGCCGTCCTGCAGCAGAGTGTGTAGAGCATGAATTTTGGCCCCTGCTCCCACACCTGAAGAGCAAGGAAAGAAAGCTGGTGCTGGGCCTATTCTGCACACAGTGAGCTTTGCAACAGTGCCAACTGCATTGCTGCAGTTCCCTGCTGTCTCAAAGTCCATTTGAATCCAACCTCTGCGGCGCTAGCTCTCGGACGTTCAACCGCAGAGGGAGTAGAGCAAGAATGTTTGGCCTCTGGTAGCACAGCCAAACAGCCAGGACAGAAAGCTGGTGCTGGGCTTCTTCTGCAGATAGTGAGCTTTGCAAGGGTGCCACCCACATTGCTGTAGTTCCCCGCTTTCCCACCTAAAATCCAACCTCTGCGGCATCAGATCCTGGCCTTCCAGCAGCAGAGTGAGTAGAGCACATATGTTTTGCCTCTGCTCCCATAGCCGAAGAGCCAGGTCAGAAAGCTGGTGCTAGGCCTCTTTTGCAGGCAGTGAGCTTTTCAGTGGTGCCACCCACATTGCTATCGCTCCTCGCTTTCCCACCTACAAGTCAATTTGAATCCAACTTCTGCGGTGCCGTCTCTTGGCTTTGCTGAAGCACAGTGAGTAGATCATGAATGTTTGGCTTCTGCTCACTCAGCCAAGGAGCCAGAACAGAAAGTTGGTGCTGGCCATTTTCTGTAGACAGTGAGCTTTGAAACAGTGCCACCCGCATTGCTGTTGGTCTATGCTTTCCCACCTAAAAGTCCAATTTTGTTCAGCTTCTCTGGTGCCCTCTCCTGTCCGTCCTGCAGCACAGTGAGTAGAGCACAAATGTTTGGCCTCTGCTCCCACAGCCGAAGAGACAGGACAGAAAGCTGGTGCTAGGCATTTTCTGCAGACTGAGCTTTGCAACAGTGCCACCCGCATTGCTGTCGGTATTTGCTTTCCCACCTAAAAGTCCAACTGTATGCAACTTTTCTGGTGCCCTCTCCTGGCCGTCCTGCAGCACAGTGAGTCGAGCAGGAATGTTTGGCCTCTGCTCCCAAAGCCAAACAGCCACAACAGAAAGCTTGTGCTGGGCCTCTTCAGCCTATAGTGAGCTTAGCAATGGTGATACCCACATTGCTGTAGTTCCCCGCTTTCATGCCTAAAAGTCCATTTGAATCCAACCTCTGCAGTGCCTGTTCTAGGACTTCCAGCCATAGAGGGAAAAGAGCATGTATGTTTGGCCTCTGCTCCCATGGCAAAAGAGCCAGGACAGAAAGCTTGTGCTGGGCCTCTTCTGCAGATAGTGAGCTTTGCAACGGTTCCACCATCATTGCTGTCACTCCTCATTTTCCCACCTAAAAGTCAATTTGAATCCAACCTCTGCGGCATCAGATCTCGGCCTTCCAGCAGCAGAGTGAGTAGAGCACGTATGTTTGGCCTCCGCTCCCATAGCCGAAAAGCCAGGTCAGAAAGCTGGTGCTGGGCCTCTTTTGCAGACAGTGAGCTTTGCAATAGTGCCACCCACATCGCTGTCGCTACTCGCTTTCCCACCTAAAAGTCAATTTGAATCCAACCTCTGCGGTGCCGGCTCTCGGCTTTTCTGCAGCACAGTGAGTAGAGCATGAATGTTTGTCTTCTGCTCACTCAGCCAAGGAGCCAGAACAGAAAGTTGGTGCTGGCCATTTTCTGTAGACAGTGAGCTTTGAAACAGTGCCACCCGCATTGCTGTTGGTCTATGCTTTCCCACCTAAAAGTCCAATTTTGTTCAGCATCTCTGGTGCCCTCTCCTGTCCTTCCTGCAGCACAGTGAGTAGAGCACGAATGTTTGGCCTCTGCTCCCACAGCCAAAGAGCCAGGACAGAAAGCTTTTGCTGGACCTCTTCTGCAAGCAGTGAGCTTTGCAACAGTGCCACCCGCATAGCTGTAGTTCCCCGCTTTCCCACCTAGAAGCCCATTTGAATCTAACCTCTGCAGTGCCGGTTCTAGGACTTCCAGCTATAGAGGGAAAAGAGCACGTGTGTTTGGCCTCTGCTCCCACAGACAAGGAGCCGGGACAGAAAGCTGGTGCTGGGACTCTTATGCAGACCGTGAGCTTTGCAATTGTTCCACCCTCATTGCTATCGCTCCTCGTTTTCGTGCCTAAAAGTCCATTTGAATTAAATATCTATGGCGTTATCTCCTGGCCATCCTGGAGCACAGTGAGTAGAGCACAGTGTTTAGCCTCTGCTCTCACATCCGAAGAGCCAGGACAGAAAGCTGGTGCTGGGCCTCTTCTGCAGAAAAGTGAGCATTGCAAAGGAGCCACCGGCATTGCTGTGGCTCCCTGCTTTCCACGTAAAACTCCATTTGAGTCCATCCTCTGTGGCAAACGCTCTCAGCTGCCGTGCAGTAGAGCGAGGAAAGCATGAATGTTTGGCCTCTGCTCACACAGCCGAAAACGCAGAAGGGAAAGATGGTGCTGGGCCTCTGCTGCAGACAGTGAGCTTTGCAATGGTGCCACCCGCATTGCTGTCTCTCCTTGCATTCTACCTAATAGTCCATTTGAGTCCAACCTCTGCTGTGCCCGCTGTCTGCTGTCCTGCAGCAGAGTGAGTAGAGCACGAATGTTTGACCTCTGCTGCCACAGCCGTGGAGACAGGGCAGAAAGCTGGTGATGGGCATCTTCTGAAGACAGTGAGCTTTTCAATGGTGCCCTCTGAATTGCTGACACTCCTTGCTTTCCCACGTAAAAGTCCGTCTGAGTTCTACATCTGCAGCACCTGCTCTCTGCTGTCCAGCAGCTTAGGCCCACCAGCAGCTTTCTGCTCTAGCTCTTGGGCTCAATACGCATTAGTTGGACGTTTGCATTCTGTGAGTCTTGCACGTAGGTCTGGCGAGGGACCATCAAAGAGGCACTGTAGGAAGATGGACTTAACACTAGAAAATTAATGCACCTTGCCACGTTGTTGATACTGGAGCACAGCTTACTTTGTGCAGGTGATGTCCAGCACAAGCTTTATGCCCTGCCATCTCCATGGCGGGAGAAAGGGATGGAGGCTTCAGCTGAATGTCCAGCAGCAGCTTTCTGGTCTTGCTCGTGCTCAGGAGAACCTGAAGCTTTATGTTCCCACTTTGAGAGACTTGCATCTACTGCTTAAAGCAGGAAAGCTGGGGTACTTGGACATGCTAGAGTCACAGCTGAAAGCCCCCTGGTTGCTGCTTAGTCCCACCAGCAGGTTTCTGCTCAGGCTCTTTGGATCTATAGGCATTACCTGGATGTTTGCAGTGTGTGAGCACTGCGCCTGGACCTGCAAGGAATATCAAAGATGCACTGGAGGAAGATGGACTTAATGTTATAAAGGTAGTGCACATTGCCGTGTTGCTTACAATGGAGCACAGCTCAATCTGTGAAGGTGATATCCAGCAAAAATTTTATGCAGAGCCACCTCCACTGTCTCAGCAGGGCATGGAGCCTTCAGCTGAATGCTCCCAGCAGCTTTCTTCTCTGTCTCATCTTCTGGAGAAGCAGAAGCTGTATGTTCTTAGTTTGAGACTCTTGCTTCTACCATTTTTGTCAGGAAAGCAGGGCTTTTTTGACATGCTAGTGACCCTGCTCCTGAACTCCCTGCTTATTCCCAGCAGCAACTTTCTGCTCTGGCTCTTTGGATCTATGCGCGTTAGCTGGAGGTTTCCACTCTGTGAGCAATGTGTCTGGATCTGGCAAGGGAACATCAAAGAAGCACGGTAGGAAGATGGACTTAATATTACAATGAAAATGCACATTGTCATGCTGCTGACACTGGAGCACAGCTTACTCTGGGCAGGTGAGTCCCATCACCATCTTTCTGCCCTGACACCTCCCCGGTTGGAGCAGGGGTTTGAGCCTTCATGTTAATGACCAACAGCAGCTTTCTGTTCTGTCTCCTGATCTGGCTTAACAGAAGCTCTATGTTTTCACTTTGAAAGACTTGCTTTGACCGTTTTAGGCAGGAAAGCTGAGGCTGTTTTACATGCTGGTGACAGTGCTGCTGAGATCCCTGGTTGCTGCTTAGGCCCAGCAACAGCTTTCTGCTCTGGCTCTTTGGATCTATACACATTAGCTGTAGTTTTGCACTCTCTTAGCGTTGCCCTTGGATTTGGGGAGGGAACATAAAAGAGGCACTGTAGGAAGATGACTCAACATCACAAAGGTAGTTGTCCTGGGTTCAGCAGTAGCAGTCATGTTTTTCCTTTGTGTTAGCTGGTGCAGTGCTGTGTTTTGACTTCTAGTTTGAGAACAGTGTTGGTGAAGCCGATGTTTTTGGTTGTTGCTAAGTGATGTTTACCCTGACCAAGGACTCTGTGAGGCTCATGCTCTGCCAGGGAGGAGGGGAGGCTGTGAGGAAGCAGAGACGGGGCGCCTGACCCGGGCTAGCCGGGGAGGTATTCCATACCACAGCACGTCATGCCCGGGGTGGGGGGTAACTGGGAGTTACCCGGAAGGACAGGGGCTTCCGGGTGGAACTCGTTTTCTTGGCCGGTGGTATCGTATTCTCTTCCCTTGTTATTTTCCCTTATCATTGTTTTAGCTGATAGTAGCGGTGGTGATTTGTTGCTGGACTGTTCTTGTCTCAACCCGTAGGAGTTGCACTCTCTCGATCCTCCTCCTCGTTCCTCCGGGAGCGGGGAAGGGGAGAGCCCCGGTGCAGGGGGGGGGGAGACGGACACGGACCTTGTTTGTTGTCAGCTCGGCACCACTCACTGGGAGTGAGTGAACAAGTTACCTGACTGGGTTTAAACCACGACAGTAGTGCACATTGCCTTGTGGCTGACACTAGAGCTGAGCTCAGTCTCTGCAGGTGATTCCCAGCAAGAGCTTTCTGCACTGCCACCTCCACTGTGGGAGCAAGGCATGGAGCCTTCAGCTGGATGCCCCCAGCAGCTTTCTGCTCCGGCTTGTGCTCTGGAGAACCTGTATTTTCGCACATTGAGACGCTTGCTTTTACCGTATTTGGTAGGAAAGCTGGGGTGCTTTGACATGCTGGTGACACTGCTGCTGAGCCCTCTGGTTTCTGTTTAGGCCCACCAGAATCTTTCTGCTTTGGCTTTTTGACTCAATACGCATTAGCTGGACGTTTGAAGTCTGTGAGCAGTGCGCCTCCATTGGAGGAGAGTACATCAAAGAGGCATGGTAGGAGATGGACGTAACTTTACAAAGGTAGTGCATATTGTTATGTTGCTGATACTGGAGCACAGCTTACTTTGTGCTGGTGATTCCCATCACAAGGTTTTTGATGTGCCCCCTCCACGGTAGGAGCATTGCATGGAGCCTTCAGGTGAATGACAAGTAGCAGCTTTCTGCTCTGGCTCCTGATCAAGAGAAGCAGAAGACTTATGTTTGCACTTTGAGACACTTGATTCTACAGTTTTAGGAAGGAAAGATGGGGTGCTTTGACATGCTCGTGACACTGCTGCTGAGATCCCTGGGTGCTGCTTAGGCCCAGCTGCAGCTTTCCGCTCTGGCTCTTTGGGTCAATACACTTTAGCTGGACGTTTGCAGCCTGTGAGCACTGCGCCTGGATCTGGCAAGAGAACATCAAAGAGGCACGGTAGGAAGGTGGACTTAACATTACAAAGGTAGTGCACATGTCTGGTGGTTTAAACCCAGCCAGACAGCTTGCTCACTCACTTCTCCCCCTTCTTGCCCTCCCCCTACTCCCGGAGGGACGGAGAGGAGAATCAAAAAGAATGCAACTCCCACGGGTTGAGATAAGAACAGTTTAGTAAGTAAGGTATAACACAAATCACTACTGCTATCACCAAAAATAATACTAATAAAGGAAATAACAAGGGAAGAAAGTACATCACCTCACCACCAGCCAACCGATAACGCACCCCCCCCCTCCAGCCCAACCAAGCACCGACCGATACCTCCTCCAACCCTGCAGTCTCCCAGCCCTTCCAGGTAACTCCCAGATACCTCCTGGGCATGACGTGCTGTGGAATGGAGTACCTCTTTGGTCAGTTTGGGTCAGGAGTCCTGTCTCTGCTTCCTCCCGGCTTCCCCTCCTCCCTGGTAGAGCATGAGGCTCACAAAGTCCTTGGCCAAACCAAAACATCATTGTTATCACCTCTGTTCCCAGGCTGAAAGTCAAAACACAGCACTGCGCCAGCTACCAAGAAGGAGAAAAATGACTGCTACTGCTGAACCCAGGACAACATGCCATATCACAGTATCACAGTATCACAGTATGCTAGAGATTGGAAGGGACCTCGAAAGATCATCTAGTCCAATCCCCCTGCCGGAGCAGGAACACCTAGATAATGTTACACAGGAATGTGTCCAGGCGGGTTTTGAATGTCTCCAGGGAAGGAGACTCCACAACCTCCCTGGGCAGCCTGTTCCAGTGTTCCGTCACCCTCACTGAGAAGTTTCTTCTCAAGTTTAAGTGGAACCTCTTGTGTTCCTATCATTGTTTGCCACTGAGTAGAGCCTGGCTCCATCCTCGTGACACTCCCCCTTTATATATTTTTAGACACTTATAAGGTCACCCCTCAGTCTCCTCTTCTCCAAACTATAGAGACCCAGCTCCCTCAGTCTTTCCTCATAAGGGAGATGCTCCACTCCCTTAATCATCTTCGTTGCTCTGCACTGGACTCTCTCCAGCAGCTCCCTGTCCTTCTTGAACTGAGGGGCCCAGAACTGGACACAATATTCCAGATGCGGTCTCACCAGGGCAGAGTAGAGGGGAAGGAGGACCTCTCTCGACCTACTAACCACCCCCCTTCTAATACACCCCAGGATGCCATTGGCCTTCTTGGCCACAAGGGCACAGTGTTGGCTCATGGTCATCCTGTCGTCCACTAGGACCCCCAGATCCCTCTCCCCTACACTGCTCTCTAACAAGTCGTTCCCCAACCTATACTGGAACCTGGGGTTGTTCCTGCCCAGATGCAGGACTCTACACTTTCCCTTGTTGTATTTCATCAAGTTATTCCCTGCCCAACTCTCCAGCCTGTCCAGGTCTCGCTGGATGGCAGCACAGCCTTCTGGCGTGTCAGCCACTCCTCCCAGCTTAGTGTCATCAGCAAACTTGCTGATAGTACACTCAATTCCCTCATCTAAATCGTTGATGAATATATTAAATAATACCGGTCCCAGTACTGACCCTTGAGGCACTCCACTAGTTACAGGCCTCCAACTAGACTCAGCCCCATAGACTACAACTCTCTGGCTTCTCTCCTTCAGCCAGTTCGCAGTCCACCTCACTACTTGATCATCCAGTCCACACTTCCTCAATTTAGCTGGGAGGATGCTGTGGGAGACTGTGTCAAATGCTTTGCTGAAGTCAAGGTAGACCACATCCACCGCTCTGCCGTCATCCATCCACCGTGTTATTTCCTCATAAAAGGCTAAGAGATTGGTCAAACATGATTTCCCCTTGGTGAAGCCATGTTGACTGCCCCTCATAACCCTCTTATCCTTGATATGCCTTAAGATGGCACCAAGGATAAGGTGTTCCATCACTTTCCCAGGGATGGAGGTGAGGCTGACCGGTCTATAGTTACCTGGGTCCTCCTTCTTGCCCTTTTTGAAGACTGGAGTGACATTTGCTTTCCTCCAGTCCTCAGGCACCTCTCCCATTCCCAAGACTTGGTTTTCCTGACCCTGGAGCACACCTTACTCTGTGCTGGTGATTCCCCGCACCAGGTTTTGGAAGTGGCACCTCCACGGTGGGAGCGGGACATGGAGCCTTCAGCTGAAAGACTTGCTTGTACCATTTTAGGCCGGAAAGCTGGGGTGCTTTGACATGCTAATGACACTGCTTCAGAGCTGCCTGGTTGTTGCTTAGGCCCAGCAGCATCTTTCTGGTCTGTCTCTTTGAATGTTTGGCCTCTGCTCCAACAACCGAAAAGCCAGGACAGAAAGCTGTTGCTGGGCCTCCTCTGCACAGTGAGCTTTGCAATGTTGCCACCAGCATTGCAGGAGGTGCTTGGTCATTCTGGCCATACCAGAGACGAAGGGAAGAGAATACAATACCACCCGCCGATAAATGAATCTGACCCAGAAGACCCCGTGTCCTTCCGTGTAACTCCAAGTTACCCCCCCTGGGCATGACGTGCTGTGGTATGGAATACCTCTTTGGCTAGCCTGGGTCAGGTGTCCTGTCTCTTCTTCCTCCTGGCTTCCCCTACTCCCTGGCAGAGCATGAGCCTCACAAAGTCCTTGGTCAGGGTAAATATCACTTAGGAACAACCGAAAACATTGGTACCACCAGCACAGTATCAAAACACAGCGCTGCACCAGCTGCCCAGAAGGAGAAAAATTGACTGCTACTGCTAAACCCAGGACAGTATCCACCCCTTATTCCATAAAATTCACCTCATGCTCAGATTCCACATTTTCAATATACCATCACTCTCCCACATATATACATCAATATATACACACAGACCAAGAGAAAGAGATCATTTTCTTAGTGCGTGGACCAATCCCTATAATGCTGCAGAGTCCATTCAGACCATGATGTCAGGTTCCATCTCTTGTAACAATCTTTCAGGGCAGGAAAGGCTGTGCACACCCAATTGAGTATATCATGAACCCTTGTCCTCTCCTGCCACAGATGAAGAGCCAGGACAGAAAGATGCTTCTGGGCCTCTTATGCAGATATTGAGCTTTGTACATGTTCCCCCCGCATTGCTGCTTCTCCTCGCTTTCCCATCTAAAAGTCAAATTGTGTGCAACCTCTCTGGTGCCTTCTCCTGGCCGTCCTGCAGCTGAGTGAGTAGAGCACGAACGTTTGGCGTCTGCTCACACAGCCGAAGAGCCAGGACAGAAAGCTTATGCTTGTGCTTCCACCTCCAGTGTGCCAGCAGGGCATGGAGCCTTCAGCTGAATGGCAAGCAGCAGCTTTCTGCTCTGGCTCGTGCTCTGGAATATCAGAACATATATGTTCTCACGCTGAAACACTTACTTCTGTCGTTTAAGGCAGGATAGCTGGGGAGCTTTGACATGCCTGTGACACTGCTACTGAGATCCCTGGTTTCCGTTGAGTTCCAACAGCAGCTTTCTGCCCTGGCTCCTTGGCTCTGTAAGCATTATCTGGACGTTTGCAACAGTGTCAGAACTGTGCCTGGATCTGGCAAGGGAACATCAAAGAGGCACGGTAGTAAGACGGCCTCAACATTACAAAGGTAGTGCACATTGCAATCTTGCTGACACTGGAGCTCAGCTCAATATGTGCAGCGGATTTCCAGCATAAAATTTCTGCATTGAAACCACCACATTGGGAGTAGTGGATGCAGTCTTCAGCGGTATGTCCAGCAGCTCTTCCACACCTGAAGAGCCAGAACAGAAAGCTGGTGCTGTTTCTCTGATGCAGACAGTGAGATTGTGTGTGATTTTTCTGTAGCTCTCTCCTGGCCCTCCTCCAGCAGAATGACTAGAGCATGAATATTAGGCCTCTGCTCCAATAACCGACAAGCCAGGACAGAAAGCTGGTGTTTGGCCTCTTCAGTAGACATTGAGCTTTGCAACGGTGCCACCCACATTAGTTTTGCTACTCATTTTCCCACCTAAAAGTTTAATTGTGTGCTACTTACTTGTGACCTCTCATGACAGTACAGCTATAGAGTGAGACAAGGGGTGCACAAAATCGCAGAATGGAGTATAGAAACCTATAGAATTAGTTTTAAGTAATGTTAAGTTTGATGGCTCTGTAACAGTAGCAATGGAAAATTACTGAGGTGCATGATACATAGAGAAAAAAAAATAGAGTACAGCTAGAGAACATACTGAGAATTCTCACAAGATAAGCTGTAATAGTTGACATAGTTGTAAGAAAAACAGTCTAGAAGAACAGGACACAGGGATAAGGAGTATATGGGAACCGCAAGTGTCCAGGATGGGCTACAGTTAAACTAACTGATAAGTAGGAGGATAGGAGGATTATTATGTCTCTGGTGCGAATGAACCAATTAAACTGATATGAGCATCTACTGTGTGTGCTCCAAAGGCTGCCAGAAGTGATGAAGATTGTTGGAAGAAGTAATCGACCCTCAGAGACCACCACCACAATTCTGTACGCATGCGAGGAACACTCTGGAAAATGATGCAATCCATACATAGCCTCATGAATATATATGTATGCGCAGTGGCTATAAAAGGACGGCTTCTGTGGCAATTGACAGACACACGTTAGGAGGAGCTATCCCCTGTGTCTCCCAGCACCACAATAAATACCTGCTTGTCAGCTTGAAAACTTTGTTGGCGAGTTTGTTCCTGGAGTTTTCTCCGAATCAATTTGGCTACCCAGATGGGACCCTCTCTGCTCGACTTCAGGTCCCGCTGAGGACAGGGCTCCCTAGGGCCCTCAGGAATTTTTCCTGGAGGGACCCCTCGACTCATTCGGATCACTGTGGGAGCAGACAAGGACCATCTCAAAAAAGATATTCTTCTATATAGTCTGTAAGGTGCAGGGGGCATCTTGCATAAAGACTGAATTGGCAATTGCGTTAGTTTGGTAAGCGTACACAAGGTTTGGAAGCCTTCTGTAAATCCGTGTGGTATACACCCACAAGAAGTAGGGGGCATCTTGTGGTTTGGGTCCTGCAAGACGCAGTGGGCGCCTTGTAGAAAAGGTTTTGGATTTTACTGGTATACAGCCACAAGAGAGGGGGCTTCTTGTAGTTTGGGTTCTGAAAGATGCAGGGGGTGCCTTGTGCAAATGGTTTTGGATCTTGTCGGTCTTTGATTTATTTTGTGGCTTGTTAGTGGGTTGCAGCCAACAGCGGAGCTAAAGGTTCTTCTTGGTGGCAAACACAGAGGACAACCCAGTCTTGCCC
Organism: Pezoporus flaviventris; assembly: GCF_033815535.1. Classification (NCBI taxonomy): domain Eukaryota; kingdom Metazoa; phylum Chordata; class Aves; order Psittaciformes; family Psittacidae; genus Pezoporus; species Pezoporus flaviventris. The sequence continues at coordinate 514,690 of NW_026892647.1, read as the reverse complement.
TTGACTGTGGTAGCAGGCATTTTGTCAGCCTCAGTCCTTGCACCTTGTTGTCAATGCACAGTTTCACCTGCTTCATCCAGTAACAAGTCGCTACTACAGCAAGGCACACACAAGTTTACATTAGCAGAGTAACTATTACAGGGTGCAGCAGCATGTTGAAGATGCTGATGGTAGCGAGGGACTAGCCAAAGACATTTCTTACCAGTGGAATTCTCCCACCCACTTAATTTGTTCCATCACCTGCTTTATAACACTACCATTGTATTAGAGTCTTTCCAGCTTTTGCCTTAGCATTTTCTAGCAGCTACTGCAAATTTCCATACTCTAACATCTCTTTTACAAGTGACAAATCTATACAATACAAGGTGTAGTTCCTCATTAGCAACTGGCTAGTAAATACAGGTGGCTTTATACACAAAATCACAGCCTCTAATAACAGCTACTTTACAAGCACACATATTCAGGATGTTACTTTTCAGTTGTCCCCAAGTGATGTTTTGCAATCATTCATTTTTCTCTTCCTCTATCTCATTCTGCTTGGGGTATTCACGGTCAGCTCCTGTAGCTGAGGCATCAGGTTTTTCCATTCGTCTGTCCAGCTCATGGCAAGGCTTGACAAACTTTGCAGGCAGTCGCCATGGACCTGTAGGCAGGAGGACACAAATATACTCCCTCCTCCAGGTTATCAGCTCTTGAGAAGCAGACAGGTTAAACTGCACGTTGTTAACAGTCACGGAGTTTGCTGCATCATTGCCTCTGTTTTTTTTTTTTTCAAAAAGTCGCTCACCCTGATTTGCACAGCTACAAACGCCGGCCTGCTCGGCAGCATCTATAAAAGCCTGCCTGCTCCGCAGCAGCCTCAGCTGCCTGCCTTGCTCCAGCAGCAACCATAAATACCTGCCGGCAACCGCACTTTTGCATTAACCCTTTCTTGCCCGAAATGTTAAACTGCTACGGTTAATAGCTTTTACATGAACCCAACAACAAAAAATACACAGAACACCGTCTGCCCTCAACACACACACTAGTATGGGATCCCACAAGCACACGCCACACAACTACAATATTTGAAGCACAAAATCCAGACAATCATTACTCCCACTACAGTCACCGGTACAGACCGTGGCACAAGGACCCTGTGGAGACTAACAGGAAACCAGCTCCGAGAAGCATCATTGCAGTGCGAGGTGGCAGGCTCATCCTTAGCGGGCATCCCCGCAGAGGCTCTGCCTCCCCCACATCGCATGAGGCTTGGGCTTTTACACTGACCAAAATGCACACTCATTCCGACACAGGTGGCCAGCCTATGTTGGAAGAAGTGGCCAGCAATATCTATAAAGGTCTCCAAAGGTCGATAGAAACCTGGACATACTTATATTTACCAACTTCCAGTACATGAGTATCAGAGATACCCCTGATATATAAAAGAGACCTTCCCATCACCAGAAAATCACACAATACGTCTGTATCCCACGCTGGTCTCGCTTCCCTGGAGGTTCGGGGGGGGGGGTGGGGGTGCTTTTTCTGTTTTTTTTTTTGTTTGTTTGTGTTTTTACTTTAACATAAAAAACGGTTGCTCCCTTCACTTTAAGAAAGGGTGAAAACATCCATAAAACAGATGTCCTGAGCTCAAATTTAAATTCGTTCAATCACTGACAACGGGGGTGTCCTGGAGCGGTGCTGACTCTTTCCAGGGTTTCACCCATCGAGCTGGCACCCACTACAAACCGGAATCTGTAATTTACACACATATAACCTCAACTTGTTAGTTTTACTTCCATAGGACCTTTCCAAATGCCGGTTTCCAAATCCTTGTACTGGACCAGAATACCCGGAGTTTTAGTCTTATAACCTGAACCTAATGCCTGACCATGTATTATAGCAGGGGAGTCATTAAAGTCTCCTGTCAATAGCACAAAAAAATCATAACATATACAGCTTGAGTATAAGAGGATTTTAACCCATATGTGGTCACCGCTTGTCAGGCCGCCTTAACTATTTTGAGATCAAAAGCTTCCCACTCTTTAGCCCCCTGCTGTGTAGTAAACACAGGATATGCAGAGAGGCCCATTGCAGAAAATTCACCTGTAATAATCACATCTTTGATTAACCTGTGCCAACAGTGCGCAGGATTTGTGCCCCCCGATAACTCTCCCACCCGTTCCCCCTGTTTGCCTTCTTTAAGGAAGGGGTTTTGCGGAGGATAAGGTGGAGGCACCAACAGAGATGGCTCAATCCGAGACTAGAGGGCATCAAGCTTTTTCATCAATTGTTGCAGCTGAGCATCTCCAAGGCCAGTGAGTAGTTGCTGATGAGCTGAGCAGACGGACCCGGGAGAAGAAGAGTCAGAGTCTGGAAGCAGAGGGTATAAATATGTACTGTAAAGGACATCAACAAGGTGACTGATCAGGACACTGGAAATAATTTGGCTGATTTTGAAGCCAAACGAATAGATGAACAATCCCAAACCATGTTCTTAATCCCTGATGGCAAAGTAACAATTGAAAAATCTAAACCTAGGTATTCAAAAGAGGATAGAAAGTTGATTGAGGATCTAAAGAGACAGGAAAATAAAGAGGGTTGGGCTCAAATACCTGATTGGCGAATTGTAATCCCCTATAACCAACTCTGGAAGTTAGTTCCCGAAGAACATATAATAAAACTCATTGGGGTAGAAACTCTTTGCACAAATATTTAGACAGACAAAGTGTAGCAAGGAATCTATACACCACAGTTCAATAAGTGACAAAACAAGGACAGGTATGTCTTAAGAATAATCCTAAAACTGAAAATAGAAATCAACTTGGGACAATTGGGAGAGGAAGTTATCCGGGACAGCAGTGGCAAACAGATTTTTCTGAATTACCAAGAAAAGGGGGTTATCGATATTTGTTGGTGTTAACGGATACTTTTTCAGGCTGGCAAGGCATTCCCTTGTAGCATAAATAATGCAAGGCAGGTGATTAAAGCATTATTAAATGAAATAATACCTCATTTTGGAGTACCAGCAGCAATTTCTTCTGACCAGGGTTCACACTTTAGTGCAAAATTGTCACAGGAAATTAGCAAAAAATTAGAAATTGATTGGCAACTATAAGTTTCATACAGGCCTCAGGCCAGTGGGCAAGTAGAAAAGATGAACCATCTGATTAAACAACAGATTAGTAGAATATGCCAGGAAATGAATTTCTATTGGTACCAGGCGTTACCACTGACTCTATTAAGAATTTGAACTAAACCCCGGTCAAAAGAAGAGGTCAGTCCATTTGAGAGTTTGTATGAAAGACCATATCAGTCCCAGTTTAAAGGAGAAAGTCTTCTGGAAGTGGGAGAGGGCTAATTTCTCCGACAGTTTCTGATCAATCTGGGAAAACAATTGGAGGAGATAAATAAGAGAATAATAGCGACAAGAGCAAGAGGTTTGTATTATCTGATTCACCCTTTCAGATCTGGAGACTGGGTTTATGTTAAGAATTTTTTAGGAGATCCTCTACAGGAGAAGTGGAGTGGACCGTACCAGATATTACTGACGACCTTTACAGCAGTGAAGATAAAGGAACAACCTGCTTGGACATATTATACAAGAATTAAGAAAGCACCAGAGCCTGAGAAGACATGGCAGATCGAACCTTCAGGAACCTTACACCTGAAATTGCGTCGATCATTTTTGGGACTCATATGATAACTGGCACACAATCTTGGGACCAGAACTTATACCTGAAATTAGTGCAGAATGTTACTAATGTTTTTAGTCGTAGTGATTGTTGGGTGTGTGCACAGTTGCCTAAATCAGGAGAAAGCCTGGATCAACCAGTAATTGGAGTTCCAATTCCTAACACTGTCTCATGGACAAATTTGTGGGTGAACACTAGCAATCTGTATTCGAAGGAAAGGTTAAAATTTGGAATAGTTAATCCTAATCCAGGTAATAAATATTACACCTGTGCACAAAGATGTATTACACCAGGAACCAGGGTAGGAAATCTTGCTTAAATGACACAGATGTAGGTCACCCTTCAAATTGCAATCATACTATTAATATAGATGGTATCATAGTTCAGTGATGGCCCGTTCCTAAAGGGAAAGGATGGTATGATTATGTGGAGAAAATGCTTATAAGACTCTGCCCCCCAACTGGAAGGGGGCATGCACCTTAGGTGATGTAAAACCCAATTTTACTATTATCGACAGGTATCCTTCTGGGACCTGGATTAGAAGTTTTGCTAAATGGATTAAGCTAGGGTTTAACCCTATTATTGAACGGCACAGAGCATTTCATAGTTTTGTAAGGGGGCTAATTCCATCTTTGGGAGTAAGTGAATTAGAAAAGGCAATTGTAAATATCTCAGCAACCATAGAGGAAATGGAAAGTAAACTCATTGATATAATGCAGGCAGAACAACAAGAGATAACCATCCTGTCTAAAGTGGTATTACAAAACCGGATGGCTTTAGACATGTTACTGGCATCACAAGGAGGGGTTTGTTCCATAATCAATGAAAGCTGTTGTTCCTATATAGACGAAAATGGCAGAATCAAAACAGATCTGGAGGAAATTTGGAAACAAACTAAGATATTTCATGAAATGGCCATGAATGACACATCCTGGGGTTTTGAAGAAATATGGAAAAAGTTAACTTCATGGTTACCCAATCTCTTCTGGTTGAGGCAACTGGTTGCAGGAATATTGATGTTCATTATTTTAATATTGATTACTTGTGGTATGATGCAATGTTCCCTCTGGTGTTGTGAACAATCTATAATAAATTATGAAGATTGGAAAAGGAAAGAAATTAATCACCAAGTAGAAACATGGTAATGGCAATATACAAAATGTTGCAAAAGAATTTCATAGAATCATAGAATCATAGAATCGTTAGGGTTGGAAAGGACCTTAAGATCATATAGTTCCAGCCCCCTGACATGGGCAGGGACACCCTACGCTAAATCATATCACCCAAGGCCTTGTCCAACCTGGCCTTGAACACTGCCAGGGATGGCGCATACACAACCTCCCTGGGCAAGCTATTCCAGTGCCTCACCACCCTAACAGGAAAGAATTTCCTTCTTACACCCAACCTAAACTTCCCCTGTTTAAGTTTTAACCCATTACCCCTTGTCCTGTTACTACAGTCTCTAATGAAGAGTCCCTCTCCAGCATCCCTATAGGCCTCCTTCAGATACTGGAAGGCTGCTATGAGGTCTCCACGCAGCCTTCTCTTCTCCAGGCTGAACAGCTCCAACTTCCTCAGCCTGTCTTCATACGGGAGGTGCTCCAGTCGCCTGATCATCCTCGTGGCCCTTCTCTGGACTTGTTCCAACAATTCCATGTCTTTTTTATGTTGAGGACACCAGAACTGCACACAATACTCCAGGTGAGGTCTCACAAGAGCAGAGCAGAGGGGCAGGATCACCTACTTCGACCTGCTGGTCACGCTCCTTTTGATGCAGCCCAGGATACGGTTGGCTTTCTGGGCTGCAAGTGCACACTGCCGGCTCATGCTAATTTTCTCATCGACCAGCACCCCCAAGTCCTTCTCCGCAGGGCTGCTCTGAATCTCTTCTGTGCCCAACCAGTAGCTGTGCCTGGGATTGCTCCAACCCACGTGCAGGACCTTGCACTTGTCATGGTCAAACCTCATGAGGTTGGCATCAGCCCACCTCAGAAGTGTGTCAAGGTCCCTCTGGATGGCATTCCTTCCCTCCAGCATATCAACAAAACCACACAGCTCCGTGTCATCGGCAAACTTGCTGAGGTCACACTCAATCCCACTGTCCATGTAAGTGACGAAGATGTTAAACAAGACCGGTCCCAACACCGATCCCTGAGGGACACCACTCATTACTGGTCTCCAGCCGGATATTGAGCCATTGACCACAGCTCTTTGTGTGCGGCCATCCAGCCAGTTCTTTATCCACCGAGTGGTCCATCCATCAAATTGATGTCGCTCCAGTTTCTATCTGAAACTTTTAAAGTACAAATTCGGAAAAAAAATAGGAATGCATAAATTTTTATGCATGCCAAATTCTCTAAAATCTTTCTTAGGGCGAGAAGCAACATTTAAAGATGGCAAAATAGAATTTAGAGTTAAAAACAGTCAATTAATTGGAGGTTTGAGTTCATCTTTAATTCAACAGAAAAACAAAAAGAAGGACCTCCCTGAAATAGAAGAAAACCTTAATCAGGTATATGTGGGAGAAGGGGCATCTGAAGTTCCAGGTAAGGCAAAAAAATGCTTTGCCTGTTAAAGTGAAAATAAAAAAAGGGGGGCCTGCCCAATTAGAATAAAACAATATCCCTTAAAATTAGAAGATCAAAGGGAATGAAAAAAAAAAAATTTTAAAATATAGATTATTAATTGAATGTGAATTGGAATATAATACTTGTATCTGGACAGTAAAGAAATATGATGGGAAAAGTTGCAGATTGGTTTACGATCTCAGGGTAATCAACAAAATTGCAGAGGATATTTGTCCAGTAGTAGATAATTCGTATGATTTATTGACTAAATTGAATAATAATCAGAAATGGTTTGCCATCCTGGATTTAAAGGACACTTTCTTTTGCTTACCATTGGCCAAAGAAAGCCAAAATTATTTGCTTTTGAATGAGAAAATCCTTACGCAGGAAGAAAAATGCAATTAACTTGGACAGTATTACCGCAGGGGTTTAAAAACAGTTCAGCGATTTTTGGAAATCAGTTAGCACGAGAATAAGAATTATGAAAGCCACCTGCTCAGACGGGGACTCTGTTACAATATGTGGATGACCTGTTAAATGCTACCTAAACAAAGGAAGACTGTGTCCAGTGAAAGGTGGGATTATTGAATTTCTGGGACTGAATGGTTCTCACGTATGCAAACAAAAGGCCCAACTAATCCAAACCTGAGATTTCTACCTAGGATATGAAATAACAGGAGGACAGAGAGAAAGTGGAACTGCCAGAGAAGAAGCCATTTGCCAGACTCCATGATCATCGACCGTCAAGGAGCTCCGGGCATTCCTGGGAATGACAGGATGGTGCAGACTTTGGATCCATGATTATGGTGTTCTGCTAAGACCACTATACAAACTGTTGAAGGGAAACCCTCCCTCTTTGGACTGGACTGATAAAGTAGAGGAGGCTTTTAGGAATTTAAAGATAGAGTTTATGAGAGCTCCAGCTCTGGGACTTCCGGTTGTGACTAAACCGTTTTGGCTATATTGCCATGAAAAACAAGGAATAGCCTTGGGGGTCCTTGCTCAGAAACTAGGACCATACAGAAAGGCAGTGGTGTATTTTTCAAAGAAGCTGGATGAAGTGAGTAAAGGATGGCCCAGTTGCCTAAGGGCTGTGGCAGCAGTCGTCATGAATATTGAAGAGGCTCGCAAATTCACCCTGGGACAAAAGATTACTGTGCTAGTGTCCCATGTGGTAACAGCAGTCCTGGAACAGAAAGGAGCCCACTGGTTATCTCCTTCACGTTTTTTAAAATACCAGGCGACCATTGTAGAACAGGGTGATATAGAAATTGTCGCCACTAACGTTGTGAATCCAGCATCCTTTTTGCAGGAACAATCGACAGGACCACTAACACAAGACTGTGCATTAGGTGTGGTCCATGCACATGGTGCTATCTGGAAAGAGAGGACTTTTGAACACACAAGGGAAACAGATTAAACATGCTACAGAAATTCTACGGTTACTGGAAGCTGTTCAGCTACCTGAAGAAGTCGCTATTATATACTGTAGAGGACATCAACAAGGTGACTCTGATCAGGAAACTGGAAATAATTTGGCTGATTTTGAAGCAAAACCTGAACAATCTCAAATCATGTCCTTAATCCCTGATGGCAAACTAACAATTGAAAAATCTAAACCTAGGTATTCAAAAGAGGATAGAAAATTGATTTAGGATCTAAAGGGACAGGAAAATAAAGAGGATCGGGCTCAAATACCCGATGGGTGAATAGTAATCCCCTATAACCAACTCTGGAAGTTAGTTCCCGAAGAACATAATAAAACTCATTGGGGTAGAAACTCTTTGTATAAATATTTAGAGAAACAAATTGTAGGAAGGAATCTATACACCACAGTTCAATTAGTGACAAAACAAGGTCAGGTATGTCTTAAGAATAATCCTAAAACTGAAAATAGAAATCAAATTGGGACAATGGGGAGAGGAAGTTATCCAGGACAGCAGTGGCAAACAGATTTTTCTGAATTACCAAGAAAAGGGGGTTATCGATATTTGTTGGTGTTAATAGATACTTTTTCAGGCTGGCCAGAAGCATTCCCTTGTCGGACAAATAATGCAGGGCAGGTGATTAAAACATTATTAAATGAAATAATACCTCGTTTTGGAGCGCCAGCCGCAATTTCTTCTGACCAGGGTTCACACTTTAGTGCAATATGGTCACAAGAAATTAACAAAAAATTAGAAATTGATTGGCAACCACATGTTGCATATAGGCCTCAGGCCAGTGGGCAAGTACGAAAGATGAACCATGTGATTAAACAACAGATTAGTAGAATATGTCAGGAAATGAATTTCTATTGGTACCAGGCGTTACCACTGACTCTATTAAGAATTCGAACTAAACCTCGGTCAAAAGAAGAGGTCAGTCCATTTGAGAGTTTGTTTGGAAGACCATATCAGTCCCAGTTTAAAGGAGAAAGTCTTCTGGAAGTGGGAGAAGGCTATCTCCGACAGTTTCTGATCAATCTGGGAAAACAATTGGAGGAGATAAATAAGAGAATAGTAGGGACAAGAGCAAGAGGTTTGGATTATCCAATTCGCCCTTTCAGATCTGGAGACTGGGTTTATGTTCAGGATTTTTCAGGAGATCTTCTACAGGAGAAGTGGAGTGGACCGTACCAGATATTACTGATGACCTTTACAGCAGTGAAGATAAAGGAACAACCTGCTTGGACATAGTATTCAAGAATTAAGAAAGCACCAGAGCCTGAGAAGACATGGCGGATTGAACCATCAGGACCCTTATGTATGAAATTGCATCTGTCATAATTTGGACTCATATGATAACTGGCACACAAACTTGGGGCCAGAATTTATACCTGAAATTAGTGCAGAATGTTACTAATATTTTTAAACTGCAGTGATTGTTGGGTGTATGCACAGTTGCCTAAATCAGGAGAAAGCCTGGATCTCCCATTAACTGGAGTGCCAATTCCTAACACTATCTCATGGACAAATTTGTGGGTGAACACTAGCAATCTGTATTCGAAGGAAAGGTTAAAATTTGGAATAGTTAATCCTAGTCTGGGTAATAAATATTACACCTGTGCACAAAGATGTATTACACCAGGAACCAGGGTAGGAAATCTTGCTTAAATGACACAGATGTAGGTCACCCTTCAAATTGCAATCATACTATTAATATAGATGGTATCCTATATCAGTGGTGGCCCGTTCCTAAAGGGAAAGGATGGTATTGGTTATGTGGAGAAAATGCTTATAAGACTCGAACCACCAACTGGAAGGGGGCATGCAACTTAGGTGCTGTAATACCCAATTTTAACCAGCGTCTCTAAAGTGGTTTTACAAAACCAAATGTCTCTAGACATGTTATTGGCATCACAAGGAGGGGTTTGTTCCATAATCAATGAAAGCTGTTGTTCCTGTATAGATGAAAGTGGCAGAATCGAAACAGATCTGGAGGAAATTTGGAAGCAAACTAAGATATTTCATGAAATGGCCATGGATGGCACCTCCTGGGGTTTTGAAGAAATATGGAAAAAGTTAACTTCATGGTTACCCAGTCTCTCCTGATTGAGGCAACTGGTTGCAGGAATATTGATTTTAATTAATTTAATATTGATTACTTGTGGTATGATACAATGTTCCCTCTGGTATTGTAAACTGTGTATGATTGGAAAAGGAATGAAATTAAGCACCAAGTAGAAACAGGCAATTATTTAAGAAAGGATTTTGATGGTAATGGTAATATATAAAATTTTGCAAAATAATTTGCAAGAGGACAGAAAAAGGGGGGAATTTGAAACAAGGGGGCCCAAAATCACAAAATGGAATATAGAAACCTTTAGAATTAGTTTTAAGTAATGTTAAATTTGATGGCTTTGTAACAGTAGCAATGGAAAATTAATGAGGTGCACGATACATAGAGAAAAAACTAGAGTACAGCTAGAGAGCATTCTGAGAATTCTCACAAGATAAATCGTTATAGTTGACATAGTTTAAGAAAAACAGTCTAGAAGAACAGGACACAGGGATAAGGAGTATCTGGGAACTGCAGGTGTCCAGGATGGGCTACAGTTAAAATAACTGATAAGTAGGAGGATAGGAGGATTATTATGTCTCTGGTGCTAACGAACCAAATAAACAGGTATGAGCATTTACTGCGCATGCTTCAGTTTGGCCTCTTATCCCACAGCTGAAGAGCCAGGCCTGAAAGCTGGTGCTCGGCATATTCAACACACAGTGAGCTTTGCAACAGTGTCACCCGCATTTGCTGTTGCTCCTAGCTTTCCCAGCAAAAAGTCCATTTAGATGCAACATCTCCGGTAGTTGCTCTCGCCTGCTCAGCAGCAGAGTGTGCAGAGCACAAAGGTTTGGCCTCTGCTCCCACAGCCAAAGAACCAGGATAGAGAGCCGGTGCTTGGCATCTTCAGGCAATAGTGAAGCTTTGGAACGGTGCTACCCTCATCGCTGTCGCTCTTCTCTTTCCCAGCTAAATGTCCATTTGAATCCAGCCTCTCTGGTGCTCACTCTCGACTGCCCAGCAGCAGACTGAGAAGAGCACGAATGTTTGGCCTGAGATCTCAGTCAAAGAGCCAGGCAGGAAAGCTGGTGCTTGGCATCTTCAGCTCACATTGAGCTTTGCAACGGTGCCACCCTCGTTGCTGTCGCTCCTTGCTTTCCCACCTAAAAGTGCATTTCAATACAACATCTCCGGTACCCTCTCTCGGCTGAGCAGCAGAAGAGTTAGTAGAGCATGAATGTTTAGCCTCTTCTCTCACAGCTGAAGAGCCAGGATGGAAAGCTGGTGCTGGGCCTCTTCAGCTCACAGAGAGATTTGCAACAGTGCCCCCTCCATTGCTGTTTCTATTAGCTTTCTCAGCTAAAAGACCATCTGAATCCTACATCTCCAGTGTTCGGTCTTGCCTGCTCATCAGCAGAGTCAGTATTGAGCAAACATTTGGCCTCTGCTCCCTTAGCCGAAAAGCCAGGACAGAAAGCTGGTGCTAGACAACTTCAGCTCACAGTGAGCTTAGCAATGGTGTCCCCCGCATTGCTGTTGCTCCCCTTTTTCATGATTAAAAGTGCATTTGAATTAAACATCAATGGTGCCACCTCTCAGCTGCCCAGCAGCAGAGTGAGTAGAGCATGAATATTTGGCCTGTCATCCCACAGCAGAAGAGCCAGGATAGAACAATGGTGCTTGGTAACTTCAACACAGTGAGCATTGCAACGGTGCCACCTGCACTGCTGTCGCTCCTTGCTTTCCCATGTAAAAGTCCATTTGAATCCAACCTCTCCAGTGGTCGCTCTCGAATGAGAAGCAGCAGAGAGAGTAGAGCACGAACGTTTGGGCCCTGCCCCGACAGCTGAAGAGCCAGGAGGGAAAGCTGGTGTTTGGTATCTTCAACAAACAGTGGGCTTTTCAAGGGTGCCACCCGCATTGCAGTTGCTCCTTCCTTTCCCACCAGAAGGCCATTTGAATGCAACTACTCCTGTGGTAACTCTCAGATGCTAAGCAGCAGAGTGTGTAGAGAACTAACGTTTGGCCTCTTCTCCCACAGCTGAAGAATCAGGACAGAAACCTGGTGCTAAGTATCTGGAACACACAGGGAGCTTTGAAACGGTGCCACCCACATGGCTGTCTCTCCTTGCTTTCCCACCTAAAAGACCATTTGAAACGAACCTCTCTGCTGCCCGCTCTCGGCTGAGCTACAGCAGAGTGAGCAGAGCAGGAACGTTTGGCCTTTTCTCCCACTGCTGAAGAGCTAGGAAAGAAAGCTGGTGCTGGGCTTCTACAGGTCACAGTGAGGTTTGCATTGGCACCCCCTGCATTGCTGTCGCTCCTTGCTTTCCCACCTAAAACTCCATTTGAATACAACCTCTCTGGTGTTCACTCTTGTCTGACCAGCAGCAGAGTGAGTAGAGCACGAATGTTTGGCCTCTGCTCGCACAGCCGAAGAACCAGGACAGAAAGCTGGCGCTCGGCGACTACAGCTCACAGTGAGATTTGCATTGGCGCCACCCGCATAGGTGTCGCTCCTTGCTTTCCCACCTTAAAGTCCATTTGATTACAACCTCTCTGGTGTTCGCTCTCGGTTGAGCAGCAGCAGAGTGAGTAGGGCATGAACGTTTGTCCTCAGGTCCAACAGCCAAAGATCCAGGAGGAAAGCTTTTGCTGGGCCTCTTCAGCTCACAGTGAGCTTTGCAACGGTACCACCCGCATTTCTTTTGCTCATCGCTTTCCCACTTAAAAGTCCATTTGAATCAAACCTCTCTGTCCTCGCTCTCTGCTGCCCAGCAGCAGAGTGAGTAGTGCATTAACTAGATGCACCAGATTTAGTAGAGCATGAACGTTTGGCCTCTACTCCCACAGAAGAAGAACCAGGCCAGAAAGCTGATGCTGAGCATATGCAACACACAGTGACCTTTGCAGCGGTGCCACCTGCATAGTTCTCACTCCCTGCTTTCCCACCTAAAAGTCCATTTGAAACCAAACTCTTTGGAGCTAGCTCTCGGCTGCCCAGCAGCAGAGTGAGTAGAGCAGGAATGTTTGGCCTCTGCTCCTACAGACAAAGAGTCAGGACAGAAAGCTGGTGTTGGGCCTCTTCATCTCACAGTGAGCTTTGCATTGGTGCCACCCGCATAGCAGTAGCTCCTCGCTTTCAGACCTAAATGTCCATTTGAATACAACCTCTCTGGTGGTCGCTCTCAGCTGTGCAGCAGCAGAGTGAGTAGAGCAGAAAGGTTTGGCCTCTGATCCCACAGCAGAAGAGCCAGGACAGAAAGATTGTGCTGGGCAACTTCAGCTCATAATGAGACTTGCATTGGTGAAACGCCCATTGCTTTCGCTCCTCGCTTTCCCACCTAAAAGTCTACTTGGATCCAAACTCTCCATTAGACACTCTCAGATGCCCATTAGCAGAGTAAAGTAGGAACGTTTGGCCTCTGCAAACACAGCCAAAGAACCAAGAGAGAAAGCTGGTGCTTGGCATCTTCAACACACAGTGAGCTTTGCAAGAGTGCCACCTGCATTGTTGTCACTCCTCGCTTTCATACCTAAAAGTCCATTAGAATCCAGCATCTCTGGTGTCGCTCTTGGATGAGCTGCAGAAGAGTTAGTAGAGTACGAACGTTTGGCCTCTGATCCCACAGCCGAAGAGCCAGGACAGGCTGCTGATGATGGGAATCTTCAGCTCACAGTGAGCCTTGCAACTGTGCCACCCGCATTGCTGTCGCTCCTCGCTTTCCCACCTAAAAGTCCATTTGAATCAAACCTTTCTGTGGTCGCTCTCTGCTGCCCAGCAGCAGAGTGAGTAGTGCACTAACTTTTGGCCTCTGCTCCCACAGCCAAAGAGCCAGGAGGGAAAGCTGGTGCTGGGCCTCTTCAGCTCACCGTGAGATTTGCATTGGTGACACTCGCACTGCAGTCGCTCCTCTCTTTCAGACTGAAAAGTTCATTTGAATGCAACCTCTCCTGCAGAAACTCTCAGCTGCTCAGCAGCAGTCAGTAGAGCACGAACGTTTCGCCTCTGCTTCCACAGCCAAAGAACCAGGAGAGAAAGTTGGCACGTGTCATCTTCAACACACAATAAACTTTGCAACGGTGCCACCTGCATTGCTTTCTCTCCTCGCTTTCACACCTAAAAGTCCATTTGAATTCAAACTGATTCGGTGTTAGCTCTCAGCTGCTCTGCAGCTAATTAGAGCACGAATATTTGGCCTCTGCTCCAGACCCGAAAAACCAGTTAAGAAAGCTGGTGCTGGGCATCTTCAGCACACAGTGAGTTTTGCAATGGTGCCACCAGCAGTGATGTCTTTCCTGGCTTTCCCACCAAAAACTCCATTTAAATCCAACCTCTCCGGTGCTCGCTCTTGGCTTCCACGCAGCAGAGTGAGCAGAGCGCAAAAGTTTGGCCTCTGCTCCCACAGCCAAAGAACCATTATAGAAACCTGGTGCTGGCATCTTCAGCGCAAAGTGAGCTTTGCAACAGTGCCATCCGCATTGGTTTTGCTCCTCCTTTTCCCACCTAAAAGTCCATTTGAGTCCAAACTCCTTCGGTGTTCGGTCTCGATTGAGCTTTGCAATGGTTCTACCGTCATTGCTGTTGATCCTCACTTTCCCAACTAAAAGTCCTTTTGAATCCAACATCTCCAGTGGTGACTCTCGGCTGCCCAGCAGCAGTGTGAGTAGAGCATGAACTTTTGGTATCCGCTCCCACAGCCAAAGAACCTCATAAGAAAGCTGGTGCCTGGCATCTTCAACACACAGTGAGCTTTGCAACGGCGCCACCTGCTTTGCTGTCACTTTTCGCTTTCCCACCTAAAATTCCATTTCAATCCTACCTCTTCGGTGGTTGCTCTCTGCTGCCCTGTAGCTGAGTGAGTAGAGCATGAACGTTTGGCCTCTGCTCCCACAGTAGAAGAGCCAGGAGGGTAAGATGGTGCTGGGAGTCTTCAGCTCACAGTGAGCTTTGCAATGGTTCCACCCGCATTGCCGTCGCTCCTCGCTTTCACACCTAAATGTCCATTTGAATCCAACTTCTCCGGTGCCAGCTCTCGGCTAAGCAGCACCAGATTTAGTAGAGCGTGAATGTTTGGCCTCTGTTCCCACAGCTGAAGAGCCAGGACTGAAACTTGGGACTGGGCCTCTTCTGCAGACATTGAGCTTTGCAAGAGTGACTCCCAAATAGCATAGTTCCCCGCTTTCCCACCTAAATGTCCATTGGAATCTAACCTCTGTGGCACCAGCTCTCGCCCATCTAGCAGCAGATGGAGTAGAGGACAAATGTTTGGTTTCTGCTCCTACAGCTGGAGGGCCAGGACAGAAAGCTGGTGATGGGCATCTTCTGCAGACAGTGAGCTTTGCAAAGGTTCCCTCCGAATTGCTGTCGCTGCTTGCTTTCCAACGTAAAAGTCCATTTGAGTTCAACCTCTGCAGTTCCCGCTCTTGCCTTTTCAGCAGCTTAGGCCCATCAGCAGCTTTCTGGTCTAGCTCTTTGGCTCAATACACATTAGGTGGATGTTTGCATTCTGTGAGCCTTGCACCTGGATCTGGCAAGAGAACGTCAAAGAGGCACCGTAGAAAGATGGACTTTACAATACAAAGGTAATGCACATTGCCACCTTGCTCATACTGGAGCACAGCTTACTTTGTGCAGGTGATGTACAGCACAAGCTTTATGCTCTGCCATTTCCAGAGAGGAAGAAAGGGATGGAGGCTTCATCTGAACATCCAGTGTCCTGGGTTCCACAGTAGCAGTCATTTTTCTCCTTCATAGTAGCTGGTGCAGTTCTATGTTTTGGACTTTCAGCCTGGGAACAGCGCTGATAACACCAATGTTTTTAGTTACTGCACAGATGGTTTAGTCTGACCAAGGACTTTGTGAGTCTCATGGTCTGCCAGGGAAATGGGGAAGCTGGGAGGAAGCAGAGACATGACACCTGACCCAAACAACCCAAAGAGGTATTCCATACCACAGCACGTCATGCCCAGGATGTAACTGAGGGTTACCCGGAAGGGCGAGTGCTCTGTGGGGTTGGACAAGGTATTGGTCGGTGCTCAGTCGGGCGGGGTGGGGCGAGTTATCGATCAGCTGGTGGTGATGTGCTGTATTCTCTTCCCTTGCTATTTCCTTTATCAGTATTATTATTGGTGGTAGCAGTAGTGATTTGTGTTATCCCTTAGTTACTAAACTGTTCTTATCTCAACCCCTGGGAGTTGCATTCTTTTGATTCTCCCTCCGGGAGCAGGGGGAAGGAAAGGGGTGTGTGTGTGTGTGTGTGTGGTGAGAGAGAGACTGCTTGATTTACGGATGGGTTTAAACCACAACATCCAGCAGCAGCTTTCGGCTCTCGCTCATGCTCAGGAAAACCTGAAGCTTTATGTTCGCACTTTGAGAGACTTGCGTCTACTGCTTAAAGCAGGAAAGCTGGGGTACTCTCAACATGCTGGATACATTGCTGAAAACTCTCTGGTTGCTGCTTAGGCCCAACAACAGGTTTCTGCTCTGGCTCTTTGGATCTATACGCATTACCTGGACATTTGCAGTCTGTGAGCACTGCGCCTGGACCTGCGAGGAACATCAAAGACGCAGTGGAGGAAGATGGACTTAACATTACAAAGGTAGTGCACATTGCCATGTTGATTACAACAGAGGACAACTCAATCTGTGCAGGTGATACCCAGCACAAATTTTCTGCAGTGTCACCTCCGCTGTGTCAGCAGGGCATGGAGCATTCAGCTGAAAGCCCCCAGCAGCTTTCTTCTCTGTCTCGTCTTCTGGAGAAGCAGATGCTGCCTGTTTGTAGAATGAGAGTCTTGCTTCTACCATTTTTGGCAAGAAACCTGGGCTTCTTTGACATGCTGGTGACCCTGCTCTTGATCTCCCTGGTTGCTGCTTATTCCCAGCAGCAACTTTCTGCTCTGTCTCTTTGGATCTATGCACATTAGCTGGAGTTTTCCACTGTGAGCACTGCGCCTGGATCTGGCAAGGGAACATCAAAGAGACACAGTAGGAAGATGGACTTAACATTACAATGAAAGTGCACATTGTTGTGCTGCTGACACTGGAGAGCAGCTTACTCTGTGCAGGTGGTTCCCAGAACCAGGTTTTGGAAGTGGCACCGCATGGTAGGAGCAGGTCATGGAGCCTTCACCTGAATGACCAGCAGCAGCTTTCTGCTCCGGCTCCTGCTCTGAAGAAGCAGAAGCTGTAGATTCGTACTTTGAGAGACTTGCTTCTACTGTTTTAGGTGGGAAAGCTGGGGTGCTTTGACATCCTAATGACACTGCTGCAGGGGTGCCTGGTTGTTGCTTAGGCCCACCAACAGGTTTCTGCTCTGCCTCCTCGGCTCTATACACATTAGCTGGACGTTTGCAGTTTGTGAGTTCTGCACCTGGATATGGCAAGGGAACATCAAAGAGGCACTGTAGGAAGAGGAATTTAACATTACAAAGGTAGTGCAAATTGCCATTTTGCTGACACTAGAGCACACCTCTACTCTGTGCAGATGATTCCCAGCACCTGCTTTCTGCCCTGCCACCTCCACTGTGGGAGCAGGGCATGGAACCTTCAGCTGAATGTCCAGCAGCAGATTTCTGTACTGGCTCGTGCTCTGGAGAAGCAGAAGCTGCAAGTTGGCACTTTGAGTGACTTGCTTCTACCTTTTTATCCAGGAAAGATAGAGTGCATTGACATGCTGGTGACACTGCTGCAGATGTGCCTTGTTGCTGCTTAGTCCCACCAGCAGCCTTCTGCTCTGGCTCTTTGGCTCAATACACATTAGATGTACGTTTGCTGTCTGTGACCACTGCGCCTGCATCTGGCAGGAGGGCATCAGAGAGGCACAGTAGAAAGATGGACTTAACATTAAAAAGGATGTGCACATTGCCATGTTGCAGACCCTGGAGCACAGCACTGTGCAAGTGATTCCCACCACCAGGTTTCTGCTCAAGAATATAACCTCTGCTGCGCCAGTAAAGCAGCAGAGTGAGTAGAGCAAGAATGCCTGGCTTCTTCGATGACAGATGAAGAGCCAGGACAGAAAAATGGTGCTGGGCCTCTTCAGCAGACAGTGAGCTTTGCACAGGTGCACCCACATTGCTGTTGCTCCTCTCCTTCCCACCTTGAAATCCAATTGTGTGCATCTTCTCTGATGCCCTCTCCTGACCGTCCTGCAGCAGAGTGAGTAGAGAAAGAATGTTTAGCCTCTGTTTCTACAGCTGAAGAGACAAGACTGAAAGCTGGAGCTGGGCCTCTTCTGCAGACAGTGAGCTTTGCAACGGAGCCAACGGCATTGCTGTCACTCCTTGCATTTCCACCTAAAAGTCCATTTGAAACCAACATCTGTGGAGCTTTCTCTCTTTCAGGGCAGGAAAGGCTGTGCGCAGTATTGGATCGTTGCCTGCTGATGCTGATTGTTCCTTTACTGCAGAACTCATCCGGTTCTATCAAAGTTCATTCTCTGTTGGGCTGATGGTTGGAGGGAAGTCAGGGCTAGTCACTGATGACCTGGAGACATCTAGTTGATGGGCTATAGAAGTATTACACAGCAGGCAACAGCATACAATTAAGTTCATTGGCTGTTTTCCCCTAAAATCAAATCCCCTTGAGGTATACATCGGACTTCCCCATCTTCCCGCATTACCCACCAAGTATATGCAGGTCCCTGAGCAAAAGCAATCCCACGAGTGAGTTTGCCTTTACCTGAAGCAGGAATAACCCAGACTGACTTCTGTTGCAGAATGACTCTAAGAGCAGAACCATAGAGTTCTGGAGGACTGTGCAAGCAAGGCAGGGGGTGGCCCCCACAGGTGGCCGGAGACCGGACCTGGGAGGAGAATGTGGAGGAAGCTGTGGGGGCTAACCAATACTGTTATGCCAAGAAGGAGTGACTGAATACCACTCCTATATATGTGTGAACTGCTTCACAAAGAAAAGGGAAGTTGCTTATCACCCATATTGGGTTGGCCTGTCTGCTTCTCCTCGCCGCTTACAAATGGCGCCCAAACAGGGACGCGGACTACAGGGCCCTGGTCGCTGGGGACCCGGATTACAGGGCTCCGACTAGCGGGGACCCGGGATACAGGGCCCCGGTTTAACGGGGACCCGGATTACAGGGCCCCGGTCGACGGGGACCCGGAACGGCGAGTGAGCGGTGCCGGCAGCAGCGGCCGGGAAGCGCAGGCAATGCTGCTGCGGTGGCGTGACGGACCCGGGTGCTTGGACTAACCGAAAGAATCCGCCGCTGGGGCGGAGACGCTGAGGACCATCAGGGAGTGTGAAAGGGAGATCGACTGGTGGAGTAACTCCCTGGCGGGCCAGTCGAAACGGTTCCAGGGAGATACCCCCCAAAAGGGGAAGGACCCCCTGCCTTCTCACACAGAGGGGGATGGCCCGAGGCAGCCCCTGCCCTGTAGCTGTTGCGCAGAGGTAGGGGACCAAAAAGACGACGAGGGTTGGAAGCGAGTTCCAGTTCGACGTCGTGGGAAACCCTCCCCCCTTCCTGCCCTGCTTCCCCAGGTGTCCCTCCGTAATAGGTTCGAGGCCCTGGATCTTGAAGGAGAGGTAGGTGAGAAGGTGGGGCAAGGCCAGCCCACAAGGCCACATAGGAAAAGGGAGTCGACTTTGCACCTCAAGACTGCCTCTGTTAAGAAAGAAAGAAGGGTCATTGTAGTAGGGGATTCCCTTCTGAGAGGAACAGAGGGCCCGATATGCAGAGTTGACCCTCATCATAGGGAAGTGTGTAGTCTGCCTGGAGCCTGGATCAGGGATATCACCAGGGCGCTCCCCAACCTGGTGCACCCGACAGACTATTACCCGCTGCTGGTCTTCCAGACAGGTGGGGAGGAAGCTGCTTCCCGCAGTCTGAGGGGGATGAAGAAAGACTACAGGGCCTTGGGGCGGATGGTGAAAGAGTCTGGGGCTCAAGTGATCTTCTCCTCTCTCCTTCCATCTTCCACTGATGTGGGAAGGAATGGGAAGATTCAGTTCATGAACAATTGGCTTCGAGACTGGTGCTACAGGCAGGGCTTTGGATTCTTTGATAACGGCTGGTTTTATAGGGCACCAGTCTGGACAATGACAAGTGAGAAAGGTTTGTCTCACAGAGGGAAAAGGATGCTGGGGCACGAATTAGCAGGGCTCATTTGGAGAGCTTTAAACTAGATTCGAAGAGGGATGGGCTTGTAGCTGGGAAGACTGGGAGGCCTCCTACAATCCTAGGGTGAAATCGGTGTGCTCAGCTCGCTCCCTGAAATGCCTGTACACCAATGCGCGCAGCATGGGAAATAAGCAGGAGGAGTTGGAAACCTGTGTTAAGTCAGGAGATTATGATCTGGTGGCAATTACAGAGACGTGGTGGGACAGCTCACATGACTGGAATATAGTCATGGAAGGCTATGTCCTTTTCAGGAAAGACAGGCCAGCCAGGCGGGGTGGTGGGGTTGCTCTTTATGTGCGGGAGGAACTACAGTGCACCGAGTTCTGTCCAGGGACAGATGATGAGCGAGTTGAGAGTCTGTGGGTGAGAATTAAGGGGCAGGCTGGCAGGGGGGATACTGTTGTAGGTGTCTGTTACAGACCACCGGATCAGGGTGAGGAAGTTGACGAGGCCTTCTACAGGCAGCTGAGAGCAGCCTCACAGTCACAGGCCGTGGTCGTCGTGGGGGATTTTAACTTCCCTGATGTTTGCTGGAAGGACCACTCGGCAACCCAGCCACAGTCCAGGAGGTTCCTCCAGTGTATGGATGATAACTTCCTCCTGCAAATGGTGGATGAGCCGACCAGGAGAGGAGCGCTGCTGGATCTCATCCTCACTAACAAGGAGGATCTGGTCGAAGCAGTAAGGGTTGAGGGCTGCCTTGGTTGCAGCGACCACGAGATGGTGGAGTTCAGGATCTTGTGTGGCAGGACTAGTAGAATACCAAGTAGAATTGCAACCCTGGACTTTAGCAGGGCAAACTTTGGCCTTTTCAAGCAATTGCTAGGGGAAATCCCATGGGCAGGGCTGCTTGAAGGTAAAGGGGCCCAAGATAGTTGGTTGACATTCAAGGACTGCTTTTTCCGTGCTCAAGATCGGAGCATCCCGACACGTAGGAAGTCAAGGAAGAGGGCCAAGAGACCTGCGTGGCTAAATAGGGAATTGCTGGGTATGCTCAAGTGGAAGAGGAGAGTTTACAGGTCATGGAAGGAGGGGCTGGCCACTTGGGAGGAATATAAGGCTGCTGCTAGAGGATGTAGGAAGGCAGCTAGGAGGACTAAGGCATCCTTAGAATTAAACCTGGCAAGAAGGGTCAAGGACAGCAAAAAGAGCTTTTTTAAATACATGGCAGACAAAACTAACACCAGAGGCAATGTAGGCCCACGGATGAACGGGATGGGTGCCCTGGTGACAGAAGATAAAGAGATGGCAGAGTTACTGAATGCCTTCTTTGTCTCTGTCTACTCTGCTGCGGGCAGTCCTGAAGAGCCCTGTACCCCTGAGACCTTAGATGAAGTCAGGTCGACGGAGCGGTTTGCCTTAGTCGATGAGGAATGGGTTAGAGACCAGTTGAGCAATCTGGACATCCATAAATCCATGGGTCCAGATGGGATGCACCCGCGGGTGCTGAGGGAACTGGCGGAAGTCATTGCTAGACCACTCTCCATCATCTTTACCAAGTCTTGGGAAACGGGAGAGGTGCCTGAGGACTGGAGGAAGGCAAATGTCACTCCAGTCTTCAAAAAGGGCAAGAAGGAGGACCCGGGTAACTACAGACCGGTCAGCCTCACCTCCATCCCTGGGAAAGTGATGGAACACCTTATCCTTGGTACCATCTTAAGGCATATCAAGGATAAGAAGGTTATGAGGGGCAGTCAACATGGCTTCACCAAGGGGAAATCATGTTTGACCAATCTCTTAGCCTTTTATGAGGAAATAACACGGTGGATGGATGATGGCAGAGCGGTGGATGTGGTCTACCTTGACCTCAGCAAAGCATTTGACACAGTCTCCCACAGCATCCTCACGGCTAAAATGAGGAAGTGTGGACTGGATGATCAGGTAGTGAGGTGGACTGCGAACTGGCTGAAGGAGAGAAGCCAGAGAGTTGTAGTCTATGGGGCTGAGTCTAGTTGGAGGCCTGTAACTAGTGGAGTGCCTCAAGGGTCAGTACTGGGACCGGTATTATTTAATATATTCATCAATGATTTAGATGAGGGAATTGAGTGTACTATCAGCAAGTTTGCTGATGACACTAAGCTGGGAGGAGTGGCTGATACGCCAGAAGGCTGTGCTGCCATCCAGCGAGACCTGGATAGGCTGGAGAGTTGGGCAGGGAGTAACTTGATGAAATATAACAAGGGAAAGTGTAGAGTCCTGCATCTGGGCAGGAACAACCCCAGGTTCCAGTATAGGTTGGGGAACGACCTGTTAGAGAGCAGTGTAGGGGAGAGGGACCTGGGGGTACTAGTGGACAACAGGATGACCATGAGCCAACACTGTGCCCTTGTGGCCAAGAAGGCCAATGGCATCCTGGGGTGTATTAGAAGGGCGGTGGTTAGTAGGTCGAGAGAGGTCCTCCTTCCCCTCTACTCTGCCCTGGTGAGACCTCATCTGGAGTATTGTGTCCAGTTCTGGGCCCCTCAGTTCAAGAAGGACAGGGAGCTGCTGGAGAGAGTCCAGCGCAGGGCAACAAAGATGATTAAGGGAGTGGAACATCTCCCTTATGAGGAAAGACTGAGGGAGCTGGGTCTCTATAGTTTGGAGAAGAGGAGACTGAGGGGTGACCTTATCAGTGTCTATAAATATATAAAGGGGGAGTGTCACGAGGACGGAGCCAGGCTCTACTCAGTGGCAAACAATGATAGGACAAGGGGTAATGGGTACAAACTGGAACACAAGAGGTTCCACTTAAACTTGAGAAGAAACTTCTTCTCAGTGAGGGTGACGGAACACTGGAACAGGCTGCCCAGGGAGGTTGTGGAGTCTCCTTCCCTGGAGACATTCAAAACCCGCCTGGACACATTCCTGTGTAACATTATCTAGGTGTTCCTGCTCCGGCAGGGGGATTGGACTAGATGATCTTTCGAGGTCCCTTCCAATCTCTAACATACTGTGATACTGTGATACTGTGAACCAGACACTGCTGCGTCGGGAGGCCGATCCGGAGACCGAGGTTACAGGACAACCCAGAAGAAGACGATTCGGAAAAGACTGGCCATGAAAATGGACCGAGAGGTAGCCCTGGACTTATTACAGTGCTTCTTATAAAAGCGGGGAACTGAGCCCTGAACTTTTTACAGTGCTTTTTATAAAAGCGGGTAATTGAGCCTGAGATTCTAAAGCAGCTAGCAGGTCTAGTGGCTGTACGGAAGGCTAAGAGATTTTTTTTTGCAGATCCTAATACAATATTTGAGGAGAGTGAGTGGCGAAGGTTTGGTGATGAACTATTTGACTCAGTGCTTAATGATTATAAAAAGGCAAAGAAACTCGGTAAACCACGGAGGGAAGTAATGAACTGTATAAAAAGATACAAGGCAGAAAAGAAAACTGCCGCGGTAGCAACGGAGAAACTAGGAACAGACGTCCCCAGTCGGTTGAAACCGGGGGAAGATTACAACTCGTTCCCCCCAACTCGCGGGAGCACAGGGTTTCCCAACCCCCCACCCCGCACCCCCCCCACACCCCGCACCCCCCCTTCCTTTTCTCCCCCTCCATCAGAAGGTGCCGCGGAGGAGGTGTAACCCCCTGCTCCCCCACCACCCCAGTTCCAAAAGTAGGGACTTTGAAAAGGACAGAGAAAGTATATTAGAAGGTATACGCATGATAAATGTCGAGGAATCCGAAAGAAAGAGGGCGGTGCCTCGGCGCCGGATCGATTGCGGCGCCACTGTGAAGCACGCAGTAGAAAATAGGGATCATGCGCGAGCGGGAGATTTAAAGGAACCGCGAGCCTCTCCAACCCACTACGCCTTAGAATGAAAAAATTTTAACTCAGTCACGGAGGAGCCAGGTCTGCAGATGGCTACATACCGAATGAGAGACATCTGATAAGAAAGACACAGCTGCGAGCAACGGAGACCCTGAGTTCAGCGCAGGATCAGCCCCCGAATCCCCTGAATCCGAGCCAGATTTATATCCTCTGCTTCCAGACCCTGACTCTTCGTCTCCCATGTCGGTCTGCTCAGACTTACTGGCCCTGGAGACGCTCAGTTGTAACAATGGGTAACCAAAGATGTGAACATTACTGGGGAATTTTCTGCAATGGGCATTTCTGCATATCCTGTGTTTACTACACAGCAGGGGGCTAAAGAGTGGGAAGCTCTTGATCTCAAAATAGTTAAGGAGGCCTGACAAACAGTGACCACGTATGGGTTAAAATCCTCTTATACTCAAGCTGTATATGTTATGATTTTTTCTTGCAATTGACAGGGGGAGCCCATACAGTTTCTCTGTGATACTCATGTATTAGAAGTTGGTAAATACAAGTATGTCCAGGTTTCTATCAACCCTTGGAGACCTCTGTAGATAACTGCTGGCCACTTCTTCCAGCACAGGCTGGCCACCTGTGTTGGAATGAGTGTGCATTTTCGTCAGTATAAAAGCCCAAGCCTCATACGATGTGGGGGAGGCAGAGCCTCTGCGGGGACGCCCGCTAAGGTTGAGCCTGCCACCTCACACTGCAATGATGCTTCTCGGAGCTGGTTTCCTGTTAGTCTCCACAGGGTCCTTGTGCCACGGTCTGTACGTGGGACTGTAGTGGGAGTAATGATGGCTTTTGCAGGGTCTAAAAAAAAAAAAAAAAAAAAAGAGGGGGGGAGAGAGAGAGTAATGATGTTACATTTAACTTTAACCTGTCTACTTCTGAAGAACTGATAACCTGGGGGAGGGGGTATATTTGTGTCCTCCTGCCTACAGGTCCATGGTGACTGCCTGCAAAGTTTGTCAAGCCCTGCCATGAGCTGGACAGACGAATGGATAAACCTGATGCCTCAGCTACAGGAGCTGACCGTGAATACCCCAAGCAGAATGAGATGGCGGAAGAGAAAGAACAAATAACTGCAAAACATCACTTGGGGGACAACTGAAAAGTAACATCCTGAATATGTGTGCTTGTAAAATAGCTATTATTAGAGGTTGTGATTTTGTGTATAAAACCACCTGTATTTACTAGCTAGTTGCTAATAAGAAACTGCACCTTGTATTGTATAGATTTGTCACTTGTAAAAGAGATGTTAGAGTATGGAAGTTTGCAGTAGCTGCTAGGAAATGCTAAGGCAAAAGCTAGAAAAATTTTAATACAATGGTAGTGTTATAAAGCAGGTGATGGAACAAATTAAGAGGGGGGGAGAATTCCACTGGTAAGAAATTTCTTTGGCTAGTCCTTCACTGCCATCAGCATCTTCAACATGCTGCTGCACCCTGTAATAGTTACTCTGCTAATGTAAATGTGTGTGTGCCTTGCTGTAGTAGCGACTTGTTACTGGATAAAACAAAAGGGGGAAGATGTGGAGACAGTGTTCTCACAGGAGAATGCATAATTGGTACATAGGCTTTGAATAGTCCTGAAAGATACAGCAAGGCCATGAGAGGCCTGAAGAAGCTTAAGCAAGCAAGATAAGAGGCTGGAATTCACCAAGTTAATGAGGACTGTGGACTGTTGGCAAGCTTTCAAGGTTGAGTTCTCACACCTGTGTTTAACCAATTATATGTTAGTCACTAAGGGTCTTCAAAACATGTATCCAATCATAATATGCCAAATCACTGTAAGTGCTTCAGCCAGAGCCTTGGCTCAACTAAGCAGACTGGGTTGCTGAGTTGCTAAGCAGACAATTCTACATCGAAGGCAATTTCTGATTTGTTTTAATGTTGACTCTGTAAGACATGCAACACTGCAGAACCTTTTGTTGTTGGAACAGGGACATGGATGTGAAGAGTTTGATGGAATGTGTTGTATGAGTCTCTCCGATTATGCTAATTCGATGCACGCACAGCTGAGAACCCTGGCTTAGCTTACCCAGCAATAGTAAATGAGCAATATCCTAAGAATAATTAGATTGTTGTCTTCACAGGGCATTACAGGTTGAGTCAAACACTGCTGTTTAAAGTATTGCACTTATGTATCATTGTTAGATTAAACAAGTCTAATAGCTACGATGATTATAGTTGTGTGATAAAACAGGTGAACAGAATAACCCATAATGCCTTGCTTGCACAAAGAAAAAGGGGGGAATTGTTGCAGAATGACTCTAAGAGCAGAACCATAGAGTTCTGGAGGACTGTGCAAGCAAGGCAGGGGGTGGCCCCCACAGGTGGCCGGAGACCGGACCTGGGAGGAGAATGTGGAGGAAGCTGTGGGGGCTAACTAAAACTGTTATGCCAAGAAGGAGTGGCTGAATACCACTCCTATATATGTGTGAACTGCGTCACAAAGAAAAGAGAAGTTGCTTATCACCCATACTGGGTTGGCCTGTCTGCTTCTCGCCGCTTACAGTCTTCCCCAGCAAATTCTTCATATGCACCAGGGGAACTTTGTCCCCCTTGACAATATGTAAAAGTTCTGACTGGGCTGGGCCAGCCCTGTTGGCAGATCCTCTGGTGTTGACCAACCAGGTGGCCTTTGGTAAATGTGTATCCCAATGCTTGAAAGTTCCCCCACCCATCGCTCTCAGTGTAGTTTTTAACAGCCCATTGTACCGTTCGATTTTCCCAGAGGCTGGTGCATGGTAGGGGATGTGATATACCCACTCAATGCCATGCTCTTTGGCCCAGATATCTATAAGGTTATTCCGGAAATGAGTCCCATTGTCTGACTCAATTCTCTCTGGGGTGCCGTGTCACCACAAAATCTGTTTCTCAAGGCCCAGGATAGTGTTCCGGGCAGTGGCATGGGGCACAGCGTATGTTTCCAGCCACCCGGTGGTTGCTTCCACCATGGTAAGCACATGGCGCTTGCCTTGGCGGGTTGGTGGCAGTGTGATATAGTCAATCTGCCAGGCCTCCCCATATTTATACTTCAACCATCGTCCTCCATACCAAAGAGGCTTTAACCGCTTGGCTTGTTTAATTGCAGCACATGTTTCACACTCATGAATAACCTGGGCAATAGTGTCCATTGTTAAGTCCACCCCTCGGTCACGGGCCCATCTATATGTTGCATCTCTGCCCTGATGGCCTGAAGTGTCATGGGCCCACCGGGCCAAAAATAATTCACCTTTATGTTGCCAATCTAAGTCCATCTGAGCCACTTCAATCTTAGCCGCTTTATCCACTTGTTGGTTGTTCTGGTGTTCCTCAGTGGCCCGACTCTTGGGTACATGGGCATCTACATGACGTACCTTCACCACCAGGTTCTGCACCCGGGCAGCAATATCTTTCCACAGTGCAGCAGCCCAGATGGGTTTACCTCTGCGTTGCCAGTTGCTCTGCTTCCATTGCTTCAACCACCCCCACAGGGCATTTGCCACCATCCATGAGTCAGTATAGAGATAAAGTACTGGCCACTTTTCTCGTTCAGCAATGTCCAGGGCCAGCTGGATGGCTTTCACCTTGGCAAATTGACTCGATTCACCCTCTCCTTCAGCAGTTTCTGCAACTTGTCGTCCAGGACTCCATACAGCTGCCTTCCATCTCCGATGCTTTCCCACAATACGGCAAGAGCCATCAGTAAACAAGGCATACTGCTTTTCACTTTCTGACAAATTTTTTATATGGTGGGGCCTCTTCAGCACTGTCGTGGTTTAAACCCAGTCAGGTAATTCGTTTGCTCACTTCCTCCCCCTTTCTTGCCCTCCCCCTGATCTCGGAGGGATGGAGAGGAGAATCGAAAAGAATGCAACTCCCACGGGTTGAGATAAGAGCAGTTTAGTAACTAAGGTATAACACAGATCACTACTGCTACCACCAATGATAATAATGATAAAGGAAATAACAAGGGAAGAGAATACAACACCTCAGCACCAGCTGACCGATAACTCAGCCCCCAAGCCCGACCAAGCTCCAACCGATACCTCCTCCAACCCTGCAGTCTCCCAGCCCTTCCGGCTAACTCCCAGTTACATCCTGGGCATGACGTGCTGTGGTATGGAATACCTCTTTGGTCAGTTTGGGTCAGGTGTCCTGTCTCTGCTTCCTCCTGGCTTCCCCTCCCCCCTGGCAGAGCATGAGGCTCACAAAGTCCTTGGCCAAACCAAAACATCGCTATCAGCTCTGTTCCCGAGCTGAAAGTCAAAACACTGCACTACACCAGCTACCAAGAAGGGGAAAAATGACTGCTACTGCTGAACCCAGGACATTATCCACCCCTTATTCCATACCATTCACATCATGCTCAGATCCCACATTTTCAATATACCATCACTCTTATCTTAGTGCATGGACCAGTCCCTATAAAGCTGCTGAGTCCATCTGGTCCATGATGTCAGGCTCCACCTCTTGTAACAGTCTTCCAGAGCAGGAGAGACTGTGTGCAGTGTTCACACTTGTGAATAACCTGGGCAATAGTGTCCATTGCTAAGTCCACCCCTCGATCATGAGTCCATCTCTATGTTGCATCTCTGCTCTGGTGGCGTGAAGTGCCATGGGCCCACCAGGCTTAAAATAATTCACTGTCCCCTTTAGCAGTTTCTGCAGCTTGTTGCTGGGGACTCCATGCAGCTGCCTTCCATCTCCAATGCTTCCAAAGCACTGGAGGGGCCCAGTGGACTAGATACTTGCCCATACTGTCCCACACACCCTGCCACTCATGACTGTCCAGCCTTGGAGAAAATCTTTTGGTCCCCCTATATTGTTGTCTAACCCCAGACAAGACCCAAACCTGACTCTGCTTAACTTTTGAGATCAGACAAAATGGTTGTGGGTAGAACACAGTCTGTGTGTGTGCCAACATGCCGATCCCCATCACAATCAGCAGGCAGGTCCCAGGGATACCCAAAGGCCATTCAGAGCCTTCAGAACTCTCAAACGATGCTGCTGTACTTGTCACTGGGGCTGGTGTAGCTGCTGTGCTTGCCGGCTCTCCCACCACCAGCTTCTCTTTTCCTGAGTCCAGCTCTTCCTCCTCTGCCTTGCTGGGAAATGCTGCGTGGTCTCCTGCATCCTCCTGGGGCTCGGCGGGTGGCTGCCGGGGAATGCTCTCGGCCGTCGCGGGGCTGGGCTCGGCCGCGGGGCTCGGCTCCTCCGCGGGGCTCGGGTCTTCCGCGGGGCTCGGCTCCTCCGCCGCCTTATCCCGCTGCTCGGCAGCCGCCTCCTTCCTCTCCTCGACCGCCCCGACCTCCTCCACCGGCAGCCGTCCCCTCGCGGCCTCCGGCCCCGCTCCCGCCGCCGCTTGGTGCCCGGGGCCGCTCTCCCCGGCCGGTTCGGCTGCCGCCGGCTCCCGGGGCCGCTCCCCCTCGGCTCCCCGCAGCGTCACGAAGATGGAGAGTAGGGTGAGGGCCACGACGGTGAAGAGCAGCCGGACGGCCAGGTACAAGTCCACGGCCACGTCCGTCCCGCCCTGCTGCTGGAGCCCGCCCGTATTACAAGCCATTGCCATAAAGCACAGTGAGACAAGAACCTTAGCCCAGGCCCCACACTTGATAAACACTAACACAGCAAATACCGGCTCTACGTAAGTTACAACATTCTGAAGCTGTGAGATCAAGAGAAACAACTCTGAGGGCCAATAAATCGTCATTGTGACGAGTGACTATTAATCCGGACAGATCTGTCGTTATCTCAACCCCTCGTGCCCCACGTTGGGCGCCAAAAAGAACTGTCGTGGTTTAAACCCAGTCAGGTAATTCGTTTGCTCACTTCCTCCCCCTTTCTTGCCCTCCCCCTGATCTCGGAGGGATGGAGAGGAGAATCGAAAAGAATGCAACTCCCACGGGTTGAGATAAGAGCAGTTTAGTAACTAAGGTATAACACAGATCACTACTGCTACCACCAATGATAATAATGATAAAGGAAATAACAAGGGAAGAGAATACAACACCTCAGCACCAGCTGACCGATAACTCAGCCCCCAAGCCCGACCAAGCTCCGACCGATACCTCCTCCAACCCTGCAGTCTCCCAGCCCTTCCGGCTAACTCCCAGTTACATCCTGGGCATGACGTGCTGTGGTATGGAATACCTCTTTGGTCAGTTTGGGTCAGGTGTCCTGTCTCTGCTTCCTCCTGGCTTCCCCTCCCCCCTGGCAGAGCATGAGGCTCACAAAGTCCTTGGCCAAACCAAAACATCGCTATCAGCTCTGTTCCCGAGCTGAAAGTCAAAACACTGCACTACACCAGCTACCAAGAAGGGGAAAAATGACTGCTACTGCTGAACCCAGGACAAGCACGCACCACCTCCTCCTCTGGTGACATTCCGAAATCTTTGCCCTCTGGCCAGTCCATGATGACTTCTAGAATGCCTGGACGACTGGGATTTCCTATTCGAGTTCGTTGTGTAATTAGTGTAGCCCATTTACTCCATGTAGCATCAGTTGCATGATGTGTAGAGGAGACCCTGCCTTTGAACATCCAGCCCAGCACGGGCAGCCGGGGTGCCAGGAGGAGCTGTGCTTCAGTGCCAATCACTTCCGAAGCAGCTCGAACCCCTTCATAGGCTGCCAGTATCTCTTTCTCAGTTGGGGTATAGCTGGCCTCAGATCCTTTGTATCCCCGACTCCAAAAGCCGAGGGGTCGACCTCGAGTCTCCCCTGGAGCTTTCTGCCAGAGGCTCCAGGTAGGACCGTTCTCCCCAGCTGCAGTGTACAGTACATTTTTTACATCTGGCCCGGTCCGGACTGGTCCAAGGGCTACTGCATGAACTATCTCACGTTTAATTTGCTCAAAGGCTTGTTGCTGCTCAGGGCCCCATTTAAAATCATTCTTCTTCCGGGTCACATGATAGAGAGGGCTTACAATCGAACTGTAATTTGGGATGTGCATTCTCCAGAACCCCACTGCACCCAAGAAAGCTTGCGTTTCTTTCTTATTAGTTGGTGGAGACATTGCTGTTATCTTGTTGATCACATCTGTGGGGATCTGTCTACGTCCATCTTGCCATTTTATTCCCAAAAATTGAATCTCCTGTGCAGGTCCCTTGACCTTACTCCGTTTTATGGCAAAACCGGCTTTCAGCAGGATTTGGATTATTTTCCTCCCTTTCTCAAAGACTTCTTCCGCTGTATCGCCCCACACAATAATGTCATCAATGTATTGCAGGTGTTCTGGAGCTTGCCCCTGTTCCAGTGCAGTCTGGATCAGTCCATGGCAAATGGTAGGGCTGTGTTTCCACCCCTGGGGCAGTCGGTTCCAAGTGAACTGGACACCCCTCCAAGTAAAAGCAAACTGTGGCCTGCACTCTGCTGCCAAAGGAATGGAGAAAAATGCATTGGCAATATCAATCGTGGCATACCACTTGGCTGCCTTTGACTCTAGTTCATACTGAAGTTCTAGCATGTCCAGTACGGCAGCACTCAATGGTGGTGTGACTTCATTCAGGCCACGATAGTCTACTGTTAGTCTCCATTCTCCATTAGACTTTCGCACTGGCCATATGGGGCTATTGAAGGGTGAGCGGGTCCTGCTGATCACCCCCTGACTCTCCAGTCTACGGATCAGCTGATGGATGGGAATCAGGGAGTCTCGGTTGGTGCGATATTGCCGCCGGTGCACTGTTGTGGTCGCAATTGGCACTTGTTGTTCTTCAACTTTCAGCAACCCCACAGCAGAGGGATCTTCTGAGAGACCAGGCAAGGTGGACAGCTGCTCAATTTCCTCAGTCTCCAAAGCAGCAATACCAAAAGCCCACCGGTACCCTTTTGGGTCTTTGAAGTACCCTCTCTTGAGGTAGTCTATGCCGAGGATGCATGGAGCCTCTGGACCAGTCACAATAGGGTGCTTTTGCCACTCCCTCCCAGTCAGGCTGATTTCAGCCTCCAGCACAGTCAACTCTTGGGATCCTCCTGTTACTCCAGAAATATAGATGGGTTCCACTCCTTGACAGCTTGATGGCATCAGGGTACACTGTGCACCGGTATCTACTAGAGCCTTATACTTCTGTGGGACTGATGTGCCAGGCCATCTGATCCAAACAGTCCAGTAAATCCGATTGTCCCCTACCTCCACCTGGCTGGAGGCAGGGCCCCTCTAATGGTCGTCACAGCATTGGACACTTAAGTCGTGTTGAAAGGGATTATTCTTCGTTATCACAGGAGCTGGAGTAAAATCAGCTCTTCCACTCCATCTGGGAAACTGCTCACCAGAGACTGAAGCCGTAGCTCTCATGGGACGATCAGTCTTGGCCCTTGCTCCCCTCTTCAGTTCACTCACCCGTTCCTCCAGAGCTGAAGTAGGTTTTCCATCCCATTTTGTCATGTCTTCTCCGTGATCCAGCAGGTAAAACCATAGGGTACCCCGTGGCGTATACCTTCTGTATCTCCTCTCTCGAACAATAGGACGTCTTTTGTTAAAAGCTGAGACGTGTGTTGGTACACGTGAGGAGCTGGATAAATCAGATACATCGTCCCTCAATTTGTCAAGGTCCTGGGACAGTTTTTTCACAGCTGAGATGATGGAAGGAGTGAGATTGTCTTCGAACTCTCGGAGTTTATGAACCATTTCATCCACTGTTAGCGGTACTATGTCATTCCAGGTCACTGTTGCCAATGAATGGGCATATGATGACGGTGCATTCCGTGTAAGTTTTCGCCACATGGGTCGTGTACATTCAACTTCATCTGGATCTATAGGTGTATCCCCGTTATTCGGCTTGATGTGATAGATCATCTCTACGATGGCCGATTCCCTCAGAGACTGGATGCCTTTGTCTATAGTAGTCCACTTGGCCGAACAACTCGTAACATCGTCCTTGTACGGAAACCTTTCTTTCACAGCTGCCAAGAGCCTCCTCCAAAGGCTGAGGGACTTTTTCTCTCTTGCAATTGCTTTGTCAATTCCCCCTTCTCTAGCAAGTGATCCCAGCTGCTTGGCTTCTGTACCTTCTAGTTCGTGACCATCGGCCCCATTGTCCCAGCATCGGAGTAACCAGGTGATGATGTGCTCCCCTGGTTGACGGGTAAAATCTTTTCGCATATTCCGCAGCTCGGTTGAGGTCCGAGATCGAGAAGTTACCTCTTCTTCTTCTTCTTCGTCATGTGATGATGACTCCTGATCAGATTCTGGACCGGGTGGTGAATTCATTGGTTCTTCATCTCGCTTCACCCTTTTTGCCTCCTTTTTGCTTGTTCTCTTGCGTACAGGGGCAACTGATATTGGTACGAATTGGTCCTCTGGTTTGGCTGCAGTGATTATCACTGTGGTTTGAGTAGCGACTGTACTTGTTGCTGGGGGTGGTGTAGCTACCGTGCTTGGAGCTGGGGTAACCGCGCTGTCTGTTGCAGTTGAAGTTTGAGCAGCTGCTGTACTTGCCACTGGGGTAGCTGCGCAGTTCATTGCAGCCAAAGTTTGAGTAGCGACTGTCGCTTTGCCCTCAAATCCGCCGATATTCTTTTCCTTTTGAAGGTGCTGGATAGTGTTGAACAAGGCCCTGTAAGCATAGGCCAAGCCCCAGCACGTTGCCGTGATTTGTCCATCTCTGGTATGGCCAGAATGACCACACACCTCATGCAAGTGTTTTACTAATTCTTCTGGATTTTGCAGTTGTTTGGTAGTGAAATTCCAAAATACTGGAGGGGCCCACTGACCTAGATACTTGCCCATACTATCCCACACACCCTGCCACTCATGGCTGTCCAGCCTCGGGGAAAATCTCTCGGTCCTCCTACATCGTCTTTTGACCCCAGACAAGACCCAAACCTGAATCTGCTTAACTCTTGAAATCAGTAGTGGGCAAAACACACTCTGTATGCGTGTTAGCATGGTCATTCCCATCACCATCAGCAAACAAGTCTCAACAGCATTAAAAGGCCATTCAAAAAATTCAAAACTCTCAAATGTAAATGGTCTGGGGGCACGACTAGGAGGGTAAAAGGATGTCTCCTTCACAGGTTGAGCACCTGAGAAGGAGAAAAAAGATGTGTAATTGCTAAGCACCTCCATCATATACCTCCCAAAGTATAAAGGTGGTGACCACACTGGGAACATAAACCAGATCAGTTTCATGATCAATGATTCTATTGTATTACAAGTCATTACCATAAAGTACAATGGGATAAAAACCTTAGCCCAAGCCCCACACTTGAAAAACACTAATACAGCCAATACCGGATGGACGTAAGATATGGTATACTGAAACTGTGAGATCAAGAGGAAAAACCTTGAGAGCCAATAAATCAGCATTGTGACGAGTGACTATCAATCCAGTCAGATCTGTTCTTATCTCAACCCCTCGTGCCCCACGTTGGGCGCCAAAAAGAACTGTCGTGGTTTAAACCCAGTCAGGTAACTTGTTCACTCACTCCCAGTGAGTGGTGCCGAACTGACAACAATCAAGGTCCGTGTCCGTCTCCCCCCCCCCTGCACCGGGGCTCTCCCCTTCCCCGCTCCCGGAGGAACGGGGAGGAGGATCGAGAGAGTGCAACTCCTACGGGTTGAGACAAGAACAGTCCAGCAACAAATCACCACCGCTACTATCAGCTAAAACAATGATAAGGGAAAATAACAAGGGAAGAGAATACGATACCACCGGCCAAGAAAACGAGTTCCCCCCGGAAGCTCCTGTCCTTCCGGGTAACTCCCAGTTACCCCCCACCCCGGGCATGACGTGCTGTGGTATGGAATACCTCCCCGGCTAGCCCGGGTCAGGCGCCCCGTTTCTGCTTCCTCACAGCTTCCCCTCCTCCCTGGCAGAGCATGAGCCTCACAGAGTCCTTGGTCAGGGTAAACATCACTTAGCAACAACCGACAACATCGGCTTCACCAACACTGTTCTCAAGCTAGAAGTCAAAACACAGCACTGCACCAGTTAACACAAAGGAAAAACATGACTGCTACTGCTGAACCCAGGACAACCTGTTAAAAAGATTGTTGCTCTGGAGTAAAGAAAAAGAGCTGATCAAGGGGGTTAATGAAGCTTTTGATCTCGGGACTTGGAAAAAAAATGGGGCACGCCTGTGGGATCAAGTTACTTGTGGGTTTAAGGAGGCGAAGTCTCTTGCTGCCCCCTGGTTATTACTAAAAGGGACTCTAGCCGCAATGAAGGCTGAGAAACAGGCAGCAAAATCCGTTTTTGCAGCTCCCTCTGACTCGCCTTCACAACAGCAGGGCTCGGCACCTACATTAGATTCAGCACCTGGTGCTACAGCCATGGTAGTGTCGTCTGTTTCGGGCATAAAACAGTCTGGTCAAAAACCGGCGCACAGTACAGTATGCGAGTTTGAGGACCCTGCGCCTTTCCCCTATCCTGTGTCGACAACGCCTTTACCGGCGGTAGCTCCAGCTGATACTCAGGAGCCAGTAGCGGCTACTGAGCAACCGAAACAAACTGATGTTAACCCTTTTCGTGCTGCTACTGCCCCTAAACTTAATCTCCAAGAATTTTTGCAGGGGTGGCAGTCTCCTAAGGAGGAGAGTGTAACTCCGAATAAATGCCCACTTCCGCCACCTACACCACCGCTTGCATCGCTCCCACTGGAGCTGCAAAATGAGTGGAACTGGGGGCAATGGACAAAATCCTTAGATAAACAATTGCAGGACTTGCGGGACCGTCTGGACAAATTGGGGGAGGAGAGGGAGCAGGCCCCAGAAAAAACGGAAAAACCGGAAAAAACAGATAAGATCAGTCTGTGTGATGTGCCCTTACCACCGACTCCTACATCTAATAAAGCTAATCCGAGTGCCATGAGATGGCGAGGCTGCATTCAGGATGCAATTATAGACGGTACTATTTTACCAATAGATGTTCCTACTGCATTCCCTGTTATTATAAATTCTCAGGGACAGTCTGTCTGGACTCCTATGGACTGGAAAGCTATGAAAGAAATTAAGGCAGCAATTACTCAGTATGGATTGTCTTCCTCATATACACAGCAAATGTTATCTGCTTTCTTTTCTAGTAATGTTTTAACTCCAAATGATTGTCTCAGAGTGGCTGCAATTTTATTAACTCCTTCACAGCTCCTACATTTTAAAAGTGGGTTTGAGGAGCTTGCTGCAAGGGCTGCAGATGAGAATTTAGAGTGTAATCCTCATCACCCTTTGCACGGTGTTTTATCTGAAATGTTATTGGGAAAAGGACAATTTCACCCTGGTGGAGTACAAGCTCGTATGAAAATTGAAGTTTTACAGCAAGCACAGCAATTGGCTTTAGCTGCTCTGAAAGCTGTGCCGGAAGCAGGAAAGCCTAATCCTCCATATACATCAGTAAAGCAGGGACCTACTGAGCCCTATATGCAATTTATTGACAGATTGACAGAGGCTATTGAAAATAATATTGATCTGGCATCTAATGCTAAAGAATCGATGCTTATGTCTCTGGCTATGGAAAATGCTAACCCAGCTTGTAAGCGTATTTTGCAGGTTTTGCCAAAATCTGCTGGTCTTCAAGAAATGATGGATGCATGTTCTAAAGTGGGCACAGCAGAGGAAAAGGCTGGATACATGGCTACTGCCTTCGCCGCTGCTGTTAAACCCCTTCTACAACAAGGTCAGGGTGATCTTGGGGGTACTAAAGGTATGAGATGTTATAATTGTGGACGGATGGGACATTTTAAAAAGCAGTGTACTGTAAAGAAAATCAGTTCAGCAACCCGACCCCCTCAGTGTGGTGTTACTGATTTTGCAGACAAATGTATTAAATGTGACAAATTTGGCCACAAAACAATTGAATGTCATTCAAAGTTTAAAAAACACAGAACCCCGTTGGGAAACTTGAATGTGAGTGCGATGCCACCCCGCGCGACAACACAAAATAAGGGTGTTTGGACTGCATCCCTTCCGCCACTGCAGGGAGTGCCGGAGTGGACATGGCAACAGCAATCGATTTTACCATAACTGATACTTCTGTTCATTGTGTTCCATCTAAATAAAATGGGTATCTTGGTCATGGGTTATGTGCTTTGCTACTGGGACGATCATCAACATCAAGGAAAGGAATCTTTGTATTACCCGGTGTAATTGATGCTGACTATACTGGAAATATTGGGATCATGGTGCAGACGCATGCTCCTCCGGTCAACATCCCTGAAAATTCGAAAATAGCTCAAATCTCAAATAATGATCTGACCGATCTCATGCCCCTTTTAAAGGGTGAGTCAAAGGCAGAACAAAACAGAGTTCTATCAAAAGCTCAGTATGAGGCCTTAGATCACATCATGACAAAAATCACTAATCTTGCCCCAATTGTCAAGGCCAAGCAGTAGGTATAGGCCTTGGAGTCAACCCTCGAGGCCTCCAGCCTCTTCAGCTTTGGCAAATGGATGTGACTCATGTACCCACTTTTGGGAAATTGAAATATGTCCATGTTACTACTGACACAATTCTCCTGCAGGACAAGCTATTATTGAACGAACACATCAAACTTTGAAACAACTATTGGAAAAACAAAAAACAGGGGACGAAGGACTTACACCGGTAGCAAGGATACAGAAAGCTGTATCTGTTATGAATTTTTTGAGATTGACTTTAATGATCCCCCTGCCATAATACATGGTCAGGCATTAGGTTCAGGTTATATGACTAAAACTCCGGGTATTCTGGTCCAGTATAAGGATTTGGAAACCGGCATTTGGAAAGGTCCTGCAGAAGTAAAACTAACTGGTCGAGGTTATATGTGTATAATTACAGATTCTGGTCTGCGGTGGGTGCCAGCTCGATGGGTGAAACCCTGGAAAGAGCCAGAACCACTCCAGGACAACCCCCCCTTGTCAGTGATTGAATTATTGAAATTTCAGCTTAGGACTTCTGTTTTTATGGATGTTTTCAGTCCTTCTTAAAGTGAAGGGAGCAATCTTTTTTACATTAAAGTAAAAAAAAAAAACAAAAAAAACAACAAAAAAAAAAAAACAAAA
Organism: Pezoporus flaviventris; assembly: GCF_033815535.1. Lineage (NCBI taxonomy): Eukaryota > Metazoa > Chordata > Aves > Psittaciformes > Psittacidae > Pezoporus > Pezoporus flaviventris. The sequence goes on along the minus strand of NW_026892647.1, from coordinate 477,070 downwards.
ACATACCACCATCCACCATGGTGATTCCCATCACGATCAGCAAACAAGTCTCAACAGCATTAAAAGGCCATTCAAAAAATTCAAAACTCTCAAATGTAAATGGTCTGGGGGGACGACTGGGAGGGTAAAAGAATGTCTCCTTCACAGGTTGAGCACCTGAGAAGGAGAAAAAAGATGTGTAATTGCTAAGCACTTCTATTATATACCTCCCAAAGTATAAAGGTGGTGACCACACTGGGAACATAAGCAGGATCAGTTTCATGATCAATGATTCTATTGTTTTACAAGTCATTACCATAAAGTACAATGAGACAAAAACCTTAGCCCAAGCCCCACACTTGAAAAACGCTAATACAGCAAATACCGGATGGACGTAAGATATGATATACTGAAACTGTGAGATCAAGAGGAACAACCTTGAGAGCCAATAAATCAGCATTGTGATGGGTGTCTATTAATCCAGTCAGGTCTGTCATTATCTCAACCTCTTGTGTACCATGTTGGGTGCCAAAAGAACTGTTGTGGTTTAAACCCTAGCCAGACATCTTGTTTACTCACTTCCAGTGAGTGGTGCTGTGCTGAGAGCAATGGAGGGCCCCCCCCCCCGGGGCTCTCCCCTTCCTCTCTCCCGGAGGAACGGGGAGGAGGATCGAAAGGGTGCAACTCCTACAGGTTGAGACAAGAACAGTCCAGCAACCAATGTACAACACAAATCACCACTGCTACCACCAACGACAACAATGATAGGTGGAGCAAGATGAAGGGTGAAGCAAGATGAAGTGTATTCACCACCCGGTAAAAAAAAAGAACTGTCATGGTTTAAACCCTAGCCAGACAGCTTGTTCACTCACTCCCAGGGAGTGGTGCTGGGCTGAGCGCAGTCGAGCCCCCCCCCCCGGGGCTCTCCCCTTCCCCGCTCCCAGAGAGTGCAACTCCAGCGGGTTGACAAGAACAGTCCAGCAACCAATGTACAACACAAATCACCACCGCTATCACCAACGACAACAATGAGAAGAGAAAATAACAAGGGAAGAGAATACAATACCACCGGCCAAGAAACGAGTCCCACCCGGAAGCCCGTGTCCTTCCGGGTAACTCCAAGTTACCCCCCACCCCGGGCATGATGCGCTGTGGAATGGAATACCTCTTTGGCTAGCCTGGGTCAGGCATCCTGTCTCTGCTTCCTCACGGCTTCCCCTCCTCCCTGGCAGAGCATGAGCCTCACAAAGTCCTTGGTCAGGGTAAACATCACTTAGCAACAACCGAAAACATCGGTATCACCAACACTGTTCCCAGGCTGGAAGTCAAAACACAGCACTGCACCAGCTAACACAAAGGAGAAACATGACTGCTACTGCTGAACCCAGGACAAGACGGCTTACAATCAAACTGTAATTTGGGATGTGCATTCTCCAGAACCCCGCTGCACCCAAGAAAGTTTGAGTTTCTTTCTTATAGTTGGTGGAGACATTGATGTTATCTTGTTGATCACATCTGTGGGGATCTGTCTACATCCATCTTGCCATTTTATTCCCCAAAATTGAATCTCCTGTACAGGTCCCTTGACCTTACTCCGTTTTATGGCAAAACCAGCTGTCAGCAGGATTTGGATTATTTTCCTCCCTTTCTCAAAGACTTCTTCCGCTGTATCGCCCCACACAATAATGTCATCAATGTATTGCAGGTGTTCTGGAGCTTGCCCCTGTTCCAGTGCAGTCTGGATCAGTCCGTGGCAAATGGTAGGGCTGTGTTTCCACCCCTGGGGCAGTGAATTCCAAGTGAACTGGACACCCCTCCAAGTAAAAGCAAACTGTGGCCTGCACTCTGCTGCCAAAGGAATTGAGAAAAATGCATTGGCAATTTCAATTGTGGCATACCACTTGGCTGCCTTTGACTCTAATTCATACTGAAGTTCTAGCATGGCCGGTACGGCAGCACTCAATGGTGGTGTGACTTCAAATCCTTAGGACAGTGAGAAGAGTGTGCAGCAAGCTCATTGCCCTGGACTTCAGAAGAGCAGACTTTGGCCTCTTCAGTAACCTGCTTAGTAAGGTTCCATGGGATACAGCCCCAGAGGGCAGGGGGGCCCAAGACTCTTGGTTGATATTCAAGGATCACCTGCTGCAAGCTCAGGAGTGTTGCATCCCAACCAGAAGGAAGTGCAGCAGGAGGGCCAGGAGACCCCCCTTGGATGGACAAGGAGCTCCTGAGGAAAATTCAAATGAAAAAAGAGGGTTATAATAAGTGGAAGCACAGACAGGTGGCATGGTAAAAGTACAGGGATGTTGTACGGGACGCTAGGGACCAAGTTAGGAAAGCTAAGGCTCAGTTAGAATTAAATTTAGCTAGAGGTATTAAAGATAACAGGAAGGGATTCTACAAGTACATAGCAAATAAAAAACAGGCTAGGGAGAATGTAGGCCCCCTCAAGAAGCTCTTGGGAGAACTGGCTGCACAGGATTTGGAGAAGGCTGAGGTTCTGAATGACTTCTTTGCTTTTTTCTTCACTGGCAAAATCTCTGACCGCACCACCCAAGTCTTGGAAGGCAGACCCAGGGACTGTGAGAATGAAGACCTTGCATGCACTGTAGGAGAGGATCTGGTTCGAGACCATCTTAAAAAACTGAAGGTGCACAAGTCCATGGGTCCTGATGAGATCCATCCGCGGGTCCTGAAGGAGCTGGCGAATGAAGTGGCAAAGCCGCTGGCCATCATATTTGAGAAATCATGGCAGTCAGGTGAAGTTCCCGATGACTGGAAAAAGGGAAATATAACCCCCATTTTCAAGAATGGGAAAATGGATTACCTGGGGAATTACAGACCAGTCAGTCTCACCTCGGTGGATAAAGAACTGTCTGGATGGCCGCACACAAAGAGTTGTGGTCAATGTCTCAATGTCCGGCTGGATACCAGTAATGAGTGGTGTCCCTCAGGGATCGGTGTTGGGACCGGTCTTGTTTAACATCTTCGTCGTTGACATGGACAGTGGGATTGGCTGCGTCCCCAGCAAGTTTGCCGATGACACCGAGCTGTGTGGTTCGCTTGGTACTCTGGAGGGAAGGAATGCCATCCAGAGGGACCTTGACACACTTCTGAGGTGGGCTGATGCCAACCTCATGAGGTTTAACCATGCCAAGTGCAAGGTCCTGCACCTGGGTCAGAGAAATCCCAGGCACAGCTACAGGTTAGGCAGAGAAGAGATTCAGAGCAGCCCTGCGGAGAAGAACTTGGGGGTTTTGGTGGATGAGAAAATGAACATGAGCTGGCAGTGTGCACTTGCAGCCCAGAAAGCCAACCATATCCTGGGCTGCATCAAAAGGAGCATGACCAGCAGGTTGAAGGAGGTTATCCTGCCCCTCTACTCTGCTCTTGTGAGACCTCACCTGGAGTATTGTGTGCAGTTCTGGTGTCCGCAACATAAAAAGGACATGGAATTGTTGGAACAAGTCCAGAGAAGGGCCACGAGGATAATCAGGGGACTGGAGCACCTCCCGTATGAAGACAGGCTGAGGAAGTTGGGGCTGTTCAGCCTGGAGAAGAGAAGGCTGTGTGGAGACCTCATAGCAGCCTTCCAGTATCTGAAGGGGGCCTATAGGGATGCTGGAGAAAGACTCTTCATTACAGACTGTAGTGGTAGGACAAGGGGTAATGTGTTAAAACCTAAACGGGAGAAGTTTAGATTGGATATAAGGAGGAAATTCTTTCCTGTTAGGGTCATGAGGCACTGGAATGGGTTGCCCAGGGAGGTTGGGAATGCTCCATCCCTGGCAATGTTCAAGAGAAGGTTGCACCCACATTTCTGTTATTCCTCACTTTCCCACCTTAAAGTCTAATTGTGTGCATCTTGTCTAGTGCCCTCTCCAGCCCATCCTGCAGCAGACTGAGTAGAGAAAGACAGAAGAGCCAGGACAGAAACCTGGTGCGGGGCCTCTTTGGCAGACAGTGAACTTTACAATGGTGCCACCCGCATTGCTCCCCCTCCTGGCTTTCTCACCTGAACGTCCAGTTGTGTGCAACTTCTCTGGTCAACTCTCCTGACGGTCGTACAGCAGACTGAGTGGAGCATGAATGTTTGCCCTTTGCTCTTGCAGCCGAAGACGCAGGACAGAAAGCTTGTGCTGGCCCTCTTCTGCAGACAGTGAGTTCTGCAACATTGCCAACAGCACTGCTGTTGCTCCTCGCTTTCCTACCGAACATCTATTTGTGTGCAACTTCTCAGGCGCCCTCTACTGCCGGTCCTGCAGTAGAGTAACTAGAGCATGAATGTTTGGCCTCTGCTGCCACAGCCGAAGAGCCAGGACAGAAGGATGGAGCTCAGCCTCTTCTGCAGTGAGTGAGAGTTGGATCAATGTCACCCGCATTGCTGTAGTTCCCCACTTTCCCACCTAAAAGTCCCTTTGAATCCAACCTCTGCGGCACCATTTCTAGGCTGTCCAGCTATAGAGTGATTAGAGCACAAATGTTTGGCCTCTGCTCCCTCAGCCGAACACGCAGGACATAAAGCTGGCTCTGGGCCTCTTCTGCAGACAGTGAGCTTTGCAATGGTTTTACCCACACTGGTGTCACTCCTCGTTTTCCTCCCTAAAAGTCTATTTCAATTAAACATCTACAAAGACATCTCCTGGCAGTTGTGCAGCACAATGAGTAGAGCATGAAAGTTTGGCATCTGCTCCCACAGCCAAAGAGCCAGGACAGAAAGCTGCTGCTGGGCCTCTTCCGCAGGCAGTGAGCTTTGCAACAGTGCCACATGCATTGCTGTAGTTCCCCTCTTTCCCACCTAAAAGTTCATTCGAATACAACCCCTGCGGCAACAGATCTCACCCGGCCAGCAGCAGGCTAAGTAGATCACAAATGTTTGGCTACTTCTCCTACAGCCGAAGAGCCAGTATAGAAAGCTGGTGCTTGGGCCTCTCCTTCAGACAGTGTCCTTTGCACGGGTGCAACCCGCTTTGCAGTCACTCCTCCCATTCCCCACGAAAAGTCCATTTGAATTAAACATATACAGAGCCCTAATCTGGCTGTTCTGCACCGCAGTGAGCATAGCGCAAATGTTTGGCCTCTGCTCCCACATCCAAAGATCCTGTACAGCAAGGTGGCGCTGGACTTCCTCTGCAGACCGTGAGCTTTACAACGGTGCCACCCGCATTGCTTTCACTCCTCGCTTTCCCACCTAAAAGTGCATTTGAATCCAACATCCAGGCCTTCAGCTCTCTGTTGCCATGCAGCAGTGTGAATAGAGGATAAACGCTTGGTCTCTGTTCCCACAGCTGAAAAGCCAGGACAGAAAGCTGGTGCTCTGCCACTTCTGCAGACAGTGAACTTGGCAAAGGTGCACCCGCATTGCTGTCACTCCTCTCTTTCCACCTAAAAGTCCATTTGAATCCAACCTCTGCGGCACCGGCTCTCGGCTGTCCTGCACAGAGTGAGTAGAGCACAAATGTTTGGCTTCTGCTCCCACAGCAGAAGAGTCAGGACAGAAAGAGAGCTCTGGGGCTCTTTTGCAGAGAGAGAGCTTTGCAAAGGTACCATTGGCATTGCTGTCACTCCTCGCTTTCCCACCTAAAAGTCCATTTGAATCCCACATCTGCAACGCCCGCTCTTTGCGGTCCCGCAGCCGAGTTCGTATGACACGAGTGTTGGGCCTTTGCCCCCACAGCCAGACAGCCTGGAGATAAAGCTGGGGCTGGGCATCTTCTGCAAACAGTGAGGTTTGCAACGGTGACATCCACATTGCTGTCCATGTTCGCTTTCACACCTAAAATTCCAATTGCATTCAACTTCTCTGGAAGATGTTTGGCTTCTGCTCCCACAGCTGAAGAGTCAGGACAGAAAGCTTGTACTGGGCCTCTTCTGCAGATAGTGAGCTTTGCAATGGTGACACCTGCATTGCTTTCACTCCTCACTTTCACACCATCTAACATCTACGGCGCCTACTCTCAGCTGTCCTGCAGGAGACTGAGTATAGCTCAAATGTTTGGCCTCTGTTCCACAGGCGATGAGCCAGGATAGCAAGGTGGTGCTGGACCTCTTCTGCAAACAGTGAGCTTTGCAACAGTGCCAACTGCATTAATGAACCTTCTCCCTTTCCCACCTAAAAGTCCATTTGAATTAAAGATCTACAGTGTCCTCTCCAGGCCGTCCTGAAGCAAAGTGAGTAGAGCACAAACGTTTGCTCTCTGCTCCCACAGCCTAAGAGACAGGACAGAAAGCTGGTGATGGGCCTCTTCTGCAGACAGTGAGCTTTGAACCATGCTACGCGAATTGCTTTCACTCCTCATTTTCCCATTTAAAATGCAATTGTGTGCAACTTCTCTGGTGACCTCTCCTGGCTGTCCTGCAGCAGAGTGAGTAGACAACGAATGTTTGGCCTCTGCTCCCACAGCTGAACAGCCAAGACAGTAAGGTGGTGCTGGACCTCTTCTGCAGACAGTGGGCTTTGCAAGGGTGCCAATCACATTGCAGAACCTCCTCGCTTTCCCACGTAAAAGTCCCTTTGAATCCAACCTCTGCAGCACCCGCTCTCGACTGTCATGCAGCTGATAGAGTAGCTCATGAATGTTTGTCCTCTGCTGCCACACCTGAAGAGCCAGGACAGAAAGTTGGTTCTGGGCCTCTTCTGCAGACAGGGAGATTTGGAAAAGTGCCACACGCATTGCCGCCGCTCCTCGCTTTCCCCCATAAAAGTCCAATTGTGTGCAATTTCCCTGTTGCCCTCTCCTGGCTCTCTTCCATCAGAGTGATTAGAGCACAAATGTTTGGCCTCTGCTCCCACAGCAAAGAACCAGGACAGAAAGTTGGTTCTAGGCCAAAAAAAGTCCAATTGCATGCAAATTCTCTGGGGCCCTCTCCTGGCCTTACTGGAGCAGAGAGAGTAGAGCACAAATGTTTGGCCTCTGCTCCCACAGCCAAAGAACCAGGACAGAAAGTTGGTTCTAGGCCAAAAAAAGTCCAATTGCATGCAAATTCTCTGGGGCCCTCTCCTGGCCTTACTGGAGCAGAGAGAGTAGAGCACAAATGTTTGGACTGTGCTCCCACAGGCAAATAGACAGGACAGAAATCTGGTGCTGGGCCTTTTCTGCCAACAGTGAGCTTTGCAACGGTGGCACCCGCATTGCTGTCACTACTCCATTTCCCACCTAAAAGTCCATTTCAATCCAACATTTGTGGCTGTCCATCAGTAGAGTGACTAGAGCTCGAATGTTTGGCCTCTGCTCCCACAGGCAAAGAGCCAGGACAGAAATCTGGTGCTGGGCCTCTTCTGTAGACAGTATGTTTTGCAGTGGGGCCACCCGAATTGCTGTCGCTCCTCTGTGATCCAAGTAAAAGACCATTTAAATCCAACCTCTGCGGCGCCCACTCACGACAGTCCTGCAGCCGAGTGAGTAGGTCATGAATTCTTGGCCTCTGCTGTGACAGCTAAATAGCCAGGACAGAAAGCTGGTCCTGCTCCTCTTCTGCAGATATTGAGCTTTGTACCCATGCCACTCACATTGCTGTTGCTCCTCACTTTCACACCTAAAAGTCCAGTTGTGTGCAACTTTTCTGGTGGCGGCTTCTGGCCATCCTGCAACAGAGTGAGTAGAGCACGAAAGTTTGCTCCCACAGCCAAAGAGCCAGGAAATGAAGTGGGTGCTGTGCCTCTTCTGCAGACACTGAAACTTGCAATGGTGCCACACCCATTGCTCTTTTTTTCCCTCATAAAGTCCATATAAATCCAAAACCTGCAGCACTCGCACTTGGCTGATACTTCAACAGAGTGCATAGAACATGCATTTTTGGCCTCTGCTCCCACAGCCGAAGAGACAGGACTGAATGCTGGTGCTGGGCCACTTCTGCTGACAGTGAGATTTTCAACGACACCCGCATTACTGTAGTTCCCTGCTTTCCCACCTAAAAGTACATTTGAATACAAAAACTGTGGCACACACTGTCAGCTGTCCTTCAGCAGAATGAGTAGAGAATGAATGTTTGGTCTCTGCTCTCAGAGAAGAAGAGCCAGGACAGAAAGCTGGTGCTGTGCCTCTCCTGCAGACAGTGAGCTTTGATACAGTGATGCCCGAATTGCTTTTGCTCCTCGCTTTCCCACCTAAAAATCCAATTGATTGCAACTTCTCTCGAGCCCTCTCCCGATCGTACTGCTGCAGAGTGAGTACAGCACAAATGTTTGGCCTCTGCTCCCGCAGCCAAATAACCATGAAACAAAGCCGGTGCTGGACCTCTTCTGCAGACAGTTACCTTTGCAACAGTGCCAGCAGCATTGCTGTCGCTCCTCCCTTTCCCACCTAAAAGTCCATTTGAATCCAAACTCTGCTGCACCCACTCTCACCTGTCCTTTAGCAGAGTGAGTAGAGCACGAATGCTTGGCCTCTGCTTCCACAGCCGAAGAGACAGGACAGAAAGCTGGCACTGGTCGTCTTCTGCAGAGAGAATTGCAACGTTTCTACCCGCATTGCCAACACTCCTGGGGATGGGCACTATTGCAAAGCTCACTGTCTTCAGAAGAGGCCCAGCACCCTCTTTCTTTCCTGGCTCTTTGTCAATGAGAGCAGAGGCCAAACATTCGTGCTCTCCTCACACTGCTGCAGGGCGGCGAGGAGAAGGCACCAGAGAAGTTGCACACAGTTGGTCTTTTAGGTAGGAAAGCGAGGAGCAACAGTGAGTTGGGTGGCATCGGTATGAAGCTCAAAATCTGCAGAAGAGGCCCATGACCAGATTTCTGTCCTGGCTCTTCAGCTGTGGCAGCAGAGGCCAAAAATTCATGATCTATTCATTCGGCAGGAGGACAGTGGAGAGCAGCACCGCAGATATTGGGTTCAAATGGTCTTTCACGTGGGACAAAGGAGGAGAGAAAGCAATTCAGGCGGCCCCGTTGCAAAGCTCACTGTCTGCAGAAGAGGACCAGCACCATATATCTCTCCTGAGTCTTCGGCTGTGGGAGCAGATCTCAAACATTCGTGCTCTAGTCACTCTGATGCAGGACAGCCTTGAGTGGATGCCAGAGATGTTAGACTAAAATGGAGTTCTGGTGTGAAAGCAATGAGTGAAAGCAATGCAGGTGCCACCGTTGTAAAGCTCACTGTCTGCAGAAGATGCCCAGCACAAGCTTTCTGTCCTGGCTCTTCCACTGTGGGAGCAGAAGCCAAACATTGGAGCTCTACTCAATATGCTGCAGGACGCCGGGAGAGGGCACCAGAGAAGTTGCACACAATTGGGCTTTTAGGTGGAAAAGCAAGGTGTGACAGCAATGAGGGTGGCACCATTGCAAAGCTCATTGACTGCAGAAGAGGCCCAGCACCAGCTTTCTGTTCTGGGTCTTCGGCAGTGGGAGCAGAGGCCAAACATTCGTGTTCTGCGCACTCTGCTACCGGACAGAAGGCTCCACAGAGGATGGATTCAAAGAAAATTTTAGGTGGGAAAGCAAAGAGTGAAAGCAATGCACGTGTCACTGTTGCAAAGCTCACTGTCTGCAGAAGAGGCCCAGCACCACTATTCTCTCCTGGCTCTTCGGCTCTGGCAGCAGACTCAAAACGTTCATGCTCTACTCACTGTTCTGCAGCATGGCCATGAGAGGGCATCAGAGAAGTTGCACACACTCTGACGTTCAGGTGGGAAAGACAAGACCGAGATCATTGCGGGTGGCAGTGTTGCGAAGCTCACTGTCTGCAGAAAATGCCCAGCGCCAGATTTCTGTCCTGGCTTTTTGGCTGTGTGAGCAGAAGCCAAACATTCATTCTCTAATTACTGTGCTGCAGCAAAGCCGAGAGCGAATGCCGCAGAGGTTGTATTCAAATGGACTTGTACATAGGAAAAGGAAGAGCGACAGCAATGCGGGTGGCACCCTTGCAAAGCTCACTATCTGCAGAAGAGGCCTAGCACCAGCTTTCTCTCCTGGCTCTTTGGCTGTGAAGAGCAGAGGCCAAAAATTTGAGGTCTACTCACTCTGATGCTGGCCGGCCAAGAGCTGGCGCCGCGGAGGTTGGATTCAAACGCACTTTTAGACGGGAAAGCAGGGACTTACAGCAATGCGGGTGACACTGTTGCAAAGCTAACGCTATGCCGAGAGAGAGCGCTGCAGGTTTGGATTCAATTTTTTTTGTGCCCCCCTTACTCAAATTCCCCCCTTTTTCTGTCCTTTTGCAAATAATTTTGCAACATTTTGTATATTGCCATTACCATCAAAAGTCTTTTTGAAATAATTTCCTGTTTCTACTTGGTGATTAATTTCATTCCTTTTCCAATCTTCATAATTTATTATAGATCGTTCACAACACCAGAGGGAACATTGTATCATACCACAAGTAATCAATATTAAAATAATCAACATCAATATTCCTGCAACCAGTTGCCTCAACCAGAAGAGATTGGGTAACCATGAAGTTAACTTTTTCCATATGTCTTCAAAACCCCAGGAGGTTTATATCTTAGTTTGTTTCCAAATTTCCTCCAGATCTATTTTGATTCTGCCATTTTCATCTATATAGGAACAACAGCTTTCATTGATTATGGAACAAACCCCTCCTTGTGATGCCAGTAACATGTCTAAAGCCATCCGGTTTTGTAATACCACTTTAGACAGGATGGTTATCTCCTGTTGTTCTGCCTGCATTATATCAATGAGTTTACTTTCCATTTCCTCTATGGTTGCTGAGATATTTACAATTGCCTTTTCTAATTCACTTACTCCCAAAGATGGAATTAGCCCCCTTACAAAACTATGAAATGCGCTGTGCCGTTCAATAATAGGGTTAAACAAAAGCTTAATCCGTTTAGCAAAACTTCTAATCCAGGTCCCGGAAGGATACCTGTCGATAATAGTAAAATTGGGTTTTACAGCACCTAAGGTGCATGCCCCCTTCCAGTTGGGGGGCAGAGTCTTATAAGCATTTTCTCCACATAATCATACCATCCTTTCCCTTTAGGAACGGGCCATCACTGAAGTATGATACCCTCTATATTAATAGTATGGTTGCAATTTGAAGGGTGACCTACATCTGTGGCATTTAAACAAGCAAGATTTCTTACCCTGGTTCCTGGTGTAATACATCTTTGTTCACAGGTGTAATGTTTATTACCTTGATTAGGATTAACTATTCCAAATTTTAACCTTTCCTTCGAATACAGATTGCTAGTGTTCACCCACAAATTTGTCCGTGAGACAGTGTTAGGAATTGGAACGCCAATTAATGGGAGATCCAGGCTTTCTCCTGATTTAGGCAATTGTGCACACACCCAACAGTCACTACGACTAAAAACATTAGTAACATTCTGCACTAATTTCAGGTATAAGTTCTGGTCCCAAGCTTGTGCGCCAGTTATCATATGAGTCCAAATAATGATCGACGCAATTTCATGTGTAAGGATCCTGAAGGTTCGATCTGCCATGTCTTCTCAGGCTCTGGTGCTTTCTTAATCCTTGAATAATATGTCCAAGCAGGTTGTTCCTTTATCTTCACGGCTGTAAAGGTGGTCAGTAATATCTGGTACGGTCCACTACACTTCTCCTGTAGAGGATCTCCTGAAAAATTCTTAACATAAACCCAGTTTCCAGATCTGAAAGGGTGAATCGGATAATCCAAACCTCTTGCTCTTGTCCCTATTATTCTCTTATTTATCTCCTCCAATTGTTTTCCCAGGGGGAACGGGTGGGAGAGTTATCGGGGGGCACAAATCCTGCGCACTGTTGGCACAGGTTAATCAAAGATGTGATTATTACAGGTGAATTTTCTGCAATGGGCCTCTCTGCATATCCTGTGTTTACTACACAGCAGGGGGCTAAAGAGTGGGAAGCTTTTGATCTCAAAATAGTTAAGGCGGCCTGACAAGCGGTGACCACATATGGGTTAAAATCCTCTTATACTCAAGCTGTATATGTTATGATTTTTTTGTGCTATTGACAGGAGACTTTAATGACTCCCCTGCTATAATACATGGTCAGGCATTAGGTTCAGGTTATATGACTAAAACTCCGGGTATTCTGGTCCGGTACAAGGATTTGGAAACCGGCATTTGGAAAGGTCCTGTGGAAGTAAAACTAACAAGTTGAGGTTATATGTGTGTAAATTACAGATTCCAGTTTGTAGTGGGTGCCAGCTCGATGGGTGAAACCCTGGAAAGAGTCAGCACCGCTCCAGGACACCCCCGTTGTCAGTGATTGAACGAATTTAAATTTGAGCTCAGGACATCTGTTTTATGGATGTTTTCACCCTTTCTTAAAGTGAAGGGAGCAACCTTTTTTTATGTTAAAGTAAAAAAACAAACAAACAAACAAACAGAAAAAGCACCCCCACCCCCCCCCGAACCTCCAGGGAAGCGAGACCAGCGTGGGATACAGACGTATTGTGTGATTTTCTGGTGGTGGGAAGGTCTCTTTTATATATCAGGGGTATCTCTGATACTCATGTACTAGAAGTTGGTAAATATAAGTATGTCCAGGTTTCTATCGACCTTTGGAGACCTTTATAGATATTGCTGGACACTTCTTCCAACATAGGCTGGCCACCTGTGTCGGAATGAGTGTGCATTTTGGTCAGTATAAAAGCCCAAGCCTCATACAATGTGGGGGGGGCAGAGCCTCTGCGGGGACGCCCGCTAAGGATGAGCCTGCCACCTTGCACTGCAATGATGCTTCTCGGAGCTGGTTTGCTGTTAGTCTCCACAGGGTCCTTGTGCCACGGTCTGTACCGGTGACTGTAGTGGGAGTAATGATTGTCTGGATTTTGTGCTTCAAATATTGTAGTTGTGTGGCATGTGCTTGTGGGATCCCATACTAGTGTGTGTGTTGAGGGCAGACGGTGTTCTGTGTATTTTTTGTTGTTGGGTTCATGTAAAAGTTTTTAACCGTAGCAGTTTAACATTTCGGGCAAGAAAGGGTTAATGCAAAAGTGCGGTTGCCGGCAGGTATTTATGGTTGCTGCTGAAGCAGGCAAGCAGCTGTAGCTGCTGCTGAGCAGGCAGGCTTTTATAGCTGCTGCCCAGCAGGCCGGTGTTTGTAGCTGTGCAAATCAGGGTGAGCGACTTTTTGAAAAAAAAAAAAAAAAAGAGGCAATGATGCAGCAAACTCCGTGACTGTTAACAACGTGCAGTTTAACCTGTCTGCTTCTCAAGAGCTGATAACCTGGAGGAGGGAGTATATTTGTGTCCTCCTGCCTACAGGTCCGTGGCGACTGCCTGCAAAGTTTGTCAAGCCTTGCCATGAGCTGGACAGACAAATGGAAAAACCTGATGCCTCAGCTACAGGAGCTGACTGTGAATACCCCAAGCAGAATGAGATAGAGGAAGAGAAAAATGAATGATTGCAAAACATCACTTGGGGACAACTGAAAAGTAACATCCTGAATATGTGTGCTTGTAAAGTAGCTGTTATTAGAGGCTGTGATTTTGTGTATAAAGCCACCTGTATTTACTAGCCAGTTGCTAATGAGGAACTACACCTTGTATTGTATAGATTTGTCACTTGTAAAAGAAATGTTAGAGTATGGAAATTTGAAGTAGCTGCTAGAAAATGCTAAGGCAAAAGCTGGAAAGATTCTAATACAATGGTAGTGTTATGAAGCAGGTGATGGAACAAATTAAGTGGGTGGGAGAATTCCACTGGTAAGAAATGTCTTTGGCTAGTCCCTCGCTACCATCAGCATCTTCAACATGCTGATGCACCCTGTAATAGTTACTCTGCTAATGTAAACTTGTGTGTGCCTTGCTGTAGTGGCAACTTGTTACTGGATGAAACAGGTGAAACTGCATTGACAACAAGGTGCAAGGACTGAGGCTGACAAAATGCCTGCTACCACAGTCAAGGGCAAGACTGGGTTGGCCTCTGTGTTTGCCACTGTCGTGGTTTAAACCCAGTCAGGTAACTCGTTCGTTCACTCCCAGTGAGTGGTGCCGAGCTGACAACAATCGAGGTCCGTGTCCCCCCCCCCACCGGGGTTCTCCCCTACTCCCGGAGGAACGGGGAGGAGGATCGAAAAAGTGCAACTCCCACGGGTTGAGACAAGAACAGTCCAGCAACCAATGTACACAAATCACCACCGCTACTATCAACTACAACAATGATAAGGGAAAGTAAGAAGGGAAGAGAATACGATACCACCGGCCAAGAAAACGAGTTCCACCCGGAAGCCCGTGTCCTTCCGGGTAACTCCCAGTCACCCCCCACCCCGGCCATGACGTGCTGTGGTATGGAATACCTCTCTGGCTAGCCCGGGTCAGGCGCCCCGTCTCTGCTTCCTCCCGGCTTCCCCTCCTCCCTGGCAGAGCATGAGCCTCAGAAAGTCCTTGGTCAGGGTAAACACCACTTAGCAACAACTGAAAACATCAACTTCACCAACACTGTTCTCAGGCTGGAAGTCAAAACACAGCACTGCACCAGCTACCACAAAGGAAAAAAAAAAAAACATGACTGCTACTTCTGAACCCAGGACAGCCACCAAGAAGAACCTTTAGCTCCGCTGTTGGCTGCAACCCAGTATCAAGCCACAAAATAAATCAAATACCGACAAGATCCAAAACCATTTGCACAAGGCACCCCCTGCATCTTTCAGAACCCAAACTACAAGAAGCCCCCTCTCTTGTGGCTGTATACCCGTAAAATCCAAAACCTTTTCTACAAGGCGCCCACTGCGTCTTGCAGGACCCAAACCACAAGATGCCCCCTGCTTCTTGTGGGTGTATACCAAACGGATTTACGGAAGGCTTACAAACCTTGCGTACGCTTACCAAACTAACCCAATTACCAATTCAGTCTTTATGCAAGATGCCCCCTGCACCTTACAGACTATATAGAAGAAAAGAATATCTTTTATGAGATGGTCCTTGTCTGCTCCCTCAGTGATCCGAATGAGTCGAGGGGTCCCTCCGGGAAAAATTCCCGAGTGCCCAAGGGAGCCCTGTCCTCAGCGGGACCTGAAGTCGAGCAGAGAGTCCCATCTGGGTAGCCAAATTGATTCGGAGAAAACTCCAGGAACAAACTTGCCAACAAAGTTTTCAAGCTGACAAGCAGGTATTTATTGTGGCGTTGGGAGACACAGGGGATAGCTCCTCCTAACGTGTGTCTCTCAATTGCCACAGAAGCTGTCCTTTTATAGCCACTGGGCATACATATATATTCATGAGGCTACGTATGGATTGCATCCTTTTCCAGAGAGTTCCTCGCATGCGTACAGAATTGTGGTGGTGGTCTCTGAGGGTCGATTACTTCTTCCAACAATCTTCATCGCTTCTGGCAGCCTTTGAAGCACACACAGTAGATGCTCATATCAGTTTAATTGGTTCATTCGCACCAGAGACATAATAATCCTCCTATCCTCCTACTTATCAGTTAGTTTAACTGTAACCCATCCTGGACACCTGCAGTTCACATATACTCCTTATCCCTGTGTCCTGCTCTTCTAGACTGTTTTTCTTACAACTACGTCAACTCTTACAACTTAGCTTGTGAGAATTCTCAGTATGTTCTCTAGGAGTGACAGCAATGCTTGCTGAACCGTTGCAAAGCTCACTTTCTGCAGAAGAAGCCCAGCACCAGCTTTCTGTCCTGCATCTTCGCCTGTGGGAGCAGAGACCAAACATTCGTGCTCTACTCACTCTGTTGCAGGACAGCAGAGAGCAGCTCCATAGAGGATGGATTCAAAGGGACATTTAGGTGGGAAAGTGAAGAGTGAAAGCAATGCAGGTGTCACCCTTACAAACCTCATTGTCTTCAGAAGAGGCACAGCACCAGTGTTCTGTCCTCCTTCATCAGCTGTGGCAGCAGAGACCAAACATTCATGCTCTACTCACTCTGCTGAAGGACTGCTGAAAGCGTTCACCCCAGAGGTTGGATTCAAATGGATTTTACAGTGGGAAAGCGAGGAGCGACAGCAATGCGAGCTGCACTGTTGCGAAGCTCACTGTCTGCAGAAGAGGCCCAGCACCAGATTTCTGTCCTGGCTCTTTGGCTGTAGGAGCACAGGCCAAACATTTGTTTTCTACTCACTGTGCTGCAGGATGGCCAGGAGAGGATGCTGTACATGTTTAATTCAAAGGGACTTTTAGGTGGGAAAGGGAGGAGCGACAGCAATGCGGGTGGCACTTTTGCAAAGCTCACTTTCTGCAGAAGAGGCCCAGCGCCAGCTTTCTGTCCTGTCTCTTCGGCTGTAGGAGCAGATGCCAAACATTCGTGCTCTGCTCACTTGGCTGAAGGACAGCAGAGAGTGGGCCCCGCAGAGTTTGGATTCAAATGGACTTTTAGGTGTGAAAGTGAGGTGTGACAGCAATGAGGGTCGCACAGTTGCAAGACTCACTGTCTGCAGAAGAGGCCAAGCACAAGCTTTCTGTCTTAGCTCTTTGGCTGTGGGAGCAGAGGACAAACTTTCGTGTTCTACTCATTCTGCTGAAGGACAGCCGTGAGCGAGTGCTTCAGTGTTTGCATTCAAATAGCCTTTTCGCTGAGAAAGGGAGGAGTGACAGCAATGCGGACGGCAGCGTTGCAAGCCTCACTGTCTACTGAAGAGTCTCAGCACCAGCTTTCTGTCCTGGCTCTTCAGGTGTGGAAGAGCTGCTGGACATAAAGCTGAAGTCTGCATCCACTACTCCCAATGTGGTGGTTTCAAAGCAGAAATTTTATGCTGGAAATCAGCTGCACATATTGAGCTGAGCTCCAGTGTCAGCAACATTGCAATGTGCACTACCTTTGTAATGTTGAGGCCGTCTTACTACCGTGCCTCTTTGATGTTCCCTTGCCAGATCCAGGCGCAGTTCTGACACTGTTGCAAATGTCCAGATAATGCTTACAGAGCCAAGGAGCCAGGGCAGAAAGCTGCTGCTTGCCATTCAGCTGAAGGCTCCATGCCCTGCTGACACACTGGAGGTGAAAGCACAAGCATAAGCTTTCTGTCCTGGCTCTTCGGCTGTGTGAGCAGACGCCAAACGTTCGTGCTCTACTCAGCTGCAGGACGGCCAGGCAAAGGCACCAGAGAAGTTGCACACAATTTGACTTTTAGGTGGGTAAGCGAGGAGCAGCATCAATGCGGGGGGAGCATGTACAAAGCTCAATATCTGCATAAGAGGCCCAGGAGCATCTTTCTGTCCTGACTCTTCAGCTGTGGCAGGAGAGGACAAGCATTCATGATATATTCAATTGGCTGTGCACAGCCTTTCCTGCCCTGAAAGACTGTTACAAGAGATGGAACCTGACATCATGGTCTGAATGGACTCGGCAGCATTGTAGGGATTGGTCCATGCACTAAGAAAATGATCTCTTTCTCTTGGTCTGTGTGTGTATATTGATGTATATATGTGGGAGAGTGATGGTATATTGAAAATTTGGAATCTGAGCATGACGTGAATTTTATGGAATAAGGGGTGGATACTGTCCTGGGTTTAGCAGTAGCAGTCAATTTTTCTCCTTCTGGGCAGCTGGTGCAGAGCTGTTTTGATACTGTGCTGGTGATACCGATGTTTTTGGTTGTTCCTAAGTGATGTTTACCCTGACCAAGGACTTTGTGAGGCTCATGCTCTGCCAGGGAGGAGGGGAAGCCAGGAGGAAGCAGAGACAGGACACCTGACCCAGGCTAGCCAAAGAGGTATTCCATACCACAGCACGTCATGCCCAGGGGGGGTAACTGGGAGTTACACGGAAGGACACGGGGTCTTCTGGGTCAGATTCATTTATCAGCGGGTGGTATTGTATTCTCTTCCCTTGTTATTTTCTCTTATCATTGTTGTCGTTGGTGATGACTTGTGTTGTACATTGTTTGCTGGACTGTTCTTGTCTCAACCCGTGGGAGTTCCAGTCTTTTGATTGTCCGCCCTATCCTTCCGGGATCGGGGAAGGGGAGAGCCCCCGGGGGGTGGGGCCTCGATTGCTTCCAGCCCGGCACCACTCACTGGGAGTGAGTGAACAAGCTGTTTAGCTAGGTTTTAAATCAAGGCAGTTTCCAATTCTCTGGCGCTCACTCTCAGCTGTCCTGTAGCAGACTGAATATAGCACGAACGTTTGGCCTCTTCTCCCACAGCCGAAGAGCCAGTATAGCAACGTGGTGCTGGGCCTTTTCTGCAGACAGTGAGTTTTTCAATGGTGCCACCTGCATTGACCCGCTGGCTGGGCCATCCTTGTTGGCAGATCCTCTGGTGTTGAACAACCAGGTGACCTTTGGTAAGTGTGTTTCCCAATGCTTGAAATTTTCCCCACCCATTGCTCTCAGTGTAGCTTTTAACAGCCCATTGTACCATTCGATTTTCCCAGAGGCTGGCACATGGTAGGGGATGTTTTATACCCACTCAATGCCATGCTATTTGGCCCAAATATCTATAAGGTTATTCCAGAAATGAGTCCCATTGTCTGACTCAATTCTCTCTGGGGTGCCGTGTCGCCACAAAATCTGTTTCTCAAGGCCCAGGATGGTGTTCCGGACAGTGGCATGGGGCACAGCGTATGTTTCCAGCCACCCGGTAGTTGCTTCCACCATAGTAAGCACATGGCGCTTGCCTTGGCAGGTTGTCGGCAGTGTGATATAGTCAATCTGCCAGACCTCCCCATATTTATAGTTCTGCCATCGTCCTCCATACCAAAGAGGCTTTAACCGCTTGGCTTGTTAAATTGCAGCACATGTTTCACACTCATGAATAACCTGGGCAATAGTGTCCATTGTTAAGTCCACCCCTTGATCACAGGCTCATCTATATGTTGCATCTCTGCCCTGATGGCCTGAAGTGTCATGGGCCCACCGGGCCAAAAATAATTCACCTTTATGTTGCCAATCTAAGTCCATCTGAGCCACTTCAATCTTAGCAGCTTTATCCACTTGTTGGTTGTTCTGGTGTTCCTCAGTGGCCCGACTCTTGGGTACATGGGCATCTACATGACGTACCTTCACCACCAGGTTCTGCACCCGGGCAGCAATATCTTTCCACAGTGCAGCAGCCCAGATGGGTTTACCTCTGCGTTGCCAGTTGCTCTGCTTCCGTTGCTTCAACCACCCCCACAGGGCATTTGCCACCATCCATGAAGTACTGGCCACTTTTCTTGTTCAGCAATGTCCAGGGCCAGCTGGATGGCTTTCACCTTGGCAAACTGACTCGATTCATACTCTCCTTCAGCAGTTTCTGCAACTTGTCGTCCAGGACTCCATACGGCTGCCTTCCATCTCTGATGCTTTCCCACAATACAGCAGGACCCATCAGTAAACAAGGCATACTGCTTTTCGCTTTCTGACAGTTTATTATATGGTGGGGACTCTTCAGCACGCACCGCCTCCTCCTCTGGTGACATTCCAAAATCTTTGCCCTCTGGCCAGTCCATGATGACTTCTAGAATGCCTGGATGACTGAGATTTCCTATTCGTGTTTGTTGTGTCATTAGTGCAGCCCATTTACTCCATGTAGCACCGGTTGCATGATGTGTAAAGGAGATCCTGCCTTTGAACATCCAGCCCAGCACAGGCAACTGGGGTGCCAGGAGGAGCTGTGCTTCAGTGCCAATCGCTTCCAAAGCATCTCTAGCCCCTTCATAGGCTGCCAGTATATCTTTCCCTGTTGGGGTATAGCTGGCCTCAGATCCTTTGTATCCCCGACTCCAGAAGCCAAGGGGTCGACCTCGCCTCACCCCTGGAGCTTTCTGCCAGTGGCTCCAGGTAGGACCATTCTCCGTGGCTGCAGTGTACAGTAAGTTTTTTACATCTGTCCTGGTCTGGACTGGTCAGCAGATCGGAGCTAGCCTAGCTAGAGCCACAGCCGGCACGCTTCAGCGACCGCGAGGGTCAACGGAGATTAGGAAAATCAGAGGGGATAGCTCAGAGACATCGCGATTCTCGACATCTCCCCATCCCTGAAGCCCCAGCAGCCCTTGCGAGAGAGAGGCTGACGTGGAGGGGGGCTTTCCCACGGTGACGGTGACCACTCCCCTGCTGCTTCCTTGAAAAAGCCTCAGAGAGGCACAGGGAGGAACAAGCAGGTCGTGTTGCTGGCCCTGTTGCTGGTGTCCCAGACTGCGGACCAATATGGTTGCCTCCAGAAAGAGAGCTTGCAGTAAAGTGACTACAGCAACTCAGACAGAGACCCCGTTCAGGTCTCTGGGTGCAGGGAGTGCCAGAGCCTCCTGCTGCCGGGGGAGGGAGGACAGCATTCCACCTGCGTGAGGTGTGAGCAGGTAGAAGATCTGCTTAGCCTGGTGGCAAGACTTAAGGAGGAGGTTGAGACGCTGAGGACTATCAGGGAGTGTGAAAGGGAGATCGACTGGTGGAGTAACTCCCTGGCGTGCCAGTCAGAACGGTTCCAGGGAGATACCCCCCAAAAGGGGAAGGACCCCCTGCCTTCTCACACAGAGGGGGATGGCCCGAGACAGCCCCTGCCCTGTAGCTGTTGCTCAGAGGTAGGGGACCAAAAAGACGACGAGGTTTGGAAGAGAGTTCCAGTTCGACGTCGTGGGAAACCCTCCCCCCTTCCTGCCCTGCTTCCCCAGGTGTCCCTCCGTAATAGGTTCGAGGCCCTGGATCTTGAAGGTGAGGTAGGTGAGAATGTGGGGCAAGGCCAGCCCACAAGGCCACATAGGAAAAGGCGGTCGACTTTGCACCTCAAGACTGCCTCTGTTAAGAAAGAAAGAAGGGTCATTGTAGTAGGGGATTCCCTTCTTAGAGGAGCAGAGGGCCCGATATGCAGAGTTGACCCTCATCATAGGGAAGTGTGTAGTCTGCCTGGAGCCCGGATCAGATATATCACTAGGGTGCTCCCCAACCTGGTGCACCCGACAGAATACTACCCGCTGCTGGTCTTCCAGACAGGTGGGGAGGAAGCTGCTTCCCGCAGTCTGAGGGGGATGAAGAAAGACTACAGGGCCTTGGGGCGGATGGTGAAAGAGTCTGGGGCTCAAGTGATCTTCTCCTCACTCCTTCCATCTTCCACTGATGATGTGGGAAGGAATGGGAAGATTCAGTTCATAAACGATTGGCTTCGAGACTGGTGCTACAGGCAGGGCTTTGGATTCTTTGATAACAGCTGGTTTTATAGGGCACCATTCTGGACGATGACAAGTGGGAAAGGTTTATCTCACAGAGGCAAAAGGATGCTGGGGCACGAATTAGCAGGGCTCATTTGGAGAGCTTTAAACTAGATTCGAAGGGGGATGGGGTTGTAGCTGGGCTTGCCCCAGTGGGGCAGCGCTCCAGAATTGATGAAGACTGGGAGGCCTCCTATAATCCTAGGGTGAAATCGGTGTGCTCAGCTCACTCCCTGGAATGTCTGTACACCAATGCGCGCAGCATGGGAAATAAGCAGGAGGAGTTGGAAACCTGTGTTAAGTCAGGAGACTATGATCTGGTGGCAATTACAGAGACGTGGTGGGACAGCTCACATGACTGGAATATAGTCATGGAGGGCTACGTCCTTTTCAGAAAGGACAGGCCAGCCAGGAAGGGTGGTGGGGTTGCTCTTTATGTGCGGGAGGAACTACAGCGCACCGAGTTCTGTCCAGGGACAGATGACAAGCGAGTTGACAGTCTGTGGGTGAGAATTAAGGGGCGGGCTGGCAGGGGGGATACTGTTGTAGGTGTCTGTTACAGACCACCAGATCAGGGTGAGGAAGTTGACGAGGCCTTCTACAGGCACCTGAGAGCAGCCTCACAGTCACAGGCCGTGGTCATCGTGGGGGATTTTAACTTCCCTGATGTTTGCTGGAAGGACCACTCGGCAACCCAGCCGCAGTCCAGGAGGTTCCTCCAGTGTATGGATGATAACTTCCTCCTGCAAATGGTGGATGAGCAGACCAGGAGAGGAGCGCTACTGGATCTCATCCTCGCTAACAAGGAGGATCTGGTTGAAGCAGTAAGGTTTGAGGGATGCCTTGGTTGCAGCGACCACGAGATGGTGGAGTTCAGGATCTTGTGTGGTAGGACTAGTAGAATGCCAAGTAGAATTGCAACCCTGGACTTTAGCAGGGCAAACTTTGGCCTTTTCAAGCAATTGCTAGGGGAAATCCCATGGGCAAGGCTGCTTGAAGGTAAAGGGGCCCAAGATAGTTGGTTGACATTCAAGGACTGCTTTTTCCGTGCTCAAGATCGGAGCATCCCGACACATAGGAAGTCAAGGAAGAGGGCCAAGAGACCTGCGTGGCTAAATAGGGAATTGCTGGGTATGCTCAAGTGGAAGAGAAGAGTTTACAGGTCATGGAAGGAGGGGCTGGCCACTTGGGAGGAATATAAGGCTGCTGCTAGAGGATGTAGGAAGGCAGCTAGGATGACTAAGGCCTCCTTAGAATTAAACCTGGCGAGAAGGGTCAAGGAAAGCAAAAAGAGCTTTTTCAAATACATGGCAGACAAAACTAACACCAGAGGCAATGTAGGCCCACTGATGAACGGGATGGGTGCCCTGGTGACAGAAGATACAGAGATGTCAGAGTTACTGAATGCCTTCTTTGTCTCTGTCTACTCTGCTGCAGGCAGTCCTGAAGAGCCCTGTACCCCTGAGACCTTAAATGAAGTCAGGTCGACGGACCGGTTTGCCTTAGTCGATGAGGAATGGGTTAGAGATCAGTTGAGCAATCTGGACATCCATAAATCCATGGGTCCAGATGGGATGCATCTGCGGGTGCTGAGGGAACTGGCGGAAGTCATTGCTAGACCGCTCTCCATCATCTTTACCAAGTCTTGGGAAACGGGAGAGGTGCCTGAGGACTGGAGGAAAGCAGATGTCACTCCGGTCTTCAAAAAGGGCAAGAAGGAGGACCCGGGTAAGTATAGACCGGTCAGCCTCACCTCCATCCCTGGGAAAGTGATGGAACACCTTATCCTTGGTGCCATCTTAAGGCATATCAAGGATAAGAGGGTTATGAGGGGCAGTCAACATGGCTTCACCAGGGGGAAATCATGTTTGACCAATCTCTTAGCCTTTTATGAGGAAATAACATGGTGGATGGATGATGGCAGAGCGGTGGATGTAGTCTACCTTGACTTCAGCAAAGCATTTGACACAGTCTCCCACAGCATCCTCACAGCTAAATTGAGGAAGTGTGGACTGGATGATCAAGTAGTGAGGTGGACTGCGAACTGGCTGAAGGAGAGAAGCCAGAGAACTGTAGTCTATGGGGCTGAGTCTAGTTGGAGGCCTGTAACTAGTGGAGTGCCTCAAGGGTCAGTACTGGGACCGGTATTATTTAATATATTCATCAGTGATTTAGATGAGGAAATTGAGTGTACTATCAGCAAGTTTGCTGATGACACTAAGCTGGGAGGAGTGGCTGACACGCCAGAAGGCTGTGCTGCCATCCAGCGAGACCTGGACAGGCTGGAGAGTTGGGCAGGGAATAACTTGATGAAATACAACAAGGGAAAGTGTAGAGTCCTGCATCTGGACAGGAACAACCCCAGGTTCCAGTATAGGTTGGGAAACGACCTGTTAGAGAGCAGTGTAGGGGAGAGGGACCTGGGGGTCCTAGTGGATGACAGGATGACCATGAGCCAACACTGTGCCCTTGTGGCTAAGACGGCCAATGGCATCCTGGGGTGTATTAGAAGGGGGGTGGTTAGTAGGTTGAGAGAGGTCCTCCTTCCCCTCTACTCTGCCCTGGTGAGACCCCATCTGGAATATTGTGTCCAGTTCTGGGCCCCTCACTTCAAGAAGGACAGGGAGCTGCTGGAGAGAGTCCAGCGAAGGGCAACAAAGATGATTAGAGGAGTGGAGCATCTCCCTTATGAGGAAAGACTGAGGGAGCTGGGTCTCTCTAGTTTGGAGAAAAGGAGACTGAGGGGTGACCTTGTAAGTGTCTATAAATATATAAAGGGGGAGTGTCACGAGGATGGAGCCAGGCTCTACTCAGTGGCAAACAATGATAGGACAAGGGGTAATGGGTATAAACTGGAACACAAGAGGTTCCACTTAAACTTGAGAAGAAACTTCTTCTCGGTGAGGGTGACGGAACACTGAAACAGGCTGCCCAGGGAGGTTGTGGAGTCTCCTTCCCTGCAGACATTCAAAACCCGCCTGGACACATTCCTGTGTAACACTATCTAGGTGTTCCTGCTCCGGCAGGGGGATTGGACTAGATGATCTTTAGAGGTCCCTTCCAATCTCTAGCATACTGTGTGATTCTGTGAAGGGCTACTGCATGAACTATCTAGCATTTAATTTGCTCAAAGGCTTGTTGTTGATCAGGGCCGCATTTAAAATCATTCCTCTTCCGAGTCACATGATATAGAGGGCTTACAATCGACCTGTAATTTGGGATGTGCATTCTCCAGAACCCCACTGCACCCAAGAAAGCTTGCGTTTCTTTTTTATTAGTTGGTGGAGACATTGCTGTTATCTTGTTGATCACATCTGTGGGGATGTGTCTTCATCCATCTTGCCATTTTATTCCTAGAAATTGAGTCTCCTGTTCAGGTCACTCGACCTTACAACGTTTTATGGCAAAACCAGCTTTCAGCAGGATTTGGATTATTTTCCTCCCTTTCTCAAAGACTTCTTCCGCTATATGGCCCCACACAATAATGTCATCAATGTATTGCAGGTGTTCTGGAGCTTGCCCCTGTTCCAGTGCAGTCTGGACCAGTCCATGGCAAATGGTAGGGCTGTGTTTCCACCCCTAGGGCAGTTGGTTCCAAGTGAACTGCACACCCCTCCAAGTAAAAGCAAACTCTTGAGGTAGTCTATGCCGAGGATGCATGGAGCATCTGGACCCGTCACAATAGGGTGCTTTTGCCATTCCCTCCCAGTCAGGCTGATTTCAGCCTCCAGCACAGTCAACTCTTGGGATCCTCCTGTCACTCCAGAAATATAGATGGGTTCCACCCCTTGACAGCTTGATGGCATCAGGGTACACTGTGCACCAGTATCTACTACAGCCTTATACTTAGGTGGGACTTATGTGCCAGGCCATCTGATCCACACAGTCCAAGAAATTCGATTGTCCCCTACCTCCACCTGGCTGGAGGCAGGGCCCATTTAATAGTCAACACAGCGCTGGACACTTAAGTCGTGGTGAAAGGGATTATTCTTCATTATCACAGGAGCTGTAGTAAAATCAGCTCTTCCATTCCATCTGGGAAACTGCTCACCAGAGACTGAAGCTGTAGCTCTCATGGGATTATCAGTCTTGGCCCTTGCTCCCCTCTTCAAATCACTCACCCATTCCTCCAAAGCTGAAGTAGGTTTTCCATCCCACTTTGTCATGTCTTCTCCGTGATCCCGCAGGTAAAACCATAGGGTACCCCGTGGCGTATACCTCCTGTATCTCCTCTCTCCAACAGTAGGACACCTTTTTTTAATATCTGGGACGTGTGTTGGTACACGTGAGGAGCTGGATAAATCAGATTGATCGTCCCTCAATTGTTTGAGGTCCTGGGACAGATTTTCCACAGCTGAGAAGATGGAAGGGGTGAGATTTTCTTTGAACTCGGAGTTTATGAGCCATTTCATCCACTCTTAGTGGTACTATGTCATTCCAGGTTACTGTAGCCAATGAATGGGCATAGGATGACGGTGCAATTCGTGTAAGTTTTCGCCACATGGGTCATGTACATTCAACTTCATCTGGATCTATGGGTATATCTCTGTTATTTGGCTCGATGTGATAGATTATCTCTACAATGGCTGATTCCCTCAGAGACTGGATGGCTTTCTCTAAAGTAGTCTACTTGGCTGAACGACTCATAACATCGTCCTTGTATGGAAACCTTTCTTTCACAGCTGCCAAGAGTCGCCTCCAAAGACTGAGGGACTTTTTCTCTCTTGCAATTGCTTTGTCAATTCCCCCTTCTCTAGCAAGTGATCCCAGCTACTTGGCTTCTGTACCTTCTAGTTCGTCACCATCGGCCCCATTGTCCCAGCATCGGAGCAACCAGGTGATGATGTGCTCCCCTGGTTGACGGGTAAAATCTTTTCTCATATTCTGCAGCTCGGTTGAGGTCCGAGGTCAAGAAGTTACCTCTTCTTCTTCTTCTTCGTCATGTGATGATGTCTCCTGACCATATGCTAGACTGGGTGGTGAATACAGGACCCGCTGAGGACAGGGCTCCCTAGGGCCCTCGGGAGGTTTTCCCAGAAGGACCCCTCGACTCATTCGGATCACTGCGGGAGCAGACAAGGACCATCTCATAAAAGGTATTCTTTTCTTTTATATAGTCTGTAAGATGCAAGGGGCATCTTGGTTTGGTAAATTGGTTTGGTAAAAGCAGGGGGCTTCTTGTGATCTGGGTCCTGTAATACGCAGGGGGTGTCTTGTGGAAACGGTTTTGAATCCTATTGGAAAAAGTATTCGAATTGGTATTCGATTTGTTTTGTGGAATGTTACAGCGCTGATTCTGGTCTTGTGATTTTTTATCGGAGAACTGTATTATTAATTGTGGTCTGATAGAATTTTAGTCTCTGTATCTGTTTCAAGTGTTGTAATTGCGTGGAGTGTGTCTGTGGGATCCCTAGTGTGTGTGAGTGAGTGATTAATAATGGGAAATCAGCAAAGTGAGGAGATCACGAAAAAGAGTCCTTTAGGGTGCATTTTGTCACGTTGGAAAGAACTGGGAGGGTCTCCTGGGGGCTCAGTAAATAAGAAAACATTGATCAAATATTGTAACCAATGGTGGCCTTTGTATACTTTGAAAGATCAGGAAAAATGGCCAAAAAATGGAACTCTGAACTATAATACATTGTTACAATTGACGTTGTTTTTGAGGCGGCAAGGAAAATGGGATGAAGTAATATATGCAGATATGTTTTTCACGTTGCGAAACCACCTGGAATGGCAAAAAGAATGTGGAATTAATATAGCACCTTCAGATCTTTTAGTTTTAGCTTTAGAAAAAGAAAGGAAGCAGGCAGGGAATAGATTGGAAAGCTGTTGTTCTGGTTGTGACATTGGGGAAATTTGCTTGAAACTTAAGAAACAAGCTGAGGATAACAGGGTTGAGGATAGAATAGAGGATTATGTTTCCCCCAAAGTACCAGATCAGAGACCACCTCTGATTGAGGAGGAATCCTCTAATTCAGATGAGGAGCAAGAACAAAGTATAAAGCAAGAAAAAAGGGTAAAACCAGAACAAAGTGTAAAACCAAAACAAAGTGTAAAACAAGAACAAAGTGTAAAACGGGAACAAAGTGTAAAACAAATTTCCTCCTCTCCTGTTGCTGCCCGGATTCGTAGTAAAACTAAGCCTGTCCTGCAAGCCCCTCTGAGGGAAGCAATGGGACCGGAGGGATGTACCAAAATAAAAGTAAATTTTTCTCTAGGAGATTTGGATAAGTGGAAGCAGATTGCAAAAGAGTATCAAAATGACCCTATAGGGGAAGCAAAGAAATTTGAGATACTGGTAAAAAGTCAGGATCCTGACTGGAAAGATATAGATGTAATCCTGGATGCATTAACAGAGACAGAAAAACAATTGGTTATAAAAACTGTTTGTACTCAGGTAAATGCTCAGATTACTGCAGGGGCGATAGAGGGGAGGGTTGAAGATCATATTCCCCTCTCAGTTACAAATTGGGATTACGATGATGATGAAGATTATGCATCTTTGAAAAGATATCAGAATTGGATTAAATATGGGCTTGAAAATGCTATACCTAAAGCGGTAAATTGGTCGGTGCTGTTTGAAATAAGACAGGGTCCGAGGGAGTCGCCGACAGAGTTTCTGGATAAGCTCAGAGAAGCTATGCGAAAATGCACCACACTGGATCCTTCCTCAGAGGAAGGAAAACTACATCTTGCAAATTCCTTTGTGGGGCAGTCATCGGAGGATATCAGGCGAAAGCTTCAAAAGTTATCTGTGACTGAAATAAGAGATATGGAAAAGTTACTGGAAGTGGCTTGGAAAGTGTACAGGAATAGAGAACAAGCTAAAGAAAAGAAATTAGGAAAGGTCGTAACAACAGCTATGATTGCAGCATTGGGGCAAGTGAATGAAGGATATAGTGGAATGAGAGGCCGAGGTCGTGGCCGAGGAATGGGAATGAGAGGCAGAGAGGGGGGTTACAGGATAACTCCCCTTAGTCAGGATCAATGTGCAAACTGTAAAGGGTTTGGACACTGGAAATGGGAATGTCCATAGGGAAAACAACAAACTCAATTGACCACTGAATTGGAATTAGAGTGACGGGGACCTGGGGAATCTACCCTAGCGGATCCACTGGTTAAAATCAAGCTAGGGGCCACAGAAAAAGAAGTGGAATTTCTTATAGATACTGGGGCAACTTATTCGGTTTTGAACCAAGATTTGACATTAAAAGGAAAAGTCTATAATGGTTCTGGGAGCTACTGGCCATTAGGAAAAAACATTCTTTCTAAGACGTTTAAAATATAAGATAGGAAAACAAATTGGGGTACATAAATTTCTATATATGCCAAATTCACCCAAATCATTATTGGGAAGAGATTTATTAGAACATTTGGAGGCAATCATAACCTTCAAAAGAGGTGAAATAGAACTAAAAGAGGACCAATTAATTGAAGCTATGAGTGTGTCATTAATTCAACAGGAAATCGAGAAGTCCAATTCACCTGAAGTAGAAGAAATCCTCAATCAGGTATATCCAGGAGTCTGGGCACCAGAAATTCCAGGTAAGGCAAAGAATGCTTTGCCTATTAAAATTGAAATAAAAACGAGGGCCTGCCCAGTTTGAATAAAACAGTATCCTCTAAGAATACAAGATAGAAGGGGAATTAAAGAAATAATTGATAATCTTTTAAGATATGGGTTATTAGTGGAATGTGAATCGGAATATAACACCCCCTATTTACCAGTAAAGAAAGCAGATGGGAAAAGCTATAGGCTAGTTCAAGATTTAAGGGCAATAAATAAAATAGTAGAGGACATCCACCCTGTGGTGGATAATCCATATACTATATTGACCAAACTAAAATTAAATCAGAAATGGTTTGCCGTCCTGGATTTGAAGGGAGCTTTCTTTTGCTTACCATTAGCCAAAGAAAGCCAAAATTTATTTGCTTTTGAATGGGAGAATCTTGACACAGGAAGAAAAACACAATTAACTTGGACAGTACTACCTCAGGGGTTTAAAAACAGTCCAGCAATTTTTGGAGATCAGCTAGCACGATGTCGTGGTTTAAACCCAGTCAGGTAACTCGTTCACTCACTCCCCACCTTCTTTCCCTCCCCCTGCTCCCAGAGGGATGTAGAGCAGAATCGAAAAGAATGCAACTCCCACGGGTTGAGATAAGAACAGTTTAGTAACTAAGGTATAACACAAATCACTACTGCTACCACCGATAATAATAATGATAAAGGAAATAACAAGGGAAGAGAATACAACACCTCAGCACCAGCTGACCAATAACTTGCCCCCCTCAGCCCAACCAAGCACCGACCCATACCTCCTCCAACCCTGCAGACTCCCCGCCCTTCCGGCTAACTCCCAGTTACATCCTGGGCATGACGTGCTGTGGTATGGAATACCTCTTTGGTCAGCTTGGGTCAGGTGTCCTGTCTCTGCTTCCTCCTGGCTTCCCCTCCTCCCTGGCAGAGCATGAGGCTCACAAAGTCCTTGGCCACACCAAAACATCTCTATCAGCTCTGTTCCCAGGCCGAAAGTCAAAACACAGCACTGCACCAGCTACCAAGAAGGGGAAAAATGACTGCTACTGCTGAACCCAGGACATTATCCACCCCTTATTCCATACCATTCACGTCATGCTCAGATCCCACATTTTCAATATACCATCACTCTTATCTCGGTGCACTCTTATCTTAGTGCACGGACCAGTCCCTATAAAGCTGCTGTGTCCATGTGGACCATGATGTCAGGCTCCATCTCTTGTAACAGTCTTCCAGATCAGGAGAGACTGTGTGCAGTGTTCACACTTGTGAATAACCTGGGCAATAGTGTCCATTGCTAAGTCCACCCCTTGATCATGAGTCCATCTCTATGTTGCATCTCTGCTCTGATGGCCTGAAGTGCCATGGGCCCACCAGGCTCAAAATAATTCACTGTCCCCTTCAGCAGTTTCTGCAGCTTGTTGCTGGGGACTCCATACAGCTGCCTTCCATATCCGACGCTTCCAAAGCACTGGAGGGGCCCAGTGGACTAGATACTTGCCCATACTGTCCCACACACCCTGCCACTCATGACTGTCCAGCTTTGGGGAAAACCTCTTGGTCCCTCTATATTGTTGTCTAACCCCAGACAAGACCCAAACCTGACTCTGCTTAACTTTTGAGATCAGGCAAAATGGTTGTGGGTAGAACACAGTCTGTGTGTGTGCCAACATGCCGATCCCCATC
The DNA here is from genome assembly GCF_033815535.1 of Pezoporus flaviventris. Taxonomy (NCBI): domain Eukaryota; kingdom Metazoa; phylum Chordata; class Aves; order Psittaciformes; family Psittacidae; genus Pezoporus; species Pezoporus flaviventris. The sequence continues at coordinate 446,873 of NW_026892647.1, read as the reverse complement.
ACAATCAGCAGGCAGGTCCCAAGGATACCCAAAGGCCATTCAAAACCTTCAGAACTCTCAAACGATGCTGCTGTACTTGTCACTGGGGCTGGTGTAGCTGCTGTGCTTGCCGGCTCTCCCACCACCAGCTTCTCTTTTCCTGAGTCCAGCTCTTCCTCCTCTGCCTTGCTGGGAAATGCTGCGTGGTCTCCTGCATCCTCCTGGGGCTCGGCGGGCGGCTTCCGGGGAATGCTCTCGGCCGTCGCGGGGCTGGGCTCTGCCGCGGGGCTCCGCTCGGCCGCGGGGCTGGGCTCCTCCGCGGGGCTCGGCTCCTCCGCCGCCTTCTCCCGCTGCTCGGCAGCTGCCTCCTTCCTCTCCTCGACCGCCCCGGCCTCCTCCACCGGCAGCCGTCCCCTGGCGGCCTCCGGCCCCACTCCCGCCGCCGCCTGGTCCCCGGGGCCGCTCTCCCGGGCCGGTTCGGCTGCCGCCGGCTGCCGCCGGCTCCCGAGGCCGCTCCACCTCGGCTCCCCGCAGCCTCACGAAGATGGAGAGTAGGGCGAGGGCCAGGACGGTGAAGAGCAGCCGGACGGCCAGGTACAAGTCCACGGCCACGTCCGTCCCGCCCTGCTGCTGGAGCCCGCCCGTATTACAAGCCATTGCCGTAAAGCACAGTGAGACAAGAACCTTAGCCCAGGCCCCACACTTGATAAACACTAACACAGCAAATACCGGCTCTAAGTAAGTTACAACATTCTGAAGCTGTGAGATCAACAAGAACAACTCTGAGAGCCAATAAATCAGCATTGTGACGAATTACTATTAATCCAGTCAAATCTGTCATTATCTCAACCCTTCGTGCCCCACGTTGGGCGCCAAAAAGAACTGTTGTGGTATAAACCCAGTCAGGTAACTCGTTCACTCACTCCCCACCTTCTTTCCCTCCCCCTGCTCCCAGAGGGATGGAGAGCAGAATCGAAAAGAATGCAACTCCCACGGGTTGAGATAAGAACAGTTTAGTAACTAAGGTATAACACAAATCACTACTGCTACCACTGATAATAATAATTGTTATAAATTGGGACCACAACGGATCATAATCCAATTGAATTTTATTAATTATAGCAAGTAGAATATGAGCAAAGACAGCGCTGGACGACAGGGGAGTCTGCGCTCCGACAACTGCCGTACTGAACAGTTCTAACAGTCTCTTTTTATCAGTCCTCCAGTTCCGCATTCGTATCTTCAACGGAGTACTCTGCGCATGCCCCAGTTGCTTGAGGCTGAAGGCTTGAAGTCCTCCTCGGTTACCTTTAGATATCCTTTTCCATATATGGTCTTCAACTTGCTGTGCAATAATTTTTAGAATTGTTTTGCAAAAGCCCTTAGTAAGCGTCTTGCGGTTTGTAAGTAATTTTGGTGTCAACTTATGCAAGTAAAGCACTTAAGCAAAGCAATAGTTGCCCCCACCCATATGTCTGCCAGTTTTTTTAGAACATCTTGCAGATATTTCCTCAAAACTTGCAGATATTTCCTCAAAACTTGCAGATGTTTCCTCAAAACTTGCGCAAGCGGTGTCTGGTTTAATCTGCACAAGCGACCACGGTTATCTTTTCTTTTGTTGTCTAATCTTTACATCAGGCTTAGCATAAATCTTAATAAACAATACCATAGTCCCTAGTTTTTCACAATCCCCCCTTTTTCTTTTTATCCTATTATTGTTTATTAGATGTTACTTTCATTTTCATTCTCAGTACTGTAAGCTAATTTGTTCCCACACTCCCAACACTTATCATAACATTTACAAGGTAATACCTCGCAGTTACATTCATAGCATTTTCATGGTATAGTACATTCACAGTATTCTTCCTCTTCATTGATAGATACCTTCTTATACTTTGTTTCGAATTTTGTAGTTAGAATAAGCAATTTGGCTATGTCAAGCCTTTCCTTAATAAAATGTAAAATATAACGCAATATACAAGGTCCAAATACAAGTCCTAAGATTAGCATAATAAGCGGTCCTGCTAAAGTAGATAACAAAGTGGTTAGCCAGGGTGAAACATTAAACCAGTTCTCATACCATGACCTGCCCGTCTCACGATCTTTCTTACGTTGATCTAACCTTTTCCGGAGTTCAGACATGGTGTCCTGGACTACTCCCGTATGGTCAGCAAAAGAACAACATTCTTCATTGAGAGCTACACATAACCCTCCCTCCTTTAAGAACAACAGATCTAATCCTCTTCTATTTTGCAGTACTACTTCTGATAAAGACTTTACTGAAGTGGCTAAATTTTGGATAGATTGTTCTATTTTTGCTAAATCCTCATCTACAGCCATCTGCAAACTTTGTAATTCCTGACCTTTTACTAGGGAGGCTATGCCTGTGCCTGCTCCAACTCCGCCCGCTATCAGCAGTGTAGCTAAGGTTACCACTGTAATTGGCTCTCGTTTTTGTCTATTCAGGTCTCCTTCAAAATGGTGTAACACCTCCTCAGAGGTGTGATAGATCAGACGAGGAACAATAATCACCTGTACGCAAAACTGAGATTTATTAAACACCTTTAGGGATAGGCAAGGCGTTACTCCCATGTCTGAACAAACCCATTTAGCTCCTGGTGTCGGGATAGCCCATTTGTCATTTTTATTCTTGTGTTTCTCTATAGTGTGTTTTTCTATAGTGACTGTTCGGTTGCACAAAGGCTGATACTTTTTGGGCACTGTACCTATACATTTTCCTTGGCCTGTTACTAATTGAATAGTAATGCCTTGCGTATGGTTTCTCTGGTCATCCCATGGGCATTCTTGTGGGTTTGAACCACTAGACTATTGAATCTTCCCTACTTTTCCAATTGCCTCAAAATATGGTGGTCTAACATTGTAACATAACCAGCATTCCTTAGTTAGATCTGGTTTGCTTTCATTAAGGGCACGATAAGAGGCTTGCATTAAATCCCATAAAGGGTCTTTGAATTCTGACTTTCCTGAATCCCTAACTACAGAAGACTCAGTCACCGCGTCTGTTACTGATAGGGAGTTAACACTTGTGGGGACAATCTTTTCCTTAGGAAAAGTGGGTGGATTCAATACTTTATTCGGCCCAACAGGGAGTGGATCATGTGGTATTTAAACTTTTCTTATGAGAAAGTGCCCTCCCCTGTCTTTAGGAATTCCTGCATGGATACGTATTCCCCATGTTCGTCCTATTAACCACTTGTAATCTTGGGGATTTAATACTTGAAATTTGATGTAGGTACAGATTTCCCTGTCACGTGAAGATACATATTCGTCACGTAGACCTGTAAGATCTACACCTGTGCCTTCAGGTACACATCCGTTAGGAGTCCAGGTTGCTTTTATATATTTATCAGGAGTATTTACTGACCAGCCTGAGGCTATTGTCTCACATCCCCAATACCCACAATAGTAATGTCCGGGATAATTACAGTAAGTTGGTCCAGAGGCCGGGCATATATAAAATGGAGGCCCCTTTTCACAAGGTATTGGTATTAATTCACAAAGTTCCACTATGAATTCAGGTGGCCCTGGGTCGCTAAAAGTGGCTATTGTTCTCGTTCCTTCCCAAGATACTAGTTCCCACTTAAATGGTTCATGTGGGTTTTCCCCTTTTGCCTGGGTTATTATCAATATCAAGACTAATGGTATACCAGGAAAAAGGGTGTTTGTCAATTTTGCCAATTTAAATATATTCTTACCAGTCCTGGGGAAGTTCGGCCATGGCTGCTTCTGCATCCCATTTTTCTGGCTCTTTTCTCCACGGTTTGTTTCTCTTCTGCCTCGCCCGTCGACTCGGTTGCTTCGAGCCACGGGGTGTACCATCTTCTCGGCAGCAAGGGAATTCTTCAGGAGAATAGCTGTTTCGGGCTTTTTGCCTGCTTACATAGGCTTCCCACTTTACAGCCTTAATTAATGGGGCCAAGCAAGACACGGTTAGTACTTCCCTCCGGCACTGGACAGCCACGATTTCAGTCACAAAAGGGACTGGTTGATTTGAGTGGTAACAATAATATTGGGGGTGTATTCCCTTAGCAAAAATATCCCACCATTGGGGGGATCCTTTTACAATTTCTCGTCTTTGTTCAAATTGTTTTAATTTCCAATCGGTTAATGATCTTTCAAATTTATAGCACTGTTCACAGACTCCGTTCGGAGGGTACCCCTCATAACAGTGCACCCACCATTTGTCCTGGCATACCTTGCATTTAAAACATACAAATGGATAACAATCACACTGTGGGTTGCTACACCTTAATCGTAGGTTTTGTATATAATTGTTCCTTATTCCCGTGGGGTCTCTATAGTCTATATCAGGTTGCATGGGTATTTAACAATTTTTACGACCGCACTTGGTATGTTTCCACAGGTAATACACTATTAAAGACATTATAACAGCAATTGCAAAACAAATCACACACTTAACTCCAAAGGGTAAAGCTTTAAAATAATCAAACCAAGTCTCTATCATAACTTTATCTTCTTAATATTATCTTGGTATCACCTGGTGCACTGATTACTTTCCAGTGGGGTTTCGTCACTGGGCCTTTAATGCGACTGGCATGAGTCCATCCGCGCTCAGCAGTCCGGACAGCTGTTTCTGTTGTAAGTAAAACAAGATAGGGTCCCTCCCAGTTAGGTTTTAGGGTTTCTTCTTTCCACGTTTTAACCAATACCCAATCTCCAGGTTTAAGATTGTGAATTTTTAAGTCCAACGGCGGTCGTTGTACAATCAGTCCCCGTTCCCAAAGCTTATTACGATGTTCTGCTAATTGTAAAATATAGTCATTAATCGCACGGTCTCGAATTAAAATATTTGTCTGTGGGCTTTCAATTCTATAGGGCATTCCATACACCATTTCAAATGCTGATATTCCCACATCTGCTCGGGGTCGAGTTCTGAGAATCAATAGAGCCATGGGTAGGCACTTAATCCATGATAATTTGGTTTCTATCATTAATTTAATTAGGATAGTTTTGATTTCCCCATTCATCCTTTCAACTTTTCCCGAACTCTGTGGATGCCATGGTGTATGGTATTCCCACTTAATACCCAAGCTTTCTGTTAGATCTCTAACAATTTTTGACACAAAGTGTGTTCCTCTGTCCGAGTCGATTACTTCAGGTACTCCATATCGAGGTATAATGTGTTCAAGTAACACTTTAGTAACTTGGTTAGCAGTAGCCCTGGAGGTAGGAAAAGCCTCAACATAATGTGTTAAATGATCCACCATAACTAATAAATATTTATAACGCCCTGCCCTAGGTAGTTCAGTAAAATCTACTTGTATGTGTGAGAAAGGTCTGTATGCTGGGGAACGTCCTCCAAGAGGTCTTTGTCTCATGTTGTTTCGATTAACCTTTTGACAGGTCTCGCAGGCTGCCATGACTGTCTTTGCTATATTATATACGCCTATACAGGCAAACTGTTGATTGAAATGATCAACTAACGCCTGTGTTCCCCAGTGTGTTTTACTGTGTATTTTTGAAAATATTTCGAGTGCTATGCCTTTCGGCAAGACTTCTCTCCCATCTGGCAATATGTACTTCCCATCTTGTTCCTTAGCTCCCATTTGTTCTAGTTTTTCCTTTTCTGCAGACTCAAAACTCAAATTCTTATTAACAGGTACTTGTTGCATAGTCAAAATCATACTATAATTGCCTGCCACTCGTTTTGCTTCTGTATCAGCTGCATTATTTCCCCTAACTTGATAACTTGTACCTCGCTGGTGTCCCTTTATATGTACAACTGCTATTTTATTTGGCATTTTCAATGCCCCCAGAACTCTCCGAATTAATTCCGGGTGTATTAGTTCTTTTCCCTGTGAGTTAACAAAACCTCTTTCCTCCCATATTTTTCCAAAAGTGTGCACTACTCCGAACGCATAGCGTGAGTCTGTATATATAGTTCCATCCTTTCCTTTTAGTGACACTAATGCTTTCCACAATGCATACAGCTCACAGGCTTGAGCCAACCAGCTAGCACTCAGGGGGCCTGATTCTATTGTCCTAAATTCCCCTTTTTCCAACTTAACAATGGCATATCCAGATAATCGTTTACCTTTCACTATTCGTGATGACCCGTCTATAAATAATACTTCTCCACATTGTAGTTCTTCTTCTTCTAAATCTGGCCTAATGCGTGTCTGTTGTTCAATTGTTTGAAAACAATTGTGCAATAATTCATTACCTTCTCCTGGGTACAAAAATTCAGCGGGGTTAACTGCTCCAATAGTTTTCAAAGATAGTTTAGGGGATTCTATAAGTATTCCCTCATATTTTAATAATCGGCTATCTGTAAGCCATTTTTCTGCTTTTTGTTGTAACACTCCCCGGATGTTATGAGGCGCATATAAGACAACCTCTCCATTAAAGGTAATGCGATTTGTTTCCTCAAGTAATAAGGCAGCGGCCACAATGATTTGTAAACAACTCGGCCAACCCCTGCTCACAGGATCCAACAGCTTTGATAGATATGCCACCGGTTTCTTTTGTCCGGCCCATTCCTGAGTTAATACTCCGAATGCCGTACCTTCATGTATGTTAACAAATAAATGGAATGGCCGCTTTAAATCTGGTAAGCTTAAAACCGGTGCTTGGCTTAGTTCCCTTTTGAGATTGGCAAACTGCTCTTGATCTTGTGGGGTCCATTTGGGTAGTTTGTCTTTAGACAGTTGTTCATATAAGAATTTAACTTTAAAGCTGTAGTTCTCTATCCACTGCCTACAATACCCAAATAGCCCTAATGCCTGCCTAATTTGCCTCTTAGTGACAGGCATAGGTAATTCCAGAATTCCTTTAATGCGTTCTGGATCCAATATCTTCTTGCCATTAAACAAATAATGTCCCAAATACTTCACCTTTTCCTCCACAAATTGTAACTTTTCCTGTGATACCTGTAGTCCTTTTTGTGCAAGAAAGTTTAGGAGTCGAATGCTTTCTTTTCTTACATCCTCCTTATTATTCCCTGCTATGAGTAGATCATCTACATATTGTAACAACACGTTTCCCGTTTGGACCTGGTATTCCTTTAAGAGCTCTTCCAGGGCTTGTCCAAACAAATTAGGGGACTCCGTAAACCCTTGGGGAAGCACGGTCCATCTCAATTGTTGTCTACGGCCTGTCTCTATGTCCTCCCATTCAAAAGCAAAATAATCACGACATTCCTCTGCCAGTGGACAGGCCCAAAAAGCATCCTTCAAATCAATTACACTATACCAGGAATTATGGGGTCCTAGTTTACTTAACAATGTGTATGGGTTTGCTACTACAGGGAACCGGGTAATAGTTCTTTTGTTTATTTCTCTTAAATCATGTACGAGCCGATACTTCCCATTTGGTTTCTTTACAGGCAGAATGGGAGTATTAAAGGGTGACATACAAGGCTCTAAGACTCCTTTTGCCAACAATCGATCGATTTCTGGTTTTAATCCTCTCCGTCCTTCTAGGGAGATGGGATATTGTTTCACCCTCACAGGTATGTGGGGTTCGGAAATCTGGATCTTAATTGGTGGGATTTCCAGTCTACTTATTGTATCCGGAGAGTACCAGACATCGGGGTTAATTTGTTTTTGATCATCCACGGTCAAAGGATAAGTAGACACTGTTAGTTCATTATTTTTTACTTTAATTTCTAATTGCAATTCAACAATTAAATCTCGTCCTAACAGATTAAATTCTGCTTCAGGGACGAGCAAGAGTTCACCTATTCCAAATTTATTTTCAGTTTCGAATACTACATTTTTGATTTTGCTTACTTTAAAGGGTTCTCCTTTTGCCCCAATTACTTGTACTTTTTCAGGGGAAACTTTACATCCCTCAGGTATTTGCTTAATAGTTGATTTTTCAGCCCCAGTGTCTACTAAAAAGGTGAACTCTTGTTTATGGGGACCTATTCTTAATTTTATCAAGGGCTCATGATGACTCCGGTCCCCTAAGATATAGAGCCCCTGACTCTCCTATTCTGTTTTCAACATTTCCTCATCCCTGATCCTTTGTCTGCAATTCTTCTTTATATGTCCCTTCTTTCCACAGTAAAAACAATATCTCTGTTCCTTCTCTACTACTACGTTCCCTTGTTTCGTTCCAGCAGATCTGTGTTCACCAGTTCGCCCTTTGCGATCCTCTCTGACCACTGCTACCATCATTTTTACTTGTCGCTTGCTGCTCTCTTCTTCCCGCCTTACATAAACTTTCTGAGCTTCTCTCAGTAATTCATCCAGCCCTCTATTCTGCCAGTCTTCTAACTTTTCAATATTCTTTCTGATATCTTCCCATGATTTTGCCACAAACTGAGTTTTGAGGAGCGCTTGCCCTAAAGGGTCGTCTGGATTTACCCCAGAGTACAGCTGAAGGGCTTTCCTCAGTCGTTCTAGCCACTCAGTAGGGCTTTCATCTTTCTTTTGCATTTCATTAAATGCTTTATTGATATTCTGGCCACGGGGTACTGCTTCTCTAATTCCCTGAATTACTATAGTTCTCAGATCCTGCATATGAGTTCTATGTACCGGATCTTGATTATCCCAATTAGGGCTTTGGAGTGGCCATTTAATATCTGCTTGGGGTCCCTGGACATGTTGAGCATCCCACAGTCTCATTCCTGCTCGTCTAATCATATCTCTTTCCTCAGTAGTAAATAATTGACCAAGGATAGATTGCATCTCATCCCAAGTATAAAGGTTTGGTCCCAAAAATTGATCTAATCTTTCGGCCACTCCGAGTGGGTCCTCAATTAAGTTTCCCATCTCGGTTTTTTTAAAATCTCGTAGGTCAGCCGAATTTAAAGGTACGGAAATATATCCGATCACAGGTTGAGGTCCCCCCATGGGTATTTCCCTTAGAGGGTACATCTGAGCTGCCCCTTTTTGACTTCTAGTTACGCGTCTAGGAGGAGGGGGAGACTCTTGTTCCGACTCTGGTGGGGGAGTGGATGCTCTGGGGGCCTCTGGAGGGGCTGTGGGAGCAGGAGGAGGAATATAAGGAGGGGGGGTCAGAAGGGTTTCATCCAATTCTTCCTTCTTTTTCTTTAATTTAGTTTTCAGTTCATTCAATGGATAAAGTCTAGTTCCTGGTTTTTCCAGCCAGACTTCTGCATATTGACTCTCCTCTGGGTTAAGGGGTTTTTTACTATTAACCCAGAGGTTTAATTGCTGTCTTACCCAATCTTCTTCTGACCCATAGACTGGCCAAAAGACTTTTTTAAAAATCTTCTTCCCTCCCCATATCTTAGTACAATATTCTATCATCTTCTGCTTATCTTTCCCTTGGGTTCCAGGGAAATATCTCCAATTATCTAAGATATATGCCAGAGGGGTATTCTTAGGTACAGTAGGTACCCTTCCCATGGGAGCCGAAGGCTTGCTGCCCTTCGCCCCCATCTTCTGGAATATCCACAAACACACACTCAGTCACTCCCCTTGTTCCTGGCCCAGTCCCTCGCGGGAGATGGAAAACGCAGTACTTAAGGGTCCACACTCGCTTGGTTCAGTATATCGAACCTCTCATTTGTTATATTCCAGGAAACCCAATCCCGCCCGAACGGCAAACCCGCGAAAAATTTCGCAATATACTTACGCGTCCTGCGTCTTCATCCGGACTCCTGTGCACAGAATTTTATGGGATTTTACCGGTTTCTCCTTTGCTCATTATTCTAGAATTTAGGTTCGTCGGTAAGGTTGGGGTGAGCTGTTGGTCGCGGGGCCGCGAAATGTCGCAGGGCGCCTCCCCGGAGGACCAAAGCCCACCGTTCCTTATCCGAGTCACGGCACCAAGAAATTGTTATAAATTGGGACCACAACGGATCATAATCCAATTGAATTTTATTAATTATAGCAAGTAGAATATGAGCAAAGACAGCGCTGGACGACAGGGGAGTCTGCGCTCCGACAACTGCCGTACTGAACAGTTCTAACAGTCCCTTTTTATCAGTCCTCCAGTTCCGCATTCGTATCTTCAACGGAGTACTCTGCGCATGCCCCAGTTGCTTGAGGCTGAAGGCTTGAAGTCCTCCTCGGTTACCTTTAGATATCCTTTTCCATATATGGTCTTCAACTTGCTGTGCAATAATTTTTAGAATTGTTTTGCAAAAGCCCTTAGTAAGCGTCTTGCGGTTTGTAAGTAATTTTGGTGTCAACTTATGCAAGTAAAGCACTTAAGCAAAGCAATAGTTGCCCCCACCCATATGTCTGCCAGTTTTTTTAGAACATCTTGCAGATATTTCCTCAAAACTTGCAGATATTTCCTCAAAACTTGCAGATGTTTCCTCAAAACTTGCGCAAGCGGTGTCTGGTTTAATCTGCACAAGCGACCACGGTTATCTTTTCTTTTGTTGTCTAATCTTTACATCAGGCTTAGCATAAATCTTAATAAACAATACCATAGTCCCTAGTTTTTCACATAATGATAAAGGAAATAACAAGGGAAGAGAATACAACACCTCACCACCAGCCAACCAATAACTTGCCCCCCTCAGCCCAACCAAGCACCGACCCATACCTCCTCCAACCCTGCAGACTCCCCGCCCTTCCGGCTAACTCCCAGTTACATTCTGGGCATGACATGCTGTGGTATGGAATACCTCTTTGGTCAGCTTGGGTCAGGTGTCCTGTCTCTGCTTCCTCCTGGCTTCCTCTCCTCCCTGGCAGAGCATGAGGCTCACAAAGTCCTTGGCCAAACCAAAACATCACTATCAGCTCTGTTCCCCGGCCGAAAGTCAAAACACGGCACTGCACCAGCTACCAAGAAGGGGAAAAATGACTGCTACTGCTGAACCCAGGACACACGAGAACTAGAATTATGGAAGCCACCCACTCAGAGGGGGACTCTGTTACAGTATGTTGATGACCTGTTGATTGCTGCAGAAACAAAGGAAGAATGTATCCAGTGGACAGTGGAATTATTACATTTTCTGGGACTGAATGGTTATCGGGTATCCAGACAAAAGGCCCAACTAATCCAAACCTGTGTTTCCTACCTAGGATATGAAATAACAGGAGGAAGGGGAGAACTTGGAACTGCCAGAAAAGAAGCCATTTGCCAGACTCCACGACCATCGACCGTCAAGGAGCTCCGGACATTCCTGGGAATGACTGGAGGGTTCAGACCTTGGATCCATGATTATGGTGTTCTGGTAAGACCACTGTATGAACTGCTGAAGTGGTTATCTCCTTCACGTTTTTTGAAATATCAGGCCACCATTGTGGAACAGGGTGATATAGAAATTGTGGTCACTAACCTTGTGAATCCAGCATCCTTTTTGCAGGAACAATTGACAGAACCCCTAACACACGACTGCTTGAACACCATAGAGACTGTATATTTGAGCCGACCAGATTTGAAAGAAAACCCTCTGGAAGATGCTGATTCTTGGTTTACTGATGGTAGTAGCTTCATGAAAAATGGTAAACGAAAGGCAGGATATGCCATTACCACCACTTCACAGGTAATAGAAGCTAAGCCTTTACCTGCGAACACCTCTGCCCAGAAGGCAGAAATAATAGCATTAATGAGACCCCTGGAATTGGCGAAAGGTAAAAGGATAAATATCTGGACTGATTCTAAATACACATTTGGTGTGGTCCATGCACATGGTGCTATCTGGAAAGAACGAGGACTTTTGAACACACAAGGGAAACAGATTAAACATGCTACAGAAATTCTACAATTACTGGAAGCTGTTCAGCTACCTGAAGAAGTAGCTGTTATGTACTGTAAAGGACATCAACAAGGTGACTCTGATCAGGAAATCGGAAATAATTTGGCTGATTTTGAAGCCGAACGAGTAGCTGAACAATCCCAAATCATGTTCTTAATCTCTGACGGCGAAGTAACAATTGAAAAATCTAAACCTAGGTATTCAAAAGAGGATAGAAAGTTGATTGAGGATCTAAAGAGACAGGAAAATAAAGAGGGTTGGGCTCAAATACCTGATTGGCGAATTGTAATCCCCTATAACCAGCTCTGGAAGTTAGTTCAGGAAGAACATAATAAAACTCATTGGGGTAGAAACTCTTTGTATAAATATTTAGAGAAACAAATTGTAGGAAGGAATCTATACACCACAGTTCAATTAGTGACAAAACAAGGTCAGGTATGTCTTAAGAATAATCCTAAAACTCAAAATAGAAATCAACTTGGGACAATGGGGAGAGGAAGTTAACCAGGACCGCAATGGCCAACAGATTTTTCTGAATTACCAAGAAAAGGGGGTTATCGATATTTGTTGGTGCTAAAGGATACTTTTTCAGGCTGGCCAGAAGCATTCCCTTGTAGCATAAATAATGCAAGGCAGGGGATTAAAGTATTATTAAATGAAATAATACCTCGCTTTGGAGTACCAGTCGCAATTTCTTCTGACCAGGGTTCACACTAGTGCAAAATTGTCACAAGAAATTAGCAAAAAATTAGAAATTGATTGGCAACTACATGTTGCATAAAGGCCTCAGGCCAGTGGGCGAGTAGAAAAGATGAACCATGTGATTAAACAACAGATTAGTAGAATATGTCCGGAAACAAATTTCTATTGGTACCAGGCGTTACCACTGACTCTATTACGAATTCGAACTGAACTTCGGTCAAAAGAAGAGGTCAGTCCATTTGAGAGTTTGTATGGAAGACCATATCAGTCCCAGTTTAAAGGAGAAAGTCTTCAGGAAGTGGGAGAGGGCTATCTTCGATAGTTTCTGATCAATCTGGGAAAACAATTGGAGGAGATAAATGAGAGAATAATGGCGACAAGCGCAAGAGGTTTGGATTATCCGATTCACCCTTTCAGATCTGGAAACTGGGTTTATGTTAAGAATTTTTCAGGAGATCCTCTACGGGAGAATTGGAGCGGACCGTACCAGATATTACTGATGATCTTTACAGCAGTGAAGATAAAGGAACAACCTGCTTGGACATATTATTCAAGGATTAAGAAAGCACCAGAGCCTGAGAAGACATGGCAGATCGAACCTTCAGGATCCTTACACATGAAATTGCGTCGATCATTATTTGGACTCATATGATAACTGGCGCACAAGCTTGGGACCAGAATTTATACCTGAAATTAGTGCAGAATGTTACTAATCCTTTTAGTCGTAGTGATTGTTGGGTGTGTGCACAGTTGCCTAAATCAGGAGAAAGCCTAGATCTCCCATTAACTGGAGTTCCAATTCCTAACACTGTCTCATGGACAAATTTGTGGGTGAACACTAGCAATCTGTATTCGAAGGAAAGGTTAAAATTTGGAATAGTTAATCCTTGTCCAGGTAATAAATATTACACCTGTGCACAAAGATGTATTACACCAGGAACCAGGGTAGGAAATTTTGTTTGTTTAAATGCAACATATGTAGGTCACCCTTCAAATTGAAATCATACTATTAATATAGATGGTATCATACTTCAGTGATGGCCCGTTCCTAAAGGGAAAGGATGGTATGATTATGTGGAGAAAATGCTTATAAGACTCAACCCCCCAACTGGAAGGGGGCATGCACCTTAGGTGCTGTAATACCCAATTTTACTATTATCGACAGGTATCCTTCCGGCACCTGGATTAGAAGTTTTGCTAAATGGATTAAGCTAGGGTTTAACCCTATTATTGAACGGCACAGAGCATTTCATAGTTTTGTAAGGGGGCTAATTCCATCTTTGGGAGTAAGTGAAATAGAAAAGGCAATTGTAAATATCTCAGCAACCATAGAGGAAATGGAAAGTAAACTCATTGATATAATGCAGGCAGAACAGCAAGAGATAACCATCATGTCTAAAGTGGCATTACAGAACCGAATGGCTCTAGACATGTTACTGGCATCACAAGGAGGGGTTTGTTCCATAATCAATGAAAGCTGTTGTTCCTATATAGATGAAAGTGGCAGAATCAAAACAGATCTGGAGGAAATTTGGAAACAAACTAAGATATAAACCTCCTGGGGTTTTGAAGACATTGCTTTCACTCTTCATTTTCCCACCTAAATGTCCCTTTGAATCCATCCTCTATGGAGCTGCTCTCTGCTGTCCTGCAACAGAGTGAGTAGAGCACGAATGTTTGGTCTCTGCTCCCACAGGCGAAGATGCAGGACAGAAAGCTGGTGCTGGGCTTCTTCTGCAGAAAGTGAGCTTTGCAACGGTTCAGCAAGCATTGCTGTCACTCCTAGAGAACATACTGAGAATTCTCACAAGCTAAGTTGTAAGAGTTGACGTAGTTGTAAGAAAAACAGTCTAGAAGAGCAGGACACAGGGATAAGGAGTATATGTGAACTGCAGGTGTCCAGGATGGGCTACAGTTAAACTAACTGATAAGTAGGAGGATAGGAGGATTATTATGTCTCTGGTGCGAATGAACCAATTAAACTGATATGAGCATCTACTGTGTGTGCTTCAAAGGCTGCCAGAAGCGATGAAGATTGTTGGAAGATGTAATCGACCCTCAGAGACCACCACCACAATTCTGTACGCATGCGAGGAACTCTCTGGAAAATGATGCAATCCATACGTAGCCTCATGAATATATATGTATGCCCAGTGGCTATAAAAGGACGGCTTCTGTGGCAATTGAGAGACACACGTTAGGAGGAGCTATCCCCTGTGTCTCCCAACGCCACAATAAATACCTGCTTGTCAGCTTGAAAACTTTGTTGGCAAGTTTGTTCCTGGAGTTTTCTCCGAATCAATTTGGCTACCCAGATGGGACTCTCTGCTCGACTTCAGGTCCCGCTGAGGACAGGGCTCCCTTGGGCACTCGGGAATTTTTCCCGGAGGGACCCCTCGACTCATTCGGATCACTGAGGGAGCAGACAAGGACCATCTCATAAAAGATATTCTTTTCTTCTATATAGTCTGTAAGGTGCAGGGGGCATCTTGCATAAAGACTGAATTGGTAATTGGGTTAGTTTGGTAAGCGTACGCAAGGTTTGTAAGCCTTCCGTAAATCCGTTTGGTATACACCCACAAGAAGCAGGGGGCATCTTGTGGTTTGGGTCCTGCAAGACGCAGTGGGCGCCTTGTAGAAAAGGTTTTGGATTTTACGGGTATACAGCCACAAGAGAGGGGGCTTCTTGTAGTTTGGGTTCTGAAAGATGCAGGGGGTGCCTTGTGCAAATGGTTTTGGATCTTGTCGGTATTTGATTTATTTTGTGGCTTGTTACCGGGTTGCAGCCAACAGCGGAGCTAAAGGTTCTTCTTGGTGGCTGTCCTGGGTTCAGAAGTAGCAGTCATGTTTTTTTTTTTTCCTTTGTGGTAGCTGGTGCAGTGCTGTGTTTTGACTTCCAGCCTGAGAACAGTGTTGGTGAAGTTGATGTTTTCAGTTGTTGCTAAGTGGTGTTTACCCTGACCAAGGACTTTCTGAGGCTCATGCTCTGCCAGGGAGGAGGGGAAGCCGGGAGGAAGCAGAGACGGGGCGCCTGACCCGGGCTAGCCAGGGAGGTATTCCATACCACAGCACGTCATGGCCGGGGTGGGGGGTGACTGGGAGTTACCCGGAAGGACACGGGCTTCCGGGTGGAACTCGTTTTCTTGGCCGGTGGTATCGTATTCTCTTCCCTTCTTACTTTCCCTTATCATTGTTGTAGTTGATAGTAGCGGTGGTGATTTGTGTACATTGGTTGCTGGACTGTTCTTGTCTCAACCCGTGGGAGTTGCACTTTTTCGATCCTCCTCCCCGTTCCTCCGGGAGTAGGGGAGAACCCCGGTGGGGGGGGGGACACGGACCTCGATTGTTGTCAGCTCGGCACCACTCACTGGGAGTGAACGAACGAGTTACCTGACTGGGTTTAAACCACGACAGTGGCAAACACAGAGGCCAACCCAGTCTTGCCCTTGACTGTGGTAGCAGGCATTTTGTCAGCCTCAGTCCTTGCACCTTGTTGTCAATGCAGAGTTTCACCTGTTTCATCCAGTAACAAGTTGCTACTACAGCAAGGCACACACAAGTTTACATTAGCAGAGTAACTATTACAGGGTGCATCAGCATGTTGAAGATGCTGATGGTAGCAAGGGACTAGCCAAAGACATTTCTTACCAGTGGAATTCTCCCACCCACTTAATTTGTTCCATCACCTGCTTCATAACACTACCATTGTATTAGAATCTTTCCAGCTTTTGCCTTAGCATTTTCTAGCAGCTACTTCAAATTTCCATACTCTAACATTTCTTTTACAAGTGACAAATCTATACAATACAAGGTGTAGTTCCTCATTAGCAACTGGCTAGTAAATACAGGTGGCTTTATACACAAAATCACAGCCTCTAATAACAGCTACTTTACAAGCACACATATTCAGGATGTTACTTTTCAGTTGTCCCCAAGTGATGTTTTGCAATCATTCATTTTTCTCTTCCTCTATCTCATTCTGCTTGGGGTATTCACAGTCAGCTCCTGTAGCTGAGGCATCAGGTTTTTCCATTCGTCTGTCCAGCTCATGGCAAGGCTTGACAAACTTTGCAGGCAGTCGCCACGGACCTGTAGGCAGGAGGACACAAATATACTCCCTCCTCCAGGTTATCAGCTCTTGAGAAGCAGACAGGTTAAACTGCACGTTGTTAACAGTCACGGAGTTTGCTGCATCATTGCCTCTTTTTTTTTTTTTTTTTCAAAAAGTCGCTCACCCTGATTTGCACAGCTACAAACACCGGCCTGCTGGGCAGCAGCTATAAAAGCCTGCCTGCTCAGCAGCAGCTACAGCTGCTTGCCTGCTTCAGCAGCAACCATAAATACCTGCCGGCAACCGCACTTTTGCATTAACCCTTTCTTGCCCGAAATGTTAAACTGCTACGGTTAAAAACTTTTACATGAACCCAACAACAAAAAATACACAGAACACCGTCTGCCCTCAACACACACACTAGTATGGGATCCCACAAGCACATGCCACACAACTACAATATTTGAAGCACAAAATCCAGACAATCATTACTCCCACTACAGTCACCGGTACAGACCGTGGCACAAGGACCCTGTGGAGACTAACAGCAAACCAGCTCCAAGAAGCATCATTGCAGTGCAAGGTGGCAGGCTCATCCTTAGCGGGCGTCCCCGCAGAGGCTCTGCCTCCCCCACATTGTATGAGGCTTGGGCTTTTATACTGACCAAAATGCACACTCATTCCGACACAGGTGGCCAGCCTATGTTGGAAGAAGTGTCCAGCAATATCTATAAAGGTCTCCAAAGGTCGATAGAAACCTGGACATACTTATATTTACCAACTTCTAGTACATGAGTATCAGAGATACCCCTGATATATAAAAGAGACCTTCCCACCACCAGAAAATCACACAATACGTCTGTATCCCACGCTGGTCTCGCTTCCCTGGAGGTTCGGGGGGGGGTGGGGGTGCTTTTTCTGTTTGTTTGTTTGTTTGTTTGTTTTTTTACTTTAACATAAAAAAAGGTTGCTCCCTTCACTTTAAGAAAGGGTGAAAACATCCATAAAACAGATGTCCTGAGCTCAAATTTAAATTCGTTCAATCACTGACAACGGGGGTGTCCTGGAGCGGTGCTGACTCTTTCCAGGGTTTCACCCATCGAGCTGGCACCCACTACAAACTGGAATCTGTAATTTACACACATATAACCTCAACTTGTTAGTTTTACTTCCACAGGACCTTTCCAAATGCCGGTTTCCAAATCCTTGTACCGGACCAGAATACCCGGAGTTTTAGTCATATAACCTGAACCTAATGCCTGACCATGTATTATAGCAGGGGAGTCATTAAAGTCTCCTGTCAATAGCACAAAAAAATCATAACATATACAGCTTGAGTATAAGAGGATTTTAACCCATATGTGGTCACCGCTTGTCAGGCCGCCTTAACTATTTTGAGATCAAAAGCTTCCCACTCTTTAGCCCCCTGCTGTGTAGTAAACACAGGATATGCAGAGAGGCCCATTGCAGAAAATTCACCTGTAATAATCACATCTTTGATTAACCTGTGCCAACAGTGCGCAGGATTTGTGCCCCCCGATAACTCTCCCACCCGTTCCCCCTGGGAAAACAATTGGAGGAGATAAATAAGAGAATAATAGGGACAAGAGCAAGAGGTTTGGATTATCCGATTCACCCTTTCAGATCTGGAAACTGGGTTTATGTTAAGAATTTTTCAGGAGATCCTCTACAGGAGAAGTGTAGTGGACCGTACCAGATATTACTGACCACCTTTACAGCCGTGAAGATAAAGGAACAACCTGCTTGGACATATTATTCAAGGATTAAGAAAGCACCAGAGCCTGAGAAGACATGGCAGATCGAACCTTCAGGATCCTTACACATGAAATTGCGTCGATCATTATTTGGACTCATATGATAACTGGCGCACAAGCTTGGGACCAGAACTTATACCTGAAATTAGTGCAGAATGTTACTAATGTTTTTAGTCGCAGTGACTGTTGGGTGTGTGCACAATTGCCTAAATCAGGAGAAAGCCTGGATCTCCCATTAATTGGAGTTCCAATTCCTAACACTGTCTCACGGACAAATTTGTGGGTGAACACTAGCAATCTGTATTCGAAGGAAAGGTTAAAATTTGGAATAGTTAATCCTAATCAAGGTAATAAATATTACACCTGTGAACAAAGATGTATTACACCAGGAACCAGGGTAAGAAATCTTGCTTGTTTAAATGCCACAGATGTAGGTCACCCTTCAAATTGCAACCATACTATTAATATAGAGGGTATCATACTTCAGTGATGGCCCGTTCCTAAAGGGAAAGGATGGTATGATTATGTGGAGAAAATGCTTATAAGACTCTGCCCCCCAACTGGAAGGGGGCATGCACCTTAGGTGCTGTAAAACCCAATTTTACTATTATCGACAGGTATCCTTCCGGGACCTGGATTAGAAGTTTTGCTAAACGGATTAAGCTTTTGTTTAACCCTATTATTGAACGGCACAGCGCATTTCATAGTTTTGTAAGGGGGCTAATTCCATCTTTGGGAGTAAGTGAATTAGAAAAGGCAATTGTAAATATCTCAGCAACCATAGAGGAAATGGAAAGTAAACTCATTGATATAATGCAGGCAGAACAACAGGAGATAACCATCCTGTCTAAAGTGGTATTACAAAACCGGATGGCTTTAGACATGTTACTGGCATCACAAGGAGGGGTTTGTTCCATAATCAATGAAAGCTGTTGTTCCTATATAGATGAAAATAGCAGAATCAAAATAGATCTGGAGGAAATTTGGAAACAAACTAAGATATAAACCTCCTGGGGTTTTGAAGACATATGGAAAAAGTTAACTTCATGGTTACCCAATCTCTTCTGGTTGAGGCAACTGGTTGCAGGAATATTGATGTTGATTATTTTAATATTGATTACTTGTGGTATGATACAATGTTCCCTCTGGTGTTGTGAACGATCTATAATAAATTATGAAGATTGGAAAAGGAATGAAATTAATCACCAAGTAGAAACAGGAAATTATTTCAAAAAGACTTTTGATGGTAATGCCAATATACAAAATGTTGCAAAATTATTTGCAAAAGGACAGAAAAAGGGGGGAATTTGAGTAAGGGGGGCACAAAAAAAATTGAATCCAAACCTGCAGCGCTCTCTCTCGGCATAGCATTAGCTTTGCAACAGTGTCACCCGCATTGCTGTAAGTCCCTGCTTTCCCGTCTAAAAGTGCGTTTGAATCCAACCTCCGCGGCGCCAGCTCTTGGCCGGCCAGCATCAGAGTGAGTAGACCTCAAATTTTTGGCCTCTGCTCTTCACAGCCAAAGAGCCAGGAGAGAAAGCTGGTGCTAGGCCTCTTCTGCAGATAGTGAGCTTTGCAAGGGTGCCACCCGCATTGCTGTCGCTCTTCCTTTTCCTATGTACAAGTCCATTTGAATACAACCTCTGCGGCATTCGCTCTCGGCTTTGCTGCAGCACAGTAATTAGAGAATGAATGTTTGGCTTCTGCTCACACAGCCAAAAAGCCAGGACAGAAATCTGGCGCTGGGCATTTTCTGCAGACAGTGAGCTTCGCAACACTGCCACCCGCAATGATCTCGGTCTTGTCTTTCCCACCTGAACGTCAGAGTGTGTGCAACTTCTCTGATGCCCTCTCATGGCCATGCTGCAGAACAGTGAGTAGAGCATGAACGTTTTGAGTCTGCTGCCAGAGCCGAAGAGCCAGGAGAGAATAGTGGTGCTGGGCCTCTTCTGCAGACAGTGAGCTTTGCAACAGTGACACGTGCATTGCTTTCACTCTTTGCTTTCCCACCTAAAATTTTCTTTGAATCCATCCTCTGTGGAGCCTTCTGTCCGGTAGCAGAGTGCGCAGAACACGAATGTTTGGCCTCTGCTCCCACTGCCGAAGACCCAGAACAGAAAGCTGGTGCTGGGCCTCTTCTGCAGTCAATGAGCTTTGCAATGGTGCCACCCTCATTGCTGTCACACCTTGCTTTTCCACCTAAAAGCCCAATTGTGTGCAACTTCTCTGGTGCCCTCTCCCGGCGTCCTGCAGCATATTGAGTAGAGCTCCAATGTTTGGCTTCTGCTCCCACAGTGGAAGAGCCAGGACAGAAAGCTTGTGCTGGGCATCTTCTGCAGACAGTGAGCTTTACAACGGTGGCACCTGCATTGCTTTCACTCATTGCTTTCACACCAGAACTCCATTTTAGTCTAACATCTCTGGCATCCACTCAAGGCTGTCCTGCATCAGAGTGACTAGAGCACGAATGTTTGAGATCTGCTCCCACAGCCGAAGACTCAGGAGAGATATATGGTGCTGGTCCTCTTCTGCAGACAGTGAGCTTTGCAACGGGGCCGCCTGAATTGCTTTCTCTCCTCCTTTGTCCCACGTGAAAGACCATTTGAACCCAATATCTGCGGTGCTGCTCTCCACTGTCCTCCTGCCGAATGAATAGATCATGAATTTTTGGCCTCTGCTGCCACAGCTGAAGAGCCAGGACAGAAATCTG
This sequence comes from Pezoporus flaviventris, assembly GCF_033815535.1. Classification (NCBI taxonomy): domain Eukaryota; kingdom Metazoa; phylum Chordata; class Aves; order Psittaciformes; family Psittacidae; genus Pezoporus; species Pezoporus flaviventris. The sequence continues at coordinate 425,988 of NW_026892647.1, read as the reverse complement.
GTCATGGGCCTCTTCTGCAGATTTTGAGCTTCATACCGATGCCACCCAACTCACTGTTGCTCCTCGCTTTCCTACCTAAAAGACCAACTGTGTGCAACTTCTCTGGTGCCTTCTCCTCGCCGCCCTGCAGCAGTGTGAGGAGAGCACGAATGTTTGGCCTCTGCTCTCATTGACAAAGAGCCAGGAAAGAAAGAGGGTGCTGGGCCTCTTCTGAAGACAGTGAGCTTTGCAATAGTGCCCATCCCCAGGAGTGTTGGCAATGCGGGTAGAAACGTTGCAATTCTCTCTGCAGAAGACGACCAGTGCCAGCTTTCTGTCCTGTCTCTTCGGCTGTGGAAGCAGAGGCCAAGCATTCGTGCTCTACTCACTCTGCTAAAGGACAGGTGAGAGTGGGTGCAGCAGAGTTTGGATTCAAATGGACTTTTAGGTGGGAAAGGGAGGAGCGACAGCAATGCTGCTGGCACTGTTGCAAAGGTAACTGTCTGCAGAAGAGGTCCAGCACCGGCTTTGTTTCATGGTTATTTGGCTGCGGGAGCAGAGGCCAAACATTTGTGCTGTACTCACTCTGCAGCAGTACGATCGGGAGAGGGCTCGAGAGAAGTTGCAATCAATTGGATTTTTAGGTGGGAAAGCGAGGAGCAAAAGCAATTCGGGCATCACTGTATCAAAGCTCACTGTCTGCAGGAGAGGCACAGCACCAGCTTTCTGTCCTGGCTCTTCTTCTCTGAGAGCAGAGACCAAACATTCATTCTCTACTCATTCTGCTGAAGGACAGCTGACAGTGTGTGCCACAGTTTTTGTATTCAAATGTACTTTTAGGTGGGAAAGCAGGGAACTACAGTAATGCGGGTGTCGTTGAAAATCTCACTGTCAGCAGAAGTGGCCCAGCACCAGCATTCAGTCCTGTCTCTTCGGCTGTGGGAGCAGAGGCCAAAAATGCATGTTCTATGCACTCTGTTGAAGTATCAGCCAAGTGCGAGTGCTGCAGGTTTTGGATTTATATGGACTTTATGAGGGAAAAAAAGAGCAATGGGTGTGGCACCATTGCAAGTTTCAGTGTCTGCAGAAGAGGCACAGCACCCACTTCATTTCCTGGCTCTTTGGCTGTGGGAGCAAACTTTCGTGCTCTACTCACTCTGTTGCAGGATGGCCAGAAGCCGCCACCAGAAAAGTTGCACACAACTGGACTTTTAGGTGTGAAAGTGAGGAGCAACAGCAATGTGAGTGGCATGGGTACAAAGCTCAATATCTGCAGAAGAGGAGCAGGACCAGCTTTCTGTCCTGGCTATTTAGCTGTCACAGCAGAGGCCAAGAATTCATGACCTACTCACTCGGCTGCAGGACTGTCGTGAGTGGGCGCCGCAGAGGTTGGATTTAAATGGTCTTTTACTTGGATCACAGAGGAGCGACAGCAATTCGGGTGGCCCCACTGCAAAACATACTGTCTACAGAAGAGGCCCAGCACCAGATTTCTGTCCTGGCTCTTTGCCTGTGGGAGCAGAGGCCAAACATTCGAGCTCTAGTCACTCTACTGATGGACAGCCACAAATGTTGGATTGAAATGGACTTTTAGGTGGGAAATGGAGTAGTGACAGCAATGCGGGTGCCACCGTTGCAAAGCTCACTGTTGGCAGAAAAGGCCCAGCACCAGATTTCTGTCCTGTCTATTTGCCTGTGGGAGCACAGTCCAAACATTTGTGCTCTACTCTCTCTGCTCCAGTAAGGCCAGGAGAGGGCCCCAGAGAATTTGCATGCAATTGGACTTTTTTTGGCCTAGAACCAACTTTCTGTCCTGGTTCTTTGGCTGTGGGAGCAGAGGCCAAACATTTGTGCTCTACTCTCTCTGCTCCAGTAAGGCCAGGAGAGGGCCCCAGAGAATTTGCATGCAATTGGACTTTTTTTGGCCTAGAACCAACTTTCTGTCCTGGTTCTTTGCTGTGGGAGCAGAGGCCAAACATTTGTGCTCTAATCACTCTGATGGAAGAGAGCCAGGAGAGGGCAACAGGGAAATTGCACACAATTGGACTTTTATGGGGGAAAGCGAGGAGCGGCGGCAATGCGTGTGGCACTTTTCCAAATCTCCCTGTCTGCAGAAGAGGCCCAGAACCAACTTTCTGTCCTGGCTCTTCAGGTGTGGCAGCAGAGGACAAACATTCATGAGCTACTCTATCAGCTGCATGACAGTCGAGAGCGGGTGCTGCAGAGGTTGGATTCAAAGGGACTTTTACGTGGGAAAGCGAGGAGGTTCTGCAATGTGATTGGCACCCTTGCAAAGCCCACTGTCTGCAGAAGAGGTCCAGCACCACCTTACTGTCTTGGCTGTTCAGCTGTGGGAGCAGAGGCCAAACATTCGTTGTCTACTCACTCTGCTGCAGGACAGCCAGGAGAGGTCACCAGAGAAGTTGCACACAATTGCATTTTAAATGGGAAAATGAGGAGTGAAAGCAATTCGCGTAGCATGGTTCAAAGCTCACTGTCTGCAGAAGAGGCCCATCACCAGCTTTCTGTCCTGTCTCTTAGGCTGTGGGAGCAGAGAGCAAACGTTTGTGCTCTACTCACTTTGCTTCAGGACGGCCTGGAGAGGACACTGTAGATCTTTAATTCAAATGGACTTTTAGGTGGGAAAGGGAGAAGGTTCATTAATGCAGTTGGCACTGTTGCAAAGCTCACTGTTTGCAGAAGAGGTCCAGCACCACCTTGCTATCCTGGCTCATCGCCTGTGGAACAGAGGCCAAACATTTGAGCTATACTCAGTCTCCTGCAGGACAGCTGAGAGTAGGCGCCGTAGATGTTAGATGGTGTGAAAGTGAGGAGTGAAAGCAATGCAGGTGTCACCATTGCAAAGCTCACTATCTGCAGAAGAGGCCCAGTACAAGCTTTCTGTCCTGACTCTTCAGCTGTGGGAGCAGAAGCCAAACATCTTCCAGAGAAGTTGAATGCAATTGGAATTTTAGGTGTGAAAGCGAACATGGACAGCAATGTGGATGTCACCGTTGCAAACCTCACTGTTTGCAGAAGATGCCCAGCCCCAGCTTTATCTCCAGGCTGTCTGGCTGTGGGGGCAAAGGCCCAACACTCGTGTCATACGAACTCGGCTGCGGGACCGCAAAGAGCGGGCGTTGCAGATGTGGGATTCAAATGGACTTTTAGGTGGGAAAGCGAGGAGTGACAGCAATGCCAATGGTACCTTTGCAAAGCTCTCTCTCTGCAAAAGAGCCCCAGAGCTCTCTTTCTGTCCTGACTCTTCTGCTGTGGGAGCAGAAGCCAAACATTTGTGCTCTACTCACTCTGTGCAGGACAGCCGAGAGCCGGTGCCGCAGAGGTTGGATTCAAATGGACTTTTAGGTGGAAAGAGAGGAGTGACAGCAATGCGGGTGCACCTTTGCCAAGTTCACTGTCTGCAGAAGTGGCAGAGCACCAGCTTTCTGTCCTGGCTTTTCAGCTGTGGGAACAGAGACCAAGCGTTTATCCTCTATTCACACTGCTGCATGGCAACAGAGAGCTGAAGGCCTGGATGTTGGATTCAAATGCACTTTTAGGTGGGAAAGCGAGGAGTGAAAGCAATGCGGGTGGCACCGTTGTAAAGCTCACGGTCTGCAGAGGAAGTCCAGCGCCACCTTGCTGTACAGGATCTTTGGATGTGGGAGCAGAGGCCAAACATTTGCGCTATGCTCACTGCGGTGCAGAACAGCCAGATTAGGGCTCTGTATATGTTTAATTCAAATGGACTTTTCGTGGGGAATGGGAGGAGTGACTGCAAAGCGGGTTGCACCCGTGCAAAGGACACTGTCTGAAGGAGAGGCCCAAGCACCAGCTTTCTATACTGGCTCTTCGGCTGTAGGAGAAGTAGCCAAACATTTGTGATCTACTTAGCCTGCTGCTGGCCGGGTGAGATCTGTTGCCGCAGGGGTTGTATTCGAATGAACTTTTAGGTGGGAAAGAGGGGAACTACAGCAATGCATGTGGCACTGTTGCAAAGCTCACTGCCTGCGGAAGAGGCCCAGCAGCAGCTTTCTGTCCTGGCTCTTTGGCTGTGGGAGCAGATGCCAAACTTTCATGCTCTACTCATTGTGCTGCACAACTGCCAGGAGATGTCTTTGTAGATGTTTAATTGAAATAGACTTTTAGGGAGGAAAACGAGGAGTGACACCAGTGTGGGTAAAACCATTGCAAAGCTCACTGTCTGCAGAAGAGGCCCAGAGCCAGCTTTATGTCCTGCGTGTTCGGCTGAGGGAGCAGAGGCCAAACATTTGTGCTCTAATCACTCTATAGCTGGACAGCCTAGAAATGGTGCCGCAGAGGTTGGATTCAAAGGGACTTTTAGGTGGGAAAGTGGGGAACTACAGCAATGCGGGTGACATTGATCCAACTCTCACTCACTGCAGAAGAGGCTGAGCTCCATCCTTCTGTCCTGGCTCTTCGGCTGTGGCAGCAGAGGCCAAACATTCATGCTCTAGTTACTCTACTGCAGGACCGGCAGTAGAGGGCGCCTGAGAAGTTGCACACAAATAGATGTTCGGTAGGAAAGCGAGGAGCAACAGCAGTGCTGTTGGCAATGTTGCAGAACTCACTGTCTGCAGAAGAGGGCCAGCACAAGCTTTCTGTCCTGCGTCTTCGGCTGCAAGAGCAAAGGGCAAACATTCATGCTCCACTCAGTCTGCTGTACGACCGTCAGGAGAGTTGACCAGAGAAGTTGCACACAACTGGACGTTCAGGTGAGAAAGCCAGGAGGGGGAGCAATGCGGGTGGCACCATTGTAAAGTTCACTGTCTGCCAAAGAGGCCCCGCACCAGGTTTCTGTCCTGGCTCTTCTGTCTTTCTCTACTCAGTCTGCTGCAGGATGGGCTGGAGAGGGCACTAGACAAGATGCACACAATTAGACTTTAAGGTGGGAAAGTGAGGAATAACAGAAATGTGGGTGCAACCTTCTCTTGAACATTGCCAGGGATGGAGCATTCCCAACCTCCCTGGGCAACCCATTCCAGTGCCTCATGACCCTAACAGGAAAGAATTTCCTCCTTATATCCAATCTAAACTTCTCCCGTTTAGGTTTTAACACATTACCCCTTGTCCTACCACTACAGTCTGTAATGAAGAGTCTTTCTCCAGCATCCCTATAGGCCCCCTTCAGATACTGGAAGGCTGCTATGAGGTCTCCACACAGCCTTCTCTTCTCCAGGCTGAACAGCCCCAACTTCCTCAGCCTGTCTTCATACGGGAGGTGCTCCAGTCCCCTGATTATCCTCGTGGCCCTTCTCTGGACTTGTTCCAACAATTCCATGTCCTTTTTATGTTGCGGACACCAGAACTGCACACAATACTCCAGGTGAGGTCTCACAAGAGCAGAGTAGAGGGGCAGGATAACCTCCTTCAACCTGCTGGTCATGCTCCTTTTGATGCAGCCCAGGATATGGTTGGCTTTCTGGGCTGCAAGTGCACACTGCCAGCTCATGTTCATTTTCTCATCCACCAAAACCCCCAAGTTCTTCTCCGCAGGGCTGCTCTGAATCTCTTCTCTGCCTAACCTGTAGCTGTGCCTGGGATTTCTCTGACCCAGGTGCAGGACCTTGCACTTGGCATGGTTAAACCTCATGAGGTTGGCATCAGCCCACCTCAGAAGTGTGTCAAGGTCCCTCTGGATGGCATTCCTTCCCTCCAGAGTACCAAGCGAACCACACAGCTCGGTGTCATCGGCAAACTTGCTGGGGACGCAGCCAATCCCACTGTCCATGTCAACGACGAAGATGTTAAACAAGACCGGTCCCAACACCGATCCCTGAGGGACACCACTCATTACTGGTATCCAGCCGGACATTGAGACATTGACCACAACTCTTTGTGTGCGGCCATCCAGACAGTTCTTTATCCACCGAGGTGAGACTGACTGGTCTGTAATTCCCCAGGTAATCCATTTTCCCATTCTTGAAAATGGGGGTTATATTTCCCTTTTTCCAGTCATCGGGAACTTCACCTGACTGCCATGATTTCTCAAATATGATGGCCAGCGGCTTTGCCACTTCATTCGCCAGCTCCTTCAGGACCCGCGGATGGATCTCATCAGGACCCATGGACTTGTGCACCTTCAGTTTTTTAAGATGGTCTCGAACCAGATCCTCTCCTACAGTGCATGCAAGGTCTTCATTCTCACAGTCCCTGGGTCTGCCTTCCAAGACTTGGGTGGTGCGGTCAGAGATTTTGCCAGTGAAGAAAAAAGCAAAGAAGTCATTCAGAACCTCAGCCTTCTCCAAATCCTGTGCAGCCAGTTCTCCCAAGAGCTTCTTGAGGGGGCCTACATTCTCCCTAGCCTGTTTTTTATTTGCTATGTACTTGTAGAATCCCTTCCTGTTATCTTTAATACCTCTAGCTAAATTTAATTCTAACTGAGCCTTAGCTTTCCTAACTTGGTCCCTAGCGTCCCGTACAACATCCCTGTACTTTTACCATGCCACCTGTCTGTGCTTCCACTTATTATAACCCTCTTTTTTCATTTGAATTTTCCTCAGGAGCTCCTTGTCCATCCAAGGGGGGTCTCCTGGCCCTCCTGCTGCACTTCCTTCTGGTTGGGATGCAACACTCCTGAGCTTGCAGCAGGTGATCCTTGAATATCAACCAAGAGTCTTGGGCCCCCCTGCCCTCTGGGGCTGTATCCCATGGAACCTTACTAAGCAGGTTACTGAAGAGGCCAAAGTCTGCTCTTCTGAAGTCCAGGGCAATGAGCTTGCTGCACACTCTTCTCACTGTCCTAAGGATTTGAAGTCACACCACCATTGAGTGCTGCCGTACCGGCCATGCTAGAACTTCAGTATGAATTAGAGTCAAAGGCAGCCAAGTGGTATGCCACAATTGAAATTGCCAATGCATTTTTCTCAATTCCTTTGGCAGCAGAGTGCAGGCCACAGTTTGCTTTTACTTGGAGGGGTGTCCAGTTCACTTGGAATTCACTCCCCCAGGGGTGGAAACACAGCCCTACCATTTGCCACGGACTGATCCAGACTGCACTGGAACAGGGGCAAGCTCCAGAACACCTGCAATACATTGATGACATTATTGTGTGGGGCGATACAGCGGAAGAAGTCTTTGAGAAAGGGAGGAAAATAATCCAAATCCTGCTGACAGCTGGTTTTGCCATAAAACGGAGTAAGGTCAAGGGACCTGTACAGGAGATTCAATTTTGGGGAATAAAATGGCAAGATGGATGTAGACAGATCCCCACAGATGTGATCAACAAGATAACATCAATGTCTCCACCAACTATAAGAAAGAAACTCAAGCTTTCTTGGGTGCAGCGGGGTTCTGGAGAATGCACATCCCAAATTACAGTTTGATTGTAAGCCGTCTTGTCCTGGGTTCAGCAGTAGCAGTCATGTTTCTCCTTTGTGTTAGCTGGTGCAGTGCTGTGTTTTGACTTCCAGCCTGGGAACAGTGTTGGTGATACCGATGTTTTCGGTTGTTGCTAAGTGATGTTTACCCTGACCAAGGACTTTGTGAGGCTCATGCTCTGCCAGGGAGGAGGGGAAGCCGTGAGGAAGCAGAGACAGGATGCCTGACCCAGGCTAGCCAAAGAGGTATTCCATTCCACAGCGCATCATGCCCGGGGTGGGGGGTAACTTGGAGTTACCCGGAGGGACACGGGCTTCCGGGTGGGACTCGTTTCTTGGCCGGTGGTATTGTATTCTCTTCCCTTGTTATTTTCTCTTCTCATTGTTGTCGTTGGTGATAGCGGTGGTGATTTGTGTTGTACATTGGTTGCTGGACTGTTCTTGTCAACCCGCTGGAGTTGCACTCTCTGGGAGCGGGGAAGGGGAGAGCCCCGGGGGGGGGGGGGCTCGACTGCGCTCAGCCCAGCACCACTCCCTGGGAGTGAGTGAACAAGCTGTCTGGCTAGGGTTTAAACCATGACAGTTCTTTTTTTTTACCGGGTGGTGAATACACTTCATCTTGCTTCACCCTTCATCTTGCTCCACCTATCATTGTTGTCGTTGGTGGTAGCAGTGGTGATTTGTGTTGTACATTGGTTGCTGGACTGTTCTTGTCTCAACCTGTAGGAGTTGCACCCTTTCGATCCTCCTCCCCGTTCCTCCGGGAGAGAGGAAGGGGAGAGCCCCGGGGGGGGGGGCCCTCCATTGCTCTCAGCACAGCACCACTCACTGGAAGTGAGTAAACAAGATGTCTGGCTAGGGTTTAAACCACAACAGTTCTTTTGGCACCCAACATGGTACACAAGAGGTTGAGATAATGACAGACCTGACTGGATTAATAGACACCCATCACAATGCTGATTTATTGGCTCTCAAGGTTGTTCCTCTTGATCTCACAGTTTCAGTATATCATATCTTACGTCCATCCGGTATTTGCTGTATTAGCGTTTTTCAAGTGTGGGGCTTGGGCTAAGGTTTTTGTCTCATTGTACTTTATGGTAATGACTTGTAAAACAATAGAATCATTGATCATGAAACTGATCCTGCTTATGTTCCCAGTGTGGTCACCACCTTTATACTTTGGGAGGTATATAATAGAAGTGCTTAGCAATTACACATCTTTTTTCTCCTTCTCAGGTGCTCAACCTGTGAAGGAGACATTCTTTTACCCTCCCAGTCGTCCCCCCAGACCATTTACATTTGAGAGTTTTGAATTTTTTGAATGGCCTTTTAATGCTGTTGAGACTTGTTTGCTGATCGTGATGGGAATCACCATGGTGGATGGTGGTATGTTTTTGTTTTTGTTTTTTTGTTGTTTTTTTTGTTTTTTTTTTTTACTTTAATGTAAAAAAGATTGCTCCCTTCACTTTAAGAAGGACTGAAAACATCCATAAAAACAGAAGTCCTAAGCTGAAATTTCAATAATTCAATCACTGACAAGGGGGGGTTGTCCTGGAGTGGTTCTGGCTCTTTCCAGGGTTTCACCCATCGAGCTGGCACCCACCGCAGACCAGAATCTGTAATTATACACATATAACCTCGACCAGTTACTTTTACTTCTGCAGGACCTTTCCAAATGCCGGTTTCCAAATCCTTATACTGGACCAGAATACCCGGAGTTTTAGTCATATAACCTGAACCTAATGCCTGACCATGTATTATGGCAGGGGGATCATTAAAGTCAATCTCAAAAAATTCATAACAGATACAGCTTTCTGTATCCTTGCTACCGGTGTAAGTCCTTCGTCCCCTGTTTTTTGTTTTTCCAATAGTTGTTTCAAAGTTTGATGTGTTCGTTCAATAATAGCTTGTCCTGCAGGAGAATTGTGTCAGTAGTAACATGGACATATTTCAATTTCCCAAAAGTGGGTACATGAGACACATCCATTTGCCAAAGCTGAAGAGGCTGGAGGCCTCGAGGGTTGACTCCAAGGCCTATACCTACTGCTTGGCCTTGACAATTGGGGCAAGATTAGTGATTTTTGTCATGATGTGATCTAAGGCCTCATACTGAGCTTTTGATAGAACTCTGTTTTGTTCTGCCTTTGACTCACCCTTTAAAAGGGGCATGAGATCGGTCAGATCATTATTTGAGATTTGAGCTATTTTCGAATTTTCAGGGATGTTGACCGGAGGAGCATGCGTCTGCACCATGATCCCAATATTTCCAGTATAGTCAGCATCAATTACACCGGGTAATACAAAGATTCCTTTCCTTGATGTTGATGATCGTCCCAGTAGCAAAGCACATAACCCATGACCAAGATACCCATTTTATTTAGATGGAACACAATGAACAGAAGTATCAGTTATGGTAAAATCGATTGCTGTTGCCATGTCCACTCCGGCACTCCCTGCAGTGGCGGAAGGGATGCAGTCCAAACACCCTTATTTTGTGTTGTCGCGCGGGGTGGCATCGCACTCACATTCAAGTTTCCCAATGGGGTTCTGTGTTTTTTAAACTTTGAATGACATTCAATTGTTTTGTGGCCAAATTTGTCACATTTAATACATTTGTCTGCAAAATCAGTAACACCACACTGAGGGGGTCGGGTTGCTGAACTGATTTTCTTTACAGTACACTGCTTTTTAAAATGTCCCATCCGTCCACAATTATAACATCTCATACCTTTAGTACCCCCAAGATCACCCTGACCTTGTTGTAGAAGGGGTTTAACAGCAGCGGCGAAGGCAGTAGCCATGTATCCAGCCTTTTCCTCTGCTGTGCCCACTTTAGAACATGCATCCATCATTTCTTGAAGACCAGCAGATTTTGGCAAAACCTGCAAAATACGCTTACAAGCTGGGTTAGCATTTTCCATAGCCAGAGACATAAGCATCGATTCTTTAGCATTAGATGCCAGATCAATATTATTTTCAATAGCCTCTGTCAATCTGTCAATAAATTGCATATAGGGCTCAGTAGGTCCCTGCTTTACTGATGTATATGGAGGATTAGGCTTTCCTGCTTCCGGCACAGCTTTCAGAGCAGCTAAAGCCAATTGCTGTGCTTGCTGTAAAACTTCAATTTTCATACGAGCTTGTACTCCACCAGGGTGAAATTGTCCTTTTCCCAATAACATTTCAGATAAAACACCGTGCAAAGGGTGATGAGGATTACACTCTAAATTCTCATCTGCAGCCCTTGCAGCAAGCTCCTCAAACCCACTTTTAAAATGTAGGAGCTGTGAAGGAGTTAATAAAATTGCAGCCACTCTGAGACAATCATTTGGAGTTAGAACATTACTAGAAAAGAAAGCAGATAACATTTGCTGTGTATATGAGGAAGACAATCCATACTGAGTAATTGCTGCCTTAATTTCTTTCATAGCTTTCCAGTCCATAGGAGTCCAGACAGACTGTCCCTGAGAATTTATAATAACAGGGAATGCAGTAGGAACATCTATTGGTAAAATAGTACCGTCTATAATTGCATCCTGAATGCAGCCTCGCCATCTCATGGCACTCGGATTAGCTTTATTAGATGTAGGAGTCGGTGGTAAGGGCACATCACACAGACTGATCTTATCTGTTTTTTCCGGTTTTTCCGTTTTTTCTGGGGCCTGCTCCCTCTCCTCCCCCAATTTGTCCAGACGGTCCCGCAAGTCCTGCAATTGTTTATCTAAGGATTTTGTCCATTGCCCCCAGTTCCACTCATTTTGCAGCTCCAGTGGGAGCGATGCAAGCGGTGGTGTAGGTGGCGGAAGTGGGCATTTATTCGGAGTTACACTCTCCTCCTTAGGAGACTGCCACCCCTGCAAAAATTCTTGGAGATTAAGTTTAGGGGCAGTAGCAGCACGAAAAGGGTTAACATCAGTTTGTTTCGGTTGCTCAGTAGCCGCTACTGGCTCCTGAGTATCAGCTGGAGCTACCGCCGGTAAAGGCGTTGTCGACACAGGATAGGGGAAAGGCGCAGGGTCCTCAAACTCGCATACTGTACTGTGCGCCGGTTTTTGACCAGACTGTTTTATGCCCGAAACAGACGACACTACCATGGCTGTAGCACCAGGTGCTGAATCTAATGTAGGTGCCGAGCCCTGCTGTTGTGAAGGCGAGTCAGAGGGAGCTGCAAAAACGGATTTTGCTGCCTGTTTCTCAGCCTTCATTGCGGCTAGAGTCCCTTTTAGTAATAACCAGGGGGCAGCAAGAGACTTCGCCTCCTTAAACCCACAAGTAACTTGATCCCACAGGCGTGCCCCATTTTTTTTCCAAGTCCCGAGATCAAAAGCTTCATTAACCCCCTTGATCAGCTCTTTTTCTTTACTCCAGAGCAACAATCTTTTTAACAGGTTGTCCTGGGTTCAGCAGTAGCAGTCATGTTTTTCCTTTGTGTTAACTGGTGCAGTGCTGTGTTTTGACTTCTAGCTTGAGAACAGTGTTGGTGAAGCCGATGTTGTCGGTTGTTGCTAAGTGATGTTTACCCTGACCAAGGACTCTGTGAGGCTCATGCTCTGCCAGGGAGGAGGGGAAGCTGTGAGGAAGCAGAAACGGGGCGCCTGACCCGGGCTAGCCGGGGAGGTATTCCATACCACAGCACGTCATGCCCGGGGTGGGGGGTAACTGGGAGTTACCCGGAAGGACAGGAGCTTCCGGGGGGAACTCGTTTTCTTGGCCGGTGGTATCGTATTCTCTTCCCTTGTTATTTTCCCTTATCATTGTTTTAGCTGATAGTAGCGGTGGTGATTTGTTGCTGGACTGTTCTTGTCTCAACCCGTAGGAGTTGCACTCTCTCGATCCTCCTCCCCGTTCCTCCGGGAGCGGGGAAGGGGAGAGCCCCGGTGCAGGGGGGGGGGAGACGGACACGGACCTTGATTGTTGTCAGTTCGGCACCACTCACTGGGAGTGAGTGAACAAGTTACCTGACTGGGTTTAAACCACGACAGTTCTTTTTGGCGCCCAACGTGGGGCACGAGGGGTTGAGATAAGAACAGATCTGACTGGATTGATAGTCACTCGTCACAATGCTGATTTATTGGCTCTCAAGGTTTTTCCTCTTGATCTCACAGTTTCAGTATACCATATCTTACGTCCATCCGGTATTGGCTGTATTAGTGTTTTTCAAGTGTGGGGCTTGGGCTAAGGTTTTTATCCCATTGTACTTTATGGTAATGACTTGTAATACAATAGAATCATTGATCATGAAACTGATCTGGTTTATGTTCCCAGTGTGGTCACCACCTTTATACTTTGGGAGGTATATGATGGAGGTGCTTAGCAATTACACATCTTTTTTCTCCTTCTCAGGTGCTCAACCTGTGAAGGAGACATCCTTTTACCCTCCTAGTCGTGCCCCCAGACCATTTACATTTGAGAGTTTTGAATTTTTTGAATGGCCTTTTAATGCTGTTGAGACTTGTTTGCTGATGGTGATGGGAATGACCATGCTAACACGCATACAGAGTGTGTTTTGCCCACTACTGATTTCAAGAGTTAAGCAGATTCAGGTTTGGGTCTTGTCTGGGGTCAAAAGACGATGTAGGAGGACCGAGAGATTTTCCCCGAGGCTGGACAGCCATGAGTGGCAGGGTGTGTGGGATAGTATGGGCAAGTATCTAGGTCAGTGGGCCCCTCCAGTATTTTGGAATTTCACTACCAAACAACTGCAAAATCCAGAAGAATTAGTAAAACACTTGCATGAGGTGTGTGGTCATTCTGGCCATACCAGAGATGGACAAATCACGGCAACGTGCTGGGGCTTGGCCTATGCTTACAGGGCCTTGTTCAACACTATCCAGCACCTTCAAAAGGAAAAGAATATCGGCGGATTTGAGGGCAAAGCGACAGTCGCTACTCAAACTTTGGCTGCAATGAACTGCGCAGCTACCCCAGTGGCAAGTACAGCAGCTGCTCAAACTTCAACTGCAACAGACAGCGCGGTTACCCCAGCTCCAAGCACGGTAGCTACACCACCCCCAGCAACAAGTACAGTCGCTACTCAAACCACAGTGATAATCACTGCAGCCAAACCAGAGGACCAATTCGTACCAATATCAGTTGCCCCTGTACGCAAGAGAACAAGCAAAAAGGAGGCAAAAAGGGTGAAGCGAGATGAAGAACCAATGAATTCACCACCCGGTCCAGAATCTGATCAGGAGTCATCATCACATGACGAAGAAGAAGAAGAAGAGGTAACTTCTCGATCTCGGACCTCAACCGAGCTGCGGAATATGCGAAAAGATTTTACCCGTCAACCAGGGGAGCACATCATCACCTGGTTACTCCGATGCTGGGACAATGGGGCCGATGGTCACGAACTAGAAGGTACAGAAGCCAAGCAGCTGGGATCACTTGCTAGAGAAGGGGGAATTGACAAAGCAATTGCAAGAGAGAAAAAGTCCCTCAGCCTTTGGAGGAGGCTCTTGGCAGCTGTGAAAGAAAGGTTTCCGTACAAGGACGATGTTACGAGTTGTTCGGCCAAGTGGACTACTATAGACAAAGGCATCCAGTCTCTGAGGGAATCGGCCATCGTAGAGATGATCTATCACATCAAGCCGAATAACGGGGATACACCTATAGATCCAGATGAAGTTGAATGTACACGACCCATGTGGCGAAAACTTACACGGAATGCACCGTCATCATATGCCCATTCATTGGCAACAGTGACCTGGAATGACATAGTACCGCTAACAGTGGATGAAATGGTTCATAAACTCCGAGAGTTCGAAGACAATCTCACTCCTTCCATCATCTCAGCTGTGAAAAAACTGTCCCAGGACCTTGACAAATTGAGGGACGATGTATCTGATTTATCCAGCTCCTCACGTGTACCAACACACGTCTCAGCTTTTAACAAAAGACGTCCTATTGTTCGAGAGAGGAGATACAGAAGGTATACGCCACGGGGTACCCTATGGTTTTACCTGCTGGATCACGGAGAAGACATGACAAAATGGGATGGAAAACCTACTTCAGCTCTGGAGGAACGGGTGAGTGAACTGAAGAGGGGAGCAAGGGCCAAGACTGATCGTCCCATGAGAGCTACGGCTTCAGTCTCTGGTGAGCAGTTTCCCAGATGGAGTGGAAGAGCTGATTTTACTCCAGCTCCTGTGATAACGAAGAATAATCCCTTTCAACACGACTTAAGTGTCCAATGCTGTGACGACCATTAGAGGGGCCCTGCCTCCAGCCAGGTGGAGGTAGGGGACAATCGGATTTACTGGACTGTTTGGATCAGATGGCCTGGCACATCAGTCCCACAGAAGTATAAGGCTCTAGTAGATACCGGTGCACAGTGTACCCTGATGCCATCAAGCTGTCAAGGAGTGGAACCCATCTATATTTCTGGAGTAACAGGAGGATCCCAAGAGTTGACTGTGCTGGAGGCTGAAATCAGCCTGACTGGGAGGGAGTGGCAAAAGCACCCTATTGTGACTGGTCCAGAGGCTCCATGCATCCTCGGCATAGACTACCTCAAGAGAGGGTACTTCAAAGACCCAAAAGGGTACCGGTGGGCTTTTGGTATTGCTGCTTTGGAGACTGAGGAAATTGAGCAGCTGTCCACCTTGCCTGGTCTCTCAGAAGATCCCTCTGCTGTGGGGTTGCTGAAAGTTGAAGAACAACAAGTGCCAATTGCGACCACAACAGTGCACCGGCGGCAATATCGCACCAACCGAGACTCCCTGATTCCCATCCATCAGCTGATCCGTAGACTGGAGAGTCAGGGGGTGATCAGCAGGACCCGCTCACCCTTCAATAGCCCCATATGGCCAGTGCGAAAGTCTAATGGAGAATGGAGACTAACAGTAGACTATCGTGGCCTGAATGAAGTCACACCACCATTGAGTGCTGCCGTACTGGACATGCTAGAACTTCAGTATGAACTAGAGTCAAAGGCAGCCAAGTGGTATGCCACGATTGATATTGCCAATGCATTTTTCTCCATTCCTTTGGCAGCAGAGTGCAGGCCACAGTTTGCTTTTACTTGGAGGGGTGTCCAGTTCACTTGGAACCGACTGCCCCAGGGGTGGAAACACAGCCCTACCATTTGCCATGGACTGATCCAGACTGCACTGGAACAGGGGCAAGCTCCAGAACACCTGCAATACATTGATGACATTATTGTGTGGGGCGATACAGCGGAAGAAGTCTTTGAGAAAGGGAGGAAAATAATCCAAATCCTGCTGAAAGCCGGTTTTGCCATAAAACGGAGTAAGGTCAAGGGACCTGCACAGGAGATTCAATTTTTGGGAATAAAATGGCAAGATGGACGTAGACAGATCCCCACAGATGTGATCAACAAGATAACAGCAATGTCTCCACCAACTAATAAGAAAGAAACGCAAGCTTTCTTGGGTGCAGTGGGGTTCTGGAGAATGCACATCCCAAATTACAGTTCGATTGTAAGCCCTCTCTATCATGTGACCCGGAAGAAGAATGATTTTAAATGGGGCCCTGAGCAGCAACAAGCCTTTGAGCAAATTAAACGTGAGATAGTTCATGCAGTAGCCCTTGGACCAGTCCGGACCGGGCCAGATGTAAAAAATGTACTGTACACTGCAGCTGGGGAGAACGGTCCTACCTGGAGCCTCTGGCAGAAAGCTCCAGGGGAGACTCGAGGTCGACCCCTCGGCTTTTGGAGTCGGGGATACAAAGGATCTGAGGCCAGCTATACCCCAACTGAGAAAGAGATACTGGCAGCCTATGAAGGGGTTCGAGCTGCTTCGGAAGTGATTGGCACTGAAGCACAGCTCCTCCTGGCACCCCGGCTGCCCGTGCTGGGCTGGATGTTCAAAGGCAGGGTCTCCTCTACACATCATGCAACTGATGCTACATGGAGTAAATGGGCTACACTAATTACACAACGAACTCGAATAGGAAATCCCAGTCGTCCAGGCATTCTAGAAGTCATCATGGACTGGCCAGAGGGCAAAGATTTCGGAATGTCACCAGAGGAGGAGGTGGTGCGTGCTTGTCCTGGGTTCAGCAGTAGCAGTCATTTTTCCCCTTCTTGGTAGCTGGTGTAGTGCAGTGTTTTGACTTTCAGCTCGGGAACAGAGCTGATAGCGATGTTTTGGTTTGGCCAAGGACTTTGTGAGCCTCATGCTCTGCCAGGGGGGAGGGGAAGCCAGGAGGAAGCAGAGACAGGACACCTGACCCAAACTGACCAAAGAGGTATTCCATACCACAGCACGTCATGCCCAGGATGTAACTGGGAGTTAGCCGGAAGGGCTGGGAGACTGCAGGGTTGGAGGAGGTATCGGTCGGAGCTTGGTCGGGCTTGGGGGCTGAGTTATCGGTCAGCTGGTGCTGAGGTGTTGTATTCTCTTCCCTTGTTATTTCCTTTATCATTATTATCATTGGTGGTAGCAGTAGTGATCTGTGTTATACCTTAGTTACTAAACTGCTCTTATCTCAACCCGTGGGAGTTGCATTCTTTTCGATTCTCCTCTCCATCCCTCCGAGATCAGGGGGAGGGCAAGAAAGGGGGAGGAAGTGAGCAAACGAATTACCTGACTGGGTTTAAACCACGACAGTTCTTTTTGGCGCCCAACGTGGGGCACGAGGGGTTGAGATAACGACAGATCTGTCCGGATTAATAGTCACTCGTCACAATGACGATTTATTGGCCCTCAGAGTTGTTTCTCTTGATCTCACAGCTTCAGAATGTTGTAACTTACGTAGAGCCGGTATTTGCTGTGTTAGTGTTTATCAAGTGTGGGGCCTGGGCTAAGGTTCTTGTCTCACTGTGCTTTATGGCAATGGCTTGTAATACGGGCGGGCTCCAGCAGCAGGGCGGGACGGACGTGGCCGTGGACTTGTACCTGGCCGTCCGGCTGCTCTTCACCGTCGTGGCCCTCACCCTACTCTCCATCTTCGTGACGCTGCGGGGAGCCGAGGGGGAGCGGCCCCGGGAGCCGGCGGCAGCCGAACCGGCCGGGGAGAGCGGCCCCGGGCACCAAGCGGCGGCGGGAGCGGGGCCGGAGGCCGCGAGGGGACGGCTGCCGGTGGAGGAGGTCGGGGCGGTCGAGGAGAGGAAGGAGGCGGCTGCCGAGCAGCGGGATAAGGCGGCGGAGGAGCCGAGCCCCGCGGAAGACCCGAGCCCCGCGGAGGAGCCGAGCCCCGCGGCCGAGCCCAGCCCCGCGACGGCCGAGAGCATTCCCCGGCAGCCACCCGCCGAGCCCCAGGAGGATGCAGGAGACCACGCAGCATTTCCCAGCAAGGCAGAGGAGGAAGAGCTGGACTCAGGAAAAGAGAAGCTGGTGGTGGGAGAGCCGGCAAGCACAGCAGCTACACCAGCCCCAGTGACAAGTACAGCAGCATCGTTTGAGAGTTCTGAAGGCTCTGAATGGCCTTTGGGTATCCCTGGGACCTGCCTGCTGATTGTGATGGGGATCGGCATGTTGGCACACACACAGACTGTGTTCTACCCACAACCATTTTGTCTGATCTCAAAAGTTAAGCAGAGTCAGGTTTGGGTCTTGTCTGGGGTTAGACAACAATATAGGGGGACCAAAAGATTTTCTCCAAGGCTGGACAGTCATGAGTGGCAGGGTGTGTGGGACAGTATGGGCAAGTATCTAGTCCACTGGGCCCCTCCAGTGCTTTGGAAGCATTGGAGATGGAAGGCAGCTGCATGGAGTCCCCAGCAACAAGCTGCAGAAACTGCTAAAGGGGACAGTGAATTATTTTAAGCCTGGTGGGCCCATGGCACTTCACGCCACCAGAGCAGAGATGCAACATAGAGATGGACTCATGATCGAGGGGTGGACTTAGCAATGGACACTATTGCCCAGGTTATTCACAAGTGTGAACACTGCACACAGTCTCTCCTGCTCTGGAAGACTGTTACAAGAGGTGGAGCCTGACATCATGGACCAGATGGACTCAGCAGCTTTATAGGGACTGGTCCATGCACTAAGATAAGAGTGATGGTATATTGAAAATGTGGGATCTGAGCATGATGTGAATGGTATGGAATAAGGGGTGGATAATGTCCTGGGTTCAGCAGTAGCAGTCATTTTTCCCCTTCTTGGTAGCTGGTGTAGTGCAGTGTTTTGACTTTCAGCTCGGGAACAGAGCTGATAGCGATGTTTTGGTTTGGCCAAGGACTTTGTGAGCCTCATGCTCTGCCAGGGGGGAGGGGAAGCCAGGAGGAAGCAGAGACAGGACACCTGACCCAAACTGACCAAAGAGGTATTCCATACCACAGCACGTCATGCCCAGGATGTAACTGGGAGTTAGCCGGAAGGGCTGGGAGACTGCAGGGTTGGAGGAGGTATCGGTCGGAGCTTGGTCGGGCTTGGGGGCTGAGTTATCGGTCAGCTGGTGCTGAGGTGTTGTATTCTCTTCCCTTGTTATTTCCTTTATCATTATTATCATTGGTGGTAGCAGTAGTGATCTGTGTTATACCTTAGTTACTAAACTGCTCTTATCTCAACCCGTGGGAGTTGCATTCTTTTCGATTCTCCTCTCCATCCCTCCGAGATCAGGGGGAGGGCAAGAAAGGGGGAGGAAGTGAGCAAACGAATTACCTGACTGGGTTTAAACCACGACAGTGCTGAAGAGGCCCCACCATATAAAAAATTTGTCAGAAAGTGAAAAGCAGTATGCCTTGTTTACTGATGGCTCTTGCCGTATTGTGGGAAAGCATCGGAGATGGAAGGCAGCTGTATGGAGTCCTGGACGACAAGTTGCAGAAACTGCTGAAGGAGAGGGTGAATCGAGTCAATTTGCCAAGGTGAAAGCCATCCAGCTGGCCCTGGACATTGCTGAACGAGAAAAGTGGCCAGTACTTTATCTCTATACTGACTCATGGATGGTGGCAAATGCCCTGTGGGGGTGGTTGAAGCAATGGAAGCAGAGCAACTGGCAACGCAGAGGTAAACCCATCTGGGCTGCTGCACTGTGGAAAGATATTGCTGCCCGGGTGCAGAACCTGGTGGTGAA
Source organism: Pezoporus flaviventris (assembly GCF_033815535.1). Taxonomy (NCBI): domain Eukaryota; kingdom Metazoa; phylum Chordata; class Aves; order Psittaciformes; family Psittacidae; genus Pezoporus; species Pezoporus flaviventris. The sequence continues at coordinate 406,681 of NW_026892647.1, read as the reverse complement.
GGTACGTCATGTAGATGCCCATGTACCCAAGAGTCGGGCCACTGAGGAACACCAGAACAACCAACAAGTGGATAAAGCGGCTAAGATTGAAGTGGCTCAGATGGACTTAGATTGGCAACATAAAGGTGAATTATTTTTGGCCCGGTGGGCCCATGACACTTCAGGCCATCAGGGCAGAGATGCAACATATAGATGGGCCCGTGACCGAGGGGTGGACTTAACAATGGACACTATTGCCCAGGTTATTCATGAGTGTGAAACATGTGCTGCAATTAAACAAGCCAAGCGGTTAAAGCCTCTTTGGTATGGAGGACGATGGTTGAAGTATAAATATGGGGAGGCCTGGCAGATTGACTATATCACACTGCCACCAACCCGCCAAGGCAAGCGCCATGTGCTTACCATGGTGGAAGCAACCACCGGGTGGCTGGAAACATACGCTGTGCCCCATGCCACTGCCCGGAACACTATCCTGGGCCTTGAGAAACAGATTTTGTGGTGACACGGCACCCCAGAGAGAATTGAGTCAGACAATGGGACTCATTTCCGGAATAACCTTATAGATATCTGGGCCAAAGAGCATGGCATTGAGTGGGTATATCACATCCCCTACCATGCACCAGCCTCTGGGAAAATCGAACGGTACAATGGGCTGTTAAAAACTACACTGAGAGCGATGGGTGGGGGAACTTTCAAGCATTGGGATACACATTTACCAAAGGCCACCTGGTTGGTCAACACCAGAGGATCTGCCAACAGGGCTGGCCCAGCCCAGTCAGAACTTTTACATATTGTCAAGGGGGACAAAGTTCCCCTGGTGCATATGAAGAATTTGCTGGGGAAGACTGTAAGCGGCGAGAAGCAGACAGGCCAACCCAGTATGGGTGATAAGCAACTTCTCTTTTCTTTGTGACGCAGTTCACACATATATAGGAGTGGTATTCAGCCACTCCTTCTTGGCATAACAGTTTTAGTTAGCCCCCACAGCTTCCTCCACATTCTCCTCCCAGGTCCGGTCTCCGGCCACCTGTGGGGGCCACCCCCTGCCTTGCTTGCACAGTCCTCCAGAACTCTATGGTTCTGCTCTTAGAGTCATTCTGCAACAATTCCCCCCTTTTTCTTTGTGCAAGCAAGGCATTATGGGTTATTCTGTTCACCTGTTTTATCACACAACTATAATCATCGTAGCTATTAGACTTGTTTAATCTAACAATGATACATAAGTGCAATACTTTAAACAGCAGTGTTTGACTCAACCTGTAATGCCCCGTGAAGACAACAATCTAATTATTCTTAGGATATTGCTCATTTACTATTGCTGGGTAAGCTAAGCCAGGGTTCTCAGCTGTGCGTGCATCGAATTAGCATAATCGGAGAGACTCATACAACACATTCCATCAAACTCTTCACATCCATGTCCCTGTTCCAACAACAAAAGGTTCTGCAGTGTTGCATGTCTTACAGAGTCAACATTAAAACAAATCAGAAATTGCCTTCGATGTAGAATTGTCTGCTTAGCAACTCAGCAACCCAGTCTGCTTAGTTGAGCCAAGGCTCTGGCTGAAGCACTTACAGTGATTTGGCATATTATGATTGGATACATGTTTTGAAGACCCTTAGTGACTAACATATAATTGGTTAAACACAGGTGTGAGAACTCAACCTTGAAAGCTTGCCAACAGTCCACAGTCCTCATTAACTTGGTGAATTCCAGCCTCTTATCTTGCTTGCTTAAGCTTCTTCAGGCCTCTCATGGCCTTGCTGTATCTTTCAGGACTATTCAAAGCCTATGTACCAATTATGCATTCTCCTGTGAGAACACTGTCTCCACATCTTCCCCCTTTTGTTTTATCCAGTAACAAGTCGCTACTACAGCAAGGCACACACACATTTACATTAGCAGAGTAACTATTACAGGGTGCAGCAGCATGTTGAAGATGCTGATGGCAGTGAAGGACTAGCCAAAGAAATTTCTTACCAGTGGAATTCTCCCCCCCTCTTAATTTGTTCCATCACCTGCTTTATAACACTACCATTGTATTAAAATTTTTCTAGCTTTTGCCTTAGCATTTTCTAGCAGCTACTGCAAACTTCCATACTCTAACATCTCTTTTACAAGTGACAAATCTATACAATACAAGGTGCAGTTTCTTATTAGCAACTAGCTAGTAAATACAGGTGGTTTTATACACAAAATCACAACCTCTAATAATAGCTATTTTACAAGCACACATATTCAGGATGTTACTTTTCAGTTGTCCCCCAAGTGATGTTTTGCAGTTATTTGTTCTTTCTCTTCCGCCATCTCATTCTGCTTGGGGTATTCACGGTCAGCTCCTGTAGCTGAGGCATCAGGTTTATCCATTCGTCTGTCCAGCTCATGGCAGGGCTTGACAAACTTTGCAGGCAGTCACCATGGACCTGTAGGCAGGAGGACACAAATATACCCCCTCCCCCAGGTTATCAGTTCTTCAGAAGTAGACAGGTTAAAGTTAAATGTAACATCATTACTCTCTCTCTCCCCCCCTCTTTTTTTTTTTTTTTTTTTTTAGACCCTGCAAAAGCCATCATTACTCCCACTACAGTCCCACGTACAGACCGTGGCACAAGGACCCTGTGGAGACTAACAGGAAACCAGCTCCGAGAAGCATCATTGCAGTGTGAGGTGGCAGGCTCAACCTTAGCGGGCGTCCCCGCAGAGGCTCTGCCTCCCCCACATCGTATGAGGCTTGGGCTTTTATACTGACGAAAATGCACACTCATTCCAACACAGGTGGCCAGCCTGTGCTGGAAGAAGTGGCCAGCAGTTATCTACAGAGGTCTCCAAGGGTTGATAGAAACCTGGACATACTTGTATTTACCAACTTCTAATACATGAGTATCACAGAGAAACTGTATGGGCTCCCCCTGTCAATTGCAAGAAAAAATCATAACATATACAGCTTGAGTATAAGAGGATTTTAACCCATACGTGGTCACTGTTTGTCAGGCCTCCTTAACTATTTTGAGATCAAGAGCTTCCCACTCTTTAGCCCCCTGCTGTGTAGTAAACACAGGATATGCAGAAATGCCCATTGCAGAAAATTCCCCAGTAATGTTCACATCTTTGGTTACCCATTGTTACAACTGAGCGTCTCCAGGGCCAGTAAGTCTGAGCAGACCGACATGGGAGACGAAGAGTCAGGGTCTGGAAGCAGAGGATATAAATCTGGCTCGGATTCAGGGGATTCGGGGGCTGATCCTGCGCTGAACTCAGGGTCTCCGTTGCTCGCAGCTGTGTCTTTCTTATCAGATGTCTCTCATTCGGTATGTAGCCATCTGCAGACCTGGCTCCTCCGTGACTGAGTTAAAATTTTTTCATTCTAAGGCGTAGTGGGTTGGAGAGGCTCGCGGTTCCTTTAAATCTCCCGCTCGCGCATGATCCCTATTTTCTACTGCGTGCTTCACAGTGGCGCCGCAATCGATCCGGCGCCGAGGCACCGCCCTCTTTCTTTCGGATTCCTCGACATTTATCATGCGTATACCTTCTAATATACTTTCTCTGTCCTTTTCAAAGTCCCTACTTTTGGAACTGGGGTGGTGGGGGAGCAGGGGGTTACACCTCCTCCGCGGCACCTTCTGATGGAGGGGGAGAAAAGGAAGGGGGGGTGCGGGGTGTGGGGGGGGTGCGGGGTGGGGGGTTGGGAAACCCTGTGCTCCCGCGAGTTGGGGGGAACGAGTTGTAATCTTCCCCCGGTTTCAACCGACTGGGGACGTCTGTTCCTAGTTTCTCCGTTGCTACCGCGGCAGTTTTCTTTTCTGCCTTGTATCTTTTTATACAGTTCATTACTTCCCTCCGTGGTTTACCGAGTTTCTTTGCCTTTTTATAATCATTAAGCACTGAGTCAAATAGTTCATCACCAAACCTTCGCCACTCACTCTCCTCAAATATTGTATTAGGATCTGCAAAAAAAAATCTCTTAGCCTTCCGTACAGCCACTAGACCTGCTAGCTGCTTTAGAATCTCAGGCTCAATTACCCGCTTTTATAAAAAGCACTGTAAAAAGTTCAGGGCTCAGTTCCCCGCTTTTATAAGAAGCACTGTAATAAGTCCAGGGCTACCTCTCGGTCCATTTTCATGGCCAGCCTTTTCCGGATCGTCTTCTTCTGGGTTGTCCTGTAACCTCGGTCTCCGGATCGGCCTCCCGACGCAGCAGTGTCTGGTTCACAGTATCACAGTATCACAGTATGTTAGAGATTGGAAGGGACCTCGAAAGATCATCTAGTCCAATCCCCCTGCCGGAGCAGGAACACCTAGATAATGTTACACAGGAATGCGTCCAGGCGGGTTTTGAATGTCTCCAGGGAAGGAGACTCCACAACCTCCCTGGGCAGCCTGTTCCAGTGTTCCGTCACCCTCACTGAGAAGAAGTTTCTTCTCAAGTTTAAGTGGAACCTCTTGTGTTCCAGTTTGTACCCATTACCCCTTGTCCTATCATTGTTTGCCACTGAGTAGAGCCTGGCTCCGTCCTCGTGACACTCCCCCTTTATATATTTATAGACACTGATAAGGTCACCCCTCAGTCTCCTCTTCTCCAAACTATAGAGACCCAGCTCCCTCAGTCTTTCCTCATAAGGGAGATGTTCCACTCCCTTAATCATCTTTGTTGCCCTGCGCTGGACTCTCTCCAGCAGCTCCCTGTCCTTCTTGAACTGAGGGGCCCAGAACTGGACACAATACTCCAGATGAGGTCTCACCAGGGCAGAGTAGAGGGGAAGGAGGACCTCTCTCGACCTACTAACCACCGCCCTTCTAATACACCCCAGGATGCCATTGGCCTTCTTAGCCACAAGGGCACAGTGTTGGCTCATGGTCATCCTGTTGTCCACTAGTACCCCCAGGTCCCTCTCCCCTACACTGCTCTCTAACAGGTCGTTCCCCAACCTATACTGGAACCTGGGGTTGTTCCTGCCCAGATGCAGGACTCTACACTTTCCCTTGTTATATTTCATCAAGTTACTCCCTGCCCAACTCTCCAGCCTATCCAGGTCTCGCTGGATGGCAGCACAGCCTTCTGGCGTATCAGCCACTCCTCCCAGCTTAGTGTCATCAGCAAACTTGCTGAGAGTACACTCAATTCCCTCATCTAAATCATTGATGAATATATTAAATAATACCGGTCCCAGTACTGACCCTTGAGGCACTCCACTAGTTACAGGCCTCCAACTAGACTCAGCCCCATAGACTACAACTCTCTGGCTTCTCTCCTTCAGCCAGTTCGCAGTCCACCTCTGTCCTGGGTTCAGCAGTAGCAGTCATGTTTTTTCCTTTATGTTAACTGGTGCAGTGCTGTGTTTTGACTTCTAGTTTTGAGAACAGCGTTGGTGAAGCCGATGTTGTCGGTTGTTGCTAAGTGATGTTTACCCTGACCAAGGACTCTGTGAGGCTCATGCTCTGCCAGGGAAGAGGGGAAGCTGTGAGGAAGCAGAGACGGGGCGCCTGACCCGGGCTAGCCGGGGAGGTATTCCATACCACAGCACGTCATGCCCGGGGTGGGGGGTAACTGGGAGTTACCCGGAAGGACAGGAGCTTCCGGGTGGAACTCGTTTTCTTGGCCGGTGGTATCGTATTCTCTTCCCTTGTTATTCGGCTTGATGTGATAGATCATCTCTACGATGGCCGATTCCCTCAGAGACTGGATGCCTTTGTCTATAGTAGTCCACTCGGCCGAACGACTCGTAACATCGTCCTTGTACGGAAACCTTTCTTTCACAGCTGCCAAGAGCCTCCTCCAAAGGCTGAGGGACTTTTTCTCTCTTGCAATTGCTTTGTCAATTCCCCCTTCTCTAGCAAGTGATCCCAGCTGCTTGGCTTCTGTACCTTCTAGTTCGTGACCATCGGCCCCATTGTCCCAGCATCGGAGTAACCAGGTGATGATGTGCTCCACTGGTTGACGGGTAAAATCTTTTCGCATATTCCGCAGCTCGGTTGAGGTCCGAGATCGAGAAGTTACCTCTTCTTCTTCTTCTTCGTCATGTGAGGATGACTCCTGATCAGATTCTGGACCGGGTGGTGAATTCATTGGTTCTTCATCTCGCTTCACCCTTTTTGCCTCCTTTTTGCTTGTTCTCTTGCGTACAGGGGCAACTGATATTGGTACGAATTGGTCCTCTGGTTTGGCTGCAGTGATTATCACTGTGGTTTGAGTAGCGACTGTACTTGTTGCTGGGGGTGGTGTAGCTACCGTGCTTGGAGCTGGGGTAACCGCGCTGTCTGTTGCAGTTGAAGTTTGAGCAGCTGCTGTACTTGCCACTGGGGTAGCTGCGCAGTTCATTGCAGCCAAAGTTTGAGTAGCGACTGTCACTTTGCTCTCAAATCCGCCGATATTCTTTTCCTTTTGAAGGTGCTGGATAGTGTTGAACAAGGCCCTGTAAGCATAGGCCAAGCCCCAGCACGTTGCCGTGATTTGTCCATCTCTGGTATGGCCAGAATGACCACACACCTCATGCAAGTGTTTTACTAATTCTTCTGGATTTTGCAGTTGTTCGGTAGTGAAATTCCAAAATACTGGAGGGGCCCACTGACCTAGATACTTGCCCATACTATCCCACACACCCTGCCACTCATGGCTGTCCAGCCTCTGGGAAAATCTCTCGGTCCTCCTACATCGTCGTTTGACCCCAGACAAGACCCAAACCTGAATCTGCTTAACTCTTGAAATCAGTAGTGGGCAAAACACACTCTGTATGCGTGTTAGCATGGTGATTCCCATCACCATCAGCAAACAAGTCTCAAGAGCATTAAAAGGCCATTTAAAAAATTCAAAACTCTCAAATGTAAATGGTCTGGGGGGACGACTAGGAGGGTAAAAGGATGTCTCCTTCACAGGTTGAGCACCTGAGAAGGAGAAAAAAGATGTGTAATTGCTAAGCACCTCCATCATATACCTCCCAAAGTATAAAGGTGGTGACCACACTGGGAACATAAGCCAGATCAGTTTCATGATCAATGATTCTATTGTATTACAAGTCATTACCATAAAGTACAATGGGATAAAAACCTTAGCCCAAGCCCCACACTTGAAAAACACTAATACAGCCAATACCGGATGGACGTAAGATATGGTATACTGAAACTGTGAGATCAAGAGAAAAAACCTTGAGAGCCAATAAATCAGCATTGTGACGAGTGACTATCAATCCAGTCAGATCTGTTCTTATCTCAACCCCTCGGGCCCCACGTTGGGCGCCAAAAAGAACTGTCGTGGTTTAAACCCAGTCAGGTAACTTGTTCACTCACTCCCAGTGAGTGGTGCCGAGCTGACAACAATCAAGGTCCGTGTTCGTCTCCCCCCCCTCCCTGCACCGGGGCTCTCCCCTTCCCCGCTCCCGGAGGAACGGGGAGGAGGATCGAGAGAGTGCAACTCCTACGGGTTGAGACAAGAACAGTCCAGCAACAAATCACCACCGCTACTATCAGCTAAAAACAATGATAAGGGAAAATAACAAGGGAAGAGAATACGATACCACCGGCCAAGAAAACGAGTTCCACCCGGAAGCTCCTGTCCTTCCGGGTAACTCCCAGTTACCGCAACGTTTTTAAAAAGCCTACAGCACCCGGGATTCCCAGGCGGTCTCCCATCCAAGTACTAACCGAGCCCGACCCTGCTTAGCTTCCGAAATCAGACGAGATCGGACGTTTTCAGGGTGGTGTGGCCGTACCTGATCATCCAGTCCACACTTCCTCATTTTAGCCGTGAGGATGCTGTGGGAGACTGTGTCAAATGCTTTGCTGAGGTCAAGGTAGACCACATCCACCGCTCTGCCATCATCCATTCACCGTGTTATTTCCTCATAAAAGGCTAAGAGATTGGTCAAACATGATTTCCCCCTGGTGAAGCCATGTTGACTGCCCCTCATAACCTTCTTATCCTTGATATGCCTTAAGATGGTACCAAGGATAAGGTGTTCCATCACTTTCCCAGGGATGGAGGTGAGGCTGACCGGTCTGTAGTTACCCGGGTCCTCCTTCTTGCCCTTTTTGAAGACTGGAGTGACATTTGCCTTCCTCCAGTCCTCAGGCACCTCTCCCGTTTCCCAAGACTTGGTAAAGATGATGGAGAGTGGTCTAGCAATGACTTCCGCCAGTTCCCTCAGCACCCGCGGGTGCATCCCATCTGGACCCATGGATTTATGGATGTCCAGATTGCTCAACTGGTCTCTAACCCATTCCTCATCGACTAAGGCAAACCGCTCCGTCGACCTGACTTCATCTAAGGTCTCAGGGGTACAGGGCTCTTCAGGACTGCCCGCAGCAGAGTAGACAGAGACAAAGAAGGCATTCAGTAACTCTGCCATCTCTTTATCTTCTGTCACCAGGGCACCCATCCCGTTCATCCGTGGGCCTACATTGCCTCTGGTGTTAGTTTTGTCTGCCATGTATTTAAAAAAGCTCTTTTTGCTGTCCTTGACCCTTCTTGCCAGGTTTAATTCTAAGGATGCCTTAGTCCTCCTAGCTGCCTTCCTACATCCTCTAGCAGCAGCCTTATATTCCTCCCAAGTGGCCAGCCCCTCCTTCCATGACCTGTAAACTCTCCTCTTCCACTTGAGCATACCCAGCAATTCCCTATTTAGCCACGCAGGTCTCTTGGCCCTCTTCCTTGACTTCCTACGTGTCGGGATGCTCCGATCTTGAGCACGGAAAAAGCAGTCCTTGAATGTCAACCAACTATCTTGGGCCCCTTTACCTTCAAGCAGCCCTGCCCATGGGATTTCCCCTAGCAATTGCTTGAAAAGGCCAAAGTTTGCCCTGCTAAAGTCCAGGGTTGCAATTCTACTTGGTATTCTACTAGTCCTGCCACACAAGATCCTGAACTCCACCATCTCGTGGTCGCTGCAACCAAGGCAGCCCTCAACCCTTACTGCTTCGACCAGATCCTCCTTGTTAGTGAGGATGAGATCCAGCAGCGCTCCTCTCCTGGTCGGCTCATCCACCATTTGCAGGAGGAAGTTATCATCCATACACTGGAGGAACCTCCTGGACTGTGGCTGGGTTGCCGAGTGGTCCTTCCAGCAAACATCAGGGAAGTTAAAATCCCCCACGACGACCACGGCCTGTGACTGTGAGGCTGCTCTCAGCTGCCTGTAGAAGGCCTCGTCAACTTCCTCACCCTGATCCGGTGGTCTGTAACAGACACCTACAACAGTATCCCCCCTGCCAGCCTGCCCCTTAATTCTCACCCACAGACTCTCAACTCGCTCATCATCTGTCCCTGGACAGAACTCGGTGCACTGTAGTTCCTCCCGCACATAAAGAGCAACCCCACCACCCCGCCTGGCTGGCCTGTCTTTCCTGAAAAGGACATAGCCTTCCATGACTATATTCCAGTCATGTGAGCTGTCCCACCACGTCTCTGTAATTGCCACCAGATCATAATCTCCTGACTTAACACAGGTTTCCAACTCCTCCTGCTTATTTCCCATGCTGCGCGCATTGGTGTACAGGCATTTCAGGGAGCGAGCTGAGCACACCGATTTCACCCTAGGATTGTAGGAGGCCTCCCAGTCTTCATTAATTCTGGAGCGCTGCCCCACTGGGGCAAGCCCAGCTACAAGCCCATCCCCCTTCGAATCTAGTTTAAAGCTCTCCAAATGAGCCCTGCTAATTCGTGCCCCAGCATCCTTTTCCCTCTGTGAGACAAACCTTTCTCACTTGTCATTGTCCAGACTGGTGCCCTATAAAACCAGCCGTTATCAAAGAATCCAAAGCCCTGCCTGTAGCACCAGTCTCGAAGCCAATTGTTCATGAACTGAATCTTCCCATTCCTTCCCACATCAGTGGAAGATGGAAGGAGAGAGGAGAAGATCACTTGAGCCCCAGACTCTTTCACCATCCGCCCCAAGGCCCTGTAGTCTTTCTTCATCCCCCTCAGACTGCGGGAAGCAGCTTCCTCCCCACCTGTCTGGAAGACCAGCAGCGGGTAATAGTCTGTCGGGTGCACCAGGTTGGGGAGCGCCCTGGTGATATCCCTGATCCAGGCTCCAGGCAGACTACACACTTCCCTATGATGAGGGTCAACTCTGCATATCGGGCCCTCTGTTCCTCTCAGAAGGGAATCCCCTACTACAATGACCCTTCTTTCTTTCTTAACAGAGGCAGTCTTGAGGTGCAAAGTCGACTCCCTTTTCCTATGTGGCCTTGTGGGCTGGCCTTGCCCCACCTTCTCACCTACCTCTCCTTCAAGATCCAGGGCCTCGAACCTATTACGGAGGGACACCTGGGGAAGCAGGGCAGGAAGGGGGGAGGGTTTCCCACGACGTCGAACTGGAACTCGCTTCCAACCCTCGTCGTCTTTTTGGTCCCCTACCTCTGCGCAACAGCTACAGGGCAGGGGCTGCCTCGGGCCATCCCCCTCTGTGTGAGAAGGCAGGGGGTCCTTCCCCTTTTGGGGGGTATCTCCCTGGAACCGTTTCGACTGGCCCGCCAGGGAGTTACTCCACCAGTCGATCTCCCTTTCACACTCCCTGATGGTCCTCAGCGTCTCCGCCCCAGCGGCGGATTCTTTCGGTTAGTCCAAGCACCCGGGTCCGTCACGCCACCGCAGCAGCATTGCCTGCGCTTCCCGGCCGCTGCTGCCGGCACCGCTCACTCGCCGTTCTGGGTCCCCGTCGACCGGGGCCCTGTATCCCGGGTCCCCGCTAGTCGGGGCACTGTATCCTGGGTCCCTTCTAGTCGGGGCACTGTATTCTGGGTCCCCGTCGACCGGGGCCCTGTATCCCGGTCCCCGTTAAACCGGGGCCCTGTATTCTGGGTCCCCGTCGGCCGGGGCCCTGTATCCCGGGTCCCCGCCAGTCGGGGCCCTGTATCCCGGGTCCCCGCTAGTCGGGGTCCTGTATCCCGGGTCCCCGCCGGCCGGGGCCCTGTATCCGGGTCCCCGCCAGTCGGGGCCCTGTATCCCGGGTCCCCGCTAGTTGGGGCCCTGTATCCCGGGTCCCCGTCGGCCGGGGCCCTGTATCCGGGTCCCCGCTAGTCGGGGCCCTGTATCACGGGTCCCCGTAGGCCGGGGCCCTGTATCCGGGTCCCCGTTGACCGGGGCCCTGTATCCCGGGTCCCCGCTAGTCGGGGCCCTGTAATCTGGGTCCCCGTCGACCGGGGCCCTGTAATCCGGGTCCCCGTTAAACCGGGGCCCTGTATCCCGGGTCCCCGCTAGTCGGAGCCCTGTAATCCGGGTCCCCAGCGACCAGGGCCCTGTAGTCCGCGTCCCTGTTTGGGCGCCATTTGTAAGCGGCGAGGAGAAGCAGACAGGCCAACCCAATATGGGTGATAAGCAACTTCCCTTTTCTTTGTGAAGCAGTTCACACATATATAGGAGTGGTATTCAGCCACTCCTTCTTGGCATAACAGTATTGGTTAGCCCCCACAGCTTCCTCCACATTCTCCTCCCAGGTCCGGTCTCCGGCCACCTGTGGGGGCCACCCCCTGCCTTGCTTGCACAGTCCTCCAGAACTCTATGGTCCTGCTCTTAGAGTCATTCTGCAACAGAAGTCAGTCTGGGTTATTCCTGCTTCAGGTAAAGGCAAACTCACTCGTGGGATTGCTTTTGCTCAGGGACCTGCATATACTTGGTGGGTAATGCGGGAAGATGGGGAAGTCCGATGTATACCTCAAGGGGATTTGATTTTAGGGGAAAACAGCCAATGAACTTAATTGTATGCTGTTGCCTGCTGTGTAATACTTCTATAGCCCATCAACTAGATGTCTCCAGGTCATCAGTGACTAGCCCTGACTTCCCTCCAACCATCAGCCCAACAGAGAATGAACTTTGATAGAACTGGATGAGTTCTGCAGTAAAGGAACAATCAGCATCAGCAGGCAACGATCCAATACTGCGCACAGCCTTTCCTGCCCTGAAAGAGAGAAAGCTCCACAGATGTTGGTTTCAAATGGACTTTTAGGTGGAAATGCAAGGAGTGACAGCAATGCCGTTGGCTCCGTTGCAAAGCTCACTGTCTGCAGAAGAGGCCCAGCTCCAGCTTTCAGTCTTGTCTCTTCAGCTGTAGAAACAGAGGCTAAACATTCTTTCTCTACTCACTCTGCTGCAGGACGGTCAGGAGAGGGCATCAGAGAAGATGCACACAATTGGATTTCAAGGTGGGAAGGAGAGGAGCAACAGCAATGTGGGTGCACCTGTGCAAAGCTCACTGTCTGCTGAAGAGGCCCAGCACCATTTTTCTGTCCTGGCTCTTCATCTGTCATCGAAGAAGCCAGGCATTCTTGCTCTACTCACTCTGCTGCTTTACTGGCGCAGCAGAGGTTATATTCTTGAGCAGAAACCTGGTGGTGGGAATCACTTGCACAGTGCTGTGCTCCAGGGTCTGCAACATGGCAATGTGCACATCCTTTTTAATGTTAAGTCCATCTTTCTACTGTGCCTCTCTGATGCCCTCCTGCCAGATGCAGGCGCAGTGGTCACAGACAGCAAACGTACATCTAATGTGTATTGAGCCAAAGAGCCAGAGCAGAAGGCTGCTGGTGGGACTAAGCAGCAACAAGGCACATCTGCAGCAGTGTCACCAGCATGTCAATGCACTCTATCTTTCCTGGATAAAAAGGTAGAAGCAAGTCACTCAAAGTGCCAACTTGCAGCTTCTGCTTCTCCAGAGCACGAGCCAGTACAGAAATCTGCTGCTGGACATTCAGCTGAAGGTTCCATGCCCTGCTCCCACAGTGGAGGTGGCAGGGCAGAAAGCAGGTGCTGGGAATCATCTGCACAGAGTAGAGGTGTGCTCTAGTGTCAGCAAAATGGCAATTTGCACTACCTTTGTAATGTTAAATTCCTCTTCCTACAGTGCCTCTTTGATGTTCCCTTGCCATATCCAGGTGCAGAACTCACAAACTGCAAACGTCCAGCTAACGTGTATAGAGCCGAGGAGGCAGAGCAGAAACCTGTTGGTGGGCCTAAGCAACAACCAGGCACCCCTGCAGCAGTGTCATTAGGATGTCAAAGCACCCCAGCTTTCCCACCTAAAACAGTAGAAGCAAGTCTCTCAAAGTACGAATCTACAGCTTCTGCTTCTTCAGAGCAGGAGCCGGAGCAGAAAGCTGCTGCTGGTCATTCAGGTGAAGGCTCCATGACCTGCTCCTACCATGCGGTGCCACTTCCAAAACCTGGTTCTGGGAACCACCTGCACAGAGTAAGCTGCTCTCCAGTGTCAGCAGCACAACAATGTGCACTTTCATTGTAATGTTAAGTCCATCTTCCTACTGTGTCTCTTTGATGTTCCCTTGCCAGATCCAGGCGCAGTGCTCACAGTGGAAAACTCCAGCTAATGTGCATAGATCCAAAGAGACAGAGCAGAAAGTTGCTGCTGGGAATAAGCAGCAACCAGGGAGATCAAGAGCAGGGTCACCAGCATGTCAAAGAAGCCCAGGTTTCTTGCCAAAAATGGTAGAAGCAAGACTCTCATTCTACAAACAGGCAGCATCTGCTTCTCCAGAAGACGAGACAGAGAAGAAAGCTGCTGGGGGCTTTCAGCTGAATGCTCCATGCCCTGCTGACACAGCGGAGGTGACACTGCAGAAAATTTGTGCTGGGTATCACCTGCACAGATTGAGTTGTCCTCTGTTGTAATCAACATGGCAATGTGCACTACCTTTGTAATGTTAAGTCCATCTTCCTCCACTGCGTCTTTGATGTTCCTCGCAGGTCCAGGCGCAGTGCTCACAGACTGCAAATGTCCAGGTAATGCGTATAGATCCAAAGAGCCAGAGCAGAAACCTGTTGTTGGGCCTAAGCAGCAACCAGGGAGTTTTCAGCAATGTATCCAGCATGTTGAGAGTACCCCAGCTTTCCTGCTTTAAGCAGTAGACGCAAGTCTCTCAAAGTGCGAACATAAAGCTTCAGGTTTTCCTGAGCATGAGCGAGAGCCGAAAGCTGCTGCTGGATGTTGTGGTTTAAACCCATCCGTAAATCAAGCAGTCTCTCTCTCACCACACACACACACACACACACCCCTTTCCTTCCCCCTGCTCCCGGAGGGAGAATCAAAAGAATGCAACTCCCAGGGGTTGAGATAAGAACAGTTTAGTAACTAAGGGATAACACAAATCACTACTGCTACCACCAATAATAATACTGATAAAGGAAATAGCAAGGGAAGAGAATACAGCACATCACCACCAGCTGATCGATAACTCGCCCCACCCCGCCCGACTGAGCACCGACCAATACCTTGTCCAACCCCACAGAGCACTCGCCCTTCCGGGTAACCCTCAGTTACATCCTGGGCATGACGTGCTGTGGTATGGAATACCTCTTTGGGTTGTTTGGGTCAGGTGTCATGTCTCTGCTTCCTCCCAGCTTCCCCATTTCCCTGGCAGACCATGAGACTCACAAAGTCCTTGGTCAGACTAAACCATCTGTGCAGTAACTAAAAACATTGGTGTTATCAGCGCTGTTCCCAGGCTGAAAGTCCAAAACATAGAACTGCACCAGCTACTATGAAGGAGAAAAATGACTGCTACTGTGGAACCCAGGACACTGGATGTTCAGATGAAGCCTCCATCCCTTTCTTCCTCTCTGGAAATGGCAGAGCATAAAGCTTGTGCTGTACATCACCTGCACAAAGTAAGCTGTGCTCCAGTATGAGCAATGTGCATTACCTTTGTATTGTAAAGTCCATCTTTCTACGGTGCCTCTTTGACGTTCTCTTGCCAGATCCAGGTGCAAGGCTCACAGAATGCAAACATCCACCTAATGTGTATTGAGCCAAAGAGCTAGACCAGAAAGCTGCTGATGGGCCTAAGCTGCTGAAAAGGCAAGAGCGGGAACTGCAGAGGTTGAACTCAAATGGACTTTTACGTTGGAAAGCAAGCAGCGACAGCAATTCGGAGGGAACCTTTGCAAAGCTCACTGTCTGCAGAAGATGCCCATCACCAGCTTTCTGTCCTGGCCCTCCAGCTGTAGGAGCAGAAACCAAACATTTGTCCTCTACTCCATCTGCTGCTAGATGGGCGAGAGCTGGTGCCACAGAGGTTAGATTCCAATGGACATTTAGGTGGGAAAGCGGGGAACTATGCTATTTGGGAGTCACTCTTGCAAAGCTCAATGTCTGCAGAAGAGGCCCAGTCCCAAGTTTCAGTCCTGGCTCTTCAGCTGTGGGAACAGAGGCCAAACATTCACGCTCTACTAAATCTGGTGCTGCTTAGCCGAGAGCTGGCACCGGAGAAGTTGGATTCAAATGGACATTTAGGTGTGAAAGCGAGGAGCGACGGCAATGCGGGTGGAACCATTGCAAAGCTCACTGTGAGCTGAAGACTCCCAGCACCATCTTACCCTCCTGGCTCTTCTACTGTGGGAGCAGAGGCCAAACGTTCATGCTCTACTCACTCAGCTACAGGGCAGCAGAGAGCAACCACCGAAGAGGTAGGATTGAAATGGAATTTTAGGTGGGAAAGCGAAAAGTGACAGCAAAGCAGGTGGCGCCGTTGCAAAGCTCACTGTGTGTTGAAGATGCCAGGCACCAGCTTTCTTATGAGGTTCTTTGGCTGTGGGAGCGGATACCAAAAGTTCATGCTCTACTCACACTGCTGCTGGGCAGCCGAGAGTCACCACTGGAGATGTTGGATTCAAAAGGACTTTTAGTTGGGAAAGTGAGGATCAACAGCAATGACGGTGGAACCATTGCAAAGCTC
This sequence comes from Pezoporus flaviventris, assembly GCF_033815535.1. Classification (NCBI taxonomy): domain Eukaryota; kingdom Metazoa; phylum Chordata; class Aves; order Psittaciformes; family Psittacidae; genus Pezoporus; species Pezoporus flaviventris. The sequence goes on along the minus strand of NW_026892647.1, from coordinate 391,008 downwards.
AATCGAGACCGAACACCGAAGGAGTTTGGACTCAAATGGACTTTTAGGTGGGAAAAGGAGGAGCAAAACCAATGCGGATGGCACTGTTGCAAAGCTCACTTTGCGCTGAAGATGCCAGCACCAGGTTTCTATAATGGTTCTTTGGCTGTGGGAGCAGAGGCCAAACTTTTGCGCTCTGCTCACTCTGCTGCGTGGAAGCCAAGAGCGAGCACCGGAGAGGTTGGATTTAAATGGAGTTTTTGGTGGGAAAGCCAGGAAAGACATCACTGCTGGTGGCACCATTGCAAAACTCACTGTGTGCTGAAGATGCCCAGCACCAGCTTTCTTAACTGGTTTTTCGGGTCTGGAGCAGAGGCCAAATATTCGTGCTCTAATTAGCTGCAGAGCAGCTGAGAGCTAACACCGAATCAGTTTGAATTCAAATGGACTTTTAGGTGTGAAAGCGAGGAGAGAAAGCAATGCAGGTGGCACCGTTGCAAAGTTTATTGTGTGTTGAAGATGACACGTGCCAACTTTCTCTCCTGGTTCTTTGGCTGTGGAAGCAGAGGCGAAACGTTCGTGCTCTACTGACTGCTGCTGAGCAGCTGAGAGTTTCTGCAGGAGAGGTTGCATTCAAATGAACTTTTCAGTCTGAAAGAGAGGAGCGACTGCAGTGCGAGTGTCACCAATGCAAATCTCACGGTGAGCTGAAGAGGCCCAGCACCAGCTTTCCCTCCTGGCTCTTTGGCTGTGGGAGCAGAGGCCAAAAGTTAGTGCACTACTCACTCTGCTGCTGGGCAGCAGAGAGCGACCACAGAAAGGTTTGATTCAAATGGACTTTTAGGTGGGAAAGCGAGGAGCGACAGCAATGCGGGTGGCACAGTTGCAAGGCTCACTGTGAGCTGAAGATTCCCATCATCAGCAGCCTGTCCTGGCTCTTCGGCTGTGGGATCAGAGGCCAAACGTTCGTACTCTACTAACTCTTCTGCAGCTCATCCAAGAGCGACACCAGAGATGCTGGATTCTAATGGACTTTTAGGTATGAAAGCGAGGAGTGACAACAATGCAGGTGGCACTCTTGCAAAGCTCACTGTGTGTTGAAGATGCCAAGCACCAGCTTTCTCTCTTGGTTCTTTGGCTGTGTTTGCAGAGGCCAAACGTTCCTACTTTACTCTGCTAATGGGCATCTGAGAGTGTCTAATGGAGAGTTTGGATCCAAGTAGACTTTTAGGTGGGAAAGCGAGGAGCGAAAGCAATGGGCGTTTCACCAATGCAAGTCTCATTATGAGCTGAAGTTGCCCAGCACAATCTTTCTGTCCTGGCTCTTCTGCTGTGGGATCAGAGGCCAAACCTTTCTGCTCTACTCACTCTGCTGCTGCACAGCTGAGAGCGACCACCAGAGAGGTTGTATTCAAATGGACATTTAGGTCTGAAAGCGAGGAGCTACTGCTATGCGGGTGGCACCAATGCAAAGCTCACTGTGAGATGAAGAGGCCCAACACCAGCTTTCTGTCCTGACTCTTTGTCTGTAGGAGCAGAGGCCAAACATTCCTGCTCTACTCACTCTGCTGCTGGGCAGCCGAGAGCTAGCTCCAAAGAGTTTGGTTTCAAATGGACTTTTAGGTGGGAAAGCAGGGAGTGAGAACTATGCAGGTGGCACCGCTGCAAAGGTCACTGTGTGTTGCATATGCTCAGCATCAGCTTTCTGGCCTGGTTCTTCTTCTGTGGGAGTAGAGGCCAAACGTTCATGCTCTACTAAATCTGGTGCATCTAGTTAATGCACTACTCACTCTGCTGCTGGGCAGCAGAGAGCGAGGACAGAGAGGTTTGATTCAAATGGACTTTTAAGTGGGAAAGCGATGAGCAAAAGAAATGCGGGTGGTACCGTTGCAAAGCTCACTGTGAGCTGAAGAGGCCCAGCAAAAGCTTTCCTCCTGGATCTTTGGCTGTTGGACCTGAGGACAAACGTTCATGCCCTACTCACTCTGCTGCTGCTCAACCGAGAGCGAACACCAGAGAGGTTGTAATCAAATGGACTTTAAGGTGGGAAAGCAAGGAGCGACACCTATGCGGGTGGCGCCAATGCAAATCTCACTGTGAGCTGTAGTAGCCGAGCGCCAGCTTTCTGTCCTGGTTCTTCGGCTGTGCGAGCAGAGGCCAAACATTCGTGCTCTACTCACTCTGCTGCTGGTCAGACAAGAGTGAACACCAGAGAGGTTGTATTCAAATGGAGTTTTAGGTGGGAAAGCAAGGAGCGACAGCAATGCAGGGGGTGCCAATGCAAACCTCACTGTGACCTGTAGAAGCCCAGCACCAGCTTTCTTTCCTAGCTCTTCAGCAGTGGGAGAAAAGGCCAAACGTTCCTGCTCTGCTCACTCTGCTGTAGCTCAGCCGAGAGCGGGCAGCAGAGAGGTTCGTTTCAAATGGTCTTTTAGGTGGGAAAGCAAGGAGAGACAGCCATGTGGGTGGCACCGTTTCAAAGCTCCCTGTGTGTTCCAGATACTTAGCACCAGGTTTCTGTCCTGATTCTTCAGCTGTGGGAGAAGAGGCCAAACGTTAGTTCTCTACACACTCTGCTGCTTAGCATCTGAGAGCTACCACAGGAGTAGTTGCATTCAAATGGCCTTCTGGTGGGAAAGGAAGGAGCAACTGCAATGCGGGTGGCACCCTTGAAAAGCCCACTGTTTGTTGAAGATACCAAACACCAGCTTTCCCTCCTGGCTCTTCAGCTGTCGGGGCAGGGCCCAAACGTTCGTGCTCTACTCTCTCTGCTGCTTCTCATTCGAGAGCGACCACTGGAGAGGTTGGATTCAAATGGACTTTTACATGGGAAAGCAAGGAGCGACAGCAGTGCAGGTGGCACCGTTGCAATGCTCACTGTGTTGAAGTTACCAAGCACCATTGTTCTATCCTGGCTCTTCTGCTGTGGGATGACAGGCCAAATATTCATGCTCTACTCACTCTGCTGCTGGGCAGATGAGAGGTGGCACCATTGATGTTTAATTCAAATGCACTTTTAATCATGAAAAAGGGGAGCAACAGCAATGCGGGGGACACCATTGCTAAGCTCACTGTGAGCTGAAGTTGTCTAGCACCAGCTTTCTGTCCTGGCTTTTCGGCTAAGGGAGCAGAGGCCAAATGTTTGCTCAATACTGACTCTGCTGATGAGCAGGCAAGACCGAACACTGGAGATGTAGGATTCAGATGGTCTTTTAGCTGAGAAAGCTAATAGAAACAGCAATGGAGGGGGCACTGTTGCAAATCTCTCTGTGAGCTGAAGAGGCCCAGCACCAGCTTTCCATCCTGGCTCTTCAGCTGTGAGAGAAGAGGCTAAACATTCATGCTCTACTAACTCTTCTGCTGCTCAGCCGAGAGAGGGTACCGGAGATGTTGTATTGAAATGCACTTTTAGGTGGGAAAGCAAGGAGCGACAGCAACGAGGGTGGCACCGTTGCAAAGCTCAATGTGAGCTGAAGATGCCAAGCACCAGCTTTCCTGCCTGGCTCTTTGACTGAGATCTCAGGCCAAACATTCGTGCTCTTCTCAGTCTGCTGCTGGGCAGTCGAGAGTGAGCACCAGAGAGGCTGGATTCAAATGGACATTTAGCTGGGAAAGAGAAGAGCGACAGCGATGAGGGTAGCACCGTTCCAAAGCTTCACTATTGCCTGAAGATGCCAAGCACCGGCTCTCTATCCTGGTTCTTTGGCTGTGGGAGCAGAGGCCAAACCTTTGTGCTCTGCACACTCTGCTGCTGAGCAGGCGAGAGCAACTACCGGAGATGTTGCATCTAAATGGACTTTTTGCTGGGAAAGCTAGGAGCAACAGCAAATGCGGGTGACACTGTTGCAAAGCTCACTGTGTGTTGAATATGCCGAGCACCAGCTTTCAGGCCTGGCTCTTCAGCTGTGGGATAAGAGGCCAAACTGAAGCATGCGCAGTAAATGCTCATACCTGTTTATTTGGTTCGTTAGCACCAGAGACATAATAATCCTCCTATCCTCCTACTTATCAGTTATTTTAACTGTAGCCCATCCTGGACACCTGCAGTTCCCAGATACTCCTTATCCCTGTGTCCTGTTCTTCTAGACTGTTTTTCTTAAACTATGTCAACTATAACGATTTATCTTGTGAGAATTCTCAGAATGCTCTCTAGCTGTACTCTAGTTTTTTCTCTATGTATCGTGCACCTCATTAATTTTCCATTGCTACTGTTACAAAGCCATCAAATTTAACATTACTTAAAACTAATTCTAAAGGTTTCTATATTCCATTTTGTGATTTTGGGCCCCCTTGTTTCAAATTCCCCCCTTTTTCTGTCCTCTTGCAAATTATTTTGCAAAATTTTATATATTACCATTACCATCAAAATCCTTTCTTAAATAATTGCCTGTTTCTACTTGGTGCTTAATTTCATTCCTTTTCCAATCATACACAGTTTACAATACCAGAGGGAACATTGTATCATACCACAAGTAATCAATATTAAATTAATTAAAATCAATATTCCTGCAACCAGTTGCCTCAATCAGGAGAGACTGGGTAACCATGAAGTTAACTTTTTCCATATTTCTTCAAAACCCCAGGAGGTGCCATCCATGGCCATTTCATGAAATATCTTAGTTTGCTTCCAAATTTCCTCCAGATCTGTTTCGATTCTGCCACTTTCATCTATACAGGAACAACAGCTTTCATTGATTATGGAACAAACCCCTCCTTGTGATGCCAATAACATGTCTAGAGACATTTGGTTTTGTAAAACCACTTTAGAGACGCTGGTTAAAATTGGGTATTACAGCACCTAAGTTGCATGCCCCCTTCCAGTTGGTGGTTCGAGTCTTATAAGCATTTTCTCCACATAACCAATACCATCCTTTCCCTTTAGGAACGGGCCACCACTGATATAGGATACCATCTATATTAATAGTATGATTGCAATTTGAAGGGTGACCTACATCTGTGTCATTTAAGCAAGATTTCCTACCCTGGTTCCTGGTGTAATACATCTTTGTGCACAGGTGTAATATTTATTACCCAGACTAGGATTAACTATTCCAAATTTTAACCTTTCCTTCGAATACAGATTGCTAGTGTTCACCCACAAATTTGTCCATGAGATAGTGTTAGGAATTGGCACTCCAGTTAATGGGAGATCCAGGCTTTCTCCTGATTTAGGCAACTGTGCATACACCCAACAATCACTGCAGTTTAAAAATATTAGTAACATTCTGCACTAATTTCAGGTATAAATTCTGGCCCCAAGTTTGTGTGCCAGTTATCATATGAGTCCAAATTATGACAGATGCAATTTCATACATAAGGGTCCTGATGGTTCAATCCGCCATGTCTTCTCAGGCTCTGGTGCTTTCTTAATTCTTGAATACTATGTCCAAGCAGGTTGTTCCTTTATCTTCACTGCTGTAAAGGTCATCAGTAATATCTGGTACGGTCCACTCCACTTCTCCTGTAGAAGATCTCCTGAAAAATCCTGAACATAAACCCAGTCTCCAGATCTGAAAGGGCGAATTGGATAATCCAAACCTCTTGCTCTTGTCCCTACTATTCTCTTATTTATCTCCTCCAATTGTTTTCCCAGATTGATCAGAAACTGTCGGAGATAGCCTTCTCCCACTTCCAGAAGACTTTCTCCTTTAAACTGGGACTGATATGGTCTTCCAAACAAACTCTCAAATGGACTGACCTCTTCTTTTGACCGAGGTTTAGTTCGAATTCTTAATAGAGTCAGTGGTAACGCCTGGTACCAATAGAAATTCGTTTCCTGACATATTCTACTAATCTGTTGTTTAATCACATGGTTCATCTTTCGTACTTGCCCACTGGCCTGAGGCCTATATGCAACATGTGGTTGCCAATCAATTTCTAATTTTTTGTTAATTTCTTGTGACCATATTGCACTAAAGTGTGAACCCTGGTCAGAAGAAATTGCGGCTGGCGCTCCAAAACGAGGTATTATTTCATTTAATAATGTTTTAATCACCTGCCCTGCATTATTTGTCCGACAAGGGAATGCTTCTGGCCAGCCTGAAAAAGTATCTATTAACACCAACAAATATCGATAACCCCCTTTTCTTGGTAATTCAGAAAAATCTGTTTGCCACTGCTGTCCTGGATAACTTCCTCTCCCCATTGTCCCAATTTGATTTCTATTTTCAGTTTTAGGATTATTCTTAAGACATACCTGACCTTGTTTTGTCACTAATTGAACTGTGGTGTATAGATTCCTTCCTACAATTTGTTTCTCTAAATATTTATACAAAGAGTTTCTACCCCAATGAGTTTTATTATGTTCTTCGGGAACTAACTTCCAGAGTTGGTTATAGGGGATTACTATTCACCCATCGGGTATTTGAGCCCGATCCTCTTTATTTTCCTGTCCCTTTAGATCCTAAATCAATTTTCTATCCTCTTTTGAATACCTAGGTTTAGATTTTTCAATTGTTAGTTTGCCATCAGGGATTAAGGACATGATTTGAGATTGTTCAGGTTTTGCTTCAAAATCAGCCAAATTATTTCCAGTTTCCTGATCAGAGTCACCTTGTTGATGTCCTCTACAGTATATAATAGCGACTTCTTCAGGTAGCTGAACAGCTTCCAGTAACCGTAGAATTTCTGTAGCATGTTTAATCTGTTTCCCTTGTGTGTTCAAAAGTCCTCTCTTTCCAGATAGCACCATGTGCATGGACCACACCTAATGCACAGTCTTGTGTTAGTGGTCCTGTCGATTGTTCCTGCAAAAAGGATGCTGGATTCACAACGTTAGTGGCGACAATTTCTATATCACCCTGTTCTACAATGGTCGCCTGGTATTTTAAAAAACGTGAAGGAGATAACCAGTGGGCTCCTTTCTGTTCCAGGACTGCTGTTACCACATGGGACACTAGCACAGTAATCTTTTGTCCCAGGGTGAATTTGCGAGCCTCTTCAATATTCATGACGACTGCTGCCACAGCCCTTAGGCAACTGGGCCATCCTTTACTCACTTCATCCAGGTTCTTTGAAAAATACACCACTGCCTTTCTGTATGGTCCTAGTTTCTGAGCAAGGACCCCCAAGGCTATTCCTTGTTTTTCATGGCAATATAGCCAAAACGGTTTAGTCACAACCGGAAGTCCCAGAGCTGGAGCTCTCATAAACTCTATCTTTAAATTCCTAAAAGCCTCCTCTACTTTATCAGTCCAGTCCAAAGAGGGAGGGTTTCCCTTCAACAGTTTGTATAGTGGTCTTAGCAGAACACCATAATCATGGATCCAAAGTCTGCACCATCCTGTCATTCCCAGGAATGCCCGGAGCTCCTTGACGGTCGATGATCATGGAGTCTGGCAAATGGCTTCTTCTCTGGCAGTTCCACTTTCTCTCTGTCCTCCTGTTATTTCATATCCTAGGTAGAAATCTCAGGTTTGGATTAGTTGGGCCTTTTGTTTGCATACGTGAGAACCATTCAGTCCCAGAAATTCAATAATCCCACCTTTCACTGGACACAGTCTTCCTTTGTTTAGGTAGCATTTAACAGGTCATCCACATATTGTAACAGAGTCCCCGTCTGAGCAGGTGGCTTTCATAATTCTTATTCTCGTGCTAACTGATTTCCAAAAATCGCTGAACTGTTTTTAAACCCCTGCGGTAATACTGTCCAAGTTAATTGCATTTTTCTTCCTGCGTAAGGATTTTCTCATTCAAAAGCAAATAATTTTGGCTTTCTTTGGCCAATGGTAAGCAAAAGAAAGTGTCCTTTAAATCCAGGATGGCAAACCATTTCTGATTATTATTCAATTTAGTCAATAAATCATACGAATTATCTACTACTGGACAAATATCCTCTGCAATTTTGTTGATTACCCTGAGATCGTAAACCAATCTGCAACTTTTCCCATCATATTTCTTTACTGTCCAGATACAAGTATTATATTCCAATTCACATTCAATTAATAATCTATATTTTAAAATTTTTTTTTTTTCATTCCCTTTGATCTTCTAATTTTAAGGGATATTGTTTTATTCTAATTGGGCAGGCCCCCCTTTTTTTATTTTCACTTTAACAGGCAAAGCATTTTTTTGCCTTACCTGGAACTTCAGATGCCCCTTCTCCCACATATACCTGATTAAGGTTTTCTTCTATTTCAGGGAGGTCCTTCTTTTTGTTTTTCTGTTGAATTAAAGATGAACTCAAACCTCCAATTAATTGACTGTTTTTAACTCTAAATTCTATTTTGCCATCTTTAAATGTTGCTTCTCGCCCTAAGAAAGATTTTAGAGAATTTGGCATGCATAAAAATTTATGCATTCCTATTTTTTTTCCGAATTTGTACTTTAAAAGTTTCAGATAGAAACTGGAGCGACATCAATTTGATGGATGGACCACTCGGTGGATAAAGAACTGGCTGGATGGCCGCACACAAAGAGCTGTGGTCAATGGCTCAATATCCGGCTGGAGACCAGTAATGAGTGGTGTCCCTCAGGGATCGGTGTTGGGACCGGTCTTGTTTAACATCTTCGTCACTTACATGGACAGTGGGATTGAGTGTGACCTCAGCAAGTTTGCCGATGACACGGAGCTGTGTGGTTTTGTTGATATGCTGGAGGGAAGGAATGCCATCCAGAGGGACCTTGACACACTTCTGAGGTGGGCTGATGCCAACCTCATGAGGTTTGACCATGACAAGTGCAAGGTCCTGCACGTGGGTTGGAGCAATCCCAGGCACAGCTACTGGTTGGGCACAGAAGAGATTCAGAGCAGCCCTGCGGAGAAGGACTTGGGGGTGCTGGTCGATGAGAAAATTAGCATGAGCCGGCAGTGTGCACTTGCAGCCCAGAAAGCCAACCGTATCCTGGGCTGCATCAAAAGGAGCGTGACCAGCAGGTCGAAGTAGGTGATCCTGCCCCTCTGCTCTGCTCTTGTGAGACCTCACCTGGAGTATTGTGTGCAGTTCTGGTGTCCTCAACATAAAAAAGACATGGAATTGTTGGAACAAGTCCAGAGAAGGGCCACGAGGATGATCAGGCGACTGGAGCACCTCCCGTATGAAGACAGGCTGAGGAAGTTGGAGCTGTTCAGCCTGGAGAAGAGAAGGCTGCGTGGAGACCTCATAGCAGCCTTCCAGTATCTGAAGGAGGCCTATAGGGATGCTGGAGAGGGACTCTTCATTAGAGACTGTAGTAACAGGACAAGGGGTAATGGGTTAAAACTTAAACAGGGGAAGTTTAGGTTGGGTGTAAGAAGGAAATTCTTTCCTGTTAGGGTGGTGAGGCACTGGAATAGCTTGCCCAGGGAGGTTGTGTATGCGCCATCCCTGGCAGTGTTCAAGGCCAGGTTGGACAAGGCCTTGGGTGATATGATTTAGCGTAGGGTGTCCCTGCCCATGTCAGGGGGCTGGAACTATATGATCTTAAGGTCCTTTCCAACCCTAACGATTCTATGATTCTATGATTCTATGAAATTCTTTTGCAACATTTTGTATATTGCCATTACCATGTTTCTACTTGGTGATTAATTACTTTCCTTTTCCAATCTTCATAATTTATTATAGATTGTTCACAACACCAGAGGGAACATTGCATCATACCACAAGTAATCAATATTAAAATAATGAACATCTATATTCCTGCAACCAGTTGCCTCAACCAGAAGAGATTGGGTAACCATGAAGTTAACTTTTTCCATATTTCTTCAAAACCCCAGGATGTGTCATTCATGGCCATTTCATGAAATATCTTAGTTTGTTTCCAAATTTCCTCCAGATCTGTTTTGATTCTGCCATTTTCGTCTATATAGGAACAACAGCTTTCATTAATTATGGAACAAACCCCTCCTTGTGATGCCAGTAACATGTCTAAAGCCATCCGGTTTTGTAATACCACTTTAGACAGGATGGTTATCTCTTGTTGTTCTGCCTGCATTATATCAATGAGTTTACTTTCCATTTCCTCTATGGTTGCTGAGATATTTACAATTGCCTTTTCTAATTCACTTACTCCCAAAGATGGAATTAGCCTCCTTACAAAACTATGAAATGCTCTGTGCCGTTCAATAATAGGGTTAAACCCTAGCTTAATCCATTTAGCAAAACTTCTAATCCAGGTCCCGGAAGGATACCTGTCGATAATAGTAAAATTGGGTTTTACATCACCTAAGGTGCATGCCCCCTTCCAGTTGGGGGGCAGAGTCTTATAAGCATTTTCTCCACATAATCATACCATCCTTTCCCTTTAGGAACGGGCCATCACTGAACTATGATACCATCTATATTAATAGTATGATTGCAATTTGAAGGGTGACCTACATCTGTGTCATTTAAACAAGCAAGATTTCCTATCCTGGTTCCTGGTGTAATACATCTTTGTGCACAGGTGTAATATTTATTACCTGGATTAGGATTAACTATTCCAAATTTTAACCTTTCCTTCGAATACAGATTGCTAGTGTTCACCCACAAATTTGTCCATGAGACAGTGTTAGGAATTGGAACTCCAATTACTGGTTGATCCAGGCTTTCTCCTGATTTAGGCAACTGTGCACACACCCAACAATCACTACGACTAAAAACATTAGTAACATTCTGCACTAATTTCAGGTATAAGTTCTGGTCCCAAGATTGTGTGCCAGTTATCATATGAGTCCCAAAAATGATCGACGCAATTTCAGGTGTAAGGTTCCTGAAGGTTCGATCTGCCATGTCTTCTCAGGCTCTGGTGCTTTCTTAATTCTTGTATAATATGTCCAAGCAGGTTGTTCCTTTATCTTCACTGCTGTAAAGGTCGTCAGTAATATCTGGTACGGTCCACTCCACTTCTCCTGTAGAGGATCTCCTAAAAAATTCTTAACATAAACCCAGTCTCCAGATCTGAAAGGGTGAATCAGATAATACAAACCTCTTGCTCTTGTCGCTATTATTCTCTTATTTATCTCCTCCAATTGTTTTCCCAGATTGATCAGAAACTGTCGGAGAAATTAGCCCTCTCCCACTTCCAGAAGACTTTCTCCTTTAAACTGGGACTGATATGGTCTTTCATACAAACTCTCAAATGGACTGACCTCTTCTTTTGACCGGGGTTTAGTTCAAATTCTTAATAGAGTCAGTGGTAACGCCTGGTACCAATAGAAATTCATTTCCTGGCATATTCTACTAATCTGTTGTTTAATCAGATGGTTCATCTTTTCTACTTGCCCACTGGCCTGAGGCCTGTATGAAACTTATAGTTGCCAATCAATTTCTAATTTTTTGCTAATTTCCTGTGACAATTTTGCACTAAAGTGTGAACCCTGGTCAGAAGAAATTGCTGCTGGTACTCCAAAATGAGGTATTATTTCATTTAATAATGCTTTAATCACCTGCCTTGCATTATTTATGCTACAAGGGAATGCCTTGCCAGCCTGAAAAAGTATCCGTTAACACCAACAAATATCGATAACCCCCTTTTCTTGGTAATTCAGAAAAATCTGTTTGCCACTGCTGTCCCGGATAACTTCCTCTCCCAATTGTCCCAAGTTGATTTCTATTTTCAGTTTTAGGATTATTCTTAAGACATACCTGTCCTTGTTTTGTCACTTATTGAACTGTGGTGTATAGATTCCTTGCTACACTTTGTCTGTCTAAATATTTGTGCAAAGAGTTTCTACCCCAATGAGTTTTATTATATGTTCTTCGGGAACTAACTTCCAGAGTTGGTTATAGGGGATTACAATTCGCCAATCAGGTATTTGAGCCCAACCCTCTTTATTTTCCTGTCTCTTTAGATCCTCAATCAACTTTCTATCCTCTTTTGAATACCTAGGTTTAGATTTTTCAATTGTTACTTTGCCATCAGGGATTAAGAACATGGTTTGGGATTGTTCATCTATTCGTTTGGCTTCAAAATCAGCCAAATTATTTCCAGTGTCCTGATCAGTCACCTTGTTGATGTCCTTTACAGTACATATTTATACCCTCTGCTTCCAGACTCTGACTCTTCTTCTCCCGGGTCCGTCTGCTCAGCTCATCAGCAACTACTCACTGGCCTTGGAGATGCTCAGCTGCAACAATTGATGAAAAAGCTTGATGCCCTCTAGTCTCGGATTGAGCCATCTCTGTTGGTGCCTCCACCTTATCCTCCGCAAAACCCCTTCCTTAAAGAAGGCAAACAGGGGGAACGGGTGGGAGAGTTATCGGGGGGCACAAATCCTGCGCACTGTTGGCACAGGTTAATCAAAGATGTGATTATTACAGGTGAATTTTCTGCAATGGGCCTCTCTGCATATCCTGTGTTTACTACACAGCAGGGGGCTAAAGAGTGGGAAGCTTTTGATCTCAAAATAGTTAAGGCGGCCTGACAAGCGGTGACCACATATGGGTTAAAATCCTCTTATACTCAAGCTGTATATGTTATGATTTTTTTGTGCTATTGACAGGAGACTTTAATGACTCCCCTGCTATAATACATGGTCAGGCATTAGGTTCAGGTTATAAGACTAAAACTCCGGGTATTCTGGTCCAGTACAAGGATTTGGAAACCGGCATTTGGAAAGGTCCTATGGAAGTAAAACTAACAAGTTGAGGTTATATGTGTGTAAATTACAGATTCCGGTTTGTAGTGGGTGCCAGCTCGATGGGTGAAACCCTGGAAAGAGTCAGCACCGCTCCAGGACACCCCCGTTGTCAGTGATTGAACGAATTTAAATTTGAGCTCAGGACATCTGTTTTATGGATGTTTTCACCCTTTCTTAAAGTGAAGGGAGCAACCGTTTTTTATGTTAAAGTAAAAACACAAACAAACAAAAAAAAAAACAGAAAAAGCACCCCCACCCCCCCCCCCGAACCTCCAGGGAAGCGAGACCAGCGTGGGATACAGACGTATTGTGTGATTTTCTGGTGGTGGGAAGGTCTCTTTTATATATCAGGGGTATCTGTGATACTCATGTACTGGAAGTTGGTAAATATAAGTATGTCCAGGTTTCTATCGACCTTTGGAGACCTTTATAGATATTGCTGGCCACTTCTTCCAACATAGGCTGGCCACCTGTGTCGGAATGAGTGTGCATTTTGGTCAGTGTAAAAGCCCAAGCCTCATGCGATGTGGGGGAGGCAGAGCCTCTGCGGGGATGCCCGCTAAGGATGAGCCTGCCACCTCGCACTGCAATGATGCTTCTCGGAGCTGGTTTCCTGTTAGTCTCCACAGGGTCCTTGTGCCACGGTCTGTACCGGTGACTGTAGTGGGAGTAATGATTGTCTGGATTTTGTGCTTCAAATATTGTAGTTGTGTGGCGTGTGCTTGTGGGATCCCATACTAGTGTGTGTGTTGAGGGCAGACGGTGTTCTGTGTATTTTTTGTTGTTGGGTTCATGTAAAAGCTATTAACCGTAGCAGTTTAACATTTCGGGCAAGAAAGGGTTAATGCAAAAGTGCGGTTGCCGGCAGGTATTTATGGTTGCTGCTGGAGCAAGGCAGGCAGCTGAGGCTGCTGCGGAGCAGGCAGGCTTTTATAGCTGCTGCCGAGCAGGCCGGCGTTTGTAGCTGTGCAAATCAGGGTGAGCGACTTTTTGAAAAAAAAAAAAACAGAGGCAATGATGCAGCAAACTCCGTGACTGTTAACAACGTGCAGTTTAACCTGTCTGCTTCTCAAGAGCTGATAACCTGGAGGAGGGAGTATATTTGTGTCCTCCTGCCTACAGGTCCATGGCGACTGACTGCAAAGTTTGTCAAGCCTTGCCATGAGCTGGACAGACGAATGGAAAAACCTGATGCCTCAGCTACAGGAGCTGACCGTGAATACCCCAAGCAGAATGAGATAGAGGAAGAGAAAAATGAATGATTGCAAAACATCACTTGGGGACAACTGAAAAGTAACATCCTGAATATGTGTGCTTGTAAAGTAGCTGTTATTAGAGGCTGTGATTTTGTGTATAAAGCCACCTGTATTTACTAGCCAGTTGCTAATGAGGAACTACACCTTGTATTGTATAGATTTGTCACTTGTAAAAGAGATGTTAGAGTATGGAAATTTGCAGTAGCTGCTAGAAAATGCTAAGGCAAAAGCTGGAAAGACTCTAATACAATGGTAGTGTTATAAAGCAGGTGATGGAACAAATTAAGTGGGTGGGAGAATTCCACTGGTAAGAAATGTCTTTGGCTAGTCCCTCGCTACCATCAGCATCTTCAACATGCTGCTGCACCCTGTAATAGTTACTCTGCTAATGTAAACTTGTGTGTGCCTTGCTGTAGTAGCGACTTGTTACTGGATGAAGCAGGTGAAACTGTGCATTGACAACAAGGTGCAAGGACTGAGGCTGACAAAATGCCTGCTACCACAGTCAAGGGCAAGACTGGGTTGTCCTCTGTGTTTGCCACCAAGAAGAACCTTTAGCTCCGCTGTTGGCTGCAACCCACTAACAAGCCACAAAATAAATCAAAGACCGACAAGATCCAAAACCATTTGCACAAGGCACCCCCTGCATCTTTCAGAACCCAAACTACAAGAAGCCCCCTCTCTTGTGGCTGTATACCAGTAAAATCCAAAACCTTTTCTACAAGGCGCCCACTGCGTCTTGCAGGACCCAAACCACAAGATGCCCCCTACTTCTTGTGGGTGTATACCACACGGATTTACAGAAGGCTTCCAAACCTTGTGTACGCTTACCAAACTAACGCAATTGCCAATTCAGTCTTTATGCAAGATGCCCCCTGCACCTTACAGACTATATAGAAGAATATCTTTTTTGAGATGGTCCTTGTCTGCTCCCACAGTGATCCGAATGAGTCGAGGGGTCCCTCCAGGAAAAATTCCTGAGGGCCCTAGGGAGCCCTGTCCTCAGCGGGACCTGAAGTCGAGCAGAGAGGGTCCCATCTGGGTAGCCAAATTGATTCGGAGAAAACTCCAGGAACAAACTCGCCAACAAAGTTTTCAAGCTGACAAGCAGGTATTTATTGTGGTGCTGGGAGACACAGGGGATAGCTCCTCCTAACGTGTGTCTGTCAATTGCCACAGAAGCCGTCCTTTTATAGCCACTGCGCATACATATATATTCATGAGGCTATGTATGGATTGCATCATTTTCCAGAGAGTTCCTCGCATGCGTACAGAATTGTGGTGGTGGTCTCTGAGGGTCGATTACTTCTTCCAACAATCTTCATCACTTCTGGCAGCCTTTGGAGCACACACAGTAGATGCTCATATCAGTTTAATTGGTTCATTCGCACCAGAGACATAATAATCCTCCTATCCTCCTACTTATCAGTTAGTTTAACTGTAGCCCATCCTGGACACTTGCGGTTCCCATATACTCCTTATCCCTGTGTCCTGTTCTTCTAGACTGTTTTTCTTACAACTATGTCAACTATTACAGCTTATCTTGTGAGAATTCTCAGTATGTTCTCTAGCTGTACTCTATTTTTTTTTCTCTATGTATCATGCACCTCAGTAATTTTCCATTGCTACTGTTACAGAGCCATCAAACTTAACATTACTTAAAACTAATTCTATAGGTTTCTATACTCCATTCTGCGATTTTGTGCACCCCTTGTCTCACTCTATAGCTGTACTGTCATGAGAGGTCACAAGTAAGTAGCACACAATTAAACTTTTAGGTGGGAAAATGAGTAGCAAAACTAATGTGGGTGCCACCGTTGCAAAGCTCAATGTCTACTGAAGAGGCCAAACACCAGCTTTCTGTCCTGGCTTGTCGGTTATTGGAGCAGAGGCCTAATATTCATGCTCTAGTCATTCTGCTGGAGGAGGGCCAGGAGAGAGCTACAGAAAAATCACACACAATCTCACTGTCTGCATCAGAGAAACAGCACCAGCTTTCTGTTCTGGCTCTTCAGGTGTGGAAGAGCTGCTGGACATACTGCTGAAGACTGCATCCACTACTCCCAATGTGGTGGTTTCAATGCAGAAATTTTATGCTGGAAATCCGCTGCACATATTGAGCTGAGCTCCAGTGTCAGCAAGATTGCAATGTGCACTACCTTTGTAATGTTGAGGCCGTCTTACTACCGTGCCTCTTTGATGTTCCCTTGCCAGATCCAGGCACAGTTCTGACACTGTTGCAAACGTCCAGATAATGCTTACAGAGCCAAGGAGCCAGGGCAGAAAGCTGCTGTTGGAACTCAACGGAAACCAGGGATCTCAGTAGCAGTGTCACAGGCATGTCAAAGCTCCCCAGCTATCCTGCCTTAAACGACAGAAGTAAGTGTTTCAGCGTGAGAACATATATGTTCTGATATTCCAGAGCACGAGCCAGAGCAGAAAGCTGCTGCTTGCCATTCAGCTGAAGGCTCCATGCCCTGCTGGCACACTGGAGGTGGAAGCACAAGCATAAGCTTTCTGTCCTGGCTCTTCGGCTGTGTGAGCAGACGCCAAACGTTCGTGCTCTACTCACTCAGCTGCAGGACGGCCAGGAGAAGGCACCAGAGAGGTTGCACACAATTTGACTTTTAGATGGGAAAGCGAGGAGAAGCAGCAATGCGGGGGGAACATGTACAAAGCTCAATATCTGCATAAGAGGCCCAGAAGCATCTTTCTGTCCTGGCTCTTCATCTGTGGCAGGAGAGGACAAGGGTTCATGATATACTCAATTGGGTGTGCACAGCCTTTCCTGCCCTGAAAGATTGTTACAAGAGATGGAACCTGACATCATGGTCTGAATGGACTCTGCAGCATTATAGGGATTGGTCCACGCACTAAGAAAATGATCTCTTTCTCTTGGTCTGTGTGTATATATTGATGTATATATGTGGGAGAGTGATGGTATATTGAAAATGTGGAATCTGAGCATGAGGTGAATTTTATGGAATAAGGGGTGGATACTGTCCTGGGTTTAGCAGTAGCAGTCAATTTTTCTCCTTCTGGGCAGCTGGTGCAGCGCTGTGTTTTGATACTGTGCTGGTGGTACCAATGTTTTCGGTTGTTCCTAAGTGATGTTTACCCTGACCAAGGACTTTGTGAGGCTCATGCTCTGCCAGGGAGTAGGGGAAGCCAGGAGGAAGAAGAGACAGGACACCTGACCCAGGCTAGCCAAAGAGGTATTCCATACCACAGCACGTCATGCCCAGGGGGGGTAACTGGGAGTTACACGGAAGGACACGGGGTCTTCTGGGTCAGATTCATTTATCGGCGGGTGGTATTGTATTCTCTTCCCTTCGTCTCTGGTATGGCCAGAATGACCAAGCACCTCCTGCAATGCTGGTGGCAACATTGCAAAGCTCACTGTGCAGAGGAGGCCCAGCAACAGCTTTCTGTCCTGGCTTTTCGGTTGTTGGAGCAGAGGCCAAACATTCAAAGAGACAGACCAGAAAGATGCTGCTGGGCCTAAGCAACAACCAGGCAGCTCTGAAGCAGTGTCATTAGCATGTCAAAGCACCCCAGCTTTCCGGCCTAAAATGGTACAAGCAAGTCTTTCAGCTGAAGGCTCCATGTCCCGCTCCCACCGTGGAGGTGCCACTTCCAAAACCTGGTGCGGGGAATCACCAGCACAGAGTAAGGTGTGCTCCAGGGTCAGGAAAACCAAGTCTTGGGAATGGGAGAGGTGCCTGAGGACTGGAGGAAAGCAAATGTCACTCCAGTCTTCAAAAAGGGCAAGAAGGAGGACCCAGGTAACTATAGACCGGTCAGCCTCACCTCCATCCCTGGGAAAGTGATGGAACACCTTATCCTTGGTGCCATCTTAAGGCATATCAAGGATAAGAGGGTTATGAGGGGCAGTCAACATGGCTTCACCAAGGGGAAATCATGTTTGACCAATCTCTTAGCCTTTTATGAGGAAATAACACGGTGGATGGATGACGGCAGAGCGGTGGATGTGGTCTACCTTGACTTCAGCAAAGCATTTGACACAGTCTCCCACAGCATCCTCCCAGCTAAATTGAGGAAGTGTGGACTGGATGATCAAGTAGTGAGGTGGACTGCGAACTGGCTGAAGGAGAGAAGCCAGAGAGTTGTAGTCTATGGGGCTGAGTCTAGTTGGAGGCCTGTAACTAGTGGAGTGCCTCAAGGGTCAGTACTGGGACCGGTATTATTTAATATATTCATCAACGATTTAGATGAGGGAATTGAGTGTACTATCAGCAAGTTTGCTGATGACACTAAGCTGGGAGGAGTGGCTGACACGCCAGAAGGCTGTGCTGCCATCCAGCGAGACCTGGACAGGCTGGAGAGTTGGGCAGGGAATAACTTGATGAAATACAACAAGGGAAAGTGTAGAGTCCTGCATCTGGGCAGGAACAACCCCAGGTTCCAGTATAGGTTGGGGAACGACTTGTTAGAGAGCAGTGTAGGGGAGAGGGATCTGGGGGTCCTAGTGGACGACAGGATGACCATGAGCCAACACTGTGCCCTTGTGGCCAAGAAGGCCAATGGCATCCTGGGGTGTATTAGAAGGGGGGTGGTTAGTAGGTCGAGAGAGGTCCTCCTTCCCCTCTACTCTGCCCTGGTGAGACCGCATCTGGAATATTGTGTCCAGTTCTGGGCCCCTCAGTTCAAGAAGGACAGGGAGCTGCTGGAGAGAGTCCAGTGCAGGGCAACGAAGATGATTAAGGGAGTGGAGCATCTCCCTTATGAGGAAAGACTGAGGGAGCTGGGTCTCTATAGTTTGGAGAAGAGGAGACTGAGGGGTGACCTTATAAGTGTCTAAAAATATATAAAGGGGGAGTGTCACGAGGATGGAGCCAGGCTCTACTCAGTGGCAAACAATGATAGGAACACAAGAGGTTCCACTTAAACTTGAGAAGAAACTTCTCAGTGAGGGTGACGGAACACTGGAACAGGATGCCCAGGGAGGTTGTGGAGTCTCCTTCCCTGGAGACATTCAAAACCCGCCTGGACACATTCCTGTGTAACATTATCTAGGTGTTCCTGCTCCGGCAGGGGGATTGGACTAGATGATCTTTCGAGGTCCCTTCCAATCTCTAGCATACTGTGATACTGTGATACTGTGATATGGCATGTTGTCCTGGGTTCAGCAGTAGCAGTCATTTTTCTCCTTCTTGGTAGCTGGCGCAGTGCTGTGTTTTGACTTTCAGCCTGGGAACAGAGGTGATAACAATGATGTTTTGGTTTGGCCAAGGACTTTGTGAGCCTCATGCTCTACCAGGGAGGAGGGGAAGCCGGGAGGAAGCAGAGACAGGACTCCTGACCCAAACTGACCAAAGAGGTACTCCATTCCACAGCACGTCATGCCCAGGAGGTAACTGGGAGTTACCTGGAAGGGCTGGGAGACTGCAGGGTTGGAGGAGGTTGCTTGGTTGGGCTGGAGGGGGGGGGTGCGTTATCGGTTGGCTGGTGGTGAGGTGATGTACTTTCTTCCCTTGTTATTTCCTTTATTAGTATTATTTTTGGTGATAGCAGTAGTGATTTGTGTTATACCTTACTTACTAAACTGTTCTTATCTCAACCCGTGGGAGTTGCATTCTTTTTGATTCTCCTCTCCGTCCCTCCGGGAGTAGGGGGAGGGCAAGAAGGGCGAGAAGTGAGTGAGCAAGCTGTCTGGCTGGGTTTAAACCACCAGACATGTGCACTACCTTTGTAATGTTAAGTCCACCTTCCTACCGTGCCTCTTTGATGTTCTCTTGCCAGATCCAGGCGCAGTGCTCACAGGCTGCAAACGTCCAGCTAAAGTGTATTGACCCAAAGAGCCAGAGCGGAAAGCTGCAGCTGGGCCTAAGCAGCACCCAGGGATCTCAGCAGCAGTGTCACGAGCATGTCAAAGCACCCCATCTTTCCTTCCTAAAACTGTAGAATCAAGTGTCTCAAAGTGCAAACATAAGTCTTCTGCTTCTCTTGATCAGGAGCCAGAGCAGAAAGCTGCTACTTGTCATTCACCTGAAGGCTCCATGCAATGCTCCTACCGTGGAGGGGGCACATCAAAAACCTTGTGATGGGAATCACCAGCACAAAGTAAGCTGTGCTCCAGTATCAGCAACATAACAATATGCACTACCTTTGTAAAGTTACGTCCATCTCCTACCATGCCTCTTTGATGTACTCTCCTCCAATGGAGGCGCACTGCTCACAGACTTCAAACGTCCAGCTAATGCGTATTGAGTCAAAAAGCCAAAGCAGAAAGATTCTGGTGGGCCTAAACAGAAACCAGAGGGCTCAGCAGCAGTGTCACCAGCATGTCAAAGCACCCCAGCTTTCCTACCAAATACGGTAAAAGCAAGCGTCTCAATGTGCGAAAATACAGGTTCTCCAGAGCACAAGCCGGAGCAGAAAGCTGCTGGGGGCATCCAGCTGAAGGCTCCATGCCTTGCTCCCACAGTGGAGGTGGCAGTGCAGAAAGCTCTTGCTGGGAATCACCTGCAGAGACTGAGCTCAGCTCTAGTGTCAGCCACAAGGCAATGTGCACTACTGTCGTGGTTTAAACCCAGTCAGGTAACTTGTTCACTCACTCCCAGTGAGTGGTGCCGAGCTGACAACAAACAAGGTCTGTGTCCGTCTCCCCCCCCCCTGCACCGGGGCTCTCCCCTTCCCCGCTCCCGGAGGAACGAGGAGGAGGATCGAGAGAGTGCAACTCCTACGGGTTGAGACAAGAACAGTCCAGCAACAAATCACCACCGCTACTATCAGCTAAAACAATGATAAGGGAAAATAACAAGGGAAGAGAATACGATACCACCGGCCAAGAAAACGAGTTCCACCCGGAAGCCCCTGTCCTTCCGGGTAACTCCCAGTTACCCCCCACCCCGGGCATGACGTGCTGTGGTATGGAATACCTCCCCGGCTAGCCCGGGTCAGGCGCCCCGTCTCTGCTTCCTCACAGCCTCCCCTCCTCCCTGGCAGAGCATGAGCCTCACAGAGTCCTTGGTCAGGGTAAACATCACTTAGCAACAACCGAAAACATCGGCTTCACCAACACTGTTCTCAAACTAGAAGTCAAAACACAGCACTGCACCAGCTAACACAAAGGAAAAACATGACTGCTACTGCTGAACCCAGGACAACTACCTTTGTGATGTTGAGTCATCTTCCTACAGTGCCTCTTTTATGTTCCCTCCCCAAATCCAAGGGCAACGCTAAGAGAGTGCAAAACTACAGCTAATGTGTATAGATCCAAAGAGCCAGAGCAGAAAGCTGTTGCTGGGCCTAAGCAGCAACCAGGGATCTCAGCAGCACTGTCACCAGCATGTAAAACAGCCTCAGCTTTCCTGCCTAAAACGGTCAAAGCAAGTCTTTCAAAGTGAAAACATAGAGCTTCTGTTAAGCCAGATCAGGAGACAGAACAGAAAGCTGCTGTTGGTCATTAACATGAAGGCTCAAACCCCTGCTCCAACCGGGGAGGTGTCAGGGCAGAAAGATGGTGATGGGACTCACCTGCCCAGAGTAAGCTGTGCTCCAGTGTCAGCAGCATGACAATGTGCATTTTCATTGTAATATTAAGTCCATCTTCCTACCGTGCTTCTTTGATGTTCCCTTGCCAGATCCAGACACATTGCTCACAGAGTGGAAACCTCCAGCTAACGCGCATAGATCCAAAGAGCCAGAGCAGAAAGTTGCTGCTGGGAATAAGCAGGGAGTTCAGGAGCAGGGTCACTAGCATGTCAAAAAAGCCCTGCTTTCCTGACAAAAATGGTAGAAGCAAGAGTCTCAAACTAAGAACATACAGCTTCTGCTTCTCCAGAAGATGAGACGGAGAAGAAAGCTGCTGGGAGCATTCAGCTGAAGGCTCCATGCCCTGCTGAGACAGTGGAGGTGGCTCTGCATAAAATTTTTGCTGGATATCACCTTCACAGATTGAGCTGTGCTCCATTGTAAGCAACACGGCAATGTGCACTACCTTTATAACATTAAGTCCATCTTCCTCCAGTGCATCTTTGATATTCCTTGCAGGTCCAGGCGCAGTGCTCACACACTGCAAACATCCAGGTAATGCCTATAGATCCAAAGAGCCTGAGCAGAAACCTGCTGGTGGGACTAAGCAGCAACCAGGGGGCTTTCAGCTGTGACTCTAGCATGTCCAAGTACCCCAGCTTTCCTGCTTTAAGCAGTAGATGCAAGTCTCTCAAAGTGGGAACATAAAGCTTCAGGTTCTCCTGAGCACGAGCAAGACCAGAAAGCTGCTGCTGGACATTCAGCTGAAGCCTCCATCCCTTTCTCCCGCCATGGAGATGGCAGGGCATAAAGCTTGTGCTGGACATCACCTGCACAAAGTAAGCTGTGCTCCAGTATCAACAACGTGGCAAGGTGCATTAATTTTCTAGTGTTAAGTCCATCTTCCTACAGTGCCTCTTTGATGGTCCCTCGCCAGACCTACGTGCAAGACTCACAGAATGCAAACGTCCAACTAATGCGTATTGAGCCCAAGAGCTAGAGCAGAAAGCTGCTGGTGGGCCTAAGCTGCTGGACAGCAGAGAGCAGGTGCTGCAGATGTAGAACTCAGACGGACTTTTACGTGGGAAAGCAAGGAGTGTCAGCAATTCAGAGGGCACCATTGAAAAGCTCACTGTCTTCAGAAGATGCCCATCACCAGCTTTCTGCCCTGTCTCCACGGCTGTGGCAGCAGAGGTCAAACATTCGTGCTCTACTCACTCTGCTGCAGGACAGCAGACAGCGGGCACAGCAGAGGTTGGACTCAAATGGACTATTAGGTAGAATGCAAGGAGAGACAGCAATGCGGGTGGCACCATTGCAAAGCTCACTGTCTGCAGCAGAGGCCCAGCACCATCTTTCCCTTCTGCGTTTTCGGCTGTGTGAGCAGAGGCCAAACATTCATGCTTTCCTCGCTCTACTGCACGGCAGCTGAGAGCGTTTGCCACAGAGGATGGACTCAAATGGAGTTTTACGTGGAAAGCAGGGAGCCACAGCAATGCCGGTGGCTCCTTTGCACTGCTCACTTTTCTGCAGAAGAGGCCCAGCACCAGCTTTCTGTCCTGGCTCTTCGGATGTGAGAGCAGAGGCTAAACACTGTGCTCTACTCACTGTGCTCCAGGATGGCCAGGAGATAACGCCATAGATATTTAATTCAAATGGACTTTTAGGCACGAAAACGAGGAGCGATAGCAATGAGGGTGGAACAATTGCAAAGCTCACGGTCTGCATAAGAGTCCCAGCACCAGCTTTCTGTCCCGGCTCCTTGTCTGTGGGAGCAGAGGCCAAACACACGTGCTCTTTTCCCTCTATAGCTGGAAGTCCTAGAACCGGCACTGCAGAGGTTAGATTCAAATGGGCTTCTAGGTGGGAAAGCGGGGAACTACAGCTATGCGGGTGGCACTGTTGCAAAGCTCACTGCTTGCAGAAGAGGTCCAGCAAAAGCTTTCTGTCCTGGCTCTTTGGCTGTGGGAGCAGAGGCCAAACATTCGTGCTCTACTCACTGTGCTGCAGGAAGGACAGGAGAGGGCACCAGAGATGCTGAACAAAATTGGACTTTTAGGTGGGAAAGCATAGACCAACAGCAATGCGGGTGGCACTGTTTCAAAGCTCACTGTCTACAGAAAATGGCCAGCACCAACTTTCTGTTCTGGCTCCTTGGCTGAGTGAGCAGAAGACAAACATTCATGCTCTACTCACTGTGCTGCAGAAAAGCCGAGAGCCGGCACCGCAGAGGTTGGATTCAAATTGACTTTTAGGTGGGAAAGCGAGTAGCGACAGCGATGTGGGTGGCACTATTGCAAAGCTCACTGTCTGCAAAAGAGGCCCAGCACCAGCTTTCTGACCTGGCTTTTCGGCTATGGGAGCGGAGGCCAAACATACGTGCTCTACTCACTCTGCTGCTGGAAGGCCGAGATCTGATGCCGCAGAGGTTGGATTCAAATTGACTTTTAGGTGGGAAAATGAGGAGTGACAGCAATGATGGTGGAACCGTTGCAAAGCTCACTATCTGCAGAAGAGGCCCAGCACAAGCTTTCTGTCCTGGCTCTTTTGCCATGGGAGCAGAGGCCAAACATACATGCTCTTTTCCCTCTATGGCTGGAAGTCCTAGAACAGGCACTGCAGAGGTTGGATTCAAATGGACTTTTAGGCATGAAAGCGGGGAACTACAGCAATGTGGGTATCACCATTGCTAAGCTCACTATCGGCTGAAGAGGCCCAGCACAAGCTTTCTGTTGTGGCTGTTTGGCTTTGGGAGCAGAGGCCAAACATTCCTGCTCGACTCACTGTGCTGCAGGACGGCCAGGAGAGGGCACCAGAAAAGTTGCATACAGTTGGACTTTTAGGTGGGAAAGCAAATACCGACAGCAATGCGGGTGGCACTGTTGCAAAGCTCAGTCTGCAGAAAATGCCTAGCACCAGCTTTCTGTCCTGTCTCTTCGGCTGTGGGAGCAGAGGCCAAACATTTGTGCTCTACTCACTGTGCTGCAGGACGGACAGGAGAGGGCACCAGAGAAGCTGAACAAAATTGGACTTTTAGGTGGGAAAGCATAGACCAACAGCAATGCGGGTGGCACTGTTTCAAAGCTCACTGTCTACAGAAAATGGCCAGCACCAACTTTCTGTTCTGGCTCCTTGGCTGAGTGAGCAGAAGCCAAACATTCATGATCTACTCACTGTGCTTCAGCAAAGCCAAGAGACGGCACCGCAGAAGTTGGATTCAAATTGACTTGTAGGTGGGAAAGCGAGGAGCGATAGCAATGTGGGTGGCACCACTGAAAAGCTCACTGCCTGCAAAAGAGGCCTAGCACCAGCTTTCTGACCTGGCTCTTCGGCTATGGGAGCAGAGGCAAAACATATGTGCTCTACTCACTCTGCTGCTGGAAGGCCAGGATCTGATGCCGCAGAGGTTGGATTTTAGGTGGGAAAGCGGGGAACTACAGCAATGTGGGTGGCACCCTTGCAAAGCTCACTATCTGCAGAAGAAGCCCAGCACCAGCTTTCTGTCCTGGCTGTTTGGCTGTGCTACCAGAGGCCAAACATTCTTGCTCTACTCCCTCTGCGGTTGAACGTCCGAGAGCTAGCGCCGCAGAGGTTGGATTCAAATGGACTTTGAGACAGCAGGGAACTGCAGCAATGCAGTTGGCACTGTTGCAAAGCTCACTGTGTGCAGAATAGGCCCAGCACCAGCTTTCTTTCCTTGCTCTTCAGGTGTGGGAGCAGGGGCCAAAATTCATGCTCTACACACTCTGCTGCAGGACGGCCAGGAGAGGGCGCCATAGATGTTTAATTCAAATGGACTTTTACATACGAAAAGGAGGAGCGACAGCAAATTGGGTGAAACTGTTGAAAAGCTCACTGTCTGCAAAAGAGGCCCAGTACCACCATTCTGTCCTGGCTCTTTGGCTGTGGGAGTAGAAGCCAAACATTCGTGCTCTTTTTCCTCTATAGCTGGAAGGCCTAGAACTGGCGATGCAGAGGTTGGATTCAAATGGACTTTTAGGTGGGAAAGAGAAGACCGACAGCAATGTGCGTGGCAATGTTGCAAATCTCACTGTCTGTAGAAGAGGTCCAGCACCAGCTTTCTCTCCTTGCTCTTTGGATGTGGGAGCAGAGGCCAAACATTTGTGCTCTTCTCATTGTGCTGCAGGACGGCCAGGAGAGAATGCTGTAGATGTTTAATTGAAATGGACTTTTAGGTGGGAAAGGGAGGATCGACAGCAATGCGGGTGGCACAGTTGAAAATCTCACTGGCTGCAGAAGAGGAGCAGCACCATCTTTCTGTTCTGACTCTTCAGCTGTAGAAGCAGAGGCCAAACATTAGTGCACTACTCACTCTACTGCTGGATGGCCTAGAACTGGCTCCACAGATGTTGCATTTAATGGACGTTTAGATGGGAAAACAGGGAACTATACCCTGTTACCCTGTTGCAATGATCACTGTCTGCAGAAGACGCCCAGCACCAGCTTTCTGTCCTGGCTCTTCAGCTGTGGGAGCAGATGCCAAACCTTGGTGCTCTTTTCATTCTGCTGCTGGGCAGGCGAGAGGGGACACCACATTGTTTTAATTCAAATGGACTTTTACGTGGGAAACCAAGGAGCTACAGCAATTCGGATGGCACCTTTGCAAAGCTCACTGTCTGCAGAAGAGACCCCGTACCGGATTTCTGTCCTGACCCTTCGGCTGTGGGAGCAAAGGCCAAACATTTGCCCTCTACTCACTTTGCTGAAGGACAGCCGAGAGTGGGCGTGGCAGATGTTGGATTCAAATGGACTGTAAGGTGGGAAAGAGGAGAGACTGCAATGTCACTGGCACACTTTCAAAGCTCTCTGTCTGCGGAGAAGGTCCAGCATTGGCTTTTGTCATGGGTATTCAGCTGTCAGAGAAGAGGCCAAATATTTGCGCTCTACTCACTCTGCTGAAGGACAGGCGAGAGCGCGTGCCACAGCAGTTGGATTCAAATGGACTTTTAGTTGGGAAAGTGTAGATAGACAGCAATGCGATTGGCACCATTGCAAATTTCTCTGTCTTCAGAAGAGCCCTAGCATCATCTTTCTCTCATGGCACTTCGCCTGGGTTAGCAGAGGCCAAACATCTGCGCTCTACATGCTCTGCTGAATGACAGCCAAGAGAAGGCTCAGAAGATGTTGGATTCAAATGGATTTTTAGGTGGGAAAGCAAAAAGCGACAAAAATACTGGTGGTACCGTTACAAAGCTCACTGTCTGCAGAACATGCCCAGCACCAGCTTTCTGTCTTGGCTCTTCAGCTACGGGAGCAGAAGCCAAACATTTGTGCTCTACTTTGCTGCAGGGCAGCTGAGAGCACTTGCCGCAGACGTTGGATTCAGATGGTCATTAAGGTGAGAAAGCGAGGAGCGACAGAAATGCAGGCGGCACATTATGCTGACTGTCTGCAGAAGAGGCCCGGCACCAGCTTTCTGTCCTGGCTCTCCGGCTGTGGGAGCAGAAGCCAAACATTCGTGTTCTACGCACTGTATTGTAGGACTGCCAGGAGAGGGCACCAGAGAAGTTGGATTCAAATGGACTTTTAGGTGAGAAAGAGAGGAGTGAAAGCGATGCAGGTGGTACCGTTGCAAAGCTAACTGCCTGCAGAAGAGGACCAGCACCAGCTTTCTCTCCTGGCTTTTCGGCTGTGGGAACAGAGGCCCAGCATTCGTGCTATATGCATTCGGATATAGGAGAGCTGATAGTGGGTGCCGCAGAGGTTGGATTCAAATGGAATTTTTGGTGCTGTCATATTGCTGACACTGGAGCACAGCTTACTCTGTGCAGGTGATTCCCAGCACCACTTTCTGCCCTGCCACCTCCACGGTGGGAGCAGGGGATTAAGCCTTCAATTTAGAATCATAGAATCATAGAATAGTTAAGGTTGGAAAGGACCTTAAGATCATCTAGTTCCAACCCCCCTGAGATGGCCAGGGACACCTTACTCTAAATCATATCACCCAAGGCCTCGTCCAAACTGGTCTTGAACACTGCCAGGGATGGAGCATTCCCAACCTCCCTGGGCAACCTATTCCAGTGCCTCACCACCCTAACAGGAAAGAATTTCCTTCTTATATCCAAACTAAACTTCCCCTGTTTAAGTTTTAACTCGTTACCCCTTGTCCTATCACTACAGTCTGAGTCTGTAGTCCCTCTCCAGCATCCCTATAGTCCCCCTTCAGATTCAGGTCTCCACAAAGCCTTCTCTTCTCCAGGCACTCACAGTTTTACAGTTTTAGGTAGGAAAGCCGGGGTGATTTGACATGCTGGTGACACTGCTGCTCAGCACCCTCGTTTCTGTATAGGCACACCAGAAACTTTCTGCTCTTTCTCTTTGACTCAATACGCATTAGCTGGATGTTTGCAGTCTGTGAGCAGTGGCGAGTACATCAAAGAGGCACGGTAGGAAGAGGGACTAAACTTCACAAAGGTAGTGCATATTGTTATGTTGCTGATGCTGAAGCACAACCTATTTAGTGCAGGTGATTCCCATCATGAGGTTTTTGACATGCCCCCTCCATGGTGGGAGCATTGCATGAAGCCTTCACCTGAATGACAAGCAGCAGCTTTCTGCTCTGGCTCCTGATCAGGAGAAGCAGAAGACTTATGTTTGCACTTTGAGACACTTGATTCTACAGTTTTAGGAAGGAAAGATGGGGTGCTTTGACATGCTTGTGAGCACTGCTGCTGAGATCCCTGGTTGCTGCTTAGGCCCAGCTGCAGCTTTCTGCTCTGGCTCTTTGGCTAAATACTCTTTAGAAGGATGTTTGCAGTCTGTGAGCACAGAGCCTCCATCTGGTGCAAGTTCATCGAAGAGTCAAGGTAGGAAGATGGACTTAACATTACAAAGGTAGTGCATATGCTATATAGCTAACACTGGAGAACACCTTACTCTGTGCAGGTGACTCCCTGCGCAAGTTTTTGGAAGAGACACCTCCACGATGGGAGCAGGGCACAGAGCCTTCACCTGAATGAACAGCAGCAGCTTTCTGCTCTGTCTCCTGCTCTGGAGAACCAGAAGCTGTATACTGGTACTTTGAGAGACTTGCTTGTACCGTTTTGGGCAGGAAAGCTAGGGTGCTTTGACATGCTAATGACTGCTTCAGAGCTGCCTGATTGCTGCTTAGGCCCAGCAGCAGCTTTCTGCTCTGCCTCCTCGGATCTATACGCATTAGCTGGACGTTTGCAGTCTGTGAGTTCTGCACCTGGATATGGTGAGGGAACATCAAAGAAGCACTGTAGGAAGATGGACTTAAAATTACAAAGGTAGTGCACATTGCCGTGTTGATGACACTGGAGCACAGCTTACTCTGTGCAAGTGATTTCCTGCACAAATTTTCTGCAGTTCCACTTCCACTATGTCAGCAGGGCATGGAGCCTTCAGCAGAATGCCCAGAAGCAGCTTTCTGCTCTGTCTCGTGCCCTGGAGAATCAGAACATGTATGTTCCCACTGATACACTTGCTTCTACCGTTTTAGGCAGGAAAGCTGGGGAGCTTTGAGATGCCTGTGACAATGCTACTGAGATCTTCCTCTGCCCTGCTGGGAAATGCTGCGTGGTCTCCTGCATTCTCCTGGGGTTCGGCGGGCGGCTTCCGGAGAATGCTCTCGGCAGTAGCGGGGCTGGGTTCTGCCGCGGGGCTGGGCTTTGCCGCGGGGCTCGGCTTTGCCGCGGGGCTCGGCTTTGCCGCGGGGCTCGGCTCCTCCGCCGTCTTCTCCCGCTGCTCGGCAGCCGCCTCCTTCCGCTCCTTGACCGCCCCGACCTCCCCCACCGGCAGCCGTCCCCTCGCGGCATCCGGCACCGCTCCCGCCACCGTTCGGTCCCTGGGGCTGTTCTCCCGGGCCACTTCCCCATCCGCCGGCTCCCGAGGCTGCTCCCCCTCGGCTCCCCGCGGCCTCACGAAGACGGAGGCGAGGACGAGGGCCAGGACGGTGAAGGGCAGCAGGACGGCAAGGTACAAGTCCACGGCCACGTCCATCCCGCCCTGCTGCTGGAGCCTGCCCGTATTACAAGTCATTCCCATAAAGTACAGTGAAACAAAAACCTTAGCCCAAGCCCCAGACTTGATAAACACTAACACAGCAAATGCCAGGTCTAAGTAATGTACTACATTCCGAAACTGTGAGATCAAGAGGAACAACTCTGAGAGCCAATAAATCAGCATTGTGACGAGTGACTATTAATCCGCTCAGATCTGTTGTTATCTCAACCCTTCATGCCCCACGATGGGCTCCAAAAAAGAACTGTGGTGGTTTAAACCCAGCCAGATCGCTTGTTCACTCACTTCTCTCTCTTCTTGCCCTCCCCCTAGTCCCAGAGGGACGGAGAGGAGAATCAAAAAGAATGCAACTCCCACGGGTTGAGGTAAGAACAGTTTAGTAAGTAAGGTATAACACAAATCACTACTGCTATCACCAATAATAATAATGATAAAGGAAATAACAAGGGAAGAGAGTACATCACCTCACCACCAGCCAACCGATAACGCACCCCCCACCTCCAGCCCGACCAAGCACCGACCGATACCTCCTCCAACCCTGCAGTCTACCAGCCCTTCCGGCTAACTCCCTGTTACCTCCTGGGCATGACGTGCTGTGGTATGGAATACCTCTTTGGTCAGTTTGGGTCAGGAGTCCTGCCTCTGCTTCCTCCCAGCTTCCCCTCCTCCCTGGCAGAGTATGAGGCTCACAAAGTCCTTGGCCAAACCAAAACATCATTGTTAGCACCTCTGTTCCCAGGCCGAAAGTCAAAACACAGCACTGCACCAGCTACCAAGAAGGAGAAAAATGACTGCTACTGCTGAACCCAGGACAACATGCCATATTCCTGACCCTGGAGCACACCTTACTCTGTGCTGGTGATTCCCCGCACCAGGTTTTGGAAGTGGCACCTCCACGGTGGGAGTGGGGCATGGAGCCTTCAGCTGAAAGACTTGCTTGTACCATTTTAGGCAGGAAAGCTGGGGTGCTTTGACATGCTAATGACACTGCTTCAGAGCTGCCTGGTTGTCGCTTAGGCCCAGCAGCATCTTTCTGCTCTCTTTCGCTCTATAGCCGTTAGCTGGACGTTTGCCGTCTGTGAGCACTGCACCTGGATCTGTCGAGGGAACATTAAAGAGGCATGGTAGGAAGATGTTCTTAACATTAAAAGTTAGTGCACATTGACATGTGGATAACACTAGAGCACACCTCACTCTGTGCAGATGATTCCCAGCACCAGCTTTCTGCCCTACCACCTCCACTGTGGGAGCAGGGCATGGAACTTTCAGCAGAATGTTCAGCAGCAGCTTTCTCTACTGGCTCGTGCACTGGAGAAGCAGAAGCTGCGTGTTGGCGCTTTGAGCGACTCGCTTCTACCTTTTTAGACAGGAAAGATTGAGTGCACTGACATGCTGGTGGCACTGCTGCAGATGTGCCTTGTTGCTGCTTAGTCCCACCAGCAACTTTCTGCTCTGGCTCTTTGGCTCAACACGCATTAGCTGGACATTTGCTGTCTGTGACCACTGCGCCTGGATCTAGGGAGAGAAGATCAAAGAGGCACAGTAGTAGGATGGACTTAACATTACAAAGGAAGTGCACATTGCCATGTTGCTGACACTGAAGCACATCACTCTCCGTGCAGGTGATTCCCACCACCAGTTTCCTGATCACGGCTGTCCTTCAGCAGAGTGATTAGAGCATGAATGTTTGCCCCTGTTCCCACAGGCGAAAAGACAGAACAGAGGGCTGGTGCTGGGCCTCTGCTGCAGACAGTGAGCTTTGCAGCAGTGCCACATGCATTTCTGTAGTTCCCTGTTTTCCCACCTCAAAGTCCATTGAATTCAATGTCTGCAGCGCCAGCGCTCTGCCGTCCAGTAACAGAGTGAGTAGAGCAGGAATGTTTGTCATCTGCTCACACAGCCAAACAGTCAGGACATAAAGCTGGTGCTGCGCCTCTTCTGCAGACAGTGAGCTTTGCAACAGTTCTACCCACATTGCTGTTGCTCCTCCTTTTCCTACCTAAAAGTCCATTTCAATTAAACATCTACCTCTCCCTCTCCTGGCCGTCCTGCAGCACACTGAACAGAGCATGAATGTTAGGCCTCTGCTCCCACAGCGAAAGATCCAGGACAGAAATCTCATGTTGAGCATCCTCTGCAAAAGTGAGCTTTGCAGCAGTGCCACCC
Organism: Pezoporus flaviventris; assembly: GCF_033815535.1. Lineage (NCBI taxonomy): Eukaryota > Metazoa > Chordata > Aves > Psittaciformes > Psittacidae > Pezoporus > Pezoporus flaviventris. The sequence continues at coordinate 359,568 of NW_026892647.1, read as the reverse complement.
GCATAGCTGTAGTTTCCTGCTTTCACATCTAGAAGTCCATTTGAATCCAACATCTGTGGCGACATCTCTCAGCCGTCCAGAAGAACAATGAGATGAGCACGAATGTTTGCCCTCTGCTCCCGCAGCCAAAGAGCCAGAGCAGAAAGGTTCTGCTGGGCCTCTTGTGCAGATAGTGACCTTTGCAACAGCTCCACCTGCATCGCTGTAGTTCCCGGATTTCACACCTATAAATCCATTTGAATCCACAATCTGCAGTGCCAGGTCTCGGCAAGAGTGTGTAGAGCACGAATGCTTGGCCTCTGCTCCCACAGCCAAAGATGCAGAAGAGAAAGCTGGCGCTGGGCCTCTTCTGCAGACAGTGAGCTTTGCAATGGTGCCATGAGCATTGCTGTCGCTCCTCGCGTTCCCACCTAAAAGTCCATTTGAATCCAACCACTGCTGCGCCCGCTCTCCGCTGTCCAGCAGTAGACTGAGTAGAGAAGGAATGCTTGGCCTCTGCTCCAAAAGCCAAAGAGCCGGGAAAGAAATGTAGTTGTGGCCCTCTTCTGCAGACAGTGAGCTTTGCAAGGGGGCCACCCAAATTTCTGTCTCTCCTCCCTTTCCCAAGTAAAAGACCATTTGAATTCAACTTCTGCGGCGCCCGCTGTCCACTGTCCTACAGCTAATTGAGTGTATCATGAATGCTTGTCCTCTCCCGCCACAGCTGAAGAGCCAGGACAGAAAGATGCTCCTGGGCCTCTTATGCAGATATTGAGCTTTGTACATGTTCCCCCCGCATTGCTGTTGCTCCTCGCTTTCCCATCTAAAAGTCAAATTGTGTGCAACCTCTCTGGTGCCTTCTCCTGGCCGTCCTGCAGCTAAGTGAGTAGAGCACGAACGTTTGGCTTCTGCTCACACAGCCGAAGAGCCAGGACAGAAAGCTTATGCTTGTGCTTCCACCTCCAGTGTGCCAGCAGGGCATGGAGCCTTCAGCTGAATGGCAAGCAGCAGCTTTCTGCTCTGGCTCGTGCTCAGGAATATCAGAACATACATGTTCTCACGTTGAGACACTTCTGTCGTTTAAGGCAGGATAGCTGGGGAGCTTTGACATGCCTGTGACACTGCTACTGAGATCCCTGGTTTCTGCTGAGTTCCAACAGCAGCTTTCTGCCCTGGCTCCTTGGCTCTGTAAGCATTATCTGGACGCTTGCAACAGTGTCAGAACTGCGCCTGGATCTGGCAAGGGAACATCAAAGGGGCACGGTAGTAAGACGGCCTCAACATTACAAAGGTAGTGACATTGCAATCTTGCTGACACTGGAGCTCAGCTCAATATGTGCAGCTGATTTCCAGCATAAAATTTCTGCATTGAAACCACCACATTGGGAGTAGTGGATGCAGACTTCAGCTGTACGTCCAGCAGCTCTTCCACACCTGAAGAGCCAGGACAGAAAGCTGGTGCTGAGCCTCTTCTGCAGACAGTGAGCCTTGCAATGGTGCCGTCTGCATTGCTGTCACTCCTCCCTTTCCCAGCTAAAAGACTATTTGAATGCAAACACTGAAGCACTCACTCACGGCTGTCCTTCAGCAGAATGAGTAGAACACGAAAGTTTGTCCTCTGCTCCCACAGCCAAAGAGCTAAGACAGAAAGCTTGTGCTTGGCCTCTTCTGCAGACAGTGAGTCTTGCAACTATGCGACCCTCACTGCTGTCACTCCTCGCTTTCACACCTAAAAGTCCATTTGAATCCAAACTCTGCGGGGCCCACTCTCTGCTGTCCTTCAGCCGAGTGAGTAGAGCACGAATGTTTGGCATCTGCTCCCACAGCCGAAGAGACAGGACAGAAAGCTGGTGCTGGGCCTCTTCTGCAGAAAGTGAGCTTTGCAAAAGTGCCACCCGCATTGCTGTCGCTCCTCCCTTTCCCACCTAAAAGTCCCATTGAATTAAACATGTACAGCGTCCTCTCCTGGCCATCCTGCAGCACAGTGAGTAGAAAACAAATGTTTGGCCTGTGCTCCTACAGCCAAAGAGCCAGGACAGAAATCTGGTGCTGGGCATCTTCTGCAGACAGTGAGCTTCTCAACGGTGCAGCTCCCAATTCTGTCGCTCCTCGCTTTCCCACTGTAAAATCCATTTGAATCCAACCTCTGGGGTGAATGCTTTCAGCAGTCCTGCGGCAGAGTGAGTAAAGCATGAATCTTTGGCCTCTGCTGCCACAGCTGACGAAGGAGGACAGAACACTGGTGCTGTGCCTCTTCTGAAGACAATGAGGTTTGCAAGGGTGACACCCTCATTGCTTTCACTCTTCACTTTCCCACCTAAATGTCTCTTTGAATCCATCCTCTGTGGAGCTGCTCTCTGCTGTCCTGCAGCAGAGTGAGTAGAGCATGAATATTTGGCCTCTGCTCCCACAGCCGAAGACGCGGGACAGAAAGCGGGTGCTGGGCCTCTGCAACAAACAGTGAGCTTTGCAAAAGAGGCCACCAGCATTGCTGTCACTCCTCGGTCTCCACCTAAAAGACAATTTGAGTCCAACCTCTGTGGTGCCTGCTCTCGGCTTTCCTGCAGCAGAATGAGTGGAGCACGAATGTTTGGTCTCTGCTCCCACAGGCGAAGATGCAGGACAGAAAGCTGGTGCTGGGCTTCTTCTGCAGAAAGTGAGGTTTGCAACAGTGCCATGTGCATTGCTTTCAGTCCTCTCTTCCCTACCCACAAGTCACTTTGAATCCAACCTCTGTGGAGCCAGCTCTCTGCGGTCCTTCACCGGCATGAGTAGAGCACGAAGGTTTGGTGTCTGCTCCCACAGCCAAAGAGCCAGGAAAGAAAGCTGGTGCTGGGCTTCTTCTGCAGAAAGTGAGCTTTGCAACGGTTCAGCTCGCATTGCTGTCACTCCTCGCTTTTCCACCGTAAAGTCCATTTGAATCCAACCTCTGTGGCGAACGTTCTCGGCTGTCCTTCAGCAGAGTGAGTAGAGCATGAATGTTTGCCCTCTGCTCCCGTAGCCAAAGACTCAGGAGAGAAAGCTGGTGCTGTTTCTCTGCTGCAGACAGTGAGATTTGCAATGTTGCCACCAGAATTGCTGTTGCTCCTAGAGCCCCACCTAAAAATCCAATAGTGAGCAACTTCTCTAGTGCTTTCTCATCGACACTGTGCAACAGACCTTGTAGAGGAAGATTGTTTGCCTCTGCTTCCACACCTGAAGAGCCAGGACAGAAAGTTGGTGCTGGGCCTCTTCTGTAGGCAGTGAGGCTTGCAATGGTGCCGCCCGCATTTTCGTCACTCCTCCCTTTCCCACCTAAAAGTCCATTTGAATCCAAAACCTGCAGCCCTCTCTCTTGTCTGTCCTTCAGCAGAGTGAGTTGAGCACAGATGTTTGGTCTCTGCTCCTGTTGCAGAATGGCTCCAAGAGCAAGGCCATGGAGCCTTAGCGGTCTGTGCGAGCAAGGCAAGGGGTAGTCCCCACAGGTAACCGGAAACCGGAGGCGGGAGGAGAATGTGGAAGAAGCTGTGTGGATCTAACCAATACTGTTGTGCCTAGGAGGCGTGACTAAATACCACGCCTATATAAGTGAACTGCGTCACAAATAAAGTAGAAGTTTGCTTATCACCCATATTGGGTTGGCCTGTCTGCTTCTCCTCGCCGCTTACAAATGGCACCCAAACAGGGACCACGGACTAAAGGGCCCCGGCTGCCGGGGACCCAGAATACAGGGCCCCGGTTACAGGGACCCGGAATACAGGGCCCCGATTAGCGGGGACCTGGATTACAGGCCTCGATTAGCGGAGACCCGGTTTACAGGGTCTCTTGATCTCAAAACAGTTAAGGAGGCCTAACAAGCAGTGACCACGTATGGGTTAAAATCCTCTTATACTCAAGCTGTATATGTTATGATTTTTTCTTGCAATTGACAGGGGGAGCCCATACAGTTTCTCTGTGATACTCATGTACTAGAAGTTGGTAAATATAAGTATGTCCATGTTTCTATCAACCCTTGGAGTCCCTTATAGATACTGCTGGCCACTTCTTCCAGCACAGGCTGGCCACCTGTGTCGGAATGAGTGTGCATTTTGGTCAGTATAAAAGCCCAAGCCTCATACGATGTGGGGGAGGCAGAGACTCTGCGGGTAGGCCCGCTAAGGTTGAGCCTGCCACCTTGCACTGCAATGATGCTTCTCGGAGCTGGTTTGCTGTTAGTCTCCACAGGGTCCTTGTGCCACGTTCTGTACGTGGGACTGTAGTGGGAGTAATGATTGTCTGGATTTTGTGCTTCAAATATTGTAGTTGTGTGGCATGTGCTTGTGGGATCCCATACGCGTGTGTTTGTATGTGTGTGCTGAGGGCAGACGGTGTTCTGTGTGTTTTTCTTGTTGTTGGGTTCATGTAAAAGCTTTCAACGGGTAGCTGTTTAACATTTCGGGCATGAAACGGTTAACGTAAAGGTGCGGTTGCCGGCGGGTATTTATGGTTGCTGCTGAAGCAGGCAGGCCGCTATAGTTGCTGCCCAGCAGGACAGCTTTTGCAGGGACTAAAAAAAAAAAACCCACAGTGTCTAGCTCGCACAAAGAAAAAGGGGGGAATTGTTGCAGAATGGCTCTATGAGCAAGGCCATGGAGCCTTAGAGGCCTGTGGGAGCAAGGCAAGGGGTAACCCCCATGGGTAACCGGAAACTGGAGGTGGGAGGAGAATGTGGAGGAAGCTGTGTGGATCTAACCAATACTCTTGTGCCTAGGAGGCGTGGCTAAATACCACGCCTATATAAGTGAACTGCGTCACAAATAAAGTAGAAGTTTGCTTATCCCCCCTATTGGGTTGGCCTGTTTTGCTTCTCCTCGCCGCTTACAAGGACGGACCTGCTAATGACTGTGTAGGAAGCAGGAGAAGGGTAAGCAGAACCACTGTTTGAGAGTATATGGAATCCCTGTGTGCAAGAATTCTGTGTGTGGCTGAGACGTGGCATAGCTGTGAAGCAAGTGCGGAGTCCTGATCCACGGTTCCGTGTTATCCGTGAGGAGAGCAGCCGGAGACGGACGAAGCGTATTTGTTCTGTCTTGCATTCTCTTTTCTGATTTAGATTCTGGGGGAGGAGTAGACAAAAGTAAACCGTGGCTAATTGGGGGTGTTAAGAAGAGTTCCCTCTCTGTGCCCCACTGGCTGCGTAAGAAAAGTATAACCTCTAATATTTATAGTACTATTCTTGAGACCTGGACTTTACACTCAAAGAATTATAGCCTCACATACAGGTGCATAATAACTTTTCAACAGTAAAACCTGCTGTGGATACTAGGACAGTGTAAATTTTGCTGTAACTGAAACTATTATCTAACAGCAGAGGAGTTGATCTGCAGAACCCAGAAATATTATTTTACTGACCCCCCTGAGAATATCATAAAACTTGTGTGTAGGTGCTCTCATATTTTTATAAGTGCATTTGCAGAGCACTGGGAGAGAGAGGCTATAGAGATTTGTAAAAGCTTGCTTGAAATGGAAGCCGGTCAAAGCAAGGGAATTCTGAAGAAAAACCCAGTAGGTTGCATTTTGCACATTGGAAAGAACTGGGAGGGTCTCCCGGGGGCTCGGTAAACAAGAAAATGTTGGTAAAATATTATAACCAATGGTGGCCTTTATATACTTTGGAAGATCAGGCAAAATGGTCTAAAAATGGAACTCTGAACTATAATACATTGTTACATTTAATGTTCTTTTGAGGGGCAAAGAAAATGGGATGAAATAATATATGCAGATATGATTTTCACTTTAAGAAACCACCCAGAGTGACAGACTGAATGCAAAATTAATATAGCTCCGCCAGATCCCTTAATTTTTGCTTTGGAAAAGGACAGGGAAAAACTGGAAGTTAAGCTGGAGAGATGCTGTTCAGCCTGTGATATTGGGGAAAGATGTTTAAAGTTAGAAAAACAGTAATCAGGAAGATAGGTAGGAAAATTATATATCACAAGTAGCTCTGAGAGGAGCCCACTCTGTATCTGTCCTATCAGATATTGATAAGGAAGAGGAGATTGTTGTCACTGGCATCAAGGAGTAGATTCACATTCAGAGTTAAGAAAGAGTTAAACCAGAAGTGCTGTTGCACAGGCAGACATCTGCAGCCCTTGCAGAGCAGGGTGAGCAGCTATGAGAAAAAGAAAAAAGAAAAGGAAAAGAAAGGGGGAGTGCCGTGGGGTGGCTCTTGTAACTGAATTGGAACTAGACTGATGGGGACCGGGGGAATCTTCCTTAACAGATCCACTGGTTATAATGAAGACAAAGAAAAAGAAGTGGAATTTTTAGTTGATACGGATGCAACGCATTCAGTTTTAAACAAAGCTTTAATGTCTTTGGGGGATGATTATATTATGGTAAAAGGGGCGACTGGCCAAAATGAAAAGGCTTATCAATTGAAAAAGCAAGGGGGCATTCATAAATTCTTGCATATGCCTAACTCCCCAAAAGCTCTTTTGGGGAGAGATTTATTAGAACATTTAGAAGCGACTATTATTTTCAAAGGAGGCGAGATCACTTTAAAAATAAATGACCAACAATATATAAAGATGTTAAACTTAGTTTTGGTTACTAACCATGTCAATGAAGAAGTCAGGGAAGATATACTGGATCAGGTATTTCCAGGGGTATGGACTGCAAACATACCTTGAAGGGGCAAAAATGCACCCCCAATACAGATTAGGCTCAAGGAGGGAAAACAGCCAGTCAGGATTAAACAATGCCCTCTGAACATGGAAGATAGGGAAGGAATTCGCACAGTAATTACCTACAATTAAGAATGCTAAAGGAGTGCCAGTCTGATTTTAACACCCCTATTTTACCTGTTCGTAAACCTGATGGGCCTGATGAAGCGGGAAAAGGATATGAATATGTATAGGCGTGTTGTGTAACCTATTGCATATGCAACACTTCAGAGAATAAATGTAGAGGGAAAAAAACGCTGGGGTGAGCATGCCTTTGGAGGAACTAGCCCCCACGTGCCTCAGCTGAATAAACCATACCTACTTTACAACTTTAACAAGTTGTGGAGTCAATCCGCCTATCAAAGCCAGTTTAGAAACAGCTAAGAAAAGCCTAAAACAGGCTAGAAATGGCAAGAAACTGTTCAGAAATAGCAAAAATGGCTTAAAACTGGTAAGAAATGGGCAAAGATAAGATAGAAATGACCGTAAATTGTATAGAAAGAGCACAAAGGAGTTAAAAGGGGTTAGAAATGGATGAAAATGTTTCAAACCAAGTCAGAAAAGGACAAAAATGTGTTAGAAATGGCAAGAAATTGGTAAAGAACAGGACAAAAATGGTTTGGGAATGGCCAAAATGGCTTAAAAAGACTTAGAATTGGGCAAAAAAACAGTTAGAAATAGCTCAAGCCAGTTTAGAAATAGCTAGGAAAAGCTTAAAACAGGCTAGAAATGGCCATAAATTGTTCAGAAATAGCAATAAAAGACTTAAAAAGGGTAAGAAGTGGGCAAAAATAAGATAGAAGTGGCCATCAATTGCTTAGAAATAGCAAAAAAAAGACATAAAATCGGTTCGAAATTGCCAATTGTTTTAGAAGTAGCCAAAAGAGGCTTAAAACTGGTAAGAAACGGGCAAAACCAAGATAGGAGTGGACATCAATTGTTTAGAAATAGCAAAAAAAAGACTTAAAATGGGTTAGTGATGGGAAAAATTGGTTAGAAATAGCCAAAAAAAGGCTCAAAAGTGGTAAGAAATGGGCAAATATGAAATAGAAATGTCCATGAATTGTTTAGAAATAGCCAAAAAAAACCCCCTTAAAATGGGTTAGAAATGGGCATAAAAGGGTTAGAAATGGTCAAAAATGGGTTAAACCAAGTTAGAAAAAGGCAAAAATGAGTTAGAAATAGCAAGAAATTGCTACAGAGCAAGCAGATTGCTAGTAACACAAGGACTCTCATCACGACTGCCACTGCATTATGGCCCCTTACACATACACTAGTAGCCTTGCAGTAAAAGCATAAAGAGAATTGTGCTTCCTTCTGTGAGCACCATATGTAGAGGAGGAGATTTACCAAGGCAGAAACTGTAGCAAGACAGCAACTGAAGCTCCTGAATATCTATTAACAGATACCAAGTTGAAGGGGCACTTACTAAATGCTACCCACGTTTGCCTCAGCTGCAGGTGCACTCTGAAGTCTCTCTGGAATCCAGTATCAGAAACAGTGAGGTCAGATACAGGTATTCCTTCAAGATGGTTGTAACAATGCTACATGCCTGTTAAGAAGCACTCAAGATCAAATGAGTGTTTCTGAAGAGTGCAAAGACAAGGCTGGGGTTGTTTTAAACCTTGACAAGTGAAGCGTTTACCCCTCAGCACATAAGGCAAGCTAAACCCAAACACGCATTACTGCCAGACTAGTCAGCTATAACATCACATCAATAGAAAAGCAAGATCAGTACAAGTGCATGGGGACTAAGCACACCATGATTAGATAGTTCAAGTTGCTACATCTGGTGCCAAGTATCAGCACAGCTGGATTCTTACTAAATTTCTCTGCCATTTAAGCCTTTCTCACTTGTGTCTAAACCCAGGCACTAGTTCTCCCAACTACAGCATCTAACTGATGTAATAACTTACTTTCCGTGCCCAAAATTAAGCAATACATAACTCAGCAAATAACTCATGATTCAGAGAAAACTCCAGGAGCAAACTTGCCAACTAAGCTTGCAAGTTGACAAGAATACCTATTCTTTATTGCGGCGCCGGGAGACACGGGGGATAGCTCCTCCTAACGTGTGTCCCCCAGTTGCCATACAAGCTGTCCTTTTATAGCCGCTAGGCATACACAGATATTCATGAGGCTACGTACGGATTACATGATTTTCCAGAAAGTTCCCCCCATGTGTACAGAATTGTGGTGGTGGTCTCTGAGGGTCGTTTACTTCTTCCAACAATCTTCACCACTGCTGGCAGACTTTGAAGCACGCACAGTAGATGCTCATACTAGTTTAATTGGTTCGTTAGCACCAGAGACATAATAATCCTCCTATCCTCCTACTTATCAGTTAGTTTAACTGTAGCACATCCTGGACACCTGCAGTTCCCGGAGACTCCTTATCCCTGTGTCCTGTTCTTCTAGACTGTTTTTCTTAAAACTATATCACAACTATAATGATTTACCTTGTGAGAATTCTCAGTATGTTCTCTAGCTGTACTCTATTTTTTTTCTCTACGTATCATGCACCTCAGGTATTTTCCATTGCTACTGTTACAAAGCCATCAAACTCAACATTACTTAAAACTAATTCTAAAGGTTTCTATATTCCATTTTGTGATTTTGTGCCCCCTTGTCTCAAATTCCCCCCTTTTTCTGTCCTTTTGCAAATTCTTCTGTGACATTTTGTACATTATCATTGCCATCAAAAGTCTTTTTGAAATAATTTCCCGCGTCTACTGGGTTCTTAATATCATTCCTTTTCCAATCTTCATAATTTATCATAGATCGTTTACAACACCAGAGGGAACATTGTATCATGCCACAAGTAATCAATATTAAAATAATCAACATCAATATTCCTGCAACCAGTTGCCTCAAAGAGAAGAGATTGGATAACCAAGAAGTTAACTTTTTCCATGTTTGTTCAAACCCCAGGAGGTGTCATCCATGGCCATTTCATGAAATATCTTAGTTTGTTTCCAAATTTCCTCCAGATCTGTTTCCATTCTGCCACTTTGGTCTCTATAGGAACAACAGCTTTCATTGATTATGGAACAAACCCCTCCTTGTGATGCCAGTAACATGTCTAGAGCCATTCGGTTTCGAAATACCACTTTAGACAGCCTGGTTATCTGTTGTTGTTCTGCCTGAATTATATCAGTGTTTTTACTTTCCATTTCCTCTATGGCTGCTGAGATATTTACAATTGCTTTTTCTAATTCACTTACTGCCAAAGATGGAATTAGCCCTCTTACAAAACTATGAAATGCTCTGTGCCGTTCCATTATAGGGTTAAACCCTCGCTTAGTTAATTTAGCAAAACTTCTAATCCAGGTGCCGAAAGGATACCTGTCGATAATAGTAAAATTGGGTATTATAGCACCTAAGGTGCATGCCCCCTTCCAGTTGGGGGGCAGACTCATATAAGCATTTTCTCCACATAACCAATACCATCCTTTCCCTTTAGGAACAGGCCACAACTGAACTACAATACCATCTATATTAATAGTATGATTGCAATTTGAAGGGTGACCTACATCTGTGGCGTTTAAACAAGCATGATCTCCTACCCTGGTTCCTGGTGTTATACATCTTTGTGCTCAGGCGTAATATTTATTACCTGGATTAGGATTAGCTATCCCAAATTTTAGCCTTTCCCTCGGATGTAGATTGTTAGTGTTCACCCAAAAATTTGTCCATGAGATAGTGTTAGGAATTGGAACTCCAGTTAATGAAAGATCCAGGCTTTCTCCTGATTTAGGCAGCTGTGTACACACCCAGCAGTCACTGTGATTAAAACTTTAGTAACATTCTGCACTAATTTCAGGTATAAGTTCCGGTCCCAAGCTTGCATACTAGTTATCATATGGGTCCAAATTGTGACAGACGCAATTTCATACTTAAGGGTCCTGAAGGTTCGATCTGCCATGTCTTCTCAGGCTCTGGTGCTTTCTTTATTCTTGAATAATGTATCCAAGCAGGTTGTTCCTTTATCTTCACTGCTTTAAAGGTGGTTAGTAATACCTGGTACGGTGCGCTCCACTTCTCCTGTAAATTCTTAACCTCTTGCTCTTGTCCCTACTATTCTCTTATTTATCTCCTCCAATTGTTTTTCCAGATTGATCAGCAACTGTTGGAGATAGCCTTCTCCCTCTTCCTGAAGATTTTCTCCTTTAAACTGGGACTGATATGGTCTTCCATACAAAATCTCAAATGGGCTAACCTCTTCTTTCGACCAAGGTTGAGTTCGAATTCTTAATAGAGCCAGTGGTAAACCTTGGTACCAATATAAATTCATTACAGTAACAATTACTACACCCGAGACAAAGACAGAGACTAAAATTCAAACAAACAACAGTTAATAACGCAGTTATAACATCCTGTCACCAGTACCAAAATCACAAGACCGAAATCATTACTGTAACGAGCCTCAAAATAAGACGAATATCCGTAGAATCAAAAGCAATACTTCCTAACCCCTATGGCTCAGACCATATTGTAACATTAATAGTGGGGTTTCCTTGGACCCTTTATAGTTGACCAGCCTGTCAGTGTCCCAAGAAGGACGAGACCCTTGTGCCCGACCAGCCTGTCTGCGTCCCACTGTGGGATGTGCTGGACAGCCCACTGTGTCGGAGGGTGATTTGACTAACCTTCCTAACTAACCTATTCAGGGACCCACGCTGACAGCATCACTGAATCAAATCCCTTATGGGCTGTTGATAGCACACTGGAACCAAAACCATTTCCACAAGACACCCCCTGTGTCTTGTAGGACCCAAAGAACAAGATGCCCCCTGCTTAGATATAACAGTCTGTCACTGATACCAAAATCACAAGACCAAAATCCTTAATGTAACAAACAACAAAATAAATACCAACAAGATCCAAAACCATTTCCACAAAACATCCCCTGCGTCTTTCAGGACCCAAACCACAAGAAGCCCCCTGCTTCTTGTGGTTGTATACCAAAAGGACACTAGCAGCTGGGTATATGCCTTTACCTACAAGATTTCCTATCTCAAGTTACAGAAGGCTTCCAAACTTTGCGTACGCTTACCAAAACAACCCAACTACCAATTTAGTCTTTATGCAAGATGCCCCCTGCACATTACAGACTATATAAAAGAAAAGAATACCTTTTATGAGATGGTCCTTGTCTGCTCCCGTAGTGATCCAAATGAGTCGAGGGGTCCCTCTGGGAAAAATTCCTGAGGGCCCTAGAGAGCCCTGCCCTCAGCGGGTCCTGCAGCCGAGCAGAGAGGGTCTCATCTGGGTAGCCAAATTGATTCGGAGAAAACTCCAGGAACAAACTAGGCAACAATGTTCTCAAGCTGACAAGCAGGTATTCTTTATTGCGGTGCAGGGAAACACGGGAGGTAGCTCCTCCTAACGTGTGTCCCCCAGTTGCCACACAAGACATCTTTTTATAGCCACTGGGCATACATGCATATTCATGAGACTACGTACGGATTACATAATTTTCCAGAAAGTTCCCAGCATGGGTACAGAATTGTGGTGGTGGTCTCTGAGGGTCGTTTACTTCTTCCAACAATCTTTATCACCTCTGTCATCCTTCTGAGCATGAGCAGTAGATGCTCATACTAGTTTAATTGGTTCGTTTTCACCAGGGAAATAATAATCCTCCTACCCTCCTACTTATCAGTTAGTTTAACTGTAGCCCATCCTGGACACCTGCAGTTCCCAGAGACTCCTTATCCCTGTGTCCTGTTCTTCTAGACTGTTTTTCTTAAACTATGTCACAACTATAATGATTCATCCTGTGAGAATTCTCAGTATGTTCTCTAGAATGAATCATCGAATCATAGAATCGTTAGGGTTGGAAAGGACATTTAGATCATATAGTTCCAAACCCCCTGCCATAGGCAGGGACACCTCACGCTAAATCATATCACCCAAGGCCTTGTTCAAACTGGTCTTGAACACTGCCAGGGATAGAGCATTCACAACCTCCTTGGGCAACCTATTCCAGTACCTCACCACCCTAACAGGAAAGAATTTCCTCATTATATCCAATCTAAACTTCCCCTGTTTAAGTATTAACCCATTACCCCTTGTCCTTTCACTACAGTCTCTAATGAAGAGTCCCTCTCCAGCATCCCTGTAGGCCCCCTTCAGATACTGTAAGGCTGCTATGAGGTCTCCACACAGCCTTCTCTTCTCCAGACTGAACAGCCCCAACTTCCTCAGCCTGTCTTCATACGGGAGGTGCTCCAGTCCCCTGATCATCCTCGTGGCCCTTCTCTGGACTTGTTCTAACAGTTCCATGTCCTTTTTATGTTGAGGACGCCAGAACTGCACACAATACTCCAGGTGAGGTCTCACGAGAGCAGAGTAAAGGGGCAGGATCCCCTCCTTCGACCTGCTGGTCGCGCTCCTTTTGGTGCAGCCCAGGATATGGTTGGCTTTCTGGGCTGCAAGCGCACACTGCCTACTTATGTTCATTTTCTCATCAACCAACACCCCCAAGTTCTTCTCCGCAGGGCTGCTCTGGATCTCTTCTCTGCCCAACCTGTAGCTGTGCCTGGGATTGCTCCAACCCAGGTGTAGGACCTTGCACTTGGCATGGTTAAACTTCATGAGGTTGGCATCAGCCCACCTCACAAGCGTGTCAAGGTCCCTCTGGATGGGATTCCTTCCCTCCAGCGTATCAACCGAACCGCACAGCTTGGTGTCATCGGCAAACTTGCTGAGGGCGCACTCAATCCCACTGTCCACGTCAGCGATGAAGATGTTAAACAAGATCGGTCCCAACACCGATCCCTGAGGGACACCACTCATTACTGGTCTCCAGCCGGACACTGAGCCATTGACCACAACTCTTTGCGTGCGGCCATCCAGCCAGTTCTTTATCCACCAAGCGGTCCATCCATCAAATTGATGTCGCTCCAATTTAGAGACAAGGATGCCGTGTGGGACAGTGTCGAATGCTTTACACAAGTCCAGGTAGATGACATCAACTGCTCTACACCTGTCCATCAGTTCTGTATCCCCATCATAGAAGGCCACCAAATTGGTCAGGCAGGATTTCCCCTTAGTGAAGCCATGCTGGCTGTCACCAAGAACCTTTTTGTTTTTCATGTGCCTTAGCATGCCTTCCAGGAGAATCTGCTCCAAGATTTTGCCAGGCACACAGGTACGACTGACTGGTCTGTAATTCCCTGGGTCATCCATTTTCCCATTCTTGAAAATGGGGGTTATATTTCCCTTTTTCCAGTCATCGGGAACTTCACCTGACTGCCATGATTTCTCAAATATGATGGCCAGCGGCTTTGCCACTTCATTCGCCAGCTCCTTCAGGACCCGCAGATGGATCTCATCAGGACCCATGGACTTGTGCACGTTCAGATTTTTAAGATGGTCTCGAACCAGATCCTCTCCTATAGTGGGCGCAGGGTCTTCATTCTCACAGTCCCTGCGTCTGCCTTCCAAGACTTGGGTGGTGCGGTCAGAGCCTTTGCCAGTGGAGACCGAAGCAAAGAAGTCCTTCAGAACCTCAGCCTTCTCCAAATCCTGTGTAGCCAGTTGTCCCAAGAGCTTCCTGAGGGGGCCTACGTTCTGCCTAGTCTGTTTTTTATTTGCTATGTACTTGTAGAATCCCTTCCTGTTATCCTTAATGCCCCAAGCCAAGTTTATTTCTAACTGGGCCTTAGCTTTCCTAACCTGGTCCCTAGCTTCCTGGATAACATCCCTGTATTCTTCCCAGGTCACCTGTCCTTGCTTCCAGTTATTATAAGCCTCTTGAGCTGTACTCTGTTTTTTTTCTCTATGTAACATATACCTCAGTAATTTTGCTACTGTTAAAAAGCCATCAAAATTAACATTACTTAAAACTAATTCTAAAGGTTTCTGTATTCCATTTTGTGATTTTTTGCCCCCTTGTCTCTGCTCCCACAGGCAGAGAACCAGGATGGAAAACTACTGCCTGACATCTTCAAGAAACAGTGAGCTTTACAACAGCGCCACCCGCATTGCTGTCGCTCCTTGCTTTCCCACCTAGAAGACCATTTGAATCCAACCTTTTCGGTACTCGTTCTCGGCTGCTGTTGTGGTTTAAAGCACATGGTTTAAACCAAGCCAGACAGATTGTTCGCCCCCTTCTTGCCCTCCCCCTACTCCCAGAGGGACAGAGAGGAGAACTGAAAAGAATGGAACTCCCACGGGCTGAGATAGCAACAGTTTAGTCACTAAGGTATAACACAAATCACTACTGCTACCAGCAATAATAATGATACATGAAATAACAAGGGAAGAGAATACAAAACCTCACCACCAGTTAACAGATAACTCACCCCCCCAGCCCAACCAAGTACTGACCAATACCTCCTCCAACCGTCCAGTCCCTGCCCTTCTGAATAACTCTCAGTTACATCCTGGGCATGACGCGCTGTGGTATGAAATACCTCTTTGGTCAGTTTGCACCAGGTCTCCTGTCTCTGCTTCCTCCCGGCTTCCCTCCTTCCTGGCAGAGCATGAGACTCACAAAGTCCTTGGCCAAACGAAAGGATCATAGTAATCAGTTCTGTTCCCAGGCCGAAAGTCAAAACACAGCACTGCACCAGCTACCAAGAAGGAGAAAAATGACTGCTGCTGCTGAACCCAGGACAGCTGCCCAGCAACAGAGTGAGTAGAGCACGAACGTTTGGCCTCTGCTCCCTCAGCCAAAGAGCCAGGAGAGAAAGACAGTGCTTGCCATGTTCAACACACAGTGAGCTTCCCAGCGGTGCCACCCACATTGCTGTCACTCCTTGCTTTCCCACCTAAAAGTCCATTTGAATCCAACATCCTTCAGTGTTTGTTCACGGCTGCTAAGCAGCAGAGCACGAATGTTGGGCCCCTGCTCCCATAGCCAAAGAACCAGGAGAGAAAGCTGGTGCTTCGCATCTTCAACACACAGTGAACTTTGCGACAGTGTCACACACATTGCTGTCACTCCGCATTTCCCACCTAAAAGTCCATTTGAATCCAAACTCCTTCGGTGTTCGCTCTCGGCTGCCCAGAAGCAGAGCAAGTAGAGCACGAACATTTGGCCTCTGCTCCCAGAGCCAAAGAGCCAGGAGGGAAAATTGGTGCTCGGCTTCTACAACACACTGCGAGATTTGCAATGGTGCCACCCGCATGAAAATAAAGCACGTTCAAGAGCATTCTAATGACCCACAGATGTTCTCAACCCTAACCCTAACCCCAACCCATTTCTCCCCCTGTACCTGTAACAATGTGAGTGTAATATTATATATAGATATATATATAGGAAAACACAGTAAACGTAACAAAGTGAGCAAAATAAAGCATGTTCAAAAGCATTCTAATGACCCACAGAGGTTCTCAACCCTAACCCTAACCCCAACCCATTTCTCCCCCTGTACCTGTAACAATGTGAGTGTAATATTATATATAGATATATATATAGGAAAACACAGTAAACGTAACAAAGTGAGCAAAATAAAGCATGTTCAAAAGCATTCTAATGACCCACAGAGGTTCTCAACCCTAACATTAACCATAACCCTAACCCTAAACCTAACCCATTTCTCCCCCTGTAACTGTAACAAAGTGAGTTTAATACTATAAATATATAGTCATTAGTGTTACAGTCATTCTGCAACAATTCCCCCCTTTTTCTTTGTGCGAGCAAGGCATTGTGGGTTATTCCGTTCACCTGTTGTATCACACAACTATAAGCAAGTCTAATAGCTACGATGATTAACCTAACAATGATACATAAGTGCAATACTTTAAACAGCAGTGTTTGACTCAACCTGTAATGCCCTGTGAAGACAACCATCTAGTTATTCTTAGGATATTGCTCATTTACTATTGCTGGGTAAGCTGAGCCAGGGTTCTCAGCTGTGCATGCATGGAATTAGCATAATCAGGGAGACTCATACAACACATTCCATCAAACTCTTCACATCCATGTCCCTGTTCCAACAACAAAAGGTTCTGCAGTGTTGCATGTCTTACAGAGTCAACATTAAAACAAATCAGAAATTGCCTTCGATGTAGAATTATCTGCTTAGCAACTCAGCAACCCAGTCTGCTTAGTTGAGTCAAGGCCCCGGCTGAAGCACTTACAGTGATTTGGCATATTATGATTGGATACATGTTTTGAAGACCCTTAGTGACTAACATATAATTGGTTAAACACAGGTGTGAGAACTCAACCTTGAAAGCTTGCCAACAGTCCACAGTCCTCATTAACTTGGTGAATTCCAGCCTCTTATCTTGCTTGCTTAAGCTTCTTCAGGCCTCTCATGGCCTTGCTGTATCTTTCAGGACTATTCAAAGTTTATGTACCAATTATGCATTCTCCTGTGAGAACACTGTCTCCACATCTTCCCCTTTTATGTTTTATATATGGTTTGGATGACCCTACTTGAGCAGGAGATCTGGGCTAGATTATATCTCCAACATATGCCAACTAGAGGCTGTCTGGGCCTGTCCCTTTTTCTGCTGTATGGCTCTCTGATAACAGGCTGTATAGCTCTCTGATCCTTCACATCAAGGTCTGGCATGGCATGTGTCCTCACCGCTCCACGCCTGCTGGGTTGCAGCAAACAGCGGAGCTAAAGGTTCTTCCTGGTGGCAAACACAGAAGCCAACCCAGTCTTGCCCTTGATTGTGGTAGCAGGCATTTGGTCAGCCTCAGTCCTTGCACCTTGTTGTCAATGCACAGTTTCACCTGTTTCATCCAGTAACAAGTCGCTACTACAGCAAGGCACACACACATTTACATTAGCAGAGTAATTATTACAGGGTGCAGCAGCATGTTGAAGATGCTGATGGCAGTGAGGGACTAGCCAAAGAAATTTCTTACCAGTGGAATTCTGCCCCCCTCTTAAATTTGTTCCATCACCTGCTTTATAACACTACCATTGTATTAAAATTTTTCTAGCTTTTGCCTTAGCATTTTTCTAGCAGCTACTGCAAATTTCCATACTGTAACATCTCTTTTACAAGTGACAAATCTATACAAGGTGCAGTTTCTTATTAGCAGCTAGCTAGTAAATACAGGTGGTTTTATACACAAAATCGCAACCTGTAATAACAGCTACTTTACAAGCACACATATTCAGCATGTTACTTTTCAGTTGTCCCCAAGTGATGTTTTGCAGTTAATCATTCTTTCTCTTTCTCTATCTCATTCTGCTTGGGCTATTCACGGTCAGCTCCTGTAGCTGAGGCATCAGGTTTTTCCATTCGTCTGTCCAGCTCATGGCAGGACTTCACAAACTTTGCAGGCAGTCGCCATGGACCTGTAGGCAGGAGGACACAAATATACCCCCTCCCCCAGGTTATCAGTTCTTGAGAAGTAGTCAGGTTAGACAGGTTAAATGCAGCATCATTACTCTCTCTCCCCCCCTCTTTTTTTCTTTTTTTTTTTTTTAGACCCTGCAAAAGCCATCGTTACACCCTCTACAGTCCCACGTACAGAACGTGGCACAAGGACCCTGTGGAGACTAACAGCAAACCAGCTCCGAGAAGCATCACTGCAGTGAGAGGTGGCAGGCTCAACCTTAGCGGGCGTCCCCGCAGAGGCTCTGCCTCCCCCACATCGTATGAGGCTTGGGCTTTTATACTGACGAAAATGCACACTCATTCCAACACAGGTGGCCAGCCTGTGCTGGAAGAAGTGGCCAGCAGTATCTAGAAAGGTCTCCAAGGGTTGATAGAAACCTGGACATACTTATATTTACCAACTTCTAGTACATGAGTATCACAGGGAAACTGTATGGGCTCCCTCTGTCAATTGCAAAAAAATCTTAACATATACAGCTTGAGTATAAGAGGATTTTAACCCATACGTGGTCACTGTTTGTCAGGCCTCCTTAACTATTTTGAGATCAAGAGCTTCCCACTCTTTAGCCCCCTGCTGTGTAGTAAACACAGGATATGCAAAGATGCCCATTGCAGAAAATTCCCCAGTAATGATCGCATCCTTGGTTACCCATCGTTACAGCTGAGCGTCTCCAGGGCCAGTAAGTCTGAGCAGACCGACCCGGGAGACGAAGAGTCAGGGTCTGGAAGCAGAGGATATAAATCTGGCTTGGATTCAGGGGATTCGGGGGCTGATCCTGCGCTGAACTCAGGGTCTCCGTTGCTCGCAGCTGTGTCTTTCTTATCAGATGTCTCTCATTCGGTATGTAGCCATTTCCAGACCTGGCTCCTCCGTGACTGAGTTAAATTTTTTTTTTTTCACTCTAGGGCATAGTGGGTTGGAGAGGCTCGCAGTTCCTTTAAATCTCCCGCTCGCGCATGATCCCTATTTTCTACTGCGTGCTTCAAAAAGGCGCAGCCATCGATCCGGCGCCGAGGCACTGCCCTCTTTCTTTCGGATTCCTCGACATTTATCATACGTATACCTTCTAATATACTTTCTCTGTCCTTTTCAAAGTCCCTACTTTTGGAACTGGGGTGGTGGGGGAGCAGGGGGTTACACCTCCTCCGCTGCACCTTCTGATGGAGGGGGAGAAAAGGAAGGGGGGGGGGGGTTGGGGGGGGGTGGGGGGGGGAGTGGGAAACCCTGTGCTCCCGCGAGTTGGGGGGAACGAGTTGTAATCTTCCCCCGGTTTCAACCGACCGGGGACGTCTGTTCCTAGTTTCTTCGTTGCTACCGCGGCAGTTTTCTTTTCTGCCTTGTATCTTTATATACAGTTCATTACTTCTCTCTGTGGTTTACCGAGTTTCTTTGCCTTTTTATAATCATTAAGCACTGAGTGAAATAGTTCATCACCAAACATTCGCCACTCACTCTCCTCAAATATTGTATTAGGATCTGCAAAAAATCCCTTAGCCTTCCGTACAGCCACTAGACCTGCTAGCTGCTTTATAGTCTCAGGCTCAATTCCCCGCTTTTATAAAAAGCACTGTAATAAGTTCAGGGCTCAGTTCCCTGCTTTTATAAAAAGCACTGTAATAAGTCCAGGGCTACCTCTCAGTCCATTTTCATGGCCAGCCTTTTCCGGATCGTCTTCTTCTGGGTCGTCCTGTAACCTCGGTCTCCGGATCGGCCTCCAGTGTCTGGTTCGCCCCAGCGGCGGATTCCTTTCGGTTAGTCCAAGCACCCGGGTCCGTCACGCCACCGCAGCAGCATTGCCCGTGCTCCCCGGCCGCTGCCGCCGGCGCCGCTCATTCGCCGTTCCGGGTCCCCGTTAACTGGGGCCCTGTATCCGGGTCCCCGTTAAACCGGGACCCTGTATTCCGGGTCCCCAGTGACCAGGGCCCTGTAGTCCGCATCCCTGTACGGGCGCCATTTGTAAGCGGCGAGGAGAAGCAGACAGGCCAACCCAATATGGGTGATAAGCAAACTTCTACTTTATTTGTGACGCAGTTCACATATATATAGGAGTGGTATTCAGCCACTCCTCCTTGGCACAACAGTATTGGTTAGCCCCACACAGCTTCCTCCACGTTCTCCTCCCATGTCCGGTCTCCGGTTACCTGTGGGGGCCACCCCCTGCCTTGCTCGCGCAGTCCTCCAGGGCTCTATGGTCCTGCTCTTAGAGTCATTCTGCAACAGGTCTCTGCTTCCACAGCCAATGAAACATGTTGGAAAACATGTTTCTGAAATCTAAAACACACAGTGAGCTTTGCAACAGTGCCACCCACATTGCTCTCAATCCTCACTTTCCCACTTACAAGTACATTTGAATTTAACCTCTCCGGTAGTTGCTCTGGGATGCCCTGAAGCAGAGTGAGTACTGCACAAACGTTTGGCCGCTGCTCCCACAGCCTAAAAACCAGGATAGAAAGCTGCTGCTTGGCATCTTCAACACAAAGTGAGCTTTCCAATGGTGCCCCTCGCATTGGTGTCGCTCCTCCTTTTCCCACCTAAAAGTCCATTTGAATCTAAATTCCTTCGGTGTTCACTCTCGGCTGCACAGCAGCAGAGTGAGAAGAGCGTGAATGTTTTGCCACTGCTTCAACAACTGAAGAGCCAGGAGGGAAAGATGGTGCTGGACCTTGTCAGCACACAGTGAGCTTTGCAATGGTGCCCCTTGCATTGCTGTCGCTACTCGCTTTATCACCTAAAAGTCCATTTGAATCCAACCTCTCCGGTGCTCGCTCTCCGCTGTCCTGCAGCAGAGTATTAAGAGCACGAATGTTTGGCCTCTGCTCCCGCAGCTGAAGAGCCAGGAGGGAAAATAGGTGCCTGATATCTTCAACACACAGTGAGCTTTGCAATGGTGCTACCTGCATTGTTGTTGCTCCACACTTTCCCTCCTATTATTCCATTTGAATCCTACCTCTTCTTTGGTTGCTCTCGGCTGTTCTGTATCTGTGTGAGTAGAGCACGAACGTTTGACCTCTTCTCCCACAGTAGAAGAGCCAGGAGACAAAGATAGTGCTGGGACTCTTCTGTCGACGTGGGAGTAGTGGACAACGCAGAGACGATCAATGTGATCAAGCAATTGCCATTTATTGAGCATCAGGCATGATCTTTTACACACAAATCCACACATTGATTACACGCTGATTGGTTAACATGCCTTGCCAACAAGCTTCTGATTGGGTTTTACACAAAGTTGCTTAATACAAGTTACCACAGTTACTTATGTTTAGCACTAACCTCAACATCCATACACTGCAGTTTTACATCCTGTTTTTTGTCTTAACATCTGTTCTTAACATCGCTAACGTTGCAATTCCATCGCTAACGTTGCAATTTCATTTCCTCCACTGCTATCTCTGGCTAACCTCCCCTCTGGCCTAGTATGTTTCCACTTATAGAAAAGCTCTACTTATGCTAACTGAAGCTCTGCTTATGCTAACTGAGAAGCCCGACTCATGCTAACTGAATCCATACAACACTCTTCAGCTCACAGTGAGCTTTGCAATGGTGCCACCCGCATTGCTGTCAATCCTCGCTTTCACAGAGGTGTCATAGAATCGTAGAATCATAGAATAATTAGGGTTGGAAAGGACCTTAAGATCATCGTTTTCCCACCTAAAAGTATATTTGAATCCAAGCTCTCCCGTGTTCGCTCTCAGCTGCCCAGAAGCAGAGTGAGCAGAGCACGAACGTTTGGCCTCTGCTCCCACAGCCGAAGAGCCAGGACACAAAGCTTGTTCGGGGCCTCTTCAGCTCACAGTGAACTTTGCAACGTTGCCACCCACACTGGTGTTGCCCCTCGCTTTCACAAAGAGATGTCATAGAATCATAAAATAATTAGGGTTGGAAAGGACCTTAAGATCATCTAGTTCCAACCCCCCTGCCGTGGGCAGGGACACCTCACACTAAATCATATCACCCAAGGCCTCGTCCAAACTGGTCTTGAACACTGCCAGGGATGGAGCATTCCCAACCTCCCTGGGCAAGCTATTCCAGTGCCTCACCACCCTAACAGGAAAGAATTTCCTTCTTATATCCAACCTAAACTTCCCCTGTTTAAGTTTTAACCCATTACCCCTTGTCCTGTCACTACAGTCTCTAATGAAGAGTCCCTCTCCAGCATCCCTATAGGCCACCTTCAGATACTGGAAGGCTGCTATGAGGTCTCCACGCAGCCTTCTCTTCTCCAGGCTGAACAGCTCCAACTTCCTCAGCCTGTCTTCATACGGGAGGTGCTCCAGACCCCGATCATCCTCGTGGCCCTTCTCTGGACTTGTTCCAACAGTTCCATGACCTAAAAGTCCATTTGAAACCAACCTCTGGTGGTCACTCTCGGCAGGCCAGCAGCAGAGTGAGTAGAGCATGAATGTTTGACCCCTTCTCCCTTCCATGGTTTAAACCCAGTCAGGCAACTCGTTCACTTGCTCCTCCCCTTCTGTCTTTCCCCCGTCTCATGGGGAGATGGAGAGGAGAACTGAAAAGAATGTAACTCCCATGGGCTGAGATAACAACAGTTTAGTAACTAAGGTATAACACAAATCACTACTGCTACCACCAATAATAATAATGATAAATGAAATAAAAAGGGAAGAGAATACAACACCTCAGCACCAGCTGACCGATAACTTGCCCCACCCCACCAGACCAAGCACCAACCGATACCTCCTCCAACCCTGCAGTCCTATCCCTTCCTGGTAACTCTCAGTTACCTCCGGGGCATGACGTGCTGTCCTATGGAATATCTCTTTGGTCAGTTTGGGTCAGGTGTCCTGTCTCTGCTTCATCCTGAATTCCCCTTTTCCCTGGCAGAGCATGAGACTCACAAAGTCCTTGGTTAAACCAAAACATCCTTGTTTCCAGCTCCGTTCCCAGACTGAAAGTCAAAACACAGCACTGCACCAGCTACCAAAAAGGAGAAAAATGTCTGCTACTTCTGAACCCAGGACACACCCACAGCCGAAGAACCAGGCCAGAAAGCTGTTGCTCAGCATCTTCAGCACACACTGAACTTTGCAATGGTGCCATGCGCATTGCTGTCGCTCCTCGATTTCAAACCTAATAGTCCATTTGAAACCAACCACTCCGGTGGTCTCTCTCGGCTGCCCAGAAGCAGATTCAGTAGAACATGAATGTGTGGCCTCTGCTCCCACAGCCAAAGAGCCAGGACAGAAAGGTGGTTCTGGACCTCTTCAGCTCACAGTGAGCTTTGATGTGGTGCCACTCACATTGCTGTCGCTCCTTGTTTTCCCACCTAAAAGTCCATTTGAATCCAAGCTCTTCAGCTGTCTCTCTCGGCTGAGCAGCAGCAGAGTTACTAGAGTATGAATGTTTGGCATCTTCTCCCAGACTCTAAGAACCAGGCCAGAAAGCTGGTGTGAGCATCTTCAGGACACAGTGAGCTTTGCAATGGAGCTACATGCATTGCTAACTCTTCCCACTTTCCCGCCTAAAAGTCCATTTGAATCCAACCTCTTCGGTGGTCACTCGTGGCTGCCCAGCAGCAGTGTGAGTAGAGCACGAACACTTGGCCTCTTTTCCCACAGTCGAAGAACCAGGCCAGAAAGCTGGTGCTGGGCATCTTCAGCACACAGTGAGCTTTGCAATGGTGCCACCTTCATTGCTGTCACCCCTCCCTTTCCCATTTAAAAATCCATTTGAAAGAAACCTCTCCTGTGCCCGCTCTTGGCCAGCCAGCAGCAGAGTGAGTAGAGCATGAATGTTTGCCCTCTACTCCCACAGCCAGTAAACCAGGCCCGAAAGCTGGTGCCTAGCGTCTTCAGCACACATTGAGCATTGCAACGGTGCCACCCACATAGCTCTTGCTCCTCGATTTCACACTCAAAAATCCTTTTGAATCCAGCCTCTCTGGTGGTCGCTGTCGCCTACCCAGCAGCAGAATGAGCAGAGCACGACCGTTTGGCCTCTGCTCTCACAGCAAAGAGCCAGGACGGAAAGCTGGTTCTGAACCTCTTCAGCTCACAGTGAGCTTTGCAACGGTGCCAGTTGCATTGCTGTCGCTCCTCGCTTTCCCACCTAAGAGTCCATTTCAATCCAACCTCTCCTTTGGTCGCTCTCGGCTGCCAAGCAGCAGACTTAGTAGAGCACAAAAGTTTGGCTTCTGCTCCCACAGCCGAAGAGCCAGGACAGAAAGCTGGTGCTTGACCGCTTCAGCACACAGTGAGCTTTGCAACGGTGCCATCCACATTGCTGTCGCTTCTCGCTTTCACACCTAAAAGTCCATTTGAATAGAACTTCTTCGGTGCCCTCTCTCTGAGAAGCTGCAGCAGAGTTACAAGAGCATGAATGTTTCTCGTCTGCTCCCACAGCAGAAGAGCCAGGAGGGAAAGCTGGTTCTGGGCCTCTTCAGCTCACAGTGAGCTTTGCAACTGTGCCATCTGTATTGCTGTCTCTCCTCGCTTTCCCACCTAAAAGACCACTTGAATCCAAACTCTCCGGTGCCCTCTCTTTGCAGAGCAGCAGCAGTGTGATTAAAGCATGAAAGTTTGGCCTCTGCTCCTAGAGCTGAAGAGCCAGGAGGGAAAGCTGGTGCTTGGTATCTTCAACACAGTGAGCTTTGCAACGGTGCCTCCCGCATTGCAGTCGCTGCACATTTTCCCATTTAAAAGTCTATTTGAATCCAACCTCTCCGGTGGTCATTCTCAAATGAGCAGCAGCAGAGTTAGTAGAGCATGAATGTCTGGCCTCTATTCCCCCAGCTGAAGAGCCAGGAGGGAAAGCTGGTGCTGGGCCTCTTCAGCTCAATGTGAGCTTTGCTATGGTGCCAACTGCATTGGTGTCGCTCCTGGCTTTCCTACCTAAAAGTCCATTCGAATCCAACCTTTCTGTTGGTCGCTTTTGGTTGAGCAGCAGCAGTGTGAGTGGAGCACAAAAGTTTGGCCTATGCTCCCACAGCAGAAGTGCCAGGACTGAAAGGGGGTGCTGGGCATCTTCAGCGCACATTGAGCTTTGCAACACTGCCACCCGCATTGCTGTCACTCCTCGCTTTTACCCGTAAAAGTCCATTTGAATCCATCCTCTCTGGTGGTCGCTCTCAGCTGCCCAGCAGCAGACTGAGTAGCGCATGAATATTTGGCCTCTGCTCCCACAGCCAAAAACCAGGATGGAAAACTGGCAAAGAACCAGGCCAGAAAGCTGATTCTGGGCATCTTCCACACACAGTGAGCTTTGCAACAGCGTCACCCGCATTGCTGTCGCTCCTTGCTTTCCCACGTAAAAGACAATTTGAATCCAACCTCTTTGGGGGTCACTCTCTGCCGATCAGCAGCAGCGTGAGTACGGCACAAATGTTTGGATTCTGGTACTACAATCAAAGAACCTGGTAAGAAAACTAGTGCCTGGCACCCTCATCACACAGTGAACTTTGCAAAGATGCCACCTTCATAGCTGTCGCTGCTCGCTTTCCCACCTAAAAGTCCATTTGAATCCTACCTCCTTTGGTGTTGGCTCTCAGCCACCCAGCAGCAGAGTGACTAGAGCACGAGCGATTGGCCTGTGCTCCCACAGCCAAAGAACCTGGTAAGAAAGCTGGCCCTGGGCATCTTCAGTGGTCAGTGAGGTTTGCAACTGTGCCACACGCATTGCTGTTGCTCCTCAGTTTCCCAACTAAAAGTCCATTTGAATCCAACCTCTCCAATGGTCTCTCTTGGCTGCCCAGCAGCAGCAAGAGTAGAGCACGAATGTTTGGCCTCTGCTCCAACAGCCAAAGAAACAGGATAGAAAGATGATGCTTGGCATCTTCAGCGCACAGTGTGCTTAGCAACAGTCCCACTCGGTTTGCTGTCTGTCCTCGCTTTCCCACCTAAAAGTCCATTTGAATCCAACCTCTCCGGTGGTCTCTCTCGGCTGCCCAGCAGCAGCGTGAGTAGAGCAGGAATTTTTGGCCTCTGCTCCCACATCCGAAGAACCTGGGAAGAAAGCTGGCCCTGGGCATCTTCAGCACACAGTCAGCTTTGCAAGGGTGCCACCTTCATTGCTGTTGCTCCTCGCTTTCCCACCTAAAAGTCCATTTGAATCCAACCTCTCTGGTGGTCTCTCTTGGCTGCCCTGCAGCAGCCTATGTTGAGCACGGACGTTTGGCATCTATTCACACAGCCGAAAGGCCAGCTAAGAAAGCTGGTGCGTGGCATCTTCAACACACAGTGAGCTTTGCAACAGTGCCACCCGCATTGCTGTCCTTCCTCACTTTCCCTCCTAAAAGTCCATTTGAATCCAACCTCTCCGGTGCTCGCTGTCAGCTGCCCAGCAGCAGAGTGACTATAGCATGAACGTTTGGCCTCTGCTCCCACAGCCAAAGAACCAGGATGGAAAACTGGTGCCCGGCATGTTCAGCACACAGTGAGCTTTGCAATGATGCCACACGCATTGCTGTCTCTCCTTGTTTTCATACCTAAAAGTCCATTTGAAACCAACCTCTCTGGTGGTAGTTCTTGGCTTCCCAGAAGCAGAGTGAGTAGAGCACGGACGTTTGGCCTCGGCTTCCACAGCCAAAGAACCAGGATAGAAAGCTGGTGCTGGGCATCTTCAGCACACAGTGAGCTTTGCAATGGTGCCACCTTCATTGCTGTTGAACCTCTCTTTCCCACATAAAAGTCCATTTGAATGCAGCCTCTCCGGTGGTCACTCTTGGCTGCCCAGGAGCAGAGACAGTGGAGCACAAACATTTGGACTCTGCTCCCACAGCCAATGAACCTGGTAAGAAACATGGTGCTGGCCATCTTCAACACAGAGTGACTTTTGCAAAAATGCTACCCGCATTGCTGTCGCTCCTTGTTGCCCTACCTAAAAGTCCATTTGAATCTGAACACCTTCAGTGGTCGCTCTCAGCTGCTCAGTAGCAGAGTAAGGACGAACATTTGGCCTCTACTCCTACAACCAAAGGACCAGGTAGGAAAGATCATGCTGGTCATCTTCAGAACACAATGAGCTCTGCAATGCTGCCCCCTCCATTGCTGTCGCTTCCCACCTAAAAGTGCAATTTGATTCGGAGAAAACTCCAGGAACAAACTTGCCAACAAAGTTTTCAAGCTGACAAGCAGGTATTCTTTATTGCGGCACCGGGAGACACGGGGGATAGCACCTCCTAACATGTGCCTCTCCATTGCCACACAAGCCATCCTTTTATAGCCGCTGGGCAGACATGCATATTCATGAGGCTACGTACGGATTACATAATTTTCCAGAAAGCTCCCCGCATGCGTACAGAATTGTGGTGGTGGTCTCTGAGGGTCGTTTACTTCTTCCAACAATCTTCATCACTTCTGGAAGCCTTTGAAGCATGCCCAGTAGATGCTCATACCAGTTTAATTGGTTCGTTAGCACCAGAGACATAATAATCCTCCTATCCTCCTACTTAGCAGTCAGTTTAACTGTAGCCCATCCTGGACACCTGCAGTTCCCAGAGACTCCTTATCCCTGCGTCCTGTTCTTCTAGACTGCTTTTCTTAAACTATGTCAACTATAACGATTTATCTTGTGAGAATTCTCAGTATGTTCTCTAGCTGTACTCTATTTTTTTCTCTATGCATCGTGCACCTCAGTAATTTTCCATTGCTACTGTTACAAAGCCATCAAACTTAGCAGTACTTAAATCTAATTCTAAAGGTTTCTATAGTCCATTTTGTGATTTTGGGCCCCCTTGTTTCAAATTTTCCCCTTTTTCTGTCCTTTTGCAAATTCTTTTGCAACATTTTATATATTACGGTTACCATCAAAATCCTTTCTTAAATAATTTCCTGTTTCTACTTGGTGCTTAATTTCATTCCTTTTCCAATCATAGACAGTTTACAATACCAGAGGGAACATTGTATCATACCGCAAGTAATCATTATTAAATTAATTAACATCAATATTCCTGCAACCAGTTGCCTCAAGCAGGAAAGACTGGGTAACCATGTAGCATTTTCCATATTTCTTCCAAACCCCAGGAGGTGTCATCCATGGCCATTTCATGAAATATCTTAGTTTGTTTCCAAATTTCCTCCAGATATGTTTTCATTGTGCCACTCTGGTCTCTATAGGAACAACAGCTTTCATTGATTATGGAACAAACCCCTCCTTGTGATGCCAGTAACATGTCTAGAGACATTTGGTTTTGTAAAACCACTTTAGAGAGGCTGGTTAACATCGGGTATTTCAGCACCTAAGTTGCATGCCCCCTTCCAGTTGGGGGGTAGAGTCTTATAAGCATTTTCTCCACATAACCAATACCATCCTTTCCCTTTAGGAACGGGCCACAACTGAACTATGATACCATCTATATTAATATTATGACTGCAATTTGAATGGTGACCTACATCTGTGGCATTTAAACAAGCAAGATTTCTTACCCAGGTTCCTGGTGTAATACATCCTTGTGCACAGGGGTAATATTTATTACCCGGACTAGGATTAAATATTCCAAATTTTAACCTTTCCTTCAGATACAGATTGCTAGTGTTCACCCACAAATTTGTCCATGAGATAGTGTTAGGAATTGGCACTCCAGTTAATGGGAGATCCAGGCTTTCTCCTGATTTAGGCAACTGTGCATACACCCAACAATCACTACGGTTAAAAATATTAGTAACATTCTGCACTAATTTCAGGTATAAATTCTGGCCCCAAGTTTGTGTGCCAGTTATCATATGAGTCCAAATTATGAGAGATGCAATTTCATGCATAAGGGTCCTGAAGGTTCTATCCGCCATGTCTTCTCTGGCTCTGGTGCTTTCTTAATTCTTGTATAATATGTCCAAGCAGGTTGTTCCTTTATCCTCGCTGCTGTAAAGGTGGTCAGTAATATCTGGTACGGTCTGCTCCACTTCTCCTGTAGAAGATCTCCTGAAAAATCCTGAACATAAACCCAGTCTCCAGATCTGAAAGGGCGAATTGGATAATCCAAACCTCTTGGTCTTGTCCCTACTATTCTCTTATTTATCTCCTCCAATTGTTTTCCCAGATTGATCAGAAACTGTTGGAGATAGCCTTCTCCCACTTCCTGAAGACTTTCTCCTTTAAACTGGGACTGATATGGTCTTCCATACAAAATCTGAACTGGACTGACCTCTTCTATTGATCGAGGTTTAGTTCGAATTCTTTATAGTGTCAGTGGTAACGCCTGGTACCAATAGAAATTTGTTTCCTGACATATTTTACTAATCTGTTGTTTAATCAGATGGTTCATCTTTCGTACTTGCGCACTGGCCTGAGGCCTATATGGAACATGTAGTTGCCAATCAATTTCTAATTTTTTGCTAATTTCTTGTGACAATTTTGCACTCAAGTGTGAACCCTGGTCAGAAGAAATTGCGGCTACCACTCCAAAACGAGGTATTATTTCATTTAATAATGTTTTAATCACCTGCCTTGCATTATTTGTCCGACAAAGGAATGCTTCTGGCCAGCCTGAAAAATTATCCATTAACACCAACGAATATGGATAACCCCCTTTTCTTGGTAATTCAGAAAAAATCTGTTTGCCACTGCTGTCCCGGAAATCTTCCTCTCCCAATTTTCCCAATTTGATTTCTATTTTTAGTTTTAGGATTATTCTTAAGACATACCTGACATTGTTTTGTCACTAATTGAACTGTGGTGTATAGATTCCTTCCTACAATTTGTTTCTCTAAATATTTATACAAAGAGTTGCTACCCCAATGAGTTTTATTATGTTCTTCCTGATCTAACCTCCAGAGTTGGTTATAGGGGATTACTATTCACCCATCGGGTATTTGAGCCCGATCCGCTTTATTTTCCTGTCCCTTTAGATCCTCAATCAATTTTCTATCCTCTTTTGAATACCTAGGTTTAGAATTTTCAATTGTTAGTTTGCCATCAGGGATTAAGGACATGGTTTGAGATTGTTCAGGTCTGGCTTCAAAATCAGCCAAATTATTTCCAGTTTCCTGATCAGAGTCACCTTGTTGATGTCCTCTACTGTACATAATAGCGAATTCTTCAGGTAGCTGAACAGCTTCCAGTAATCGTAAAATTTCTGTAGCATGTTTAATCTGTTTCCCTTGTGTGTTCAAAAGTCCTCGTTCTTTCCAGATAGCACCATGTGCATGGACCAAAACCAAATGCATATTTAGAATCAGTCCAACTATTTATCCTTTTATCTTTAGCCAATTCTAGGTCTCTTATTAATGCTATTATTTCTGCCTTCTGAGCAGAGGTGTTTGCAGGTAAAGGTTTAGCTTCTATTACCTGTGAAGTGATGGTAATGGCATATCCTGCCTTTCGTTTACCATTTTTCATGAAGCTACTACCATCAGTAAACCAAGAATCAGCATCTTCCAGAGGGTCTTCTTTCAAGTCTGGTCGGCTCAAATATACAGTCTCTATGGTTGTCAAGTAGTCTTGTGTTAGCAGTTCTGTCGATTGTTCCTGCAAAAAGGATGCTGGATTCACAGCGTTAGTGATCACAGTTTCTATATCACCCTGTTCTACAATGGTGGCCTGGTATTTTAAAAAACGTGAAGGAGATAACCAGTGGGCTCCTTTCTGTTCGAGGACTGCTGATACCACATGGGACACTAGCACAGTAATCTTTTGTCCCAAGGTGAATTTGTGAGCCTCTTCAATATTCATGACGACTGCTGCCACAGCCCTTAGGCATCTGGGCCATCCTTTACTCGCTTCATCCAGCTGCTTTGAAAAATACACCATTGCCCTTCTGTATGGTCCTAGTTTCTGAGCAAGGACCCCCAAGACTATTCCTTGTTTTTCGTGGGAATATAGCCAAAACGGATTAGTCACATCCGGAAGTCCCAGAGCTGGAGCTCTCATAAACTCTATCTTTAAATTCCTAAAAGCCTCCTGTGCTTTATCAGTCCAGTCCAAAGAGGGAGGGTTTCCCTTCAACAGTTCTTATAGCCAGAACACCATAATCATGGATCCAAAGTCTGCACCATCCTGTCATTCCCAGGAATGCCCGGAGCTCCTTGACGGTCGATGATCATGGAGTCTGGCAAATGGCTTCTTTTCTGGCAGTTCCAAGTTCTCTCTGTCCTCCTGTTATTTCATATCCTAGATAGAAAACTCAGGTTTGGATTAGTTGGGCCTTTTGTTTGCATACCTGGTAACCATTCAGTTCCAGAAATTCAATAATCCCACCTTTCACTGGACACAGTCTTCCTTTGTTTCTGTAGCATTTAACAGGTCATCATCATATTGTAACAGAGTCCCCGTCTGAGCAGGTGGCTTTCATAATTCTAATTCTCGTGCTAACTGATTTCCAAAAATCGCTGAACTGTTTTTAAACCCCTGAAGTAATACTGTACAAGTTAATTGAGTTTTTCTTCCTGAGTCAGGATTTTCTCATTAGAAAGCAAATAATTTTGGCTTTCTTTGGCCAAAGGTAAGCAAAAGAAAGTGTCCTTTAAATCCAGGACGGCAAGCCATTTCTGCTTGTTATTCAATTTAGTCAATAAATCATACGAATTATCTACTACTGGACAAAAATCCTCTGCAATTTTGTTGATTACCCTGAGATCGTAAACCAATCTGCAACTTTTCCCATCATATTTCTTTACTGTCCAGATACAAGTATTATATTCCAATTCACATTCAATTAACAATCTATATTTTAAAATTTATCAATTTTTTTTCATTCCCTTTGATCTTCTAATTTTAAGGGATATTGTTTTATTCTAATTGGGCAGGCCCCCCTTTTTTTTATTTCCACTTTAACAGGCAAAGCATTTTTTTGCCTTCCCTGGAACTTCAGATGCCCGTACTCCCACATATACCTGATTAAGGTTTTCTTCTATTTCAGGGAGGTCCTTCTTTTGGCTTTTCTGTTGAATTAAAGATAAACTCAAAACTACAATTAATTGACTGTTTTTAACTCTAAATTCCATTTTGCCATCTTTAAATGTTGCTTCTCGCCCTAAGAAAGATTTTAGAGAATTTGGCATGCATAAAAATTTATGCATTCCTATTTGTTTTCCCAATTTGTACTTTAAAGGTTTCAGATAGAGTGCCTTTTTTTTTTTTTTTTACCCCCACTTTTAATTGGTGGCCAGTAGCACCCACATCTGTAACGAATTCTTTCCTCTCTGATTTAACACCAGATAAGTTGCTCCTGTATCCACTAAAATTCCTTCTTATTTCCTCTAGTCTGTAGTTTTAATTTAATCAGTTGATCTGCTAGGGTAGATTCCCCAGGTCCCTGTCAGTCAAGTTCCAATTCAGCCACCGGAGCCACCCCATGGCACTGCTCCCCCTCCCCCCCCAGGGCAGTCTCACTTCTTACGTCCAAACACCCCATAGCACGTACACCGATCCGTTTCCACAGAAGAGCCCACTCCCCCAACCTCTGCCCGTCGTCCCTCCTCCCACGCTCAAAAACAGGAGCTGCCTGAGCTCCCCCTCTTTCCCCATTGGTTTTCCCTTTTTTTTTTTTTCACAGCTGCTCACCCTGCTCTGCAGGGGCTGCAGATGCCTGCCTCTGCAACAGCTCTTGTGGTTTAACCCCTTACGTAACTCTGGATGTGAATGTGCCGCTTGTTGCCAGTGACAGCAATCTCTTCCTCCTTTTCAGTATCAAATAGGACGGATACAGAGGCTGCTTCTCTCGGAGTACCTGTAGAGTACGAATTTTCACCCTCTGCTCAAACACCTGAAGAGCCAGGAGGAAAAGATGGTTCTTGGTATCTTCAGAACACAGTGAGGTTTGTAACATTGCCAGCCGCATTGTTGCTGCTCCTCTCTTTCCCACCTAAAAGTCTATTTGAATCTAACCTCTCCAGTGGTCACTCGGCACAGAAGCAGCAGAGTGAGTAGAGCATGAACATTTGGCCTCTGCTCCTAGAGCTGAAGAGCCATGAGGGAAAGCTGGTGCTTGGTATCTTCAACACCCAGTGAGCTTTGCAATGGTGCCTTCCGCAATGAAGTTGCTCCACGTTTTCCCACCTAAAAGTCTATTTGAATCCAACCTCTCCGGTGGTCACTCTCAAATTAGCAGCAGCAGAGTTAGCAGAGCATGAATATTTGGCCTCTACTCCCACAGCCAAAAAGCCAGGAGGTAAAGGTGGTGCTGGGTCTCTTCAGTTCGCAGTGAGCTTTGCAACGGGACCACCCTCATTGCAGTCGCTCCTAGCATTCACACCTAAATGTCCATTTGAATACAACCTCTTCAGAGCCGGCTCTCGGCTGCCAAGCAGCAGAGTCAGCAGACCACGAACATTTAGCCTCTAGTCCCAGAGGCGAAGAACCAGGCCAGAAAGGTGATGCTGGGCATCTTCATCACACAGCGAGCTTTGCAACGGTGCCACTCTCATTGCTGTCGCTCCTTGCTTTCACAACTAAAAGTCTATTTGACTGCAATGTCTCCAGAGCCATATCTCGGCTGCCTAGCAGCAGAGGGAGTAGAGTATGAATTTTCGCCGTCTGCTCACACACCTGAAGAGCCAGGAGGGAAAGCTGGTTCTTGGTATCTGCAGCACACACTGAACTTTTCAATGGTGACACCAGCATTGCTGTCGCTCCTCGCTTTCCCACATAAAAGTCCATTTGAATCCAACTTCTCCGGTGGTCACTCTTGGCTGAGTGGCAGAAGATTTAGTAGAGCACGAATGATTGCCCTCTGCTCCCACAGCAAAAGGTCCAGGATAGAAAGCTGGTGCTGGGCTTCTTCAGCTCACAGTGAGCTTTGCAACAGTGAGACCCGCATTGCTGTCGCTCCTCGCTTTCACGACTAAAAGTCCATTTGAATCCAACCTCTCAGGAGCCCGCTTCTGGCTGCCAAGCAGGAGTTAGTAGAGCACAAACGTT
This sequence comes from Pezoporus flaviventris, assembly GCF_033815535.1. NCBI lineage: Eukaryota > Metazoa > Chordata > Aves > Psittaciformes > Psittacidae > Pezoporus > Pezoporus flaviventris. The sequence goes on along the minus strand of NW_026892647.1, from coordinate 325,782 downwards.
TGGCTTCTAGTCCCAGAGCGGTAGAACCAGGCCAGAAAGCTGGAGCTGGGCATCTTCAGAACACAGTGAGCTTTGTAAAGGTAACGTTTTGGGTTAGGGTTAGGGTTTAGGGGTTAGGTTTGGGTTTGGGTTAGGGTTAGGGGTTAGGTTTGGGTTTGTGTTAGGGTTAGGGGTTAGGTTTGGGTTTGGGTTAGGGTTAGGGGTTAGGGTTAGGGTTAGGGTTTAGGGGTTAGGTTTGGGTTAGGGTTAGGGGTTAGGGTTAGGGTTAGGATTAGGGGTTACGGTTAGGGTTAGGGTCAGGGTAAGTTGTTAGGCTTAGGGTTAGGCTTAGGGTTAGGGTTAGGCTTAGGAGTTAGGCTTAGGGTTAGTGGTTACGGTTGGGGTTACGGTATGAGTTAGGGTTAGGGTTAAAGTTAATGTTAGGGGTTTAGGTTTGGCTTAGGGTTTGGGGTAAGTGTTCGGGTTCGGGCTAGTTTTATTGCTCGTTTTAGGGTTTAGGGTTAGGGTTTTGTTTAGGGTTGGGGGTAAGGGTTTGTGTTAGAGCGGGTTAGGGTTTGGGGTTAGGGGTAGGGATAGGGTTAGTTTGAGGTTCATGGCTAGGGGTTAGGATTTATGTTTTAGGGGTTAGTGTTAGGGGTTAGGGTTATTGTTCGGGTTAGGGTAGCGTTAGGGGTTGCTTTAGGATTTAGGGAAGGGATGCCTTTGCATGTCTTCCAGGAGAATCTGCTCCAAGATTTTGCCAGGCACAGAGGTGAGACTGACTGGTCTGTAATTCCCCGGGTCATCCATTTTCCCCTTCTTGAAAATGGGGGTTATATTTCCCTTTTTCCAGTCATTGGGAACTTCACCTGACTACCGTGATTTCTCAAATATGATGGCCAGCGGCTTCGCAACTTCATTCGCCACCTTTTTCAGGACCCGCAGATGGATCTCATCAGGACCCATGGGCTTGTGCACGTTCAGATTTTTAAGATGGTCTCGAACCAGTTCCTCTCCTACAGTGGGTGCAAGGTCTTCATTCTCACAGTCCCTGCATCTGCCTTCCAAGACTTGGGTAGTGCAGTCAGAGCCTTTGGCACTGAAGACCGAAGCGAAGAAGTCAGGGTTAGGTTTCAGAACCTCTTTGTATCGTTAGAATGCTCTTCAACATGCTTCATTTTGCTCACTTTGTTACGTTTACTGTGTTTTCCTATATATATATGCAGTATTACGCTCACATTGTTGCAGTTACATCGAGAAAAATAGGTTAGGGTTAGGGTTCAGGTTAGGATTAGGGTTAGGGTTGAGAACCTATCTGGGTCGTTAGAATGCACTTGAACGTGCTTCATTTTGCTCATTTTGTTAGGTTTACTATGTTTTCCTATATATATATATAGTGTTACTCTCACATTGTTGCACTTAAAGTGAAAGAAATGCTTTAGGCTTAGAGTTAATGTTAGGGTTAGGGTTATGGTTTGGGTTGAGAACCTATCTGGGTCATTGGAATGCCCTTCAACATGCTTCATTTTTCTCGCTTTGTTACGTATACTGTGTTTTCCTATATATATCTATAGTAATACACATACTTGGTTACAGGTTCACTGGGAGAATTAGGTTACGGTTAGTGTTAGGGTTAGGGATAGGGATAGGGGTAGGGTTAGGGTTAGGGTTCAGAACCAATATCAGACTCGTTAGAATGCTCTTGAACATTCTTCATTTTGCTCACTTTGTTACGTTTACTGTGTTTTCCTATATAAATATATATAGTATTACACTCACATTGTTACAGTTACAGTGGGAAATATCGGTTAGGGTTAGGGTTCGGGTTAGGGTTATGGATAGGGTTAAAGATAGAGTCAGGGTTGAGAACCTATCTGAGACGTTAGAATTCTATTGAACATGCTTCACTTTGCTCCCTTTGTTAAGTTTACTGTGTTTTTCTATATATATATATAGTAATACACTCACTTTTTTACAGTGACAGTGGGAGATATAGGGTTAGGGTTTGGGTGAGGGTTAGGGTTCGGTTTAGAGTTTTGGTTAGGGTGGAGAAATTATGTGGGCCAATAGAATGCTCTTGAACATGCTTTATTTTGCTCAGTTTGTTACGTTTACTGTGTTTTCCTATATATATATAATATTCCACTCACATTGTTAGAGTTACAGGGGGAGAAATGGGTTAGGGTTTGGGTTAGGATAGAGAACCTCTGTGGGTCATTAGAATGCTCTTGAACATGGTTTATTTTGCTCACTTTGTTATGTTTACTGTGTTTTCCTCTATATATATAGTATTACACTCACTTTGTTACAGTTACAGGGAGGAGAAATGGGTTAGGTTTTGGGTTAGGGGAGAGAACCTCTGTGGGTCATTAGAATGCTCTTGAACATGGTTTATTTTGCTCACTTTGTTATGTTTACTGCGTTTTCCTATATATATAGTATTACACTCACTTTGTTACAGTTACAGGGAGGAGAAATGGGTTAGGGTTAGGGTTAGGGTGAGGGTTAGGGTTAGGGTTAGGGTTAGGGTTGAGAACCTGTGTGGGTCATTAGAATTGTCTTGAACATTCTTTATTTTACTCACTTTGTTACGTTTGCTGTGTTTTCTACATATAGATATACAGTATTACACTCACTTTGTTACACTTACAGGGGCAGAAATGTGTTAGGTTTAGGGTTAGGGTTAGGGTTAGCGTTAGCGTTAGGGTTGAGAAATTATGTGGGTCATTAGAATGCTCTTGAACATGCTTTATTTTCCACACTTTGTTATGTTTACTGTGTTTTCCTATATATATATAGTATTACGCTCACTTTGTTATGGTTACAGGGAGAGAAATGGGTTAGCGTTAGGGTAGGGTTGAGAACCTCTGTGGGTCATTAGAATGCTCTTGAACATGCTTTATTTTCCACACTTTGTTATGTTTACTGTGTTTTCCTATATATATATAGTATTACGCTCACTTTGTTACAGTTGCAGGGAGAGAAATGGGTTAGCGTTAGGGTAGGGTTGAGAACCTCTGTGGGTCATTAGAATGCTCTTGAACATGGTTTATTTTACTCACTTTGTTATGTTTACAGTGTTTTCTTATATATATGTAGTATTACGCTCAATTTGTTACAGTTACAGGGGGAGAAATGTGTTAGGGTTATGGTTAGGGTTGAGAACCTCTGTGGGTCATTAGAATGTTTTCGAACATGCTTTATTTTGCTCACGTTGTTACGTTTACTGTGTTTTCCTGTATATATATATTGTATTGCACTCACATTGTTACAATTACAGTGGGAGAAATGGGTTAGGGTTAGGGTTTGGGTTGAGAACCTCTGTGGGTCATTAGAGTGCTCTTGAACATGCTTTATTTTGCTCACTTTGTCACATTTTCTGATTTCTTTATACATATATAGTATTACACTCACATTGTTACATTTACAGGGGGAGCAATGGGTTATGGTGAAGGTTAGGGTAAGGATTAGGGTTGAGAACGTCTGTGGGTTATTAGAATTCTCTTGAACATGCTTTATTTTGCCCACTTTGTTGCATTTACTGTGTTTTCCTATATATATATATATAGTATTACACTCACATTTTTACAGTTACAGTGGGAAATATAGGTTAGGGTTAGGGTTCGGGATAGGGTTATGGATAGGGTTAAAGATAGAGTCTGGGTTGAGAACCTCTCTGAGATGTTAGAATTCTATTGAACATGCTTCATTTTGCTCCCTTTGTTGAGTTTACTGTGTTTTCCTATATATATATATAGTATTACACTCACTTTTACAGTGACAGTGGGAGATATAGGGTTAGAGTTTGGGTGAGTGTTAGGGTTAGGGTTAGGGTTAGAGTTTGGGTTAGGGTGGAGAAACTATTTGGGCCGTTATAATGCTCTTGAACATGCTTTATTTTCCTCCCTTTTTTGCGTTTACTGTGTTTTGCTATATATATATAGTACGACACTCCTTTACAGTTACAGGGGAAGAAATGGGTTAGAGTTGGCTTGAGAACCTATATGGGTGGTTAGAAAACATGTGAACAAGCTTCATTTGGCTCACTTTGTTGCGTGTACTGTGTTTTCCTATATATATGTAGTATTACAGTCACTTTGTTACAGTTACAGTGGAAAAATAGGTATTTAATAGGAAAAATATATATATAGGAAAACACAGTAAATGTAACAAAGTGAGAAAAATAAAGCATGTTGAAGACCATTCTAATGACCCCCAGAGGTTCTCAACCCTAACCCTTACCTTAACCTTGACCCTAACGCTCACCCTAACCCTAACCCATTTCTCCCCCTGTAACTGTAACAAAGTGAGTGTAATGCTATATATATACATATATATAGGAAAACACAGTAAATGTAAGAAAGTGAGCAAAAGAAAGCATGTTCAAAAGAATTCTAATGACCAACAGAGGTTCTCAAACGTAACCCTAACCCTCAGCCTAACCCTAACACATTTCTCCCCCTATCACTGTAACAAAGTTAGTGTAATACTAAATATAAATATAGAAAAAAACAGTAAAGGGAACAAAGTAAGCAGAATAAAGCATGTTCAAGAGCATTCTAATGGCCCACAGATTTTCAAACCTAGCCCTAAGCCTAACCCATTTCAGCCCCTGCAACTGTAGCAAAGTGAGTGTAATACTACATATATATATAGGAAAAAACAGTAAAGGTAACAAAGTGAGTAAAATAAAGCATGTTCAAGAGCATTATAATGACCCACAGATGTTCTCCACCATAACCCTGGCCCTAACCCTAACCCTAGCCCTAACCCTGACCCTGACCCATTTCTCATCCTGTAACTTTAACAAAGTGAGTGTAAAACTATATATATATATATATAGGAAAACACAGCAAACGTAACAAAGTGAGCAAAATAAAGCATGTTCAAAAGCATTCTAATGACCCACAGTGGTTGTAACCCTAACCCTAACCCATTTCTACCCCTGTAACTGTAACAAAGTCAGTGTAATGCTATATATATATAGGAAAACACAGTAAACGCAACAAAGTGAGGAAAATAAAGCATGTTCAAGAGCATTCTAATGACCCCCAGATGTTCTCAACACTAACTCCAACGCTAACCCTAACCCTGACGCTAACCCATTTCTACCCCTGTAACTGTAAGTATGTGAGTGTAATACTAGAGGTGTATATATATATAGGAAAATACAGTAAACGTAACAAAGCGAGCAAAATAAAGAATGTTCAAGAGAATTCTAATGACCCACAGAGGTTCTCAACCCTAACACTAACCCTATCCCTAACCCTAACCGTAACCCCAACTCTAACCCTAACACATTTCTCCCCCTGTAACTGTAACAATGTGAGTGTAATACTACATATATATATATAGGAAAGCACAGTAAACGTAACAAAGTCAGTAAAATAAAGAATGTTCAAGAGCGTTCTAATGACCCACAGAGGTTCTCAACCCTAACACTAACCCTATCCCTAACCCCATCACTAACCCTAACCCTAACACATTTCTCCCCCTGTAACTGTAACAATGTGAGTGTAATACTATATATATATATAGGAAAACACAGTAAACGTAACAAAGTGGGCAAAATACACCCTGTTCAAGAGCATTCTAATGACCCGCAGGGCTTCTCAACCCAAACCCTAATCCATTTCTCCGCCTGTAACTGTAACAAAGTTAGTTTAATACTATGTATATATATAGGAAAACACAGTAAACATAACAAAGTGAGCAAAATAAAGCATGTTCAAAATCATTCTAATGACCCACAGAGTTTCTCAACCCTTACCATAACCCTAACCCATTTCTCCCCCTGTAACTGTAACAAAGTGATGGTAATACTATACATTTATATATAGGAAAACACAGTAAACATAACAAAGTGAGAAAAATAAACCATGTTCAAGAGCCTTTTAATGACCCACAGATGTTCTCAACCCTATCCATAACCCTAACCCTAACCCTAGCACATTTATCCCCATGTAAATGTAACAAAATGAGCGTAATACTATATATATAGGAAAGCACAGAAAACGTAACAAAGTAGGAAAAATAAAGAATGTTCAAGAGCATTCTAATGACCCACAGAGATTCTCAACCCTAACCCTAACCCTAACCCTAACCCTGACACTGCCCCGTTTCTCCCGCTGTAACTGTAACAAAGTGAGTGTAATACTATATATATAGGAAAACCCAGTACAAGTAACAAAGTGAGATAATAAAGCATTTTCAAGAGCATTCTAATGACGCAAAGAGGCTCTCAACCCTAACCGTAAACCTAACCCTAACCCTAACCCTAACCCTAACTTTAACCCGTATCTCCCCCTGTAACTGTAACAAAGTGACTGTAATACCATACATATATATGGGAAAGCACAGGAAATGCAACAAAGTTAACAAAATGAAGCATGTTAAAGAGAACTCTAATGACTCAGAGATGTGCTAAACCCAAACCCTAATCCTAACCCTAACCATCCCCTAAACATAACCCTAACTCTAAACCCTAACCCTAATCTTAACACCAAATCCTAACCCTAACCCCTAAACTTAACCTTAACCCTAACCCTAACCCAACCCTTACCCTAAATGCTGACCCTAGCACCTAACTCTCTAACTCCAAACCAATCCTTATACTTAACACTAAACCTAATGTCTCCTCTATCCCTAACCCTAACCCTAACTCAGAACCCTAACCTTATCCCCTACGCTAACTCCTAATCCTACCCAAACCCGAACCATAACAACTAACCCTAAACCCAAAAACCTCAAAAGAGGATAGAAAATTGATTGAGGATCTAAAGGGACAGGAAAATAAAGCGGATCGGGCTCAAATACCCGATGGGTGAATAGTAATCCCCTATAACCAACTCTGGAGGTTAGATCAGGAAGAACATAATAAAACTCATTGGGGTAGCAACTCTTTGTATAAATATTTAGAGAAACAAATTGTAGGAAGGAATCTATACACCACAGTTCAATTAGTGACAAAACAATGTCAGGTATGTCTTAAGAATAATCCTAAAACTGAAAATAGAAATCAAATTGGGACAATGGGGAGAGGAAGTTATCCAGGACAGCAGTGGCAAACAGATTTTTCTGAATTACCAAGAAAAGGGGGTTATCGATATTTGTTGGTGTTAATAGATACGTTTTCAGGCTGGCCAGAAGCATTCCTTTGTCGGACAAATAATGCAAGGCAGGTGATTAAAACATTATTAAATGAAATAATACCTCGTTTTGGAGCACCAGCCGCAATTTCTTCTGACCGGGACTCACACTTTAGTGCAAAATTGTCACAAGAAATTAGCAAAAAATTAGAAATTGATTGGCAACTACATGTTTCATATAGGCCTCAGCCCAGTGGGCAAGTACGAAAGATGAAGGAGATCCTCTACAGGAGAAGTGGAGCGGACCGTACCAGGTATTACTGACCACCTTTACAGCAGTGAAGATAAAGGAACAACCTGCTTGGACATATTATTCAAGAATTAAGAAAGCACCAGAGCCAGAGAAGACCTGGCGGATCGAACCTTCAGGACCCTTATGTATGAAATTGCATCTGTCATAATTTGGACTCATATGATAACTGTCACACAAACTTGGGGCCAGAATTTATACCTGAAATTAGTGCAGAATGTTACTAATATTTTTAACCGTAGTGACTGTTGGGTGTGTGCACAGTTGCCTAAATCAGGAGAAAGCCTGGATCTCCCATTCATTGGCGTTCCAATTCCTAACTCTATCTCATGGACAAATTTGTGGGTGAACACTAACAATCTGTATTCGAAGGAAAGGTTAAAATTTGGAATAGTTAATCCTAATCCAGGTAATAAATATTACACCTGTTCACAAAGATGTATTACACCAGGAACCAGGGTAGGAAATCTTGCTTAAATGCCACAGATGTAGGTCACCATTCAAATTGCAATCATACTATTAATATAGATGGTATTATAGTTCAGTTGTGGCCCGTTCCTGGGCCACAGGGAAAGGATGGTATTGGTTATGTGGAGAAAATGCTTATAAGACTCTAACCACCAACCGGAAGGGGGCATGCAACTTAGGTGCTGTAATACCCAGTTTTAACCAGCCTCTCTAAAGTAGTTTTACAAAACCGAATGTCTCTAGACATGTTATTGGCATCACAAGGAGGGGTTTGTTCCATAATCAATGAAAGCTGTTGTTCCTATATAGACTAAAGTGGCAGAATCAAAACAGATCTGGAGGAACTTTGGAAACAAACTAAGATATTTCATGAAATGGCCATGGGTGACACCTCCTGGTGGTTTGAAGAAGTATGGATAAAGTTAACTTCATGGTTACACAATCTCTCCTGGTTGAGGCAACTGGTTGCAAGAATATTGATGTTAATTAATTTAATATCGATTACTTGTGGTATGATACAATGTTCCCTCTGGTATTGTAAACTGTCTATGATTGGAAAAGGAATGAAATTAAGCACCAAGTAGAAACAGGAAATTATTTAAGAAAGGATTTTGATGGTAATGGTAATATATAAAATGTTGCAAAAGAATTTGCAAAAGGACAGAAAAAGGGGGGAATTTGAAACAAGGGGGCACAAACAGAATGGAATATAGAAACCTTTAGAATTATATTTAAGTAATGTGAAGTTTGATGGCTTTGTGACAGTAACAATGGAAAATTACTGAGGTGCACGATACATAGAGAAAAAAAAAGAGTACAGCTAGAGAACGTACCGAGAATTCTCACAAGATAAATCGTTATAGTTGACATAGTTTAAGAAAAACAGTCTAGAAGAACAGGACACAGGGATAAGGAGTATTTGGGAAGCGCATGCTTCAGTTTGGCCTCTTATCCCACAGCTGAAGACCCAGTCCAGAAAGCTGGCACTTGGCATATTCAACACACAGTGAGCTTTGCAACAGTGTCACCCACATTGCTGTCGCTCCTCGCTTTCCCAGCTAAAAGTCCATTTGAATCCAAACTGCTTCTGTGTTAGCTCTCGGCTGCTCTGCAGCTAATTAGAGCACGAATATTTGGCCTCTGCTCCAGACCCGAAGAACCAGTTACGAAAGCTGGTGCTGGGCATCTTCAGCACACAGTGAGTTTTGCAATGGTGCCACCAGCAGTGATGTCTTTCCTGGCTTTCCCACCGAAAACTCCATTTAAATCCAACCTCTCCGGTGCTCGCTCTTGGCTTCCACACAGCAGAGTGAGCAGAGCACAAAAGTTTGGCCTCTGCTCCCACAGCCAAAGAACCATTATAGAAACCTGGTGCGGGCATCTTCAACACAAAGTGAGCTTTGCAACAGTGCCACCCGCATTGGGTTTGCTCCTCCTTTTCCCACCTAAAAGTCCATTTGAGTCCAAACTCCTTCAGTGTTCGCTCTCGCCTGTCCAGTAGCAAAGTGTGTAGAGCACTAATGTTTGCCCTCTGTTCCCACAGCCGAAGAACCTGGTAAGAAAGCTGGTGCTGAGCAACTTCAGCACACAGTGAGCTTTGCAATGGTTCCACCTTCATTGCTGTTGATCCTCACTTTCCCAACTAAAAGTCCTTTTGAATCCAACATCTCCAGTGGTGACTCTTGGCTGCCCAGGCCAAACGTTCGAGCTGCACACTCTCTGCAGCAGGACAGCGAGGAGAAGGCACCAGGGAAGTTGCACACAATTGGACTTTTGGTAGGAAAGCAAAGAGCGACAACAATGCGGGTGGCACCGTTACAAAGCTCACTGTCTGCAGAACAGGCCTAGCACCAGCTTTCTGTCCTGGCTCTTCTTCCACTGTGGGAGCAGAGGCCAAACATTCGTGCTCTAATCAGTCTGCTGCAAGACGGTCAAGACCTCTCGCCTCGTGTTGGATTCAAAGGGACTTTTAGGTGCTGTCATGTTGCTGACACTGGAGCACAGCTTACTCTGGGCAGGTGATTCCCAGCACCAACTCCTCTCTTTCCACCTAAAAGTCCATTTGAATCCAACCTCTGTGGCACCGGCTCTCGGCTGTCCTGCACAGAGTGAGTAGAGCACAAATGTTTGGCTTCTGCTCCCACAGCAGAAGAGTCAGGACAGAAAGAGAGCTCTGGGCCTCTTTTGCAGAGAGAGAGCTTTGCAAAGGTACCATTGGCATTGCTGTCACTCCTCGCTTTCCCACCTAAAAGTCCATTTGAATCCCACATTTGAAACACCCGCTCTTAGCGGTCCTGCAGCAGAGTTCGTATGACACGAGTGTTGGGCCTCTGCCCCCACAGCCAGACGGCCTGGAGATAAAGCTGGGGCTGGGCATCTTCTGCAAGCAGTGAGGTTTGCAACGGTGACATCCACATTGCTGTCCGTGTTTGCTTTCACACCTAAAATTCCAATTGTATTCAACTTCTCTGGAAGATGTTTGGCCTCTGCTCCCACAGCTGAAGAGCCAGGACAGAAAGCTTGTGCTGGGCCTCTTCTGCAGATAGCGAGCTGTCCTGGGTTCAGCAGTAGCAGTCATTTTTCTCCTTCTTGGTAGCTGGTGCAGTGCAGTGTTTTGACTTTCGGCTCGGGGAACAGAGCTGATAGTGATGTTTTGGTTTGGCCAAGGACTTTCTGAGCTTCATACTCTGCCAGGGAGGAGGGGAAGCCGGGAGGAAGCAGAGACAGGACACGTGACCCAAACTGACCAAAGAGGTATTCCATACCACAGCACGTCATGCCCAGGATGTAACTGGGAGTGAGCCGGAAGGGCTGGGGAGACTGCAGAGTTGGAGGAGGTATCGGTCAGAGCTTGGTCGGGCTGGGGGGGGCGAGTTATTGGTTGGCTGGTGGTGAGGTGATGTATTCTCTTCCTTTGTTATTTCCTTTATCGTTGTTATTATTGGTAGTAGCAGTAGTGATTTCTGTTATACCTTAGTTACTAAACTGTTCTTATCTCAACCCGTGGGAGTTGCATTCTTTTTGATTCTCCTCTCCGTCCCTCCAGGAGTAGGGGGAGGGAAAGAAGGGGGGAAGTGAGTGAACGAATTGCCTGACTGGGTTTAAACCATGACATGAGCTTTGCAACGGTGACACCCGCATTGCTTTCACTCCTCACTTTCACACCATCTAACATCTACGGTGCCGAATCTCAGCTGTCCTGCAGGAGACTGAGTATAGCTCGAATGTTTGGCCTCTGTTCCACAGCCATTGAGCCAGGATAGCAAGGTGGTGCTGGACCTCTTCTGCAAACAGTGAGCTTTGCAACAGTGCCAACCGCATTAATGAACCTTCTCTCTTTCCCACTTAAAAGTCCATTTGAATGAAAGATCTACAGTGTCCTCTCCAGGCCATCCTGAAGAGCACAAACATTTGCTCTCTTCTCCCACAGCCTAAGAGACAGGACAGAAAGCTGGTGATGGGCCTCTTCTGCAGACAGTGAGCTTTGAACCATGCTACGCAAATTGCTTTCACTCCTCGTTTTCCCATTTAAAATGCAATTGTGTGCAACTTCTCTGGTGACCTCTCCTGGCTGTCCTGCATCAGAGTGAGTAGACAACGAATGTTTGGCCTCTGCTCCCACAGCTGAACAGCCAAGACAGTAAGGTGGTGCTGGACCTCTTCTGCAGACAGTGGGCTTTGCAAGGGTGCCAATCACATTGCAGAACCTCCTCGCTTTCCCACGTAAAAGTCCCTTTGAATCCAACCACTGCGGAGCCCGCTCTCAACTGTCATGCAGCTGATAGAGTAGCTCATGAATGTGTGTCCTCTGCTGCCACACCTGAACAGCCAGGACAGAAATTTGGTTCTGGGCCTCTTCTGCAGACAGTGAGCTTTAGAAAAGTGCCACACTCATTGCCGTCGCTCCTCGCTTTCCCCCATAAAAGTCCAATTGTGTGCAATTTCCCTGTTGCCCTCTCCTGGCTCTCTTCCATCAGAGTGATTAGAGCACAAATGTTTGGCCTCTGCTCCCACAGCAAAGAACCAGGACAGAAAGTTGGTTCTAGGCCAAAAAAAGTCCAATCGCATGCAAATTCTCTGGGGCCCTCTCCTGGCCTTACTGGAGCAGAGAGAGTAGAGCACAAATGTTTGGACTGTGCTCCCACAGGCCAATAGACAGGACAGAAATCTGGTGCTGGGCCTTTTCTGCCAACAGTGAGCTTTGCAACGGTGCCACCTGCATTGCTGTCACTACTCCATTTCCCACCCAAAAGTCCATTTCAATCCAACATCTGTGGCTGTCCATCAGTAGAGTGACTAGAGCACAAATGTTTGGCCTCTGCTCCCACAGGCAAAGAGCCAGGACAGAAATCTGGTGCTGGGCCTCTTCTGCAGACAGTACACTTCGCAGTGGGGCCACCCGAATCGGTGTCGCTCCTCTGTGATCCAAGTAAAAGACCATTTAAATCCAACCTCTGCGGCGCCCACTCACGACAGTCCTGCAGCCGAGTGAGTAGGTCATGAATGCTTGGCCTCTGCTGCGACAGCTAAATAGCCAGGACAGAAAGCTGGTCCTGCTCCTCTTCTGCAGATATTGAGCTTTGTACCCATGCCACTCACATTGCTGTTGCTCCTCACTTTCACACCTAAAAGTCCAGTTGTGTGCAACTTTTCTGGTGGCGGCTTCTGGCCATCCTGCAACAGAGTGAGTAGAGCACGAAAGCTTCGCCTCTGCTCCCACAGCCAAAGAGCCAGGAAATGAAGTGGGTGCTGAGCCTCTTCTGCAGACATTGAGACTTGCAATGGTGCCACACCCGTTGCTCTTTTTTTCCCTCCTAAAGTCCATTTAAATCCAAAACCTGCAGCACTCGCACTTGGCTGTCCTGCAGCAGAGTGCATAGAACATGCATTTTTGGCCTCTGCTCCCACAGCCGAAGAGACAGGATAGAATGCTGGTGCTGGGCCACTTCTGCTGGCAGTGAGATTTTCAACGACACCCGCATTACTGTAGTTTCCCGCTTTCCCACCTAAAAGTCCATTTGAATACAAAAACTGTGGCACACACTGTCAGCTGTCCTTCAGCCGAATGAGTAGAGAACGAATGTTTGGTCTCTGCTCTCAGAGCTGAAGAGCCAGGACAGACAGCTGGTGCTGTGCCTCTCCTGCAGACGGTGAGCTTTGCTACAGTGATGCCCAAATTGCTGTTGCTCCTCGCTTTCCCACCTAAAAATCCAATTGATTGCAACTTCTCTCGAGCCCTCTCCTGATCGTACTGCTGCAGAGTGAGCAGAGCACGAATCTTTGGCCGCTGCTCCCACAGCCGAAGAGCCAGGGCAAAAAGCTGGTACTATGGCTCTTCTGCAGTCAAAGAGATTTGCAATGCTGACACCCGCATGGCTTTCGCTCCTCCTTTTCCCACCTTCAGCTGATTGAGTAGAGCACAAATGTTTGGCCTCTGCTCCCACAGCCAAATAACCATGAAACAAAGCCGGTGCTGGACCTCTTCTGCAGACAGTAACCTTTGCAACAGTGCCAGCAGCATTGCTGTCGCTCCTCCCTTTCCCACCTAAAAGTCCATTTGAATCCAAACTCTGCTGCACCCACTCTCACCTGTCCTTTAGCAGAGTGAGTAGAGCACGAATGCTTGGCCTCTGCTTCCACAGCCGAAGAGCCAGGACAGAAAGCTGGCACTGGTCGTCTTCTGCAGAGAGAATTGCAACGTTTCCACCCGCATTGCCGACACTCCTGGGGATGGGCACTATTGCAAAGCTCACTGTCTTCAGAAGAGGCCCAACACCATCTTTCTTTCCTGGCTCTTTGGCAGTGAGAGCAGAGGCCAAGCATTCGTGCTCTCCTCACACTGCTGCAGGGCGGCCAGGAGAAGGCACCAGAGAAGTTGCACACAGTTGGTCTTTTAGGTAGGAAAGCGAGGAGCAACAGTGATGTGGGTGGCATCGGTATGAAGCTCAAAATCTGCAGAAGAGGCCCATGACCAGATTTCTGTCCTGGCTCTTCAGCTGTGGCAGCAGAGGCCAAAAATTCATGATCTATTCATTCGGCAGGAGGACAGTGGAGAGCAGCACCGCAGATATTGGGTTCAAATGGTCTTTCACGTGGGACAAAGGAGGAGAGAAAGCAATTCAGGTGGCCCCATTGCAAAGCTCACTGTCTGCAGAAGAGGACCAGCACCAGATATCTCTCCTGAGTCTTTGGCTGTGGGAGCAGATCTCAAACATTCGTGCTCTAGTCACTCTGATGCAGGACAGCCTTGAGCGGACGCCAGAGATGTTAGACTCAAATGGAGTTCTGGTGTGAAAGCGATGAGTGAAATCAATGCAGGTGTCACCGTTGCAAAGCTCACTGTCTGCAGAAGATGCCCAGCACAAGCGTTCTGTCCTGGATCTTCCACCGTGGGAGCAGAAGCTAAACATTAGAGCTCTACTCAATATGCTGCAGGACGCCGGGAGAGGGCACCAGGGAAGTTGCCCACAATTGAGCTTTTAGGTGGAAAAGCAAGGTGTGACAGCAATGAGGGTGGCAGCCCTGCAAAGCTCAGAGTCTGCAGATGTTGCCCAGCACCACCTTTCTGTCCTGGATGTTTGGCTATGGGAGCAGAGGCCCAAAGTTTGTGCTGTACGTACTCGGCCTCAGGACAGCCGAGAGCGGAAGCCACAGAGGTGACATTCAAATGGACTTTTAGGCGGGAAAGCAAGGAGAGACTGCAGTGCGGGTGGCACTGTTGCAAAGCTCACTGTCTGCAGAAGAGGCCTAGCACCAGCTTTCTGTCCTGGCTCTTCAGCTGAGGGAACAGACGCCAAGCATTCGTGCTCTACTCACTCTGTGAAGGACTACCATTAGAGGGCACCAGGAAAGTTGCACACAATTGGACGTTAAGGTGGGAAAGCCAGGAGCGACAGCAATGTGGGTGGCACTGTTGTAAAACACTGTCTTCAGAAGAGGCCCAGCACCACCTTGCTATCCTGGCTCTTCGGCTGGGCTGTGGTAGCAGAAGCCAAACATTGGTGCTCTACTCGGCTGAAGGACAGCCAAGAGGGAGTGCTGCAGGGTTTAGATTCAAATGTACTTTTAGGTGGGAATGGGAAGAACGAAAGCAATGCGTTTGGTACCTTTGCAATGCTCACTTTCTGCAGAAGAGGCCCAGGACCAGCTTTCTGTCCTGGCTCTTCGGCTGTGGCAGCAGCGGCCAAACATTCACGCTCTGCTCACTCTGCTGTAGGACAGCTGAGAGAGGGAATGCGAGAAGCTACACACAATTAAAATTTTAGGTGGGAAACGAGGAGCGACAGCAATGCAGGTGGCACCACTGCAAAGTTAATTGACTGCAGAAGAGGCCCAGCACCAGCTTTCTGTCCTGGGTATTCGGCAGTGGGAGCAGAGGCCAAACATTCGTGTTCTGCACACTCTGCTACCGGACAGCGGGCTCCACAGAGGATGGATTCAAAGAAAATTTTAGGTGGGAAAGCGAAGAGGGAAAGCAATGCGCGTGTCACTGTTGCAAAGCTCACTGTCTGCAGAAGAAGCGCAGCACAATCTTTCTGTTCTGGCTCTTTGGCTGTGGGAGAAGAGACCAAACATTCATTCTCTACTCACTGTGCTGAAGGCCAGGCGTGGGCACCTAAGTATTTGCACACAATTAAACTTTTCGGTGGGAAAGCGAGCAGCAAAAGCAATGTGGGTAGCACCCTTGGAAAGCTCACTGTCTGCAGAAGAGGCCCAGCACCAGCTTGTTGTCCTTTCTCTTCGGATGTAGGAGCAGAGGCCAAGCATTCATGCGCTACTCACTCTGCTCCAGGACGGCCAGGAGAGGGGCTCAGAGAACTTGCTCAAAAATTGGACTTCTTGGTGGGAAAGCGAGGAATGACAGCAATGTGGCTGGCACCGTTGTAAATCTCACTGTCTGCAGAAGAGGTCCAGCACCAGCTTCCTGTCCTGACGGTTTGGGTGTGGGAGCACAGGCCAAACATTCGTGCTCTGCCCAGTCTGCTGCATAACAGCCAAGAGCGGACACCGCACAGGTTGGGCTCAAATGGAATTTTAGGTGGAAAGCAAGGAGCGACAGCAGTGGTGGTAAAACCGTTGCAAATCTCTGTCTCCAGCAGAGGCTCAGTGCCAGCTTTCTGTCCTGCGTCTTCAGCTGTGCGAGCAGAGGCCAAACATTCGTATTCTACTCACTCTGCTGAAGGACAGACGAGAGAGAGCGCTGCAGGTTTGGATTCAAATGGACTTTTAGGCGGGAAAGAGAGGAGCGACAGCAATGCGGGCAGCACCGTTGGAAGGCTCACTGTCTGCCGAAGAGTCCCAGTGCCAGATTTCTGTCCTGGCTCTTTGGCTGTGTGATCAGAAGCCAAACATTCAGAAAGGTTCTGCTGGGCCTCTTGTGCAGATAGTGACCTTTGCAACAGCGCCACCTGCATTGCTGTAGTTCCCGGATTTCAAGCCTATAAATCCGTTTGAATCCAACCTCTGCAGCGCCAGGCCTGGGCCGTCCAGCAGCAGAGTGTGTAGAGCACGAATGCATGGCCTCTGCTCCCACAGCCGAAGATGCAGAAGAGAAAGCTGGCGCTGGGCCTCTTCTGCAGACAGTGAGCTTTGCAATGGTGCCATGAGCATTGCTGTCTCTCCTCCCTTTCCCACCTAAAAGTCCCATTGAATGAAACATATCCATAGTCCTCTCCTGGCCATCCTGCAGCACAGCGAGTAGAACACAAATGTTTGGCCTGTGCTCCTACAGCCAAAGAGCCAGGACAGAAATATGGTGCTGGGCCTCTTCTGCAGACAGTGAGCTTTGCAACGGTGCCGCTCGATGTTGTGGTTTAAACCCAGTCACGTAACTCGTTCACTCACTTCCCCCCTTCTTTCCCTCCCCCTACTCCCGGAGGGACAGAGAGGAGAATCAAAAAGAATGCAACTCCTACGGGTTAAGATAAGAACAGTTGAGTAACTAAGGTATAACAGAAATCACTACTGCTATCACCAATGATAATAATGATAAAGGAAATAGCAAGGGAATAGAATACATCACCTTACCACCAGCCAACCAATAACTCGCCCCCCCAACCCGACCAAGCACCGACCGATACCTCCTCCAACCCTGCAGTCCACCAGCCCTTCCGGCTCACTCCCAGTTACATCCTGGGCATGACGTGCTGTGGTATGGAATACCTCTTTGGCTAGCTTGGGTCAGGTGTCCTGTCTCTGCTTCCTCCTGGCTTCCCCTCCTCCCTGGCAGAGCATGAAGCTCAGAAAGTCCTTGGCCAAACCAAAACATCGCTATCAGCTCTGTTCCCAGGCCGAAAGTCAAAACACTGCACTGCACCAGCTACCAAGAAGGAGAAAAATGACCCCTACTGCTGAACACAGGACACTCGCATTGCTGTCACTCCTCGCTTTCCCACTGTAAAATCCATTTGAATCCAATCTCTGGGGTGAATGCTTTCGGCTGTCCTGCAGCAGAGTGAGTAGAGCATGAACGTTTGGCCTCTGCTGCCACAGCTGACGAAGGAGGACAGAACACTGGTGCTGTGCCTCTTCTGAAGACAATGAGGTTTGCAAGGGTGACACCCGCATTGCTTTCACTCTTCACTTTCCCACCTAAATGTCCCTTTGAATCCATCCTCTGTGGAGCTGCTCTCTGCTGTCCTGCAGCAGAGTGAGTAGAGCATGAATATTTGGCCTCTGCTCCCACAGCCGAAGACGCGGGACAGAAAGCGGGTGCTGGGCCTCTGCAACGGACAGTGAGCTTTGCAAAAGAGGCCACCAGCATTGCTGTCACTCCTCGCTCTCCACCTAAAAGACAGTTTGAGTCCAACCTCTATGGTGCCCCCTCTCTGCTTTCTTGCAGCAGAATGAGTGGAGCACGAATGTTTGGTCTCTGCTCCCACAGGCGAAGATGCAGGACAGAAAGATGGTGCTGGGCTTCTTCTGCAGAAAGTGAGCTTTGCTGTCACTCCTCGCTTTTCCACCGTAAAGTCCATTTGAATCCAACCTCTGTGGCGAATGCTCTCGGCTGTCCTTCAGCAGAGTGAGTAGAGCATGAATGTTTGCCCTCTGCTCCCGTAGCCAAAGACTCAGGACAGAAAGCTGGCGCTGTTTCTCTGCTGCAGACAGTGGCATTGTGTGTGATTTTTCTGTAGCTCTCTCCTGGCCCTCCTCCAGCAGAATGACTAGAGCATGAATATTAGGCCTCTGCTCCAATAACTGACAAGCCAAGACAGAAAGCTGGTGTTTGGCCTCTTCAGTAGACTTTGAGCTTTGGAACGGTGCCACCTACATTAGTTTCGCTGCTCATTTTCCCACCTAAACGTTTAATTGTGTACTACTTACTTGTGCCCTCTCATGACAGTACAGCTATAGAGTGAGACAAGGGGTGCACAAAATCGCAGAATGGAGCATTGAAACCTATAGAATTAGTTTTAAGCAATGTTAAGTTTGATGGCTTTGTAACAGTAGCAATGGAAAATTACTGAGGTGCATGATACATAGAGAAAAAGAATCGAGTACAGCTAGAGAACATACTGAGAATTCTCACAAGATAAGTTGTAATAGTTGACATAGTTGTAAGAAAAACAGTCTAGAAGAACAGGACACAGGGATAAGGAGTATATGGGAACCACAGGTGTCCAGGATGGGCTACAGTTAAACTAACTGATAAGTAGGAGGATAGGAGGATTATTATGTCTCTGGTGCAAATGAACCAATTAAACTGATATGAGCATCTACTGTGTGTGCTTCAAAGGCTGCCAGAAGTGATGAAGATTGTTGGAAGAAGTAATCGACCATCAGAGACCACCACCACAATTCTGTACGCATGCGAGGAACTCTCTGGAAAACGATGTAATCCATACGTAGCCTCACGAATATATGTATGCCCAGTGGCTACAAAAGGACTGCTTCTGTGTCAATTGAGAGACACACATTAGGAGGAGCTATCCCCTGTGTCTCCTGGCGCCACGATAAAGAATACCTGCTTGTCAGCTTGAAAACTTTGTTGGCAAGTTTGTTCCGGGATTTTTCTCCGAATCAATTTGGCTGCCCAGATGGGACCCACTCTGCTCGGCTTCAGGTCCCGCTGTGGACAGGGCTCCCTAGGGCCCTCGAGAATTTTTCCTGGAGGGACCCCTTGACTCATTCGGATCACTGCGGGAGCAGACAAGGACCATCTCATAAAAGATATTCTTTTCTTCTATATAGTCTGTAAGGTGCAGGGGGCATCTTGCATAAAGACTGAATTGGCAATTGGGTTAGTTTGGAAAGCGTACGCAAAGTTTGGAAGCCTTCCGTAAATCCGTTTGGTATACACCCACAAGAAGCAGGGGGCATCTTGTGGTTTGGGTCCTGCAAGACGCAGTGGGCGCCTTGTAGAAAAGGTTTTGGATTTTACTGGTATACAGCCACAAGAGAGGGGGCTTCTTGTAGTTTGGGTTCTGAAAGATGCAGGGGGTGCCTTGTGCAAATGGTTTTGGATCTTGTCGGTATTTGTTTTATTTTGTGGCTTGTTACATTAAGTATTTTGGTCTTGTGATTCTGGTCTCAGTGACAGACTGTTATAACTAAGCAGGGGGCATCTTGTGGTTTGGGTCCTACAAGACTCAGGGGGTGTCTTGTGGAAATGGTTTTGGGTCCAGCATGCTATCAACAGCCCATAAAGGATTTGATTCAGTGTTGCTGTCAGCGTGGGTCCCTGAATAGGTTAGTAGAATCACCCTCCGATACAGTGGGCTGTCCAGTATGTCCCACAATGGGACGCAGACAGGCTGGTTGGGCACAAGGATCTAGTCCTTCTTGGGACACTGACAGGCTGGTCAACTATAAAGGGTTCAAGGAAACCCCCCATTAATGTTACAATATGGTCTGAGACATAGGGGTTAGGATGTATTGCTTTTGATTCTACTGGTAGTCGTCTTATTTTATGCCTTTTTACAGTAATGATTTTGGTCTTGTGATTTTGGTACCGGTGACAGGATGTTATAACTGTGTTATTCACTGTTGTTTGTTTGTTTGAATGTTAGTCTCTGCCTTTGTCTCAAGTGTTGTAAGTGTGTGGAATGTGTCTGTGGGATCCCGTTTGTGTGTGTGTGTGAATGTGAGACTGATAATGGAAAATCATCAGAGTGAAGAGAACTTGAAAAAGAGTCCTTTGGGTGCAATTTGGCACACTGGAAAGAACTTGGAGGGTCTCCTGGGGACTCGGTAAATAAGAAAACATTCATAAAATATTGTAACCGATGGTGGCCTTTGTATACTTTGGAAGATCAGGAAAAAATGGCCTAAAAATGGAACTCTGAACTATAATACATTGTTACAATTAATGTTGTTTTGAGGTGGCAAGGAAAATGGCATGAAGTAATGTATGCGGATATGTTTTTCACTTTAAGAAATCACACGGAGTGACAGACTGAATGCGAAATTAATATAGCTCCACCAGATTCCTTAATTTTGGCTTTGGAAAAGGACAGGGAAAAACTGAAAGTTAAGCTGGAGATGTTCAGGCTGTGATATTGGGGAAACATGTTTAAAGTTAAAAAACAGTAATCAGGAAGATAGGTGGAACCGGATCGGTGTGCGTGCTATGGGGAATTCGGATGTTGGAAGTGAGACTGCCCTGGGGAGGGCAGTGCCATGGGATGGCTCCGGTGACTGAATTGGAACTAGACTGACAGCGACCTGGGAAATCTACCCTAGCAGATCCACTGATTAAATTAAAACTACGGACTAGAGGAAATAAAGAGGAATTTTAGTGGATACAGGAGCAACTCATTCGGTGTTAAATCAGAGAGGAAAGAATTTGTTACAGATGTGGTAGCTACCAGCCACCAAGAAAAAGTGGGGGGAAAAAAAAAAAAAAGCATTCTTTCTGAAACATTTAAAGTACAAATTGGGAAAATAAATAGGAATGCATAAATTTTTATGCATGCCAAATTCTCTAAAATCTTTCTTAGGGCGAAAAGCAGCATTTAAAGAAGGCAAAATGGAATTTAGAGTTTAAAAAAAGTCAGTTAATTGCAGTTTTGAGTTTATCTTTACTTCAACAGAAAAGCAAAAAGGAGGACCTCCCAGAAATAGAAGAAAACCTTAATCAGGTATATCTGGGAGTAGGGGCATCTGAAGTTCCAGGTAAGTCGAAAAACGCTTTGCCTGTTAAAGTGGAAATAAAAAAGGGGGGTCTGCCCAGTTAGAATAAAACAGTATCCCTTAAAATTAGAAGATCAAAGGGAATAAAAAAAGTCATTGATTGTTGACGCGGGAGTCACGGACAACCCAGAGACGATCAATGCGATCAAGCGACTGTCAAATTTATCACAAAGCCTTAAAACCTTATATACTATTTCTTACATGCAGTTACAGTGATTTGGCATATAATGGTTGGATACATGTCTTGAAGACCCTTAGTGACTAACATATAATTGGTTAAGCACAGGTGTGAGAACTTGACCTCAAAAGAATAAAACAGTATCCCTTAAAATTAGAAGATCAAAGGGAATCAAAAAATCATTGATAAATTTTAAAATATAGATTATTAATTGAATGTGAATTGGAATATAATACTCCTATCTGGACAGTAAAGAAATATGATGGGAAAAGTTGCAGACTGGTTCACGATCTCAGGGTAATCAACAAAATTGCTGAGGATATTTGTCCAGTAGTGGCTAATTCATATGATTTATTGACTAAATTGAATAATAATCACAAATGCTTTGCCGTCCTGTATTTAAGGGACTCTTTCTTTTGCTTACCATGGCCAAAGAAAACCAAAATTTATTTGCTTTCGATGGGAAAATCCTGACAAAGGAAGAAAAACTCAAATAACTTGAACAGTATTACCACAAGGGTTTAAAAACAGTCCAGCAATTTTTGGAAATCCGTTAGCACGAGAACTAGAATCATGAAAGCCACCTGCTCAGACAGGGACTCTGTTACAATATGTGGATGACCTTTTAATGGCTACAGAAACAAAGGAAGAATGTGTCCAGTGGACCGTGGAATTATTAAATATTCTGGGAATGAATGGTTATTGGGTATCCAGACAACGAGGACTTTGGAACACACAAGGGAAAAAGATTAAACATGCTACAGAAATTCTACGATTACTGGAAGCTGTTCAGCTACCTGAAGAAGTCGCTATTATGTACTGTAAAGGACATCAACAAGGTGACTCTAATCAGGAAATCGGAAATAATTTGGTTGATTTTGAAGCCGAACGAGAAGCTGAACAATCTCAAATCATGTCCTTAATCACTGACGGCCAGCTAACAATTGAAAAATCCAAACCTAGGTATTCAAAAGAGGATAGAAAATTGATTTAGGATCTAAAGAGACAGGAAAATAAAGAGGGTTGGGCGAAAATACCTGATGGGCGAATTGTAATCCCTATAACCAACTCTGGAAGTTAGTTCCGGAAGAACATAATAAAACTCATTGGGGTAGAAACTCTTTGTATATATATTTAGACAGACAAATTGTAGCAAGGAATCTATACACCACAGTTCAATAAGTGACAAAACAAGGACAGGTATGTCTTAAGAATAATCCTAAAACTGAAAATAGAAATCAAATTGGGAAAATGGGGAGAGGAAGTTATCCAGGACAGCAGTGGCAAACAGATTTTTCTGAATTACCAAGAAAAGGGGGTTATCGATATTTGTTGGTGTTAATAGATACGTTTTCAGGCTGGCCAGAAGCATTCCCTTGTCGGACAAATAATGCAAGGCAGGTGATTAAAACATTATTAAATGAAATAATACCTCGTTTTGGAGCACCAGCGGTAATTTCTTCCGACAGGGATTCACACTTTAGCGCAAAATTGTTACAAGAAATTAGCAAAAAATTAGAAATTGATTGGCAACTACATGTTCCATACAGGCCTCAGGCCAGCGGGCAAGTAGAAAAGATGAACCATCTGATTAAACAACAGATTAGTACAATATGTCAGGAAACAAATTTCTATTGGTACCAGGCATTACCACAGACTCTACTACGAATTCGAACTAAACCTCGGTCAAAAGAAGAGGTCAGTCCATATGAGAGTTTGTATGAAAGAACATATCAGTCCCAGTTTAAAGGAGAAAGTCTTCAGGAAGTGGGAGAAGGATATTTCCGACAGTTTCTGAACAATCTGGGAAAACAATTGGAGGAGAAAAATAAGAGAATAATAGGGACAAGAGCAAGAGGTTTGGATTATCCGATTCACCCTTTCACATCTGGAGACTGGGAGCGGACCGTACCAGATGTTACTGACCACCTTTACAGCAGTGAAGATAAAGGAACAACCTGCTTGGACATATTATTCAAGAATTAAGACAGCACCAGAGCCAGAGAAGACATGGCAGATCGAACCTTCAGGATCCTTATACATGAAATTGCGTCGATCATTATTTGGACTCATATGATAACTGGCGCACAAGGTTGGGACCAGAATTTATACCTGAAATTAGTGCAGAATGTTACTAATGTTTTTAGTTGTAGTGATTGTTGGGTGTGTGCACAGTTGCCTAAATCAGGAGAAAGCCTGGATCTCCCATTAATTGGCGTTCCAATTCCTAACACTGTCTCACGGACAAATTTGTGGGTGAACACTAGCAATCTGTATTCGAAGGAAAGGTTAAAATTTGGAATAGTTAATCCTAATCCAGGTAATAAATATTACACCTGTGCACAAAGATGTATTACACCAGGAACCAGGGTAAGAAATCTTGCTTGTTTAAATGCCACAGATGTAGGTCACCCTTCAAATTGCAATCATGCTATTAATATAGATGGTATCATAGTTCAGTGATGGCCCGTTCCTAAAGGGAAAGGATGGTATGATTATGTGGAGAAAATGCTTATAAGACTCTAACCACCAACCGGAAGGGGGCATGCAACTTAGGTGCTGTAATACCCAATTTTATTATTATCGACAGGTATCCTTCCAGGACCTGGATTAGAAGTTTTGCTGAACGGATTAAGCTAGGGTTTAACCCTATTATTGAACAGCACAGCGCATTTCATAGTTTTGTAAGGGGGCTAATTCCGTCTTTGGGAGTAAGTGAATTAGAAAAGACAACTGTAAATATCTCGGCAACCATAGAGGAAATGGAAAGTAAAATCATTGATATAAACCAGGTAGAACAACAAGAGATAACCAGCCTGTCTAAAGTGGTATTACATAACCGGATGGCTCTAGACATGTTACTGGCATCACAAGGAGGGGTTTGTTCCATAATTAATGAAAGCTGTTGTTCCTATATAGACCAAAGTGGCAGAATGGAAACAGATCTGGAGGAACTTTGGAAACAAACTAAGATATTTCATGAAATGGCCATGGATGACACATCCTGGGGTTTTGAAGAAGTATGGAAAAAGTTAACTTCATGGTTACCCAATCTCTCCTAGTTGAGGCAACTGGTTGCAGGAATATTGATGTTGATTATTTTAATATTGATTACTTGTGGTATGATACAATGTTCCCTCTGGTGTTGTGAACGATCTATGATAAATTATGAAGATTGGTAAAGGAATGAAATTAAGCACCCAGTAGAAACAGGAAGTTATTTCAAAAAGACTTTTGATGGTAATGGCAATATACAAAATGTTGCAAAAGAATTTGCAAAAGGACAGAAAAAGGGGTGAATTTGAGCAAGGGGGGCACAAAAAAAAAAGGAGTAAACGACCCTCAGAGACCACCACCACAATTCTGTACGCATGCAGGGAACTTTCTGGAAAATGATGTAATCCATACATAGCCTCATGAATATGTATGTATGCCCAGTAGCCATAAAAGGACAGCTTCTGTGGCAATTGAGAGATGCACGTTAGGAGGAGCTATCCCCCGTGTCTCCCGGTGCCACTATAAAGAATACCTGCTTGTCAGCTTGAAAACTTTGTTGGCGAGTTTGTTCCTGGAGTTTTCTCTGAATCAAGAGTGAGTCGATCACAGATGATTGTCCGCTGCTCCCACAGCCGAAGAGCCTGGTCAGACAGCTGGTGTTGCGCCTCGTCTTCAGACAGTGACCGTTGCATTGCTGCTACCCGCATTACTATTGCTTCTCGCTTTTCTACGTAAAAGTCCATTTCAATCCAACCTTTGCGGAGCCTGCTCTCAGCTGTCCTGTAATAGAATAAGTAGAGCAGGAACGTTTGGCCTCTGCTCCCTCAGCCGAAGAGCCAGGACAGAATGCTGGTACTGGGCCTCTTCTGCAGACAGTGAGATTTGCAACGGTGCCACCCGCATTGCTATCGCTCCTCGCATTCCCACCTAAAAATTTAATGCTGTGTAACGTCTCTGGTGCTGTCCTGTTCATTAATGTTTGTCCTCTCTTTCCAAAGTCGAAGGGCCAGGACAGAAGTCTGGTACTGGTGTCTCTTCTGCAGACAGTCAGCATTGCAACGGTGCCAACAGCATTGCTGTCGCTTCTCATTCTCCCACCTAAAAGTCCAATTGTGTGCAACTTATCTGATGGCTTCTCCTGGCTGTCCTGCATCAGAGTGAGTAGAGAACGAATGTTTGGCCTCTGGTCCCACTGACGAAGAGCCAGAACAGAATGCTGGTGCTGGGCCTCTTCTGCAGACAGTGAACTTTGCAAAGGTGCCAACAGCAAAGGCTGTTGCTCCTTGTTTTTCCAACTAAAAGGACAATTGTGTGCAATATCATTGGTACACTCTCCAGGATGTCCTCCAGGAGAGTGAGTAGAGCACTATTTTCAGGCCTTTACTCGCAAACCCAGAGCCAGGACAGAGAGATGGTGCTGGGCATCTTCTTCAGATGAGGAGCTTTGCAACAGTGCCAGCAGCACTGCCTTTGCTCCTTGCTTCCCCACTTAAAAGTCCAATTGTGTGCAACTTCTCTGATGATTTCTCCTGACTGAACTGCATCAGAGTAGAGCACGAATGTTTGGAATCTGCTCCCACAGCCAGAAAGCCTCTGCTGCAGAAAGTGAGGTTTGCAACGGTGCCACCCACCTTGCTGTCGCTCCTCGCTTTCGACCTAAAAGTCCATTTCAGTGCAACCTCTGCAGTGCCCGCTCTCGGCTCTCCTGCAGCAGAGTGAGTAGAGCACGAATATTTGGCCTCTGTTCCTGTAGAGCCAGGATAGAATTACTGGTGCTGGGACACTTCTGCTGACAGTGAGCCTTGCAATCACGTGACCCTCATTGGTGATTCTCCTCGCTTTCCCACCTAAAAGTCCGATTGTGTGCAACTTCTCTGGTGCCCTCCCCTGGCCGTCCAGCAGCAGAGTGAGCAAGGCACGAATGTTTGTCCTCTGCTCCCACAGCCAAAGAGCACGGATAGAAAGCTGGTGCTGGACCTCTTCTGCAGACAGTGAGCTTTAGAATCATAGTCATAGAATAGTTAGGGCTGGAAAGGACCTTAAGATCATCTAGTTCCACGCCCACTGCCATGGGCAGGGACACCTCAAACTAAACCGTCTCATCCACGGCTTCGTCCAACCTGGCCTTGAGCACTGCCAGGGATGGAGCATTCACAAGCTCCCTGGGCAACCAATTCCAGTGCCTCATGACCCTAACAGGAAAGAATTTCCTTCTTATATGCAATCTAAATTTCCCCTGTTTAAGTTTTAACCTGTTACCCCTTGTCCTGTCACTACAGTCCCTAATGAAGAGTCCCTCTCCAGCATCCCTATAGACCCCCTTCAGGCACTGGAAGGCTGCTATGAAGTCTCCATGAACACAATACTCCAGGTGAGGGCTCAGAAGACCAGCGTAGAAGGGCAGGACAACCTCCTGCGACCTCCTGGTCACTCTCCTTTTGATGCAGCCCAAGATATGGTTGGCTTTCTGGGCTGCAAGCACACACTGCCAGCTCATGTTCATTTTCTCAATGACCAGCACCCCCAAGTCCTTCTCCTTGGGCTGCTCTGAATCTCTTCTCTGCCCAACCTGTAGCTGTGCCTGGGATTGCTCCAACCCAGGTGTAGGACCTTGCACTTGGCATGGTTAAACCTCATGAGGTTGGCATCAGCCCACCTCAGAAGCCTGTCAAGGTCCCTCTGGATGGCATTCCTTCCCTCCAGCATATCAACCGAACCACACAGCTCGGTGTCATCCGCAAACAAGCTGAGGGCACACTCAATCCCCCTGTCCATGTCAGCAACAAAGGTGTTGAACAAGACCGGTCCCAACACGGATCCCTGAGGGGCACCACTCATTACTGGTCTCCAGCCGGACATAGAGCCATTGACGACAACTCTTTGCTTGCGGCCATCAGGCAAGTTCTTTATCCACCGAGTGGTCCATCCATCAAATTGATGTCTCTCCAATTTAGAGACAAGGATGACATGTAGGACAGTGTCCAACACTATGCACAAAACCAGGAAGATAACAACAACTGCTCTACCCCTGTCCATCAATTCTGCAGCCCCATCATAGAAGGCAACCAAATTGGTGAGTCAGGATTTCCCTTTAGTGAAGCCATGCTGGCTGTCACCAAGAACCTTTTTGTTTTTTCATGTGCCTTAGCATGCCTTCCAGGAGAATCTGCTCCAAGATTTTGCCAGGCACAGAAGTGAGGCTGACTGGTCTGTAATTCCCTGGGTCATCCATTTTCCCCTTCTTGAAAATGGGGGTTATATTTCCCTTTTTCCAGTCATCGGGAACTTCACCTGACTGCCATGATTTCTCAAATATGATGGCCAGTGGCTTCGCAACGTCATTCACCAGCTCCTTCAGGACCCGCGGATGGATCTCATCAGGACCCATGGACTTGTGCACGTTCACATTTTCAAGATGGTCTCGAACCAGTTCCTCTCCTACAGTGGGTGAAAGGTCTTCATTCTCATAGTCCCTGCGTCTGCCTTCCAAGACTTGGGTGGTGCGGTCAGAGCCTTTGCCAGTGAAGACCGAGGCAAAGAAGTCATTCAGAACCTCAGCCTTCTCCAAATCCTGTGCAGCCAGTTCTCCCGAGAGCTTCCTGAGGGGGCCTACGTTCTCCCTAGTCTGTTTTTTATTTGCTATGTACCTGTAGAATCCCTTCCTGTTATCCTTAATATCCCTAGCCAAGTTTAATTCTAACTGGGCCTTAGCTTTCCTAAGCTGGTCCCTAGCTTCCCGGACAACATCCCTGTACTCTTCCCATGCCACCTGTCCTTGTTTCCACCTTTTATAAGCATCTTTTTTTCATTTGAATTTTCCTCAGCAGCTCCTTGTCCATCCAAGGGGGTCTCCTGGCCCTCCTGCTGCACTTCCTTCTGGTTGGGATGCCACACTCCTGAGCTTGTAGCATGTGATCCTTGAATATCAGCCAAGAGTCTTGGGCCCCCCTGCCCTCTGGGGCTGTATCCCATGGAACCTTACTAAGCAGGTTACTGAAGAGGCCAAAGTCTGCTCTTTTGAAGTCCAGGGCAGTGAGCTTGCTGCACGCTCTTCTCACTGTCCTGAGGATCTCAAATTCGACCATCTCGTGATCGCTGCATCCAAGGTTACCCTGGAGCATCACATTTCCAATGAGCCCTTCCCTGTTGGTGAGCACAAGGTCAAGCATGGCACCTCTTCTTGTCGGCTCCTCTGTTACTTGCAGAAGGAAACTGTCTTACACACAATCAAGGAACCTCCTGGATTGCTTGTGCCGGGTCACACCATCGTTCCAGCAGATTTCAGGGTGGTTGAAGTCCCCCATGAGAACAAGGGCCTGTGAGCGTGAGGCTTTTCATATCTGTCTGAGTGCTGTGAGTGCTTCATCTGCAGGTTCTTCTTGATCAGGCGGTCTACCAGATCCCCACAGTAATGTCTCCCATAGCTGTTTTCCCTTTAAAGCTAGCCCACAAACTCTCTGTTAACTGATCAACTGTCTCTTCTGCAGACAGTGAGTTTTGCATCGGTGCCAGCAGCACTGCTATTGCTCCTCGCTTTCATACCAAAAGTCCAATTGTGTGCAACTTCTCTGGTGCCCTCTCTTGACCTTCCTGCAGGAGAGTAAGTAGAACACGTATGTTTGGCCTCTTCTCCCACAGCCAAAGAGCCAGGACAGAAAGCTGGTGCTTGGCCTCTTCTACAGGCAGCGAGGCCTGCAAGAAGGCCACCCGCATTGCTGTAGTTCTTCACGATCCCACCTAAAAGTCCATTTGAATCCAAACTCTGCGGCGACCTCTCATGGCTCTCCTTCAGCAGAGTGAGTACAGAAGGAATGTTTGGCCTCTGCTACAAAAGCCAAAGAGTCAGGACAGAAAGCTGGTACTGGGCCTCCAATGCAGACAGTGAGCTTTGGAATGGTTCCACCCCCATTGCTGTTGCTCATCGTTTTACTACCTGAAAGTCCATTTGAACTAAACACCTTCGGTGACCTCTCCTGGCCGCCCTGCAGAACAGTGAGTAGAGTAGGAATGTTTGGCATCTTATCCCACAGCCAAAGAGCCAGGACAGAAAGCTGGTGCTGGGCCTCTTCTGAAGACAGTGAGCTTTGCAACAGTGCCATACGCACTGCTGTAGTTCCCCGCTTTCCCATCTTAAAGTCCGTTTGAATCCAACCTCTGCGGTGCCAGCTCTCGGACTTCCAGCAGCAGACTGAGTAGAGCACGCAGGTTTGGCCTCTGCTCACACAGCCGAAGAGCCAGGACATAAAGTTGGTGCTGGGCCTCTTCTGCAGGCAGTGAGCCTTGCAATGGTGCCGCCCGCATTTCTGTCCCTCCTTGCTTTCCCACCTAAAAGTCCATTTGAGTCCATCTCCGCGGTGCCTGCCCTCGTCTCTCCAGCAGCAGTATGATTAGAGCACGAATGTTTGACCTCTGCTCCCACAGCCGAAGACCCAGGACAGAAAACTTGTGCTGTGCCTATTCTGCAGACAGTGACCATTACAACGGTGCCACCCACATTGCTGTTGCTCCTTGCTTTCCCACCTAAAAGTGCTCTTGTGTGCAATTTCTCTCCTGGCCGTCCTGCAGCAGACTGAGTAGAGCACCATTGTTTGGTCTCTATTCCAACAGCCGAAGAGCCAGGACAGAAAGCTGGTGCTAGGCTTCTTGTGCAGACAGTGAGATTTGCAACGGTGCCACCAGCATTGCTGTTGCTCCTTGCTTTCCACCTGAAAGTCCATTTGAGTACAAACTCTGTGGTGTCTGCTCTTGGCTGTCCTGAAGCAGAGTGAGTAGAGCATGAATATTTGGCCTCTGCTCCCACAGATGAAGAGCCAGGACAGAAAGCTGATTCTGGGCCTCTTCTGCAGACAGTGAGCTTTTCAACTGTGACAACAGCATTTCTTTCACTCTTCACGTTCCGTCCTAAAAGTCCCTTTGGATCCATCCTCTGTGGAGCCCGCTCTCGACTGTCCTACAGCAGAGTGAGTAGAGTGCGAATGTTTGGCCTCTGTTCCCCCAGCTGAAGAGCCAGGACAGAAAGCTTGTGCCAGGCCTCTTCTGCAGATAGTGAGCTGTACAACGGTGCCACCCACATTGCTGTCCCTCCTCCCTTTCCCTCCTAAAAATCCATTTGAATCCAACATCTGCTGCTCCCTCTCTTGGCTTTCCTTCAGAAGAGCCAGTAGAGCACAAATGTCTGACCTCTGCTCCCACAGCCAAAGAGGCAGGTCAGAAAGCTGCTGCTAGAGCTCTTCCACAGACAGTGAGATTTGCAATGGTGCCACCCGCCTGTTTGTCGCACCTCCCTTTCCCATCTAAAAGTCATTTTGAATCCAACCTCTGTGGCAACATTTCTCTTATGTCCTACAGCAGAGTGAGTAGATCATGAATGTTTGTCCTCTGTTCCTTCAGCCGAAGAGACAGGACAAAAAGCTGTTGCTGGGCCTCTTCTGCAGACAGTGAGCTTTGCAACGGTGCCACCCGCATTGCTGTCACTCCTTGCTTGCCCAATAAAAGTCCATTTGAGTCCATCCTCTGCCGTGTCCGCTCTCTTCTGATTGGGCTGACAAGTGAGTAGAGCATGAATATTTGCCCTCTGCTGCCACAGATGAAGAGCCAGAACAGAAAGATGGTGCAAGTACTCTTCTGCAGAGAGTGAGCTTTGCAAAGGTGCCATCCGAATTTCTCTTGCTCCTTGCTTTCCCCCATAAAAGTCCCTTTGAAGTCAAACTCTGCTGCGCCCGGTCTCAGCTTTCCAGCAGCAGAGTGAATAGAGCATGAATGTTTGGCCTGTAATCCCAGAGCCGTTGAGCGAGGAGAGAAAATTGGTACTGGCATCTTCTGCAGAAAGTGAGCTTTGCAACGGTGGCACCCCCATTGCTGTCACTCCTTGCTTTACTACCTAAAAGCCCATTTGAATCCAACCTCTGCGGCATTCACTCTCGGCTTTGCTGCAGCACAATGAGTAGAGAATGAATGTTTGGCTTCTGATCACACAGCCAAAGAGCCAGGACAGAAATCTGGCACTGGGACTCTTCGGCAGACAGTGAGCCTTCCAACGGTGCTGCCCGCATTGCTGTCGCTCCTCTCTTTCCCGCCTAAAAGTCCATTTGAATCCAAACCTGCAGCGCTCTCTCTCGTCTGTCCTTCAGCAGAGTGAGTAGAATACGAATGTTTGGCCTCTGCTCGCACAGCTGAAGACGCAGGACAGAAAGCTGGCACTGAGCCTCTGCTGGAGACAGAGATTTGCAACGGTTTTACCACCACTGCTGTCGCTCCTTGCTTTCCACCTAAAATTCCATTTGAGCCCAACCTGTGCGGTGTCCGCTCTTGGCTGTTATGCAGCAGACTGGGCAGAGCACGAATGTTTGGCCTGTGCTCCCACACCCAAACCGTCAGGACAGGAAGCTGGTGCTGGACCTCTTCTGCAGACAGTGAGATTTACAACGGTGCCAGCCACATTGCTGTCATTCCTCGCTTTCCCACCAAGAAGTCCAATTTTTGAGCAAGTTCTCTGAGCCCCTCTCCTGGCCGTCCTGGAGCAGAGTGAGTAGCGCATGAATGCTTGGCCTCTGCTCCTACATCTGAAGAGAAAGGACAACAAGCTGGTGCTGGGCCTCTTCTGCAGACAGTGAGCTTTCCAAGGGTGCTACCCACATTGCTTTTGCTGCTCGCTTTCCCACCGAAAAGTTTAATTGTGTGCAAATACTTAGGTGCCCACGCCTGGCCTTCAGCACAGTGAGTAGAGAATGAATGTTTGGTCTCTTCTCCCACAGCCAAAGAGCCAGAACAGAAAGATTGTGCTGCGCTTCTTCTGCAGACAGTGAGCTTTGCAACAGTGACACGCGCATTGCTTTCCCTCTTCGCTTTCCCACCTAAAATTTTCTTTGAATCCATCCTCTGTGGAGCCCGCTGTCCGGTAGCAGAGTGTGCAGAACACGAATGTTTGGCCTCTGCTCCCACTGCCGAATACCCAGGACAGAAAGCTGGTGCTGGGCCTCTTCTGCAGTCAATTAACTTTGCAGTGGTGCCACCTGCATTGCTGTCGCTCCTCGTTTCCCACCTAAAATTTTAATTGTGTGTAGCTTCTCGCATTCCCTCTCTCAGCTGTCCTACAGCAGAGTGAGCAGAGCGTGAATGTTTGGCCGCTGCTGCCACAGCCGAAGAGCCAGGACAGAAAGCTGGTCCTGGGCCTCTTCTGCAGAAAGTGAGCATTGCAAAGGTACCAAACGCATTGCTTTCGTTCTTCCCATTCCCACCTAAAAGTACATTTGAATCTAAACCCTGCAGCACTCCCTCTTGGCTGTCCTTCAGCCGAGTAGAGCACCAATGTTTGGCTTCTGCTACCACAGCCCAGCCGAAGAGCCAGGATAGCAAGGTGGTGCTGGGCCTCTTCTGAAGACAGTGTTTTACAACAGTGCCACCCACATTGCTGTCGCTCCTGGCTTTCCCACCTTAACGTCCAATTGTGTGCAACTTTCCTGGTGCCCTCTAATGGTAGTCCTTCACAGAGTGAGTAGAGCACGAATGCTTGGCGTCTGTTCCCTCAGCTGAAGAGCCAGGACAGAAAGCTGGTGCTAGGCCTCTTCTGCAGACAGTGAGCTTTGCAACAGTGCCACCCGCACTGCAGTCTCTCCTTGCTTTCCCGCCTAAAAGTCCATTTGAATGTCACCTCTGTGGCTTCCGCTCTCGGCTGTCCTGAGGCCGAGTACGTACAGCACAAACTTTGGGCCTCTGCTCCCATAGCCAAACATCCAGGACAGAAAGGTGGTGCTGGGCAACATCTGCAGACTCTGAGCTTTGCAGGGCTGCCACCCTCATTGCTGTCACACCTTGCTTTTCCACCTAAAAGCTCAATTGTGGGCAACTTCCCTGGTGCCCTCTCCCGGCGTCCTGCAGCATATTGAGTAGAGCTCTAATGTTTAGCTTCTGCTCCCACGGTGGAAGATCCAGGACAGAACGCTTGTGCTGGGCATCTTCTGCAGACAGTGAGCTTTGCAACGGTGACACCTGCATTGATTTCACTCATCGCTTTCACACCAGAACTCCATTTGAGTCTAACATCTCTGGCGTCCGCTCAAGGCTGTCCTGCATCAGAGTGACTAGAGCACGAATGTTTGAGATCTGCTCCCACAGCCAAAGACTCAGGAGAGATATCTGGTGCTGGTCCTCTTCTGCAGACAGTGAGCTTTGCAATGGGGCCACCTGAATTGCTTTCTCTCCTCCTTTGTCCCACGTGAAAGACCATTTGAACCCAATATCTGCGGTGCTGCTCTCCACTGTCCTCCTGCCGAATGAATAGATCATGAATTTTTGGCCTCTGCTGCCACAGCTGAAGAGCCAGGACAGAAATCTGGTCATGGGCCTCTTCTGCAGATTTTGAGCTTCATACCGATGCCACCCACATCACTGTTGCTCCTCGCTTTCCTACCTAAAAGACCAACTGTGTGCAACTTCTCTGGTGCCTTCTCCTGGCCGCCCTGCAGCAGTGTGAGGAGAGCACGAATGCTTGGCCTCTGCTCTCACTGCCAAAGAGCCAGGAAAGAAAGATGGTGTTGGGCCTCTTCTGAAGACAGTGAGCTTTGCAATAGTGCCCATCCCCAGGAGTGTCGGCAATGCGGGTGGAAACGTTGCAATTCTCTCTGCAGAAGACGACCAGTGCCAGCTTTCTGTCCTGGCTCTTCGGCTGTGGAAGCAGAGGCCAAGCATTCGTGCTCTACTCACTCTGCTAAAGGACAGGTGAGAGTGGGTGCAGCAGAGTTTGGATTCAAATGGACTTTTAGGTGGGAAAGGGAGGAGCGACAGCAATGCTGCTGGCACTGTTGCAAAGGTTACTGTCTGCAGAAGAGGTCCAGCACCGGCTTTGTTTCATGGTTATTTGGCTGTGGGAGCAGAGGCCAAACATTTGTGCTCTACTCAATCAGCTGAAGGTGGGAAAAGGAGGAGCGAAAGCCATGCGGGTGTCAGCATTGCAAATCTCTTTGACTGCAGAAGAGCCATAGTACCAGCTTTTTGCCCTGGCTCTTCGGCTGTGGGAGCAGCGGCCAAAGATTCGTGCTCTGCTCACTCTGCAGCAGTACGATCAGGAGAGGGCTCGAGAGAAGTTGCAATCAATTGGATTTTTAGGTGGGAAAGCGAGGAGCAACAGCAATTTGGGCATCACTGTAGCAAAGCTCACCGTCTGCAGGAGAGGCACAGCACCAGCTGTCTGTCCTGGCTCTTCAGCTCTGAGAGCAGAGACCAAACATTCGTTCTCTACTCATTCGGCTGAAGGACAGCTGACAGTGTGTGCCACAGTTTTTGTATTCAAATGGACTTTTAGGTGGGAAAGCGGGAAACTACAGTAATGCGGGTGTCGTTGAAAATCTCACTGCCAGCAGAAGTGGCCCAGCACCAGCATTCTATCCTGTCTCTTCGGCTGTGGGAGCAGAGGCCAAAAATGCATGTTCTATGCACTCTGCTGCAGGACAGCCAAGTGCGAGTGCTGCAGGTTTTGGATTTAAATGGACTTTAGGAGGGAAAAAAAGAGCAACGGGTGTGGCACCATTGCAAGTCTCAATGTCTGCAGAAGAGGCTCAGCACCCACTTCATTTCCTGGCTCTTTGGCTGTGGGAGCAGAGGCGAAGCTTTCGTGCTCTACTCACTCTGTTGCAGGATGGCCAGAAGCCGCCACCAGAAAAGTTGCACACAACTGGACTTTTAGGTGTGAAAGTGAGGAGCAACAGCAATGTGAGTGGCATGGGTACAAAGCTCAATATCTGCAGAAGAGGAGCAGGACCAGCTTTCTGTCCTGGCTATTTAGCTGTCGCAGCAGAGGCCAAGCATTCATGACCTACTCACTCGGCTGCAGGACTGTCGTGAGTGGGCGCCGCAGAGGTTGGATTTAAATGGTCTTTTACTTGGATCACAGAGGAGCGACACCGATTCGGGTGGCCCCACTGCGAAGTGTACTGTCTGCAGAAGAGGCCCAGCACCAGATTTCTGTCCTGGCTCTTTGCCTGTGGGAGCAGAGGCCAAACATTTGTGCTCTAGTCACTCTACTGATGGACAGCCACAGATGTTGGATTGAAATGGACTTTTGGGTGGGAAATGGAGTAGTGACAGCAATGCAGGTGGCACCGTTGCAAAGCTCACTGTTGGCAGAAAAGGCCCAGCACCAGATTTCTGTCCTGTCTATTGGCCTGTGGGAGCACAGTCCAAACATTTGTGCTCTACTCTCTCTGCTCCAGTAAGGCCAGGAGAGGGCCCCAGAGAATTTGCATGCGATTGGACTTTTTTTGGCCTAGAACCAACTTTCTGTCCTGGTTCTTTGCTGTGGGAGCAGAGGCCAAACATTTGTGCTCTAATCACTCTGATGGAAGAGAG
The DNA here is from genome assembly GCF_033815535.1 of Pezoporus flaviventris. NCBI lineage: Eukaryota > Metazoa > Chordata > Aves > Psittaciformes > Psittacidae > Pezoporus > Pezoporus flaviventris. The sequence continues at coordinate 290,288 of NW_026892647.1, read as the reverse complement.
CCAGGAGAGGGCAACAGGGAAATTGCACACAATTGGACTTTTATGGGGGAAAGCGAGGAGCGACGGCAATGAGTGTGGCACTTTTCTAAAGCTCACTGTCTGCAGAAGAGGCCCAGAACCAAATTTCTGTCCTGGCTGTTCAGGTGTGGCAGCAGAGGACACACATTCATGAGCTACTCTATCAGCTGCATGACAGTTGAGAGCGGGCTCCGCAGTGGTTGGATTCAAAGGGACTTTTACGTGGGAAAGCGAGGAGGTTCTGCAATGTGATTGGCACCCTTGCAAAGCCCACTGTCTGCAGAAGAGGTCCAGCACCACCTTACTGTCTTGGCTGTTCAGCTGTGGGAGCAGAGGCCAAACATTCGTTGTCTACTCACTCTGATGCAGGACAGCCAGGAGAGGTCACCAGAGAAGTTGCACACAATTGCATTTTAAATGGGAAAACGAGGAGTGAAAGCAATTTGCGTAGCATGGTTCAAAGCTCACTGTCTGCAGAAGAGGCCCATCACCAGCTTTCTGTCCTGTCTCTTAGGCTGTGGGAGAAGAGAGCAAATGTTTGTGCTCTTCAGGATGGCCTGGAGAGGACACTGTAGATCTTTCATTCAAATGGACTTTTAAGTGGGAAAGAGAGAAGGTTCATTAATGCGGTTGGCACTGTTGCAAAGCTCACTGTTTGCAGAAGAGGTCCAGCACCACCTTGCTATCCTGGCTCAATGGCTGTGGAACAGAGGCCAAACATTCGAGCTATACTCAGTCTCCTGCAGGACAGCTGAGATTCGGCACCGTAGATGTTAGATGGTGTGAAAGTGAGGAGTGAAAGCAATGCGGGTGTCACCGTTGCAAAGCTCATGTCATGGTTTAAACCCAGTCAGGCAATTCGTTCACTCACTTCCCCCCTTCTTTCCCTCCCCCTACTCCTGGAGGGACGGAGAGGAGAATCAAAAAGAATGCAACTCCCACGGGTTGAGATAAGAACAGTTTAGTAACTAAGGTATAACAGAAATCACTACTGCTACTACCAATAATAACAACGATAAAGGAAATAACAAAGGAAGAGAATACATCACCTCACCACCAGCCAACCAATAACTCGCCCCCCCCAGCCCGACCAAGCTCTGACCGATACCTCCTCCAACTCTGCAGTCTCCCCAGCCCTTCCGGCTCACTCCCAGTTACATCCTGGGCATGACGTGCTGTGGTATGGAATACCTCTTTGGTCAGTTTGGGTCACGTGTCCTGTCTCTGCTTCCTCCCGGCTTCCCCTCCTCCCTGGCAGAGTATGAAGCTCAGAAAGTCCTTGGCCAAACCAAAACATCACTATCAGCTCTGTTCCCCGAGCCGAAAGTCAAAACACTGCACTGCACCAGCTACCAAGAAGGAGAAAAATGACTGCTACTGCTGAACCCAGGACAGCTCGCTATCTGCAGAAGAGGCCCAGCACAAGCTTTCTGTCCTGGCTCTTCAGCTGTGGGAGCAGAGGCCAAACATCTTCCAGAGAAGTTGAATACAATTGGAATTTTAGGTGTGAAAGCAAACACGGACAGCAATGTGGATGTCACCGTTGCAAACCTCACTGCTTGCAGAAGATGCCCAGCCCCAGCTTTATCTCCAGGCCGTCTGGCTGTGGGGGCAGAGGCCCAACACTCGTGTCATACGAACTCTGCTGCAGGACCGCTAAGAGCGGGTGTTTCAAATGTGGGATTCAAATGGACTTTTAGGTGGGAAAGCGAGGAGTGACAGCAATGCCAATGGTACCTTTGCAAAGCTCTCTCTCTGCAAAAGAGGCCCAGAGCTCTCTTTCTGTCCTGACTCTTCTGCTGTGGGAGCAGAAGCCAAACATTTGTGCTCTACTCACTCTGTGCAGGACAGCCGAGAGCCGGTGCCACAGAGGTTGGATTCAAATGGACTTTTAGGTGGAAAGAGAGGAGTTGGTGCTGGGAATCACCTGCCCAGAGTAAGCTGTGCTCCAGTGTCAGCAACATGACAGCACCTAAAAGTCCCTTTGAATCCAACACGAGGCGAGAGGTCTTGACCGTCTTGCAGCAGACTGATTAGAGCACGAATGTTTGGCCTCTGCTCCCACAGTGGAAGAAGAGCCAGGACAGAAAGCTGGTGCTAGGCCTGTTCTGCAGACAGTGAGCTTTGTAACGGTGCCACCCGCATTGTTGTCGCTCTTTGCTTTCCTACCAAAAGTCCAATTGTGTGCAACTTCCCTGGTGCCTTCTCCTCGCTGTCCTGCTGCAGAGAGTGTGCAGCTCGAACGTTTGGCCTGGGCAGCCAAGAGTCACCACTGGAGATGTTGGATTCAAAAGGACTTTTAGTTGGGAAAGTGAGGATCAACAGCAATGAAGGTGGAACCATTGCAAAGCTCACTGTGTGCTGAAGTTGCTCAGCACCAGCTTTCTTACCAGGTTCTTCGGCTGTGGGAACAGAGGGCAAACATTAGTGCTCTACACACTTTGCTACTGGACAGGCGAGAGCGAACACTGAAGGAGTTTGGACTCAAATGGACTTTTAGGTGGGAAAAGGAGGAGCAAACCCAATGCGGGTGGCACTGTTGCAAAGCTCACTTTGTGTTGAAGATGCCCGCACCAGGTTTCTATAATGGTTCTTTGGCTGTGGGAGCAGAGGCCAAACTTTTGTGCTCTGCTCACTCTGCTGTGTGGAAGCCAAGAGCGAGCACCGGAGAGGTTGGATTTAAATGGAGTTTTCGGTGGGAAAGCCAGGAAAGACATCACTGCTGGTGGCACCATTGCAAAACTCACTGTGTGCTGAAGATGCCCAGCACCAGCTTTCGTAACTGGTTCTTCGGGTCTGGAGCAGAGGCCAAATATTCGTGCTCTAATTAGCTGCAGAGCAGCCGAGAGCTAACACAGAAGCAGTTTGGATTCAAATGGACTTTTAGCTGGGAAAGCGAGGAGCGACAGCAATGTGGGTGACACTGTTGCAAAGCTCACTGTGTGTTGAATATGCCAAGTGCCAGCTTTCTGGACTGGGTCTTCAGCTGTGGGATAAGAGGCCAAACTGAAGCATGCGCTTCCCAAATACTCCTTATCCCTGTGTCCTGTTCTTCTAGACTGTTTTTCTTAAACTATGTCAACTATAACGATTTATCTTGTGAGAATTCTCGGTACGTTCTCTAGCTGTACTCTTTTTTTTTCTCTATGTATCGTGCACCTCAGTAATTTTCCATTGTTACTGTCACAAAGCCATCAAACTTCACATTACTTAAATATAATTCTAAAGGTTTCTATATTCCATTCTGTTTGTGCCCCCTTGTTTCAAATTCCCCCCTTTTTCTGTCCTTTTGCAAATTCTTTTGCAACATTTTATATATTACCATTACCATCAAAATCCTTTCTTAAATAATTTCCTGTTTCTACTTGGTGCTTAATTTCATTCCTTTTCCAATCATAGACAGTTTACAATACCAGAGGGAACATTGTATCATACCACAAGTAATCGATATTAAATTAATTATCATCAATATTCTTGCAACCAGTTGCCTCAACCAGGAGAGATTGTGTAACCATGAAGTTAACTTTATCCATACTTCTTCAAACCACCAGGAGGTGTCACCCATGGCCATTTCATGAAATATCTTAGTTTGTTTCCAAAGTTCCTCCAGATCTGTTTTGATTCTGCCACTTTAGTCTATATAGGAACAACAGCTTTCATTGATTATGGAACAAACCCCTCCTTGTGATGCCAATAACATGTCTAGAGACATTCGGTTTTGTAAAACTACTTTAGAGAGGCTGGTTAAAACTGGGTATTACAGCACCTAAGTTGCATGCCCCCTTCCGGTTGGTGGTTAGAGTCTTATAAGCATTTTCTCCACATAACCAATACCATCCTTTCCCTGTGGCCCAGGAACGGGCCACAACTGAACTATAATACCATCTATATTAATAGTATGATTGCAATTTGAATGGTGACCTACATCTGTGGCATTTAAGCAAGATTTCCTACCCTGGTTCCTGGTGTAATACATCTTTGTGAACAGGTGTAATATTTATTACCTGGATTAGGATTAACTATTCCAAATTTTAACCTTTCCTTCGAATACAGATTGTTAGTGTTCACCCACAAATTTGTCCATGAGATAGAGTTAGGAATTGGAACGCCAATGAATGGGAGATCCAGGCTTTCTCCTGATTTAGGCAACTGTGCACACACCCAACAGTCACTACGGTTAAAAATATTAGTAACATTCTGCACTAATTTCAGGTATAAATTCTGGCCCCAAGTTTGTGTGACAGTTATCATATGAGTCCAAATTATGACAGATGCAATTTCATACATAAGGGTCCTGAAGGTTCGATCCGCCAGGTCTTCTCTGGCTCTGGTGCTTTCTTAATTCTTGAATAATATGTCCAAGCAGGTTGTTCCTTTATCTTCACTGCTGTAAAGGTGGTCAGTAATACCTGGTACGGTCCGCTCCACTTCTCCTGTAGAGGATCTCCTTCATCTTTCGTACTTGCCCACTGGGCTGAGGCCTATATGAAACATGTAGTTGCCAATCAATTTCTAATTTTTTGCTAATTTCTTGTGACAATTTTGCACTAAAGTGTGAGTCCCGGTCAGAAGAAATTGCGGCTGGTGCTCCAAAACGAGGTATTATTTCATTTAATAATGTTTTAATCACCTGCCTTGCATTATTTGTCCGACAAAGGAATGCTTCTGGCCAGCCTGAAAACGTATCTATTAACACCAACAAATATCGATAACCCCCTTTTCTTGGTAATTCAGAAAAATCTGTTTGCCACTGCTGTCCTGGATAACTTCCTCTCCCCATTGTCCCAATTTGATTTCTATTTTCAGTTTTAGGATTATTCTTAAGACATACCTGACATTGTTTTGTCACTAATTGAACTGTGGTGTATAGATTCCTTCCTACAATTTGTTTCTCTAAATATTTATACAAAGAGTTGCTACCCCAATGAGTTTTATTATGTTCTTCCTGATCTAACCTCCAGAGTTGGTTATAGGGGATTACTATTCACCCATCGGGTATTTGAGCCCGATCCGCTTTATTTTCCTGTCCCTTTAGATCCTCAATCAATTTTCTATCCTCTTTTGAGGTTTTTGGGTTTAGGGTTAGTTGTTATGGTTCGGGTTTGGGTAGGATTAGGAGTTAGCGTAGGGGATAAGGTTAGGGTTCTGAGTTAGGGTTAGGGTTAGGGATAGAGGAGACATTAGGTTTAGTGTTAAGTATAAGGATTGGTTTGGAGTTAGAGAGTTAGGTGCTAGGGTCAGCATTTAGGGTAAGGGTTGGGTTAGGGTTAGGGTTAAGGTTAAGTTTAGGGGTTAGGGTTAGGATTTGGTGTTAAGATTAGGGTTAGGGTTTAGAGTTAGGGTTATGTTTAGGGGATGGTTAGGGTTAGGATTAGGGTTTGGGTTTAGCACATCTCTGAGTCATTAGAGTTCTCTTTAACATGCTTCATTTTGTTAACTTTGTTGCATTTCCTGTGCTTTCCCATATATATGTATGGTATTACAGTCACTTTGTTACAGTTACAGGGGGAGATACGGGTTAAAGTTAGGGTTATGTTTACGGTTAGGGTTGAGAGCCTCTTTGCGTCATTAGAATGCTCTTGAAAATGCTTTATTATCTCACTTTGTTACTTGTACTGGGTTTTCCTATATATATAGTATTACACTCACTTTGTTACAGTTGCAGCGGGAGAAACTGGGCAGTGTCCGGGTTAGGGTTAGGGTTAGGGTTAGGGTTGAGAATCTCTGTGGGTCATTAGAATGCTCTTGAACATTCTTTATTTTTCCTACTTTGTTACGTTTTCTGTGCTTTCCTATATATATAGTATTACGCTCATTTTGTTACATTTACATGGGGATAAATGTGCTAGGGTTAGGGTTATGGATAGGGTTGAGAACATCTGTGGGTCATTAAAAGGCTCTTGAACATGGTTTATTTTTCTCACTTTGTTATGTTTACTGTGTTTTCCTATATATAAATGTATAGTATTACCATCACTTTGTTACAGTTACAGGGGGAGAAATGGGTTAGGGTTATGGTAAGGGTTGAGAAACTCTGTGGGTCATTAGAATGATTTTGAACATGCTTTATTTTGCTCACTTTGTTATGTTTACTGTGTTTTCCTATATATATACATAGTATTAAACTAACTTTGTTACAGTTACAGGCGGAGAAATGGATTAGGGTTTGGGTTGAGAAGCCCTGTGGGTCATTAGAATGCTCTTGAACAGGGTGTATTTTGTCCACTTTGTTACGTTTACTGTGTTTTCCTATATATATATATAGTATTACACTCACATTGTTACAGTTACAGGGGGAGAAATGTGTTAGGGTTAGGGTTAGTGATGGGGTTAGGGATAGGGTTAGTGTTAGGGTTGAGAACCTCTGTGGGTCATTAGAACGCTCTTGAACATTCTTTATTTTACTGACTTTGTTACGTTTACTGTGCTTTCCTATATATATATATGTAGTATTACACTCACATTTTTACAGTTACAGGGGGAGAAATGTGTTAGGGTTAGAGTTGGGGTTACGGTTAGGGTTAGGGATAGGGTTAGTGTTAGGGTTGAGAACCTCTGTGGGTCATTAGAATTCTCTTGAACATTCTTTATTTTGCTCGCTTTGTTACGTTTACTGTATTTTCCTATATATATATACACCTCTAGTATTACACTCACATACTTACAGTTACAGGGGTAGAAATGGGTTAGCGTCAGGGTTAGGGTTAGCGTTGGAGTTAGTGTTGAGAACATCTGGGGGTCATTAGAATGCTCTTGAACATGCTTTATTTTCCTCACTTTGTTGCGTTTACTGTGTTTTCCTATATATATATAGCATTACACTGACTTTGTTACAGTTACAGGGGTAGAAATGGGTTAGGGTTAGGGTTACAACCACTGTGGGTCATTAGAATGCTTTTGAACATGCTTTATTTTGCTCACTTTGTTACGTTTGCTGTGTTTTCCTATATATATATATATATAGTTTTACACTCACTTTGTTAAAGTTACAGGATGAGAAATGGGTCAGGGTCAGGGTTAGGGCTAGGGTTAGGGTTAGGGCCAGGGTTATGGTGGAGAACATCTGTGGGTCATTATAATGCTCTTGAACATGCTTTATTTTACTCACTTTGTTACCTTTACTGTTTTTTCCTATATATATATGTAGTATTACACTCACTTTGCTACAGTTGCAGGGGCTGAAATGGGTTAGGCTTAGGGCTAGGTTTGAAAATCTGTGGGCCATTAGAATGCTCTTGAACATGCTTTATTCTGCTTACTTTGTTCCCTTTACTGTTTTTTTCTATATTTATATATAGTATTACACTAACTTTGTTACAGTGATAGGGGGAGAAATGTGTTAGGGTTAGGCTGAGGGTTAGGGTTACGTTTGAGAACCTCTGTTGGTCATTAGAATTCTTTTGAACATGCTTTCTTTTGCTCACTTTCTTACATTTACTGTGTTTTCCTATATATATGTATATATATAGCATTACACTCACTTTGTTACAGTTACAGGGGGAGAAATGGGTTAGGGTTAGGGTGAGCGTTAGGGTCAAGGTTAAGGTAAGGGTTAGGGTTGAGAACCTCTGGGGGTCATTAGAATGGTCTTCAACATGCTTTATTTTTCTCACTTTGTTACATTTACTGTGTTTTCCTATATATATATTTTTCCTATTAAATACCTATTTTTCCACTGTAACTGTAACAAAGTGACTGTAATACTACATATATATAGGAAAACACAGTACACGCAACAAAGTGAGCCAAATGAAGCTTGTTCACATGTTTTCTAACCACCCATATAGGTTCTCAAGCCAACTCTAACCCATTTCTTCCCCTGTAACTGTAAAGGAGTGTCGTACTATATATATATAGCAAAACACAGTAAACGCAAAAAAGGGAGGAAAATAAAGCATGTTCAAGAGCATTATAACGGCCCAAATAGTTTCTCCACCCTAACCCAAACTCTAACCCTAACCCTAACCCTAACACTCACCCAAACTCTAACCCTATATCTCCCACTGTCACTGTAAAAGTGAGTGTAATACTATATATATATATAGGAAAACACAGTAAACTCAACAAAGGGAGCAAAATGAAGCATGTTCAATAGAATTCTAACATCTCAGAGAGGTTCTCAACCCAGACTCTATCTTTAACCCTATCCATAACCCTATCCCGAACCCTAACCCTAACCTATATTTCCCACTGTAACTGTAAAAATGTGAGTGTAATACTATATATATATATATAGGAAAACACAGTAAATGCAACAAAGTGGGCAAAATAAAGCATGTTCAAGAGAATTCTAATAACCCACAGACGTTCTCAACCCTAATCCTTACCCTAACCTTCACCATAACCCATTGCTCCCCCTGTAAATGTAACAATGTGAGTGTAATACTATATATGTATAAAGAAATCAGAAAATGTGACAAAGTGAGCAAAATAAAGCATGTTCAAGAGCACTCTAATGACCCACAGAGGTTCTCAACCCAAACCCTAACCCTAACCCATTTCTCCCACTGTAATTGTAACAATGTGAGTGCAATACTATATATATATACAGGAAAACACAGTAAACGTAACAACGTGAGCAAAATAAAGCATGTTCGAAAACATTCTAATGACCCACAGAGGTTCTCAACCCTAACCATAACCCTAACACATTTCTCCCCCTGTAACTGTAACAAATTGAGCGTAATACTACATATATATAAGAAAACACTGTAAACATAACAAAGTGAGTAAAATAAACCATGTTCAAGAGCATTCTAATGACCCACAGAGGTTCTCAACCCTACCCTAACGCTAACCCATTTCTCTCCCTGCAACTGTAACAAAGTGAGCGTAATACTATATATATATAGGAAAACACAGTAAACATAACAAAGTGTGGAAAATAAAGCATGTTCAAGAGCATTCTAATGACCCACAGAGGTTCTCAACCCTACCCTAACGCTAACCCATTTCTCTCCCTGTAACCGTAACAAAGTGAGCGTAATACTATATATATATAGGAAAACACAGTAAACATAACAAAGTGTGGAAAATAAAGCATGTTCAAGAGCATTCTAATGACCCACATAATTTCTCAACCCTAACGCTAACGCTAACCCTAACCCTAACCCTAAACCTAACACATTTCTGCCCCTGTAAGTGTAACAAAGTGAGTGTAATACTGTATATCTATATGTAGAAAACACAGCAAACGTAACAAAGTGAGTAAAATAAAGAATGTTCAAGACGATTCTAATGACCCACACAGGTTCTCAACCCTAACCCTAACCCTAACCCTAACCCTCACCCTAACCCTAACCCTAACCCATTTCTCCTCCCTGTAACTGTAACAAAGTGAGTGTAATACTATATATATAGGAAAACGCAGTAAACATAACAAAGTGAGCAAAATAAACCATGTTCAAGAGCATTCTAATGACCCACAGAGGTTCTCTCCCCTAACCCAAAACCTAACCCATTTCTCCTCCCTGTAACTGTAACAAAGTGAGTGTAATACTATATATATAGAGGAAAACACAGTAAACATAACAAAGTGAGCAAAATAAACCATGTTCAAGAGCATTCTAATGACCCACAGAGGTTCGCTACCCTAACCCAAACCCTAACCCATTTCTCCCCCTGTAACTCTAACAATGTGAGTGGAATATTATATATATATAGGAAAACACAGTAAACGTAACAAAGTGAGCAAAATAAAGCATGTTCAAGAGCATTCTATTGGCCCACATAATTTCTCCACCCTAACCAAAACTCTAAACCGAACCCTAACCCTCACCCAAACCCTAACCCTATATCTCCCACTGTCACTGTAAAAAAGTGAGTGTATTACTATATATATATATAGAAAAACACAGTAAACTTAACAAAGGGAGCAAAGTGAAGCATGTTCAATAGAATTCTAACGTCTCAGATAGGTTCTCAACCCTGACTCTATCTTTAACCCTATCCATAACCCTAACCCGAACCCTAACCCTAACCGATATTTCCCACTGTAACTGTAACAATGTGAGTGTAATACTATATATATTTATATAGGAAAACACAGTAAACGTAACAAAGTGAGCAAAACGAAGAATGTTCAAGAGCATTCTAACGAGTCTGATATTGGTTCTGAACCCTAACCCTAACCCTATCCCTATCCCTATCCCTAACCCTAACACTAACCGTAACCTAATTCTCCCAGTGAACCTGTAACCAAGTATGTGTATTACTATAGATATATATAGGAAAACACAGTATACGTAACAAAGCGAGAAAAATGAAGCATGTTGAAGGGCATTCCAATGACCCAGATAGGTTCTCAACCCAAACCATAACCCTAACCCTAACATTAACTCTAAGCCTAAAGCATTTCTTTCACTTTAAGTGCAACAATGTGAGAGTAACACTATATATATATATAGGAAAACATAGTAAACCTAACAAAATGAGCAAAATGAAGCACGTTCAAGTGCATTCTAACGACCCAGATAGGTTCTCAACCCTAACCCTAATCCTAACCTGAACCCTAACCCTAACCTATTTTTCTCGATGTAACTGCAACAATGTGAGCGTAATACTGCATATATATATAGGAAAACACAGTAAACGTAACAAAGTGAGCAAAATGAAGCATGTTGAAGAGCATTCTAACGATACAAAGAGGTTCTGAAACCTAACCCTGACTTCTTCGCTTCGGTCTTCAGTGCCAAAGGCTCTGACTGCACTACCCAAGTCTTGGAAGGCAGACGCAGGGACTGTGAGAATGAAGACCTTGCACCCACTGTAGGAGAGGAACTGGTTCGAGACCATCTTAAAAATCTGAACGTGCACAAGCCCATGGGTCCTGATGAGATCCATCTGCGGGTCCTGAAAAAGGTGGCGAATGAAGTTGCGAAGCCGCTGGCCATCATATTTGAGAAATCACGGTAGTCAGGTGAAGTTCCCAATGACTGGAAAAAGGGAAATATAACCCCCATTTTCAAGAAGGGGAAAATGGATGACCCGGGGAATTACAGACCAGTCAGTCTCACCTCTGTGCCTGGCAAAATCTTGGAGCAGATTCTCCTGGAAGACATGCAAAGGCATCCCTTCCCTAAATCCTAAAGCTACCCCTAACGCTACCCTAACCCGAACAATAACCCTAACCCCTAACACTAACCCCTAAAACATAAATCCTAACCCCTAGCCATGAACCTCAAACTAACCCTATCCCTACCCCTAACCCCAAACCCTAACCCGCTCTAACACAAACCCTTACCCCCAACCCTCAACAAAACCCTAACCCTAAACCCTAAAACGAGCAATAAAACTAGCCCGAACCCGAACACTTACCCCAAACCCTAAGCCAAACCTAAACCCCTAACATTAACTTTAACCCTAACCCTAACTCATACCGTAACCCCAACCGTAACCACTAACCCTAAGCCTAACTCCTAAGCCTAACCCTAACCCTAAGCCTAACCCTAAGCCTAACAACTTACCCTGACCCTAACCCTAACCGTAACCCCTAATCCTAACCCTAACCCTAACCCCTAACCCTAACCCAAACCTAACCCCTAAACCCTAACCCTAACCCTAACCCCTAACCCTAACCCAAACCCAAACCTAACCCCTAACCCTAACACAAACCCAAACCTAACCCCTAACCCTAACCCAAACCCAAACCTAACCCCTAAACCCTAACCCTAACCCAAAACGTTACCTTTACAAAGCTCACTGTGTTCTGAAGATGCCCAGCTCCAGCTTTCTGGCCTGGTTCTACCGCTCTGGGACTAGAAGCCAAACGTTTGTGCTCTACTAACTCCTGCTTGGCAGCCAGAAGCGGGCTCCTGAGAGGTTGGATTCAAATGGACTTTTAGTCGTGAAAGCGAGGAGCGACAGCAATGCGGGTCTCACTGTTGCAAAGCTCACTGTGAGCTGAAGAAGCCCAGCACCAGCTTTCTATCCTGGACCTTTTGCTGTGGGAGCAGAGGGCAATTATTCGTGCTCTACTAAATCTTCTGCCACTCAGCCAAGAGTGACCACCGGAGAAGTTGGATTCAAATGGACTTTTATGTGGGAAAGCGAGGAGCGACAGCAATGCTGGTGTCACCATTGAAAAGTTCAGTGTGTGCTGCAGATACCAAGAACCAGCTTTCCCTCCTGGCTCTTCAGGTGTGTGAGCAGACGGCGAAAATTCATACTCTACTCCCTCTGCTGCTAGGCAGCCGAGATATGGCTCTGGAGACATTGCAGTCAAATAGACTTTTAGTTGTGAAAGCAAGGAGCGACAGCAATGAGAGTGGCACCGTTGCAAAGCTCGCTGTGTGATGAAGATGCCCAGCATCACCTTTCTGGCCTGGTTCTTCGCCTCTGGGACTAGAGGCTAAATGTTCGTGGTCTGCTGACTCTGCTGCTTGGCAGCCGAGAGCCGGCTCTGAAGAGGTTGTATTCAAATGGACATTTAGGTGTGAATGCTAGGAGCGACTGCAATGAGGGTGGTCCCATTGCAAAGCTCACTGCGAACTGAAGAGACCCAGCACCACCTTTACCTCCTGGCTTTTTGGCTGTGGGAGTAGAGGCCAAATATTCATGCTCTGCTAACTCTGCTGCTGCTAATTTGAGAGTGACCACCGGAGAGGTTGGATTCAAATAGACTTTTAGGTGGGAAAACGTGGAGCAACTTCATTGCGGAAGGCACCATTGCAAAGCTCACTGGGTGTTGAAGATACCAAGCACCAGCTTTCCCTCATGGCTCTTCAGCTCTAGGAGCAGAGGCCAAATGTTCATGCTCTACTCACTCTGCTGCTTCTGTGCCGAGTGACCACTGGAGAGGTTAGATTCAAATAGACTTTTAGGTGGGAAAGAGAGGAGCAGCAACAATGCGGCTGGCAATGTTACAAACCTCACTGTGTTCTGAAGATACCAAGAACCATCTTTTCCTCCTGGCTCTTCAGGTGTTTGAGCAGAGGGTGAAAATTCGTACTCTACAGGTACTCCGAGAGAAGCAGCCTCTGTATCCGTCCTATTTGATACTGAAAAGGAGGAAGAGATTGCTGTCACTGGCAACAAGCGGCACATTCACATCCAGAGTTACGTAAGGGGTTAAACCACAAGAGCTGTTGCAGAGGCAGGCATCTGCAGCCCCTGCAGAGCAGGGTGAGCAGCTGTGAAAAAAAAAAAAAGGGAAAACCAATGGGGAAAGAGGGGGAGCTCAGGCAGCTCCTGTTTTTGAGCGTGGGAGGAGGGACGACGGGCAGAGGTTGGGGGAGTGGGCTCTTCTGTGGAAACGGATCGGTGTACGTGCTATGGGGTGTTTGGACGTAAGAAGTGAGACTGCCCTGGGGGGGGGAGGGGGAGCAGTGCCATGGGGTGGCTCCGGTGGCTGAATTGGAACTTGACTGACAGGGACCTGGGGAATCTACCCTAGCAGATCAACTGATTAAATTAAAACTACAGACTAGAGGAAATAAGAAGGAATTTTAGTGGATACAGGAGCAACTTATCTGGTGTTAAATCAGAGAGGAAAGAATTCGTTACAGATGTGGGTGCTACTGGCCACCAATTAAAAGTGGGGGTAAAAAAAAAAAAAAAAGGCACTCTATCTGAAACCTTTAAAGTACAAATTGGGAAAACAAATAGGAATGCATAAATTTTTATGCATGCCAAATTCTCTAAAATCTTTCTTAGGGCGAGAAGCAACATTTAAAGATGGCAAAATGGAATTTAGAGTTAAAAACAGTCAATTAATTGTAGTTTTGAGTTTATCTTTAATTCAACAGAAAAGCCAAAAGAAGGACCTCCCTGAAATAGAAGAAAACCTTAATCAGGTATATGTGGGAGTACGGGCATCTGAAGTTCCAGGGAAGGCAAAAAAATGCTTTGCCTGTTAAAGTGGAAATAAAAAAAAGGGGGGCCTGCCCAATTAGAATAAAACAATATCCCTTAAAATTAGAAGATCAAAGGGAATGAAAAAAAATTGATAAATTTTAAAATATAGATTGTTAATTGAATGTGAATTGGAATATAATACTTGTATCTGGACAGTAAAGAAATATGATGGGAAAAGTTGCAGATTGGTTTACGATCTCAGGGTAATCAACAAAATTGCAGAGGATTTTTGTCCAGTAGTAGATAATTCGTATGATTTATTGACTAAATTGAATAACAAGCAGAAATGGCTTGCCGTCCTGGATTTAAAGGACACTTTCTTTTGCTTACCTTTGGCCAAAGAAAGCCAAAATTATTTGCTTTCTAATGAGAAAATCCTGACTCAGGAAGAAAAACTCAATTAACTTGTACAGTATTACTTCAGGGGTTTAAAAACAGTTCAGCGATTTTTGGAAATCAGTTAGCACGAGAATTAGAATTATGAAAGCCACCTGCTCAGACGGGGACTCTGTTACAATATGATGATGACCTGTTAAATGCTACAGAAACAAAGGAAGACTGTGTCCAGTGAAAGGTGGGATTATTGAATTTCTGGAACTGAATGGTTACCAGGTATGCAAACAAAAGGCCCAACTAATCCAAACCTGAGTTTTCTATCTAGGATATGAAATAACAGGAGGACAGAGAGAACTTGGAACTGCCAGAAAAGAAGCCATTTGCCAGACTCCATGATCATCGACCGTCAAGGAGCTCCGGGCATTCCTGGGAATGACAGGATGGTGCAGACTTTGGATCCATGATTATGGTGTTCTGGCTATAAGAACTGTTGAAGGGAAACCCTCCCTCTTTGGACTGGACTGATAAAGCACAGGAGGCTTTTAGGAATTTAAAGATAGAGTTTATGAGAGCTCCAGCTCTGGGACTTCCGGATGTGACTAATCCGTTTTGGCTATATTCCCACGAAAAACAAGGAATAGTCTTGGGGGTCCTTGCTCAGAAACTAGGACCATACAGAAGGGCAATGGTGTATTTTTCAAAGCAGCTGGATGAAGCGAGTAAAGGATGGCCCAGATGCCTAAGGGCTGTGGCAGCAGTCGTCATGAATATTGAAGAGGCTCACAAATTCACCTTGGGACAAAAGATTACTGTGCTAGTGTCCCATGTGGTATCAGCAGTCCTGGAACAGAAAGGAGCCCACTGGTTATCTCCTTCACGTTTTTTAAAATACCAGGCCACCATTGTAGAACAGGGTGATATAGAAACTGTGATCACTAACGCTGTGAATCCAGCATCCTTTTTGCAGGAACAATCGACAGAACTGCTAACACAAGACTACCTGACAACCATAGAGACTGTATATTTGAGCCGACCAGACTTGAAAGAAGACCCTCTGGAAGATGCTGATTCTTGGTTTACTGATGGTAGTAGCTTCATGAAAAATGGTAAACGAAAGGCAGGATATGCCATTACCATCACTTCACAGGTAATAGAAGCTAAACCTTTACCTGCAAACACCTCTGCTCAGAAGGCAGAAATAATAGCATTAATAAGAGACCTAGAATTGGCTAAAGATAAAAGGATAAATAGTTGGACTGATTCTAAATATGCATTTGGTTTTGGTCCATGCACATGGTGCTATCTGGAAAGAACGAGGACTTTTGAACACACAAGGGAAACAGATTAAACATGCTACAGAAATTTTACGATTACTGGAAGCTGTTCAGCTACCTGAAGAATTCGCTATTATGTACAGTAGAGGACATCAACAAGGTGACTCTGATCAGGAAACTGGAAATAATTTGGCTGATTTTGAAGCCAGACCTGAACAATCTCAAACCATGTCCTTAATCCCTGATGGCAAACTAACAATTGAAAATTCTAAACCTAGGTATTCAAAAGAGGATAGAAAATTGATTGAGGATCTAAAGGGACAGGAAAATAAAGCGGATCGGGCTCAAATACCCGATGGGTGAATAGTAATCCCCTATAACCAACTCTGGAGGTTAGATCAGGAAGAACATAATAAAACTCATTGGGGTAGCAACTCTTTGCACAAATATTTAGACAGACAAAGTGTAGCAAGGAATCTATACACCACAGTTCAATTAGTGACAAAACAATGTCAGGTATGTCTTAAGAATAATCCTAAAACTGAAAATAGAAATCAAATTGGGAAAATTGGGAGAGGAAGATTTCCGGGACAGCAGTGGCAAACAGATTTTTTCTGAATTACCAAGAAAAGGGGGTTATCCATATTCGTTGGTGTTAATGGATAATTTTTCAGGCTGGCCAGAAGCATTCCTTTGTCGGACAAATAATGCAAGGCAGGTGATTAAAACATTATTAAATGAAATAATACCTCGTTTTGGAGTGGTAGCCGCAATTTCTTCTGACCAGGGTTCACACTTGAGTGCAAAATTGTCACAAGAAATTAGCAAAAAATTAGAAATTGATTGGCAACTACATGTTCCATATAGGCCTCAGGCCAGTGGGCAAGTACGAAAGATGAACCATCTGATTAAACAACAGATTAGTAAAATATGTCAGGAAACAAATTTCTATTGGTACCAGGCGTTACCACTGACACTATAAAGAATTCGAACTAAACCTCGATCGATAGAAGAGGTCAGTCCAGTTCAGATTTTGTATGGAAGACCATATCAGTCCCAGTTTAAAGGAGAAAGTCTTCAGGAAGTGGGAGAAGGCTATCTCCAACAGTTTCTGATCAATCTGGGAAAACAATTGGAGGAGATAAATAAGAGAATAGTAGGGACAAGACCAAGAGGTTTGGATTATCCAATTCGCCCTTTCAGATCTGGAGACTGGGTTTATGTTCAGGATTTTTCAGGAGATCTTCTACAGGAGAAGTGGAGCGGACTGTACCAGATATTACTGACCACCTTTACAGCAGCGAGGATAAAGGAACAACCTGCTTGGACATATTATACAAGAATTAAGAAAGCACCAGAGCCAGAGAAGACATGGCGGATAGAACCTTCAGGACCCTTATGCATGAAATTGCATCTCTCATAATTTGGACTCATATGATAACTGGCACACAAACTTGGGGCCAGAATTTATACCTGAAATTAGTGCAGAATGTTACTAATATTTTTAACCGTAGTGATTGTTGGGTGTATGCACAGTTGCCTAAATCAGGAGAAAGCCTGGATCTCCCATTAACTGGAGTGCCAATTCCTAACACTATCTCATGGACAAATTTGTGGGTGAACACTAGCAATCTGTATCTGAAGGAAAGGTTAAAATTTGGAATATTTAATCCTAGTCCGGGTAATAAATATTACCCCTGTGCACAAGGATGTATTACACCAGGAACCTGGGTAAGAAATCTTGCTTGTTTAAATGCCACAGATGTAGGTCACCATTCAAATTGCAGTCATAATATTAATATAGATGGTATCATAGTTCAGTTGTGGCCCATTCCTAAAGGGAAAGGATGGTATTGGTTATGTGGAGAAAATGCTTATAAGACTCTACCCCCCAACTGGAAGGGGGCATGCAACTTAGGTGCTGAAATACCCGATGTTAACCAGCCTCTCTAAAGTGGTTTTACAAAACCAAATGTCTCTAGACATGTTACTGGCATCACAAGGAGGGGTCTGTTCCATAATCAATGAAAGCTGTTGTTCCTATAGAGACCAGAGTGGCACAATGAAAACATATCTGGAGGAAATTTGGAAACAAACTAAGATATTTCATGAAATGGCCATGGATGACACCTCCTGGGGTTTGGAAGAAATATGGAAAATGCTACATGGTTACCCAGTCTTTCCTGCTTGAGGCAACTGGTTGCAGGAATATTGATGTTAATTAATTTAATAATGATTACTTGCGGTATGATACAATGTTCCCTCTGGTATTGTAAACTGTCTATGATTGGAAAAGGAATGAAATTAAGCACCAAGTAGAAACAGGAAATTATTTAAGAAAGGATTTTGATGGTAACAGTAATATATAAAATGTTGCAAAAGAATTTGCAAAAGGACAGAAAAAGGGGAAAATTTGAAACAAGGGGGCCCAAAATCACAAAATGGACTATAGAAACCTTTAGAATTAGATTTAAGTACTGCTAAGTTTGATGGCTTTGTAACAGTAGCAATGGAAAATTACTGAGGTGCACGATGCATAGAGAAAAAAATAGAGTACAGCTAGAGAACATACTGAGAATTCTCACAAGATAAATCGTTATAGTTGACATAGTTTAAGAAAAGCAGTCTAGAAGAACAGGACGCAGGGATAAGGAGTCTCTGGGAACTGCAGGTGTCCAGGATGGGCTACAGTTAAACTGACTGCTAAGTAGGAGGATAGGAGGATTATTATGTCTCTGGTGCTAACGAACCAATTAAACTGGTATGAGCATCTACTGGGCATGCTTCAAAGGCTTCCAGAAGTGATGAAGATTGTTGGAAGAAGTAAACGACCCTCAGAGACCACCACCACAATTCTGTACGCATGCGGGGAGCTTTCTGGAAAATTATGTAATCCGTACGTAGCCTCATGAATATGCATGTCTGCCCAGCGGCTATAAAAGGATGGCTTGTGTGGCAATGGAGAGGCACATGTTAGGAGGTGCTATCCCCCGTGTCTCCCGGTGCCGCAATAAAGAATACCTGCTTGTCAGCTTGAAAACTTTGTTGGCAAGTTTGTTCCTGGAGTTTTCTCCGAATCAAATTGCACTTTTAGGTGGGAAGCGACAGCAATGGAGGGGGCAGCATTGCAGAGCTCATTGTGTTCTGAAGATGACCAGCATGATCTTTCCTACCTGGTCCTTTGGTTGTAGGAGTAGAGGCCAAATGTTCGTCCTTACTTACTCTGCTACTGAGCAGCTGAGAGCGACCACTGAAGGTGTTCAGATTCAAATGGACTTTTAGGTAGGGCAACAAGGAGCGACAGCAATGCGGGTAGCATTTTTGCAAAAGTCACTCTGTGTTGAAGATGGCCAGCACCATGTTTCTTACCAGGTTCATTGGCTGTGGGAGCAGAGTCCAAATGTTTGTGCTCCACTGTCTCTGCTCCTGGGCAGCCAAGAGTGACCACCGGAGAGGCTGCATTCAAATGGACTTTTATGTGGGAAAGAGAGGTTCAACAGCAATGAAGGTGGCACCATTGCAAAGCTCACTGTGTGCTGAAGATGCCCAGCACCAGCTTTCTATCCTGGTTCTTTGGCTGTGGAAGCCGAGGCCAAACGTCCGTGCTCTACTCACTCTGCTTCTGGGAAGCCAAGAACTACCACCAGAGAGGTTGGTTTCAAATGGACTTTTAGGTATGAGAACAAGGAGAGACAGCAATGCGTGTGGCATCATTGCAAAGCTCACTGTGTGTTGAACATGCCGGGCACCAGTTTTCCATCCTGGTTCTTTGGCTGTGGGAGCAGAGGCCAAACGTTCATGCTATAGTCACTCTGCTGCTGGGCAGCTGACAGCGAGCACCGGAGAGGTTGGATTCAAATGGACTTTTAGGAGGGAAAGTGAGGAAGGACAGCAATGCGGGTGGCACTGTTGCAAAGCTCACTGTGTGTTGAAGATGCCATGCACCAGCTTTCTTAGCTGGCCTTTCGGCTGTGTGAATAGATGCCAAACGTCCGTGCTCAACATAGGCTGCTGCAGGGCAGCCAAGAGAGACCACCAGAGAGGTTGGATTCAAATGGACTTTTAGGTGGGAAAGCGAGGAGCAACAGCAATGAAGGTGGCACCCTTGCAAAGCTGACTGTGTGCTGAAGATGCCCAGGGCCAGCTTTCTTCCCAGGTTCTTCGGATGTGGGAGCAGAGGCCAAAAATTCCTGCTCTACTCACGCTGCTGCTGGGCAGCCGAGAGAGACCACCGGAGAGGTTGGATTCAAATGGACTTTTAGGTGGGAAAGCGAGGACAGACAGCAAACCGAGTGGGACTGTTGCTAAGCACACTGTGCGCTGAAGATGCCAAGCATCATCTTTCTATCCTGTTTCTTTGGCTGTTGGAGCAGAGGCCAAACATTCGTGCTCTACTCTTGCTGCTGCTGGGCAGCCAAGAGAGACCATTGGAGAGGTTGGATTCAAATGGACTTTTAGTTGGGAAACTGAGGAGCAACAGCAATGCGTGTGGCACAGTTGCAAACCTCACTGACCACTGAAGATGCCCAGGGCCAGCTTTCTTACCAGGTTCTTTGGCTGTGGGAGCACAGGCCAATCGCTCGTGCTCTAGTCACTCTGCTGCTGGGTGGCTGAGAGCCAACACCAAAGGAGGTAGGATTCAAATGGACTTTTAGGTGGGAAAGCGAGCAGCGACAGCTATGAAGGTGGCATCTTTGCAAAGTTCACTGTGTGATGAGGGTGCCAGGCACTAGTTTTCTTACCAGGTTCTTTGATTGTAGTACCAGAATCCAAACATTTGTGCCGTACTCACGCTGCTGCTGATCGGCAGAGAGTGACCCCCAAAGAGGTTGGATTCAAATTGTCTTTTACGTGGGAAAGCAAGGAGCGACAGCAATGCGGGTGACGCTGTTGCAAAGCTCACTGTGTGTGGAAGATGCCCAGAATCAGCTTTCTGGCCTGGTTCTTTGCCAGTTTTCCATCCTGGTTTTTGGCTGTGGGAGCAGAGGCCAAATATTCATGCGCTACTCAGTCTGCTGCTGGGCAGCTGAGAGCGACCACCAGAGAGGATGGATTCAAATGGACTTTTACGGGTAAAAGCGAGGAGTGACAGCAATGCGGGTGGCAGTGTTGCAAAGCTCAATGTGCGCTGAAGATGCCCAGCACCCCCTTTCAGTCCTGGCACTTCTGCTGTGGGAGCATAGGCCAAACTTTTGTGCTCCACTCACACTGCTGCTGCTCAACCAAAAGCGACCAACAGAAAGGTTGGATTCGAATGGACTTTTAGGTAGGAAAGCCAGGAGTGACACCAATGCAGTTGGCACCATAGCAAAGCTCACATTGAGCTGAAGAGGCCCAGCACCAGCTTTCCCTCCTGGCTCTTCAGCTGGGGGAATAGAGGCCAGACATTCATGCTCTACTAACTCTGCTGCTGCTCATTTGAGAGTGACCACCGGAGAGGTTGGATTCAAATAGACTTTTAAATGGGAAAATGTGCAGCGACTGCAATGCGGGAGGCACCGTTGCAAAGCTCACTGTGTTGAAGATACCAAGCACCAGCTTTCCCTCCTGGCTCTTCAGCTCTAGGAGCAGAGGCCAAACTTTCATGCTTTAATCACACTGCTGCTGCTCTGCAAAGAGAGGGCACCGGAGAGTTTGGATTCAAGTGGTCTTTTAGGTGGGAAAGCGAGGAGAGACAGCAATACAGATGGCACAGTTGCAAAGCTCACTGTGAGCTGAAGAGGCCCAGAACCAGCTTTCCCTCCTGGCTCTTCTGCTGTGGGAGCAGACGAGAAACATTCATGCTCTTGTAACTCTGCTGCAGCTTCTCAGAGAGAGGGCACCGAAGAAGTTCTATTCAAATGGACTTTTAGGTGTGAAAGCGAGAAGCGACAGCAATGTGGATGGCACCGTTGCAAAGCTCACTGTGTGCTGAAGCGGTCAAGCACCAGCTTTCTGTCCTGGCTCTTCGGCTGTGGGAGCAGAAGCCAAACTTTTGTGCTCTACTAAGTCTGCTGCTTGGCAGCCGAGAGCGACCAAAGGAGAGGTTGGATTGAAATGGACTCTTAGGTGGGAAAGCGAGGAGCGACAGCAATGCAACTGGCACCGTTGCAAAGCTCACTGTGAGCTGAAGAGGTTCAGAACCAGCTTTCTGTCCTGGCTCTTTGCTGTGAGAGCAGAGGCCAAACGGTCGTGCTCTGCTCATTCTGCTGCTGGGTAGGCGACAGCGACCACCAGAGAGGCTGGATTCAAAAGGATTTTTGAGTGTGAAATCGAGGAGCAAGAGCTATGTGGGTGGCACCGTTGCAATGCTCAATGTGTGCTGAAGACGCTAGGCACCAGCTTTCGGGCCTGGTTTACTGGCTGTGGGAGTAGAGGGCAAACATTCATGCTCTACTCACTCTGCTGCTGGCTGGCCAAGAGCGGGCACAGGAGAGGTTTCTTTCAAATGGATTTTTAAATGGGAAAGGGAGGGGTGACAGCAATGAAGGTGGCACCATTGCAAAGCTCACTGTGTGCTGAAGATGCCCAGCACCAGCTTTCTGGCCTGGTTCTTCGACTGTGGGAAAAGAGGCCAAGTGTTCGTGCTCTACTCACACTGCTGCTGGGCAGCCACGAGTGACCACCGAAGAGGTTGGATTCAAATGGACTTTTAGGCGGGAAAGTGGGAAGAGTTAGCAATGCATGTAGCTCCATTGCAAAGCTCACTGTGTCCTGAAGATGCTCACACCAGCTTTCTGGCCTGGTTCTTAGAGTCTGGGAGAAGATGCCAAACATTCATACTCTAGTAACTCTGCTGCTGCTCAGCCGAGAGAGACAGCTGAAGAGCTTGGATTCAAATGGACTTTTAGGTGGGAAAACAAGGAGCGACAGCAATGTGAGTGGCACCACATCAAAGCTCACTGTGAGCTGAAGAGGTCCAGAACCACCTTTCTGTCCTGGCTCTTTGGCTGTGGGAGCAGAGGCCACACATTCATGTTCTACTGAATCTGCTTCTGGGCAGCCGAGAGAGACCACCGGAGTGGTTGGTTTCAAATGGACTATTAGGTTTGAAATCGAGGAGCGACAGCAATGCGCATGGCACCATTGCAAAGTTCAGTGTGTGCTGAAGATGCTGAGCAACAGCTTTCTGGCCTGGTTCTTCGGCTGTGGGTGTGTCCTGGGTTCAGAAGTAGCAGACATTTTTCTCCTTTTTGGTAGCTGGTGCAGTGCTGTGTTTTGACTTTCAGTCTGGGAACGGAGCTGGAAACAAGGATGTTTTGGTTTAACCAAGGACTTTGTGAGTCTCATGCTCTGCCAGGGAAAAGGGGAATTCAGGATGAAGCAGAGACAGGACACCTGACCCAAACTGACCAAAGAGATATTCCATAGGACAGCACGTCATGCCCCGGAGGTAACTGAGAGTTACCAGGAAGGGATAGGACTGCAGGGTTGGAGGAGGTATCGGTTGGTGCTTGGTCTGGTGGGGTGGGGCAAGTTATCGGTCAGCTGGTGCTGAGGTGTTGTATTCTCTTCCCTTTTTATTTCATTTATCATTATTATTATTGGTGGTAGCAGTAGTGATTTGTGTTATACCTTAGTTACTAAACTGTTGTTATCTCAGCCCATGGGAGTTACATTCTTTTCAGTTCTCCTCTCCATCTCCCCATGAGACGGGGGAAAGACAGAAGGGGAGGAGCAAGTGAACGAGTTGCCTGACTGGGTTTAAACCATGGAAGGGAGAAGGGGTCAAACATTCATGCTCTACTCACTCTGCTGCTGGCCTGCCGAGAGTGACCACCAGAGGTTGGTTTCAAATGGACTTTTAGGTCATGGAACTGTTGGAACAAGTCCAGAGAAGGGCCACGAGGATGATCGGGGTCTGGAGCACCTCCCGTATGAAGACAGGCTGAGGAAGTTGGAGCTGTTCAGCCTGGAGAAGAGAAGGCTGCGTGGAGACCTCATAGCAGCCTTCCAGTATCTGAAGGTGGCCTATAGGGATGCTGGAGAGGGACTCTTCATTAGAGACTGTAGTGACAGGACAAGGGGCAATGGGTTAAAACTTAAACAGGGGAAGTTTAGGTTGGATATAAGAAGGAAATTCTTTCCTGTTAGGGTGGTGAGGCACTGGAATAGCTTGCCCAGGGAGGTTGGGAATGCTCCATCCCTGGCAGTGTTCAAGGCCAGTTTGGACGAGGCCTTGGGTGATATGATTTAGTGTGAGGTGTCCCTGCCCACGGCAGGGGGGTTGGAACTAGATGATCTTAAGGTCCTTTCCAACCCTAATTATTTTATGATTCTATGACATCTCTTTGTGAAAGCGAGGGGCAACACCAGTGTGGGTGGCAACGTTGCAAAGTTCACTGTGAGCTGAAGAGGCCCCGAACAAGCTTTGTGTCCTGGCTCTTCGGCTGTGGGAGCAGAGGCCAAACGTTCGTGCTCTGCTCACTCTGCTTCTGGGCAGCTGAGAGCGAACACGGGAGAGCTTGGATTCAAATATACTTTTAGGTGGGAAAACGATGATCTTAAGGTCCTTTCCAACCCTAATTATTCTATGATTCTACGATTCTATGACACCTCTGTGAAAGCGAGGATTGACAGCAATGCGGGTGGCACCATTGCAAAGCTCACTGTGAGCTGAAGAGTGTTGTATGGATTCAGTTAGCATGAGTCGGGCTTCTCAGTTAGCATAAGCAGAGCTTCAGTTAGCATAAGTAGAGCTTTTCTATAAGTGGAAACATACTAGGCCAGAGGGGAGGTTAGCCAGAGATAGCAGTGGAGGAAATGAAATTGCAACGTTAGCGATGGAATTGCAACGTTAGCGATGTTAAGAACAGATGTTAAGACAAAAAACAGGATGTAAAACTGCAGTGTATGGATGTTGAGGTTAGTGCTAAACATAAGTAACTGTGGTAACTTGTATTAAGCAACTTTGTGTAAAACCCAATCAGAAGCTTGTTGGCAAGGCATGTTAACCAATCAGCGTGTAATCAATGTGTGGATTTGTGTGTAAAAGATCATGCCTGATGCTCAATAAATGGCAATTGCTTGATCACATTGATCGTCTCTGCGTTGTCCACTACTCCCACGTCGACAGAAGAGTCCCAGCACTATCTTTGTCTCCTGGCTCTTCTACTGTGGGAGAAGAGGTCAAACGTTCGTGCTCTACTCACACAGATACAGAACAGCCGAGAGCAACCAAAGAAGAGGTAGGATTCAAATGGAATATTAGGAGGGAAAGTGTGGAGCAACAACAATGCAGGTAGCACCATTGCAAAGCTCACTGTGTGTTGAAGATATCAGGCACCTATTTTCCCTCCTGGCTCTTCAGCTGCGGGAGCAGAGGCCAAACATTCGTGCTCTTAATACTCTGCTGCAGGACAGCGGAGAGCGAGCACCGGAGAGGTTGGATTCAAATGGACTTTTAGGTGATAAAGCGAGTAGCGACAGCAATGCAAGGGGCACCATTGCAAAGCTCACTGTGTGCTGACAAGGTCCAGCACCATCTTTCCCTCCTGGCTCTTCAGTTGTTGAAGCAGTGGCAAAACATTCACGCTCTTCTCACTCTGCTGCTGTGCAGCCGAGAGTGAACACCGAAGGAATTTAGATTCAAATGGACTTTTAGGTGGGAAAAGGAGGAGCGACACCAATGCGAGGGGCACCATTGGAAAGCTCACTTTGTGTTGAAGATGCCAAGCAGCAGCTTTCTATCCTGGTTTTTAGGCTGTGGGAGCAGCGGCCAAACGTTTGTGCAGTACTCACTCTGCTTCAGGGCATCCCAGAGCAACTACCGGAGAGGTTAAATTCAAATGTACTTGTAAGTGGGAAAGTGAGGATTGAGAGCAATGTGGGTGGCACTGTTGCAAAGCTCACTGTGTGTTTTAGATTTCAGAAACATGTTTTCCAACATGTTTCATTGGCTGTGGAAGCAGAGACCTGTTGCAGAATGACTCTAAGAGCAGGACCATAGAGCCCTGGAGGACTGCGCGAGCAAGGCAGGGGGTGGCCCCCACAGGTAACCGGAGACCGGACATGGGAGGAGAACGTGGAGGAAGCTGTGTGGGGCTAACCAATACTGTTGTGCCAAGGAGGAGTGGCTGAATACCACTCCTATATATATGTGAACTGCGTCACAAATAAAGTAGAAGTTTGCTTATCACCCATATTGGGTTGGCCTGTCTGCTTCTCCTCGCCGCTTACAAATGGCGCCCGTACAGGGATGCGGACTACAGGGCCCTGGTCACTGGGGACCCGGAATACAGGGTCCCGGTTTAACGGGGACCCGGATACAGGGCCCCAGTTAACGGGGACCCGGAACGGCGAATGAGCGGCGCCGGCGGCAGCGGCCGGGGAGCGCGGGCAATGCTGCTGCGGTGGCGTGACGGACCCGGGTGCTTGGACTAACCGAAAGGAATCCGCCGCTGGGGCGAACCAGACACTGGAGGCCGATCCGGAGACCGAGGTTACAGGACGACCCAGAAGAAGACGATCCGGAAAAGGCTGGCCATGAAAATGGACTGAGAGGTAGCCCTGGACTTATTACAGTGCTTTTTATAAAAGCAGGGAACTGAGCCCTGAACTTATTACAGTGCTTTTTATAAAAGCGGGGAATTGAGCCTGAGACTATAAAGCAGCTAGCAGGTCTAGTGGCTGTACGGAAGGCTAAGGGATTTTTTGCAGATCCTAATACAATATTTGAGGAGAGTGAGTGGCGAATGTTTGGTGATGAACTATTTCACTCAGTGCTTAATGATTATAAAAAGGCAAAGAAACTCGGTAAACCACAGAGAGAAGTAATGAACTGTATATAAAGATACAAGGCAGAAAAGAAAACTGCCGCGGTAGCAACGAAGAAACTAGGAACAGACGTCCCCGGTCGGTTGAAACCGGGGGAAGATTACAACTCGTTCCCCCCAACTCGCGGGAGCACAGGGTTTCCCACTCCCCCCCCCACCCCCCCCAACCCCCCCCCCCTTCCTTTTCTCCCCCTCCATCAGAAGGTGCAGCGGAGGAGGTGTAACCCCCTGCTCCCCCACCACCCCAGTTCCAAAAGTAGGGACTTTGAAAAGGACAGAGAAAGTATATTAGAAGGTATACGTATGATAAATGTCGAGGAATCCGAAAGAAAGAGGGCGGTGCCACGGCGCCGGATCGATGGCTGCGCCTTTTTGAAGCACGCAGTAGAAAATAGGGATCATGCGCGAGCGGGAGATTTAAAGGAACTGCGAGCCTCTCCAACCCACTATGCCCTAGAGTGAAAAAAAAAAATTTAACTCAGTCACGGAGGAGCCAGGTCTGCAGATGGCTACATACCGAATGAGAGACATCTGATAAGAAAGACACAGCTGCGAGCAACAGAGACCCTGAGTTCAGCGCAGGATCAGCCCCCGAATCCCCTGAATCCAAGCCAGATTTATATCCTCTGCTTCCAGACCCTGACTCTTCGTCTCCCGGGTCGGTCTGCTCAGACTTACTGCCCCTGGAGACGCTCAGCTGTAACGATGGGTAACCAAGGATGCGATCATTACTGGGGAATTTTCTGCAATGGGCATCTTTGCATATCCTGTGTTTACTACACAGCAGGGGGCTAAAGAGTGGGAAGCTCTTGATCTCAAAATAGTTAAGGAGGCCTGACAAACAGTGACCACGTATGGGTTAAAATCCTCTTATACTCAAGCTGTATATGTTATGATTTTTTTGCAATTGACAGAGGGAGCCCATACAGTTTCCCTGTGATACTCATGTACTAGAAGTTGGTAAATATAAGTATGTCCAGGTTTCTATCAACCCTTGGAGACCTTTCTAGATACTGCTGGCCACTTCTTCCAGCACAGGCTGGCCACCTGTGTTGGAATGAGTGTGCATTTTCGTCAGTATAAAAGCCCAAGCCTCATACGATGTGGGGGAGGCAGAGCCTCTGCGGGGACGCCTGCTAAGGTTGAGCCTGCCACCTCTCACTGCAGTGATGCTTCTCGGAGCTGGTTTGCTGTTAGTCTCCACAGGGTCCTTGTGCCACGTTCTGTACGTGGGACTGTAGAGGGTGTAACGATGGCTTTTGCAGGGTCTAAAAAAAAAAAAAGAAAAAAAGAGGGGGGGAGAGAGAGTAATGATGCTGCATTTAACCTGTCTAACCTGACTACTTCTCAAGAACTGATAACCTGGGGGAGGGGGTATATTTGTGTCCTCCTGCCTACAGGTCCATGGCGACTGCCTGCAAAGTTTGTGAAGTCCTGCCATGAGCTGGACAGACGAATGGAAAAACCTGATGCCTCAGCTACAGGAGCTGACCGTGAATAGCCCAAGCAGAATGAGATAGAGAAAGAGAAAGAATGATTAACTGCAAAACATCACTTGGGGACAACTGAAAAGTAACATGCTGAATATGTGTGCTTGTAAAGTAGCTATTATTACAGGTTGCGATTTTGTGTATAAAACCACCTGTATTTACTAGCTAGCTGCTAATAAGAAACTGCACCTTGTATAGATTTGTCACTTGTAAAAGAGATGTTACAGTATGGAAATTTGCAGTAGCTGCTAGAAAAATGCTAAGGCAAAAGCTAGAAAAATTTTAATACAATGGTAGTGTTATAAAGCAGGTGATGGAACAAATTTAAGAGGGGGGCAGAATTCCACTGGTAAGAAATTTCTTTGGCTAGTCCCTCACTGCCATCAGCATCTTCAACATGCTGCTGCACCCTGTAATAGTTACTCTGCTAATGTAAATGTGTGTGTGCCTTGCTGTAGTAGCGACTTGTTACTGGATGAAACAGGTGAAACTGTGCATTGACAACAAGGTGCAAGGACTGAGGCTGACCAAATGCCTGCTACCACAATCAAGGGCAAGACTGGGTTGGCTTCTGTGTTTGCCACCAGGAAGAACCTTTAGCTCCGCTGTTTGCTGCAACCCAGCAGGCGTGGAGCGGTGAGGACACATGCCATGCCAGACCTTGATGTGAAGGATCAGAGAGCTATACAGCCTGTTATCAGAGAGCCATACAGCAGAAAAAGGGACAGGCCCAGACAGCCTCTAGTTGGCATATGTTGGAGATATAATCTAGCCCAGATCTCCTGCTCAAGTAGGGTCATCCAAACCATATATAAAACATAAAAGGGGAAGATGTGGAGACAGTGTTCTCACAGGAGAATGCATAATTGGTACATAAACTTTGAATAGTCCTGAAAGATACAGCAAGGCCATGAGAGGCCTGAAGAAGCTTAAGCAAGCAAGATAAGAGGCTGGAATTCACCAAGTTAATGAGGACTGTGGACTGTTGGCAAGCTTTCAAGGTTGAGTTCTCACACCTGTGTTTAACCAATTATATGTTAGTCACTAAGGGTCTTCAAAACATGTATCCAATCATAATATGCCAAATCACTGTAAGTGCTTCAGCCGGGGCCTTGACTCAACTAAGCAGACTGGGTTGCTGAGTTGCTAAGCAGATAATTCTACATCGAAGGCAATTTCTGATTTGTTTTAATGTTGACTCTGTAAGACATGCAACACTGCAGAACCTTTTGTTGTTGGAACAGGGACATGGATGTGAAGAGTTTGATGGAATGTGTTGTATGAGTCTCCCTGATTATGCTAATTCCATGCATGCACAGCTGAGAACCCTGGCTCAGCTTACCCAGCAATAGTAAATGAGCAATATCCTAAGAATAACTAGATGGTTGTCTTCACAGGGCATTACAGGTTGAGTCAAACACTGCTGTTTAAAGTATTGCACTTATGTATCATTGTTAGGTTAATCATCGTAGCTATTAGACTTGCTTATAGTTGTGTGATACAACAGGTGAACGGAATAACCCACAATGCCTTGCTCACACAAAGAAAAAGGGGGGAATTGTTGCAGAATGACTGTAACACTAATGACTATATATTTATAGTATTAAACTCACTTTGTTACAGTTACAGGGGGAGAAATGGGTTAGGTTTAGGGTTAGGGTTATGGTTAATGTTAGGGTTGAGAACCTCTGTGGGTCATTAGAATGCTTTTGAACATGCTTTATTTTGCTCACTTTGTTACGTTTACTGTGTTTTCCTATATATATATCTATATATAATATTACACTCACATTGTTACAGGTACAGGGGGAGAAATGGGTTGGGGTTAGGGTTAGGGTTGAGAACATCTGTGGGTCATTAGAATGCTCTTGAACGTGCTTTATTTTCATGCGGGTGGCACCATTGCAAATCTCGCAGCGTGTTGTAGAAGCCGAGCACCAATTTTCCCTCCTGGCTCTTTGGCTCTGGGAGCAGAGGCCAAATGTTCGTGCTCTACTTGCTCTGCTTCTGGGCAGCCGAGAGCGAACACCGAAGGAGTTTGGATTCAAATGGACTTTTAGGTGGGAAATGCGGAGTGACAGCAATGTGTGTGACACTGTCGCAAAGCTCACTGTGTGTTGAAGATGCGAAGCACCAGCTTTCTCTCCTGGTTCTTTGGCTATGGGAGCAGGGGCCCAACATTCGTGCTCTGCTGCTTAGCAGCCGTGAACAAACACTGAAGGATGTTGGATTCAAATGGACTTTTAGGTGGGAAAGCAAGGAGTGACAGCAATGTGGGTGGCACCGCTGGGAAGCTCACTGTGTGTTGAACATGGCAAGCACTGTCTTTCTCTCCTGGCTCTTTGGCTGAGGGAGCAGAGGCCAAACGTTCGTGCTCTACTCACTCTGTTGCTGGGCAGCTGTCCTGGGTTCAGCAGCAGCAGTCATTTTTCTCCTTCTTGGTAGCTGGTGCAGTGCTGTGTTTTGACTTTCGGCCTGGGAACAGAACTGATTACTATGATCCTTTCGTTTGGCCAAGGACTTTGTGAGTCTCATGCTCTGCCAGGAAGGAGGGAAGCCGGGAGGAAGCAGAGACAGGAGACCTGGTGCAAACTGACCAAAGAGGTATTTCATACCACAGCGCGTCATGCCCAGGATGTAACTGAGAGTTATTCAGAAGGGCAGGGACTGGACGGTTGGAGGAGGTATTGGTCAGTACTTGGTTGGGCTGGGGGGGTGAGTTATCTGTTAACTGGTGGTGAGGTTTTGTATTCTCTTCCCTTGTTATTTCATGTATCATTATTATTGCTGGTAGCAGTAGTGATTTGTGTTATACCTTAGTGACTAAACTGTTGCTATCTCAGCCCGTGGGAGTTCCATTCTTTTCAGTTCTCCTCTCTGTCCCTCTGGGAGTAGGGGGAGGGCAAGAAGGGGGCGAACAATCTGTCTGGCTTGGTTTAAACCATGTGCTTTAAACCACAACAGCAGCCGAGAACGAGTACCGAAAAGGTTGGATTCAAATGGTCTTCTAGGTGGGAAAGCAAGGAGCGACAGCAATGCGGGTGGCGCTGTTGTAAAGCTCACTGTTTCTTGAAGATGTCAGGCAGTAGTTTTCCATCCTGGTTCTCTGCCTGTGGGAGCAGAGACAAGGGGGCAAAAAATCACAAAATGGAATACAGAAACCTTTAGAATTAGTTTTAAGTAATGTTAATTTTGATGGCTTTTTAACAGTAGCAAAATTACTGAGGTATATGTTACATAGAGAAAAAAAACAGAGTACAGCTCAAGAGGCTTATAATAACTGGAAGCAAGGACAGGTGACCTGGGAAGAATACAGGGATGTTATCCAGGAAGCTAGGGACCAGGTTAGGAAAGCTAAGGCCCAGTTAGAAATAAACTTGGCTTGGGGCATTAAGGATAACAGGAAGGGATTCTACAAGTACATAGCAAATAAAAAACAGACTAGGCAGAACGTAGGCCCCCTCAGGAAGCTCTTGGGACAACTGGCTACACAGGATTTGGAGAAGGCTGAGGTTCTGAAGGACTTCTTTGCTTCGGTCTCCACTGGCAAAGGCTCTGACCGCACCACCCAAGTCTTGGAAGGCAGACGCAGGGACTGTGAGAATGAAGACCCTGCGCCCACTATAGGAGAGGATCTGGTTCGAGACCATCTTAAAAATCTGAACGTGCACAAGTCCATGGGTCCTGATGAGATCCATCTGCGGGTCCTGAAGGAGCTGGCGAATGAAGTGGCAAAGCCGCTGGCCATCATATTTGAGAAATCATGGCAGTCAGGTGAAGTTCCCGATGACTGGAAAAAGGGAAATATAACCCCCATTTTCAAGAATGGGAAAATGGATGACCCAGGGAATTACAGACCAGTCAGTCGTACCTGTGTGCCTGGCAAAATCTTGGAGCAGATTCTCCTGGAAGGCATGCTAAGGCACATGAAAAACAAAAAGGTTCTTGGTGACAGCCAGCATGGCTTCACTAAGGGGAAATCCTGCCTGACCAATTTGGTGGCCTTCTATGATGGGGATACAGAACTGATGGACAGGTGTAGAGCAGTTGATGTCATCTACCTGGACTTGTGTAAAGCATTCGACACTGTCCCACACGGCATCCTTGTCTCTAAATTGGAGCGACATCAATTTGATGGATGGACCGCTTGGTGGATAAAGAACTGGCTGGATGGCCACACGCAAAGAGTTGTGGTCAATGGCTCAGTGTCCGGCTGGAGACCAGTAATGAGTGGTGTCCCTCAGGGATCGGTGTTGGGACCGATCTTGTTTAACATCTTCGTCGCTGACGTGGACAGTGGGATTGAGTGCGCCCTCAGCAAGTTTGCCGATGACACCAAGCTGTGCGGTTCGGTTGATACGCTGGAGGGAAGGAATCCCATCCAGAGGGACCTTGACACGCTTGTGAGGTGGGCTGATGCCAACCTCATGAAGTTTAACCATGCCAAGTGCAAGGTCCTACACCTGGGTTGGAGCAATCCCAGGCACAGCTACAGGTTGGGCAGAGAAGAGATCCAGAGCAGCCCTGCGGAGAAGAACTTGGGGGTGTTGGTTGATGAGAAAATGAACATAAGTAGGCAGTGTGCGCTTGCAGCCCAGAAAGCCAACCATATCCTGGGCTGCACCAAAAGGAGCGCGACCAGCAGGTCGAAGGAGGGGATCCTGCCCCTTTACTCTGCTCTCGTGAGACCTCACCTGGAGTATTGTGTGCAGTTCTGGCGTCCTCAACATAAAAAGGACATGGAACTGTTAGAACAAGTCCAGAGAAGGGCCACGAGGATGAACAGGGGACTGGAGCACCTCCCGTATGAAGACAGGCTGAGGAAGTTGGGGCTGTTCAGTCTGGAGAAGAGAAGGCTGTGTGGAGACCTCATAGCAGCCTTCCAGTATCTGAAGGGGGCCTACAGGGATGCTGGAGAGGGACTCTTCATTAGAGACTGTAGTGAAAGGACAAGGGGTAATGGGTTAATACTTAAACAGGGGAAGTTTAGATTGGATATAATGAGGAAATTCTTTCCTGTTAGGGTGGTGAGGTACTGGAATAGGTTGCCCAAGGAGGTTGTGAATGCTCTATCCCTGGCAGTGTTCAAGACCAGTTTGAACAAGGCCTTGGGTGATATGATTTAGCGTGAGGTGTCCCTGCCTATGGCAGGGGGTTTGGAACTATATGATCTAAATGTCCTTTCCAACCCTAACGATTCTATGATTCGATGATTCATTCTAGAGAACATACTGAGAATTCTCACAGGATGAATCATTATAGTTGTGACATAGTTTAAGAAAAACAGTCTAGAAGAACAGGACACAGGGATAAGGAGTCTCTGGGAACTGCAGGTGTCCAGGATGGGCTACAGTTAAACTAACTGATAAGTAGGAGGGTAGGAGGATTATTATTTCCCTGGTGAAAACGAACCAATTAAACTAGTATGAGCATCTACTGCTCATGCTCAGAAGGATGACAGAGGTGATAAAGATTGTTGGAAGAAGTAAACGACCCTCAGAGACCACCACCACAATTCTGTACCCATGCTGGGAACTTTCTGGAAAATTATGTAATCCGTACGTAGTCTCATGAATATGCATGTATGCCCAGTGGCTATAAAAAGATGTCTTGTGTGGCAACTGGGGGACACACGTTAGGAGGAGCTACCTCCCGTGTTTCCCTGCACCGCAATAAAGAATACCTGCTTGTCAGCTTGAGAACATTGTTGCCTAGTTTGTTCCTGGAGTTTTCTCCGAATCAATTTGGCTACCCAGATGAGACCCTCTCTGCTCGGCTGCAGGACCCGCTGAGGGCAGGGCTCTCTAGGGCCCTCAGGAATTTTTCCCAGAGGGACCCCTCGACTCATTTGGATCACTACGGGAGCAGACAAGGACCATCTCATAAAAGGTATTCTTTTCTTTTATATAGTCTGTAATGTGCAGGGGGCATCTTGCATAAAGACTAAATTGGTAGTTGGGTTGTTTTGGTAAGCGTACGCAAAGTTTGGAAGCCTTCTGTAACTTGAGATAGGAAATCTTGTAGGTAAAGGCATATACCCAGCTGCTAGTGTCCTTTTGGTATACAACCACAAGAAGCAGGGGGCTTCTTGTGGTTTGGGTCCTGAAAGACGCAGGGGATGTTTTGTGGAAATGGTTTTGGATCTTGTTGGTATTTATTTTGTTGTTTGTTACATTAAGGATTTTGGTCTTGTGATTTTGGTATCAGTGACAGACTGTTATATCTAAGCAGGGGGCATCTTGTTCTTTGGGTCCTACAAGACACAGGGGGTGTCTTGTGGAAATGGTTTTGGTTCCAGTGTGCTATCAACAGCCCATAAGGGATTTGATTCAGTGATGCTGTCAGCGTGGGTCCCTGAATAGGTTAGTTAGGAAGGTTAGTCAAATCACCCTCCGACACAGTGGGCTGTCCAGCACATCCCACAGTGGGACGCAGACAGGCTGGTCGGGCACAAGGGTCTCGTCCTTCTTGGGACACTGACAGGCTGGTCAACTATAAAGGGTCCAAGGAAACCCCACTATTAATGTTACAATATGGTCTGAGCCATAGGGGTTAGGAAGTATTGCTTTTGATTCTACGGATATTCGTCTTATTTTGAGGCTCGTTACAGTAATGATTTCGGTCTTGTGATTTTGGTACTGGTGACAGGATGTTATAACTGCGTTATTAACTGTTGTTTGTTTGAATTTTAGTCTCTGTCTTTGTCTCGGGTGTAGTAATTGTTACTGTAATGAATTTATATTGGTACCAAGGTTTACCACTGGCTCTATTAAGAATTCGAACTCAACCTTGGTCGAAAGAAGAGGTTAGCCCATTTGAGATTTTGTATGGAAGACCATATCAGTCCCAGTTTAAAGGAGAAAATCTTCAGGAAGAGGGAGAAGGCTATCTCCAACAGTTGCTGATCAATCTGGAAAAACAATTGGAGGAGATAAATAAGAGAATAGTAGGGACAAGAGCAAGAGGTTAAGAATTTACAGGAGAAGTGGAGCGCACCGTACCAGGTATTACTAACCACCTTTAAAGCAGTGAAGATAAAGGAACAACCTGCTTGGATACATTATTCAAGAATAAAGAAAGCACCAGAGCCTGAGAAGACATGGCAGATCGAACCTTCAGGACCCTTAAGTATGAAATTGCGTCTGTCACAATTTGGACCCATATGATAACTAGTATGCAAGCTTGGGACCGGAACTTATACCTGAAATTAGTGCAGAATGTTACTAAAGTTTTAATCACAGTGACTGCTGGGTGTGTACACAGTTGCCTAAATCAGGAGAAAGCCTGGATCTTTCATTAACTGGAGTTCCAATTCCTAACACTATCTCATGGACAAATTTTTGGGTGAACACTAACAATCTACATCCGAGGGAAAGGCTAAAATTTGGGATAGCTAATCCTAATCCAGGTAATAAATATTACGCCTGAGCACAAAGATGTATAACACCAGGAACCAGGGTAGGAGATCATGCTTGTTTAAATGCCACAGATGTAGGTCACCCTTCAAATTGCAATCATACTATTAATATAGATGGTATTGTAGTTCAGTTGTGGCCTGTTCCTAAAGGGAAAGGATGGTATTGGTTATGTGGAGAAAATGCTTATATGAGTCTGCCCCCCAACTGGAAGGGGGCATGCACCTTAGGTGCTATAATACCCAATTTTACTATTATCGACAGGTATCCTTTCGGCACCTGGATTAGAAGTTTTGCTAAATTAACTAAGCGAGGGTTTAACCCTATAATGGAACGGCACAGAGCATTTCATAGTTTTGTAAGAGGGCTAATTCCATCTTTGGCAGTAAGTGAATTAGAAAAAGCAATTGTAAATATCTCAGCAGCCATAGAGGAAATGGAAAGTAAAAACACTGATATAATTCAGGCAGAACAACAACAGATAACCAGGCTGTCTAAAGTGGTATTTCGAAACCGAATGGCTCTAGACATGTTACTGGCATCACAAGGAGGGGTTTGTTCCATAATCAATGAAAGCTGTTGTTCCTATAGAGACCAAAGTGGCAG
Organism: Pezoporus flaviventris; assembly: GCF_033815535.1. Taxonomy (NCBI): domain Eukaryota; kingdom Metazoa; phylum Chordata; class Aves; order Psittaciformes; family Psittacidae; genus Pezoporus; species Pezoporus flaviventris. The sequence continues at coordinate 254,541 of NW_026892647.1, read as the reverse complement.
AATGGAAACAGATCTGGAGGAAATTTGGAAACAAACTAAGATATTTCATGAAATGGCCATGGATGACACCTCCTGGGGTTTGAACAAACATGGAAAAAGTTAACTTCTTGGTTATCCAATCTCTTCTTTTTGAGGCAACTGGTTGCAGGAATATTGATGTTGATTATTTTAATATTGATTACTTGTGGCATGATACAATGTTCCCTCTGGTGTTGTAAACGATCTATGATAAATTATGAAGATTGGAAAAGGAATGATATTAAGAACCCAGTAGACGCGGGAAATTATTTCAAAAAGACTTTTGATGGCAATGATAATGTACAAAATGTCACAGAAGAATTTGCAAAAGGACAGAAAAAGGGGGGAATTTGAGACAAGGGGGCACAAAATCACAAAATGGAATATAGAAACCTTTAGAATTAGTTTTAAGTAATGTTGAGTTTGATGGCTTTGTAACAGTAGCAATGGAAAATACCTGAGGTGCATGATACGTAGAGAAAAAAAATAGAGTACAGCTAGAGAACATACTGAGAATTCTCACAAGGTAAATCATTATAGTTGTGATATAGTTTTAAGAAAAACAGTCTAGAAGAACAGGACACAGGGATAAGGAGTCTCCGGGAACTGCAGGTGTCCAGGATGTGCTACAGTTAAACTAACTGATAAGTAGGAGGATAGGAGGATTATTATGTCTCTGGTGCTAACGAACCAATTAAACTAGTATGAGCATCTACTGTGCGTGCTTCAAAGTCTGCCAGCAGTGGTGAAGATTGTTGGAAGAAGTAAACGACCCTCAGAGACCACCACCACAATTCTGTACACATGGGGGGAACTTTCTGGAAAATCATGTAATCCGTACGTAGCCTCATGAATATCTGTGTATGCCTAGTGGCTATAAAAGGACAGCTTGTATGGCAACTGGGGGACACACGTTAGGAGGAGCTATCCCCCGTGTCTCCCGGCGCCGCAATAAAGAATAGGTATTCTTGTCATCTTGCAAGCTTTGTTGGCAAGTTTGCTCCTGGAGTTTTCTCTGAATCATGAGTTATTTGCTGAGTTATGTATTGCTTAATTTTGGGCACGGAAAGTAAGTTATTACATCAGTTAGATGCTGTAGTTGGGAGAACTAGTGCCTGGGTTTAGACACAAGTGAGAAAGGCTTAAATGGCAGAGAAATTTAGTAAGAATCCAGCTGTGCTGATACTTGGCACCAGATGTAGCAACTTGAACTATCTAATCATGGTGTGCTTAGTCCCCATGCACTTGTACTGATCTTGCTTTTCTATTGATGTGATGTTATAGCTGACTAGTCTGGCAGTAATGCGTGTTTGGGTTTCGCTTGCCTTATGTGCTGAGGGGTAAACGCTTCACTTGTCAAGGTTTAAAACAACCCCAGCCTTGTCTTTGCACTCTTCAGAAACACTCATTTGATCTTGAGTGCTTCTTAACAGGCATGTAGCATTGTTACAACCATCTTGAAGGAATACCTGTATCTGACCTCACTGTTTCTGATACTGGATTCCAGAGAGACTTCAGAGTGCACCTGCAGCTGAGGCAAACGTGGGTAGCATTTAGTAAGTGCCCCTTCAACTTGGTATCTGTTAATAGATATTCAGGAGCTTCAGTTGCTGTCTTGCTACAGTTTCTGCCTTGGTAAATCTCCTCCTCTACATATGGTGCTCACAGAAGGAAGCACAATTCTCTTTATGCTTTTACTGCAAGGCTACTAGTGTATGTGTAAGGGGCCATAATGCAGTGGCAGTCGTGATGAGAGTCCTTGTGTTACTAGCAATCTGCTTGCTCTGTAGCAATTTCTTGCTATTTCTAACTCATTTTTGCCTTTTTCTAACTTGGTTTAACCCATTTTTGACCATTTCTAACCCTTTTATGCCCATTTCTAACCCATTTTAAGGGGGTTTTTTTTGGCTATTTCTAAACAATTCATGGACATTTCTATTTCATATTTGCCCATTTCTTACCACTTTTGAGCCTTTTTTTGGCTATTTCTAACCAATTTTTCCCATCACTAACCCATTTTAAGTCTTTTTTTTTGCTATTTCTAAACAATTGATGTCCACTCCTATCTTGGTTTTGCCCGTTTCTTACCAGTTTTAAGCCTCTTTTGGCTACTTCTAAAACAATTGGCAATTTCGAACCGATTTTATGTCTTTTTTTTGCTATTTCTAAGCAATTGATGGCCACTTCTATCTTATTTTTGCCCACTTCTTACCCTTTTTAAGTCTTTTATTGCTATTTCTGAACAATTTATGGCCATTTCTAGCCTGTTTTAAGCTTTTCCTAGCTATTTCTAAACTGGCTTGAGCTATTTCTAACTGTTTTTTTGCCCAATTCTAAGTCTTTTTAAGCCATTTTGGCCATTCCCAAACCATTTTTGTCCTGTTCTTTACCAATTTCTTGCCATTTCTAACACATTTTTGTCCTTTTCTGACTTGGTTTGAAACATTTTCATCCATTTCTAACCCCTTTTAACTCCTTTGTGCTCTTTCTATACAATTTACGGTCATTTCTATCTTATCTTTGCCCATTTCTTACCAGTTTTAAGCCATTTTTGCTATTTCTGAACAGTTTCTTGCCATTTCTAGCCTGTTTTAGGCTTTTCTTAGCTGTTTCTAAACTGGCTTTGATAGGCGGATTGACTCCACAACTTGTTAAAGTTGTAAAGTAGGTATGGTTTATTCAGCTGAGGCACGTGGGGGCTAGTTCCTCCAAAGGCATGCTCACCCCAGCGTTTTTTTCCCTCTACATTTATTCTCTGAAGTGTTGCATATGCAATAGGTTACACAACACGCCTATACATATTCATATCCTTTTCCCGCTTCATCAGGCCCATCAGGTTTACGAACAGGTAAAATAGGGGTGTTAAAATCAGACTGGCACTCCTTTAGCATTCTTAATTGTAGGTAATTACTGTGCGAATTCCTTCCCTATCTTCCATGTTCAGAGGGCATTGTTTAATCCTGACTGGCTGTTTTCCCTCCTTGAGCCTAATCTGTATTGGGGGTGCATTTTTGCCCCTTCAAGGTATGTTTGCAGTCCATACCCCTGGAAATACCTGATCCAGTATATCTTCCCTGACTTCTTCATTGACATGGTTAGTAACCAAAACTAAGTTTAACATCTTTATATATTGTTGGTCATTTATTTTTAAAGTGATCTCGCCTCCTTTGAAAATAATAGTCGCTTCTAAATGTTCTAATAAATCTCTCCCCAAAAGAGCTTTTGGGGAGTTAGGCATATGCAAGAATTTATGAATGCCCCCTTGCTTTTTCAATTGATAAGCCTTTTCATTTTGGCCAGTCGCCCCTTTTACCATAATATAATCATCCCCCAAAGACATTAAAGCTTTGTTTAAAACTGAATGCGTTGCATCCGTATCAACTAAAAATTCCACTTCTTTTTCTTTGTCTTCATTATAACCAGTGGATCTGTTAAGGAAGATTCCCCCGGTCCCCATCAGTCTAGTTCCAATTCAGTTACAAGAGCCACCCCACGGCACTCCCCCTTTCTTTTCCTTTTCTTTTTTCTTTTTCTCATAGCTGCTCACCCTGCTCTGCAAGGGCTGCAGATGTCTGCCTGTGCAACAGCACTTCTGGTTTAACTCTTTCTTAACTCTGAATGTGAATCTACTCCTTGATGCCAGTGACAACAATCTCCTCTTCCTTATCAATATCTGATAGGACAGATACAGAGTGGGCTCCTCTCAGAGCTACTTGTGATATATAATTTTCCTACCTATCTTCCTGATTACTGTTTTTCTAACTTTAAACATCTTTCCCCAATATCACAGGCTGAACAGCATCTCTCCAGCTTAACTTCCAGTTTTTCCCTGTCCTTTTCCAAAGCAAAAATTAAGGGATCTGGCGGAGCTATATTAATTTTGCATTCAGTCTGTCACTCTGGGTGGTTTCTTAAAGTGAAAATCATATCTGCATATATTATTTCATCCCATTTTCTTTGCCCCTCAAAAGAACATTAAATGTAACAATGTATTATAGTTCAGAGTTCCATTTTTAGACCATTTTGCCTGATCTTCCAAAGTATATAAAGGCCACCATTGGTTATAATATTTTACCAACATTTTCTTGTTTACCGAGCCCCCGGGAGACCCTCCCAGTTCTTTCCAATGTGCAAAATGCAACCTACTGGGTTTTTCTTCAGAATTCCCTTGCTTTGACCGGCTTCCATTTCAAGCAAGCTTTTACAAATCTCTATAGCCTCTCTCTCCCAGTGCTCTGCAAATGCACTTATAAAAATATGAGAGCACCTACACACAAGTTTTATGATATTCTCAGGGGGGTCAGTAAAATAATATTTCTGGGTTCTGCAGATCAACTCCTCTGCTGTTAGATAATAGTTTCAGTTACAGCAAAATTTACACTGTCCTAGTATCCACAGCAGGTTTTACTGTTGAAAAGTTATTATGCACCTGTATGTGAGGCTATAATTCTTTGAGTGTAAAGTCCAGGTCTCAAGAATAGTACTATAAATATTAGAGGTTATACTTTTCTTACGCAGCCAGTGGGGCACAGAGAGGGAACTCTTCTTAACACCCCCAATTAGCCACGGTTTACTTTTGTCTACTCCTCCCCCAGAATCTAAATCAGAAAAGAGAATACAAGACAGAACAAATACGCTTCGTCCGTCTCCGGCTGCTCTCCTCACGGATAACACGGAACCGTGGATCAGGACTCCGCACTTGCTTCACAGCTATGCCACGTCTCAGCCACACACAGAATTCTTGCACACAGGGATTCCATATACTCTCAAACAGTGGTTCTGCTTACCCTTCTCCTGCTTCCTACACAGTCATTAGCAGGTCCGTCCTTGTAAGCGGCGAGGAGAAGCAAAACAGGCCAACCCAATAGGGGGGATAAGCAAACTTCTACTTTATTTGTGACGCAGTTCACTTATATAGGCGTGGTATTTAGCCACGCCTCCTAGGCACAAGAGTATTGGTTAGATCCACACAGCTTCCTCCACATTCTCCTCCCACCTCCAGTTTCCGGTTACCCATGGGGGTTACCCCTTGCCTTGCTCCCACAGGCCTCTAAGGCTCCATGGCCTTGCTCATAGAGCCATTCTGCAACAATTCCCCCCTTTTTCTTTGTGCGAGCTAGACACTGTGGGTTATTCTGTTCACCTGTTTTATCACACAACTATAAGCAAGTCTAATAGCTACAATGATTAACCTAACAATGATACATAAGTGCAGTACTTCAAATAGCAGTGTTTTAAGTCAACCTGTAATGCCCCATGAGAACAACCATTTTGTTATCCCTAGGTCACTGCTCACTTGCAGTTGCTGGGTAAGCTGAGCCATGGTTTTCAGCTGTGCATGTATCGAATTAAAATGACCAGAAATATTCATACAAGACATTCCATCAAACTCTTCACATCCATGTTTTTGTTCCAACAACAAAAGGTTCTGCAGTGTTGCATGTCTTAGAGAGTCAACATTTAAACAACAAATCAGAAATTGCCTTCGATGTAGTATTTGTCTGCTTAGCAACTCAGCAACCCAGTCTGCTTAGTTGAGCCAAGGCCCTGGCTGAAGCACTTACAGTGATTTGGCATATTATGATTGGATACATGTCTTGAAGACCCTTAGTGACTAACATATAATTGGTTAAACACAGGTGTGAGAACTCAACCTTGAAATCTTGCCAACAGTCCACAGTTCTCATTAACTTGGTGAATTCCAGCCTCTTATCTTCTTGCTTAAGCTTCTTCAGGCCTCTCATGGCCTTGCTGTATCTTTCAGGACTATTCAAAGTTTATGTACCAATTATGCATTCTCCCGTGAGAACACTGTCTCCACATCTCCCCCCTTTTGTTTTATCCAGTAACAACTCGCTACTACAGCAAGGCACACACACATTTACATTAGCAGAGTAATTATTACAGGGTACAGCAGCATGTTGAAGATGCTGATGGTAGCGAGGGACTAGCCAAAGAAATTTCTTACCTGTGGAATTCTCCCCCCCTCTTAATTTGTTCCATCACCTGCTTTATAACACTACCATTGTATTAAAATTTTTCTAGCTTTTGCCTTAGCATTTTCTAGCAGCTACTGCAAATTTCCATACTCTAACATCTCTTTTACAAGTGACAAATCTATACAATACAAGGTGTAGTTTCTTATTAGCAACTAGCTAGTAAATACAGGTGGTTTTATATACAAAATCACAACCTCTAATAATAGCTACTTTACAAGCACACATATTCAGGATGTTACTTTTCAGTTGTCCCCAAGTGATGTTTTGCAGTTATTCGTTCTTTCTCTTCCTCTGTCTTGCCTCCCTTTAATTTTTTTTTTTTTTTTTTTTTTTTTAGTCCCTGCAAAAGCTGTCCTGCTGGGCAGCAACTATAGCGGCCTGCCTGCTTCAGCAGCAACCATAAATACCCGCCGGCAACCGCACCTTTACGTTAACTGTTTCATGCCCGAAATGTTAAACAGCTACCCGTTGAAAGCTTTTACATGAACCCAACAACAAGAAAAACACACAGAACACCGTCTGCCCTCAGCACACACATACAAACACACGCGTATGGGATCCCACAAGCACATGCCACACAACTACAATATTTGAAGCACAAAATCCAGACAATCATTACTCCCACTACAGTCCCACGTACAGAACGTGGCACAAGGACCCTGTGGAGACTAACAGCAAACCAGGTCCGAGAAGCATCATTGCAGTGCAAGGTGGCAGGCTCAACCTTAGCGGGCCTTCCCGCAGAGTCTCTGCCTCCCCCACATCGTATGAGGCTTGGGCTTTTATACTGACCAAAATGCACACTCATTCCGACACAGGTGGCCAGCCTGTGCTGGAAGAAGTGGCCAGCAGTATCTATAAGGGACTCCAAGGGTTGATAGAAACATGGACATACTTATATTTACCAACTTCTAGTACATGAGTATCACAGAGAAACTGTATGGGCTCCCCCTGTCAATTGCAAGAAAAAATCTTAACATATACAGCTTGAGTATAAGAGGATTTTAACCCATACGTGGTCACTGCTTGTTAGGCCTCCTTAACTGTTTTGAGATCAAGAGACCCTGTAAACCGGGTCTCCGCTAATCGAGGCCTGTAATCCAGGTCCCCGCTAATCGGGGCCCTGTATTCCGGGTCCCTGTAACCAGGGCCCTGTATTCTGGGTCCCCGGCAGCCGGGGCCCTTTAGTCCGTGGTCCCTGTTTGGGTGCCATTTGTAAGCGGCGAGGAGAAGCAGACAGGACAACCCAATATGGGTGATAAGCAAACTTCTACTTTATTTGTGACGCAGTTCACTTATATAGGCGTGGTATTTAGCCACGCCTCCTAGGCACAACAGTATTGGTTAGATCCACACAGCTTCTTCCACATTCTCCTCCCGCCTCCGGTTTCCGGTTACCTGTGGGGACTACCCCTTGCCTTGCTCGCACAGACCGCTAAGGCTCCATGGCCTTGCTCTTGGAGCCATTCTGCAACAGGAGCAGAGACCAAACATCTGTGCTCAACTCACTCTGCTGAAGGACAGACAAGAGAGAGGGCTGCAGGTTTTGGATTCAAATGGACTTTTAGGTGGGAAAGGGAGGAGTGACGAAAATGCGGGCGGCACCATTGCAAGCCTCACTGCCTACAGAAGAGGCCCAGCACCAACTTTCTGTCCTGGCTCTTCAGGTGTGGAAGCAGAGGCAAACAATCTTCCTCTACAAGGTCTGTTGCACAGTGTCGATGAGAAAGCACTAGAGAAGTTGCTCACTATTGGATTTTTAGGTGGGGCTCTAGGAGCAACAGCAATTCTGGTGGCAACATTGCAAATCTCACTGTCTGCAGCAGAGAAACAGCACCAGCTTTCTCTCCTGAGTCTTTGGCTACGGGAGCAGAGGGCAAACATTCATGCTCTACTCACTCTGCTGAAGGACAGCCGAGAACGTTCGCCACAGAGGTTGGATTCAAATGGACTTTACGGTGGAAAAGCGAGGAGTGACAGCAATGCGAGCTGAACCGTTGCAAAGCTCACTTTCTGCAGAAGAAGCCCAGCACCAGCTTTCTTTCCTGGCTCTTTGGCTGTGGGAGCAGACACCAAACCTTCGTGCTCTACTCATGCCGGTGAAGGACCGCAGAGAGCTGGCTCCACAGAGGTTGGATTCAAAGGGACTTGTGGGTAGGGAAGAGAGGACTGAAAGCAATGCACATGGCACTGTTGCAAACCTCACTTTCTGCAGAAGAAGCCCAGCACCAGCTTTCTGTCCTGCATCTTCGCCTGTGGGAGCAGAGACCAAACATTCGTGCTCCACTCATTCTGCTGCAGGAAAGCCGAGAGCGGGCACCACAGAGGTTGGACTCGAATTGTCTTTTAGGTGGAGACCGAGGAGTGACAGCAATGCTGGTGGCCTCCTTTGCAAAGCTCACTGTTTGTTGCAGAGGCCCAGCACCCGCTTTCTGTCCCGCGTCTTCGGCTGTGGGAGCAGAGGCCAAATATTCATGCTCTACTCACTCTGCTGCAGGACAGCAGAGAGCAGCTCCACAGAGGATGGATTCAAAGAGACATTTAGGTGGGAAAGTGAAGAGTGAAAGCAATGAGGGTGTCACCCTTGCAAACCTCATTGTCTTCAGAAGAGGCACAGCACCAGTGTTCTGTCCTCCTTCGTCAGCTGTGGCAGCAGAGGCCAAAGATTCATGCTTTACTCACTCTGCCGCAGGACTGCTGAAAGCATTCACCCCAGAGGTTGGATTCAAATGGATTTTACAGTGGGAAAGCGAGGAGCGACAGAATTGCGAGCTGCACCGTTGAGGAGCTCACTGTCTGCAGAAGATGCCCAGCACCAGATTTCTGTCCTGGCTCTTTGGCTGTAGGAGCACAGGCCAAACATTTGTTTTCTACTCACTGTGTTGCAGGATGGCCAGGAGAGGACGCTGTACATGTTTAATTCAATGGGACTTTTAGGTGGGAAAGGGAGGAGCGACAGCAATGCGGGTGGCACTTTTGCAAAGCTCACTTTCTGCAGAAGAGGCCCAGCACCAGCTTTCTGTCCTGTCTCTTCGGCTGTGGGAGCAGATGCCAAACATTCGTGCTCTACTCACTCGGCTGAAGGACAGCAGAGAGTGGGCCCCGCAGAGTTTGGATTCAAATGGACTTTTAGGTGTGAAAGCGAGGAGTGACAGCAGTGAGGGTCGCACAGTTGCAAGACTCACTGTCTGCAGAAGAGGCCAAGCACAAGCTTTCTGTCTTAGCTCTTTGGCTGTGGGAGCAGAGGACAAACTTTCGTGTTCTACTCATTCTGCTGAAGGACAGCTGTGAGTGAGTGCTTCAGTGTTTGCATTCAAATCGTCTTTTAGCTGGGAAAGGGAGGAGTGACAGCAATGCAGACGGCACCATTGCAAGGCTCACTGTCTGCAGAAGAGGCTCAGCACCAGCTTTCTGTCCTGGCTCTTCAGGTGTGGAAGAGCTGCTGGACGTACAGCTGAAGTCTGCATCCACTACTCCCAATGTGGTGGTTTCAATGCAGAAATTTTATGCTGGAAATCAGCTGCACATATTGAGCTGAGCTCCAGTGTCAGCAAGATTGCAATGTCACTACCTTTGTAATGTTGAGGCCGTCTTACTACCGTGCCCCTTTGATGTTCCCTTGCCAGATCCAGGCGCAGTTCTGACACTGTTGCAAACGTCCAGATAATGCTTACAGAGCCAAGGAGCCAGGGCAGAAAGCTGCTGTTGGAACTCAGCAGAAACCAGGGATCTCAGTAGCAGTGTCACAGGCATGTCAAAGCTCCCCAGCTATCCTGCCTTAAACGACAGAAGTGTCTCAACGTGAGAACATGTATGTTCTGATATTCCTGAGCACGAGCCAGAGCAGAAAGCTGCTGCTTGCCATTCAGCTGAAGGCTCCATGCCCTGCTGGCACACTGGAGGTGGAAGCACAAACATAAGCTTTCTGTCCTGGCTCTTCGGCTGTGTGAGCAGAGGCCAAACGTTCGTGCTCTACTCACTTAGCTGCAGGACGGCCAGGAGAAGGCACCAGAGAGGTTGCACACAATTTGACTTTTAGATGGGAAAGCGAGGAGCAACAGCAATGCGGGGGGAACATGTACAAAGCTCAATATCTGCATAAGAGGCCCAGGAGCATCTTTCTGTCCTGGCTCTTCAGCTGTGGCGGGAGAGGACAAGCATTCATGATACACTCAATTAGCTGTAGGACAGTGGACAGCGGGCGCCGCAGAAGTTGAATTCAAATGGTCTTTTACTTGGGAAAGGGAGGAGAGACAGAAATTTGGGTGGCCCCCTTGCAAAGCTCACTGTCTGCAGAAGAGGGCCACAACTACATTTCTTTCCCGGCTCTTTGGCTTTTGGAGCAGAGGCCAAGCATTCCTTCTCTACTCAGTCTACTGCTGGACAGCGGAGAGCGGGCGCAGCAGTGGTTGGATTCAAATGGACTTTTAGGTGGGAACGCGAGGAGCGACAGCAATGCTCATGGCACCATTGCAAAGCTCACTGTCTGCAGAAGAGGCCCAGCGCCAGCTTTCTCTTCTGCATCTTTGGCTGTGGGAGCAGAGGCCAAGCATTCGTGCTCTACACACTCTTGCCGAGACCTGGCACTGCAGATTGTGGATTCAAATGGATTTATAGGTGTGAAATCCGGGAACTACAGCGATGCAGGTGGAGCTGTTGCAAAGGTCACTATCTGCACAAGAGGCCCAGCAGAACCTTTCTGCTCTGGCTCTTTGGCTGCGGGAGCAGAGGGCAAACATTCGTGCTCATCTCATTGTTCTTCTGGACGGCTGAGAGATGTCGCCACAGATGTTGGATTCAAATGGACTTCTAGATGTGAAAGCAGGAAACTACAGCTATGCGGGTGGCACTGCTGCAAAGCTCACTTTTGCAGAGGATGCTCAACATGAGATTTCTGTCCTGGATCTTTCGCTGTGGGAGCAGAGGCCTAACATTCATGCTCTGTTCAGTGTGCTGCAGGACGGCCAGGAGAGGACGAAGTAGATGTTTAATTGAAATGGACTTTTAGGTAGGAAAAGGAGGAGCAACAGCAATGTGGGTAGAACTGTTGCAAAGCTCACTGTCTGCAGAAGAGGCGCAGCACCAGCTTTATGTCCTGACTGTTTGGCTGTGTGAGCAGATGACAAACATTCCTGCTCTACTCACTCTGTTACTGGACGGCAGAGCGCTGGCGCTGCAGACGTTGAATTCAATTGACTTTGAGGTGGGAAAACAGGGAACTACAGAAATGCATGTGGCACTGCTGCAAAGCTCACTGTCTGCAGCAGAGGCCCAGCACCAGCCCTCTGTTCTGTCTTTTCGCCTGTGGGAACAGGGGCAAACATTCATGCTCTAATCACTCTGCTGAAGGACAGCCGTGATCAGGAAACTGGTGGTGGGAATCACCTGCACGGAGAGTGCTGTGCTTCAGTGTCAGCAACATGGCAATGTGCACTTCCTTTGTAATGTTAAGTCCATCCTACTACTGTGCCTCTTTGATCTTCTCTCCCTAGATCCAGGCGCAGTGGTCACAGACAGCAAAAGTCCAGCTAATGCGCGTTGAGCCAAGGAGGCAGAGCAGAAAGCTGCTGGTGGGACTAAGCAGCAACAAGGCACATCTGCAGCAGTGCCACCAGCATGTCAGTGCACTCAATCTTTCCTGTCTAAAAAGGTAGAAGCGAGTCACTCAAAGCGCCAACAAGCAGCTTCTGCTTCTCCAGTGCACAAGCCAGTAGAGAAAGCTGCTGCTGAACATTCTGCTGAATGTTCCATGCCCTGCTCCCACAGTGGAGGTGGTAGGGCAGAAAGCTGGTGCTGGGAATCATCTGCACAGAGTGAGGTGTGCTCTAGTGTTATCCACATGTCAATGTGCACTAACTTTTAATGTTAAGAACATCTTCCTACCATGCCTCTTTAATGTTCCCTCGACAGATCCAGGTGCAGTGCTCACAGACGGCAAACGTCCAGCTAACGGCTATAGAGCGAAAGAGAGCAGAAAGATGCTGCTGGGCCTAAGCGACAACCAGGCAGCTCTGAAGCAGTGTCATTAGCATGTCAAAGCACCCCAGCTTTCCTGCCTAAAATGGTACAAGCAAGTCTTTCAGCTGAAGGCTCCATGCCCCACTCCCACCGTGGAGGTGCCACTTCCAAAACCTGGTGCGGGGAATCACCAGCACAGAGTAAGGTGTGCTCCAGGGTCAGGAATATGGCATGTTGTCCTGGGTTCAGCAGTAGCAGTCATTTTTCTCCTTCTTGGTAGCTGGTGCAGTGCTGTGTTTTGACTTTCGGCCTGGGAACAGAGGTGCTAACAATGATGTTTTGGTTTGGCCAAGGACTTTGTGAGCCTCATACTCTGCCAGGGAGGAGGGGAAGCTGGGAGGAAGCAGAGGCAGGACTCCTGACCCAAACTGACCAAAGAGGTATTCCATACCACAGCACGTCATGCCCAGGAGGTAACAGGGAGTTAGCCGGAAGGGCTGGTAGACTGCAGGGTTGGAGGAGGTATCGGTCGGTGCTTGGTCGGGCTGGAGGTGGGGGGTGCGTTATCGGTTGGCTGGTGGTGAGGTGATGTACTCTCTTCCCTTGTTATTTCCTTTATCATTATTATTATTGGTGATAGCAGTAGTGATTTGTGTTATACCTTACTTACTAAACTGTTCTTACCTCAACCCGTGGGAGTTGCATTCTTTTTGATTCTCCTCTCCGTCCCTCTGGGACTAGGGGGAGGGCAAGAAGAGAGAGAAGTGAGTGAACAAGCGATCTGGCTGGGTTTAAACCACCACAGTTCTTTTTTGGAGCCCATCGTGGGGCATGAAGGGTTGAGATAACAACAGATCTGAGCGGATTAATAGTCACTCGTCACAATGCTGATTTATTGGCTCTCAGAGTTGTTCCTCTTGATCTCACAGTTTCGGAATGTAGTACATTACTTAGACCTGGTATTTGCTGTGTTAGTGTTTATCAAGTCTGGGGCTTGGGCTAAGGTTTTTGTTTCACTGTACTTTATGGGAATGACTTGTAATACGGGCAGGCTCCAGCAGCAGGGCGGGATGGACGTGGCCGTGGACTTGTACCTTGCCGTCCTGCTGCCCTTCACCGTCCTGGCCCTCGTCCTCGCCTCCGTCTTCGTGAGGCCGCGGGGAGCCGAGGGGGAGCAGCCTCGGGAGCCGGCGGATGGGGAAGTGGCCCGGGAGAACAGCCCCAGGGACCGAACGGTGGCGGGAGCGGTGCCGGATGCCGCGAGGGGACGGCTGCCGGTGGGGGAGGTCGGGGCGGTCAAGGAGCGGAAGGAGGCGGCTGCCGAGCAGCGGGAGAAGACGGCGGAGGAGCCGAGCCCCGCGGCAAAGCCGAGCCCCGCGGCAAAGCCGAGCCCCGCGGCAAAGCCCAGCCCCGCGGCAGAACCCAGCCCCGCTACTGCCGAGAGCATTCTCCGGAAGCCGCCCGCCGAACCCCAGGAGAATGCAGGAGACCACGCAGCATTTCCCAGCAGGGCAGAGGAAGATCTCAGTAGCATTGTCACAGGCATCTCAAAGCTCTCCAGCTTTCCTGCCTAAAACGGTAGAAGCAAGTGTATCAGTGGGAACATACATGTTCTGATTCTCCAGGGCACGAGACAGAGCAGAAAGCTGCTTCTGGGCATTCTGCTGAAGGCTCCATGCCCTGCTGACATAGTGGAAGTGGAACTGCAGAAAATTTGTGCAGGAAATCACTTGCACAGAGTAAGCTGTGCTCCAGTGTCATCAACACGGCAATGTGCACTACCTTTGTAATTTTAAGTCCATCTTCCTACAGTGCTTCTTTGATGTTCCCTCACCATATCCAGGTGCAGAACTCACAGACTGCAAACGTCCAGCTAATGCGTATAGATCCGAGGAGGCAGAGCAGAAAGCTGCTGCTGGGCCTAAGCAGCAACCAGGCAGCTCTGAAGCAGTCATTAGCATGTCAAAGCACCCTAGCTTTCCTGCCCAAAACGGTACAAGCAAGTCTCTCAAAGTACCAGTATACAGCTTCTGGTTCTCCAGAGCAGGAGACAGAGCAGAAAGCTGCTGCTGTTCATTCAGGTGAAGGCTCTGTGCCCTGCTCCCATCGTGGAGGTGTCTCTTCCAAAAACTTGCGCAGGGAGTCACCTGCACAGAGTAAGGTGTTCTCCAGTGTTAGCTATATAGCATATGCACTACCTTTGTAATGTTAAGTCCATCTTCCTACCTTGACTCTTCGATGAACTTGCACCAGATGGAGGCTCTGTGCTCACAGACTGCAAACATCCTTCTAAAGAGTATTTAGCCAAAGAGCCAGAGCAGAAAGCTGCAGCTGGGCCTAAGCAGCAACCAGGGATCTCAGCAGCAGTGCTCACAAGCATGTCAAAGCACCCCATCTTTCCTTCCTAAAACTGTAGAATCAAGTGTCTCAAAGTGCAAACATAAGTCTTCTGCTTCTCCTGATCAGGAGCCAGAGCAGAAAGCTGCTGCTTGTCATTCAGGTGAAGGCTTCATGCAATGCTCCCACCATGGAGGGGGCATGTCAAAAACCTCATGATGGGAATCACCTGCACTAAATAGGTTGTGCTTCAGCATCAGCAACATAACAATATGCACTACCTTTGTGAAGTTTAGTCCCTCTTCCTACCGTGCCTCTTTGATGTACTCGCCACTGCTCACAGACTGCAAACATCCAGCTAATGCGTATTGAGTCAAAGAGAAAGAGCAGAAAGTTTCTGGTGTGCCTATACAGAAACGAGGGTGCTGAGCAGCAGTGTCACCAGCATGTCAAATCACCCCGGCTTTCCTACCTAAAACTGTAAAACTGTGAGTGCCTGGAGAAGAGAAGGCTTTGTGGAGACCTGAATCTGAAGGGGGACTATAGGGATGCTGGAGAGGGACTACAGACTCAGACTGTAGTGATAGGACAAGGGGTAACGAGTTAAAACTTAAACAGGGGAAGTTTAGTTTGGATATAAGAAGGAAATTCTTTCCTGTTAGGGTGGTGAGGCACTGGAATAGGTTGCCCAGGGAGGTTGGGAATGCTCCATCCCTGGCAGTGTTCAAGACCAGTTTGGACGAGGCCTTGGGTGATATGATTTAGAGTAAGGTGTCCCTGGCCATCTCAGGGGGGTTGGAACTAGATGATCTTAAGGTCCTTTCCAACCTTAACTATTCTATGATTCTATGATTCTAAATTGAAGGCTTAATCCCCTGCTCCCACCGTGGAGGTGGCAGGGCAGAAAGTGGTGCTGGGAATCACCTGCACAGAGTAAGCTGTGCTCCAGTGTCAGCAATATGACAGCACCAAAAATTCCATTTGAATCCAACCTCTGCGGCACCCACTATCAGCTCTCCTATATCCGAATGCATATAGCACGAATGCTGGGCCTCTGTTCCCACAGCCGAAAAGCCAGGAGAGAAAGCTGGTGCTGGTCCTCTTCTGCAGGCAGTTAGCTTTGCAACGGTACCACCTGCATCGCTTTCACTCCTCTCTTTCTCACCTAAAAGTCCATTTGAATCCAACTTCTCTGGTGCCCTCTCCTGGCAGTCCTACAATACAGTGCGTAGAACACGAATGTTTGGCTTCTGCTCCCACAGCCGGAGAGCCAGGACAGAAAGCTGGTGCCGGGCCTCTTCTGCAGACAGTCAGCATAATGTGCCGCCTGCATTTCTGTCGCTCCTCGCTTTCTCACCTTAATGACCATCTGAATCCAACGTCTGCGGCAAGTGCTCTCAGCTGCCCTGCAGCAAAGTAGAGCACAAATGTTTGGCTTCTGCTCCCGTAGCTGAAGAGCCAAGACAGAAAGCTGGTGCTGGGCATGTTCTGCAGACAGTGAGCTTTGTAACGGTACCACCAGTATTTTTGTCGCTTTTTGCTTTCCCACCTAAAAATCCATTTGAATCCAACATCTTCTGAGCCTTCTCTTGGCTGTCATTCAGCAGAGCATGTAGAGCGCAGATGTTTGGCCTCTGCTAACCCAGGCGAAGTGCCATGAGAGAAAGATGATGCTAGGGCTCTTCTGAAGACAGAGAAATTTGCAATGGTGCCAATCGCATTGCTGTCTATCTACACTTTCCCAACTAAAAGTCCATTTGAATCCAACTGCTGTGGCACGCGCTCTCGCCTGTCCTTCAGCAGAGTGAGTAGAGCGCAAATATTTGGCCTCTTCTCTGACAGCTGAATACCCATGACAAAAGCCAATGCTGGACCTTCTCCGCAGACAGAGAGCTTTGAAAGTGTGCCAGTGACATTGCAGTCTCTCCTCTTTCCCACCTTACAGTCCATTTGAATCCAACATCTGCCGCGCCCACTCTCGGCTGTCCTTCAGCAAAGTGAGTAGAGGGCAAATGTTTGGCCTTTGCTCCCACAGCCGAAGGGTCAGGACAGAAATCCGGTACGGGGTCTCTTCTGCAGACAGTGAGCTTTGCAAAGGTGCCATCCGAATTGCTGTAGCTCCTTGGTTTCCCACGTAAAAGTCCATTTGAATTAAAACAATGTGGTGTCCCCTCTCGCCTGCCCAGCAGCAGAATGAAAAGAGCACCAAGGTTTGGCATCTGCTCCCACAGCTGAAGAGCCAGGACAGAAAGCTGGTGCTGGGCGTCTTCTGCAGACAGTGAGCATTGCAACAGGGTAACAGGGTATAGTTCCCTGCTTTCCCATCTAAACGTCCATTAAATGCAACATCTGTGGAGCCAGTTCTAGGCCATCCAGCAGTAGAGTGAGTAGTGCACTAATGTTTGGCCTCTGCTTCTACAGCTGAAGAGTCAGAACAGAAAGATGGTGCTGCTCCTCTTCTGCAGCCAGTGAGATTTTCAACTGTGCCACCCGCATTGCTGTCGATCCTCCCTTTCCCACCTAAAAGTCCATTTCAATTAAACATCTACAGCATTCTCTCCTGGCCGTCCTGCAGCACAATGAGAAGAGCACAAATGTTTGGCCTCTGCTCCCACATCCAAAGAGCAAGGAGAGAAAGCTGGTGCTGGACCTCTTCTACAGACAGTGAGATTTGCAACATTGCCACGCACATTTCTGTCGGTCTTCTCTTTCCCACCTAAAAGTCCATTTGAATCCAACCTCTGCATCGCCAGTTCTAGGCCTTCCAGCTATAGAGGAAAAAGAGCACGAATGTTTGGCTTCTACTCCCACAGCCAAAGAGCCAGGACAGAATGGTGGTACTGGGCCTCTTTTGCAGACAGTGAGCTTTTCAACAGTTTCACCCAATTTGCTGTCGCTCCTCCTTTTCGTATGTAAAAGTCCATTTGAATTAAACATCTATGGCGCCCTCTCCTGGCCGTCCTGCAGCAGAGTGTGTAGAGCATGAATTTTGGCCCCTGCTCCCACACCTGAAGAGCAAGGAAAGAAAGCTGGTGCTGGGCCTATTCTGCACACAGTGAGCTTTGCAACAGTGCCAACTGCATTGCTGCAGTTCCCTGCTGTCTCAAAGTCCATTTGAATCCAACCTCTGCGGCGCTAGCTCTCGGACGTTCAACCGCAGAGGGAGTAGAGCAAGAATGTTTGGCCTCTGGTAGCACAGCCAAACAGCCAGGACAGAAAGCTGGTGCTGGGCTTCTTCTGCAGATAGTGAGCTTTGCAAGGGTGCCACCCACATTGCTGTAGTTCCCCGCTTTCCCACCTAAAATCCAACCTCTGCGGCATCAGATCCTGGCCTTCCAGCAGCAGAGTGAGTAGAGCACATATGTTTTGCCTCTGCTCCCATAGCCGAAGAGCCAGGTCAGAAAGCTGGTGCTAGGCCTCTTTTGCAGGCAGTGAGCTTTTCAGTGGTGCCACCCACATTGCTATCGCTCCTCGCTTTCCCACCTACAAGTCAATTTGAATCCAACTTCTGCGGTGCCGTCTCTTGGCTTTGCTGAAGCACAGTGAGTAGATCATGAATGTTTGGCTTCTGCTCACTCAGCCAAGGAGCCAGAACAGAAAGTTGGTGCTGGCCATTTTCTGTAGACAGTGAGCTTTGAAACAGTGCCACCCGCATTGCTGTTGGTCTATGCTTTCCCACCTAAAAGTCCAATTTTGTTCAGCTTCTCTGGTGCCCTCTCCTGTCCGTCCTGCAGCACAGTGAGTAGAGCACAAATGTTTGGCCTCTGCTCCCACAGCCGAAGAGACAGGACAGAAAGCTGGTGCTAGGCATTTTCTGCAGACTGAGCTTTGCAACAGTGCCACCCGCATTGCTGTCGGTATTTGCTTTCCCACCTAAAAGTCCAACTGTATGCAACTTTTCTGGTGCCCTCTCCTGGCCGTCCTGCAGCACAGTGAGTCGAGCAGGAATGTTTGGCCTCTGCTCCCAAAGCCAAACAGCCACAACAGAAAGCTTGTGCTGGGCCTCTTCAGCCGATAGTGAGCTTAGCAATGGTGATACCCACATTGCTGTAGTTCCCCGCTTTCATGCCTAAAAGTCCATTTGAATCCAACCTCTGCAGTGCCTGTTCTAGGACTTCCAGCCATAGAGGGAAAAGAGCATGTATGTTTGGCCTCTGCTCCCATGGCAAAAGAGCCAGGACAGAAAGCTTGTGCTGGGCCTCTTCTGCAGATAGTGAGCTTTGCAACGGTTCCACCATCATTGCTGTCACTCCTCATTTTCCCACCTAAAAGTCAATTTGAATCCAACCTCTGCGGCATCAGATCTCGGCCTTCCAGCAGCAGAGTGAGTAGAGCACGTATGTTTGGCCTCCGCTCCCATAGCCGAAAAGCCAGGTCAGAAAGCTGGTGCTGGGCCTCTTTTGCAGACAGTGAGCTTTGCAATAGTGCCACCCACATCGCTGTCGCTACTCGCTTTCCCACCTAAAAGTCAATTTGAATCCAACCTCTGCGGTGCCGGCTCTCGGCTTTTCTGCAGCACAGTGAGTAGAGCATGAATGTTTGTCTTCTGCTCACTCAGCCAAGGAGCCAGAACAGAAAGTTGGTGCTGGCCATTTTCTGTAGACAGTGAGCTTTGAAACAGTGCCACCCGCATTGCTGTTGGTCTATGCTTTCCCACCTAAAAGTCCAATTTTGTTCAGCATCTCTGGTGCCCTCTCCTGTCCTTCCTGCAGCACAGTGAGTAGAGCACGAATGTTTGGCCTCTGCTCCCACAGCCAAAGAGCCAGGACAGAAAGCTTTTGCTGGACCTCTTCTGCAAGCAGTGAGCTTTGCAACAGTGCCACCCGCATAGCTGTAGTTCCCCGCTTTCCCACCTAGAAGCCCATTTGAATCTAACCTCTGCAGTGCCGGTTCTAGGACTTCCAGCTATAGAGGGAAAAGAGCACGTGTGTTTGGCCTCTGCTCCCACAGACAAGGAGCCGGGACAGAAAGCTGGTGCTGGGACTCTTATGCAGACCGTGAGCTTTGCAATTGTTCCACCCTCATTGCTATCGCTCCTCGTTTTCGTGCCTAAAAGTCCATTTGAATTAAATATCTATGGCGTTATCTCCTGGCCATCCTGGAGCACAGTGAGTAGAGCACAGTGTTTAGCCTCTGCTCTCACATCCGAAGAGCCAGGACAGAAAGCTGGTGCTGGGCCTCTTCTGCAGAAAAGTGAGCAGTGCAAAGGAGCCACCGGCATTGCTGTGGCTCCCTGCTTTCCACGTAAAACTCCATTTGAGTCCATCCTCTGTGGCAAACGCTCTCAGCTGCCGTGCAGTAGAGCGAGGAAAGCATGAATGTTTGGCCTCTGCTCACACAGCCGAAAACGCAGAAGGGAAAGATGGTGCTGGGCCTCTGCTGCAGACAGTGAGCTTTGCAATGGTGCCACCCGCATTGCTGTCTCTCCTTGCATTCTACCTAATAGTCCATTTGAGTCCAACCTCTGCTGTGCCCGCTGTCTGCTGTCCTGCAGCAGAGTGAGTAGAGCACGAATGTTTGACCTCTGCTGCCACAGCCGTGGAGACAGGGCAGAAAGCTGGTGATGGGCATCTTCTGAAGACAGTGAGCTTTTCAATGGTGCCCTCTGAATTGCTGACACTCCTTGCTTTCCCACGTAAAAGTCCGTCTGAGTTCTACATCTGCAGCACCTGCTCTCTGCTGTCCAGCAGCTTAGGCCCACCAGCAGCTTTCTGCTCTAGCTCTTGGGCTCAATACGCATTAGTTGGACGTTTGCATTCTGTGAGTCTTGCACGTAGGTCTGGCGAGGGACCATCAAAGAGGCACTGTAGGAAGATGGACTTAACACTAGAAAATTAATTCACCTTGCCACGTTGTTGATACTGGAGCACAGCTTACTTTGTGCAGGTGATGTCCAGCACAAGCTTTATGCCCTGCCATCTCCATGGCGGGAGAAAGGGATGGAGGCTTCAGCTGAATGTCCAGCAGCAGCTTTCTGGTCTTGCTCGTGCTCAGGAGAACCTGAAGCTTTATGTTCCCACTTTGAGAGACTTGCATCTACTGCTTAAAGCAGGAAAGCTGGGGTACTTGGACATGCTAGAGTCACAGCTGAAAGCCCCCTGGTTGCTGCTTAGTCCCACCAGCAGGTTTCTGCTCAGGCTCTTTGGATCTATAGGCATTACCTGGATGTTTGCAGTGTGTGAGCACTGCGCCTGGACCTGCAAGGAATATCAAAGATGCACTGGAGGAAGATGGACTTAATGTTATAAAGGTAGTGCACATTGCCGTGTTGCTTACAATGGAGCACAGCTCAATCTGTGAAGGTGATATCCAGCAAAAATTTTATGCAGAGCCACCTCCACTGTCTCAGCAGGGCATGGAGCCTTCAGCTGAATGCTCCCAGCAGCTTTCTTCTCTGTCTCATCTTCTGGAGAAGCAGAAGCTGTATGTTCTTAGTTTGAGACTCTTGCTTCTACCATTTTTGTCAGGAAAGCAGGGCTTTTTTGACATGCTAGTGACCCTGCTCCTGAACTCCCTGCTTATTCCCAGCAGCAACTTTCTGCTCTGGCTCTTTGGATCTATGCGCGTTAGCTGGAGGTTTCCACTCTGTGAGCAATGTGTCTGGATCTGGCAAGGGAACATCAAAGAAGCACGGTAGGAAGATGGACTTAATATTACAATGAAAATGCACATTGTCATGCTGCTGACACTGGAGCACAGCTTACTCTGGGCAGGTGAGTCCCATCACCATCTTTCTGCCCTGACACCTCCCCGGTTGGAGCAGGGGTTTGAGCCTTCATGTTAATGACCAACAGCAGCTTTCTGTTCTGTCTCCTGATCTGGCTTAACAGAAGCTCTATGTTTTCACTTTGAAAGACTTGCTTTGACCGTTTTAGGCAGGAAAGCTGAGGCTGTTTTACATGCTGGTGACAGTGCTGCTGAGATCCCTGGTTGCTGCTTAGGCCCAGCAACAGCTTTCTGCTCTGGCTCTTTGGATCTATACACATTAGCTGTAGTTTTGCACTCTCTTAGCGTTGCCCTTGGATTTGGGGAGGGAACATAAAAGAGGCACTGTAGGAAGATGACTCAACATCACAAAGGTAGTTGTCCTGGGTTCAGCAGTAGCAGTCATGTTTTTCCTTTGTGTTAGCTGGTGCAGTGCTGTGTTTTGACTTCTAGTTTGAGAACAGTGTTGGTGAAGCCGATGTTTTCGGTTGTTGCTAAGTGATGTTTACCCTGACCAAGGACTCTGTGAGGCTCATGCTCTGCCAGGGAGGAGGGGAGGCTGTGAGGAAGCAGAGACGGGGCGCCTGACCCGGGCTAGCCGGGGAGGTATTCCATACCACAGCACGTCATGCCCGGGGTGGGGGGTAACTGGGAGTTACCCGGAAGGACAGGGGCTTCCGGGTGGAACTCGTTTTCTTGGCCGGTGGTATCGTATTCTCTTCCCTTGTTATTTTCCCTTATCATTGTTTTAGCTGATAGTAGCGGTGGTGATTTGTTGCTGGACTGTTCTTGTCTCAACCCGTAGGAGTTGCACTCTCTCGATCCTCCTCCTCGTTCCTCCGGGAGCGGGGAAGGGGAGAGCCCCGGTGCAGGGGGGGGGGAGACGGACACGGACCTTGTTTGTTGTCAGCTCGACACCACTCACTGGGAGTGAGTGAACAAGTTACCTGACTGGGTTTAAACCACGACAGTAGTGCACATTGCCTTGTGGCTGACACTAGAGCTGAGCTCAGTCTCTGCAGGTGATTCCCAGCAAGAGCTTTCTGCACTGCCACCTCCACTGTGGGAGCAAGGCATGGAGCCTTCAGCTGGATGCCCCCAGCAGCTTTCTGCTCCGGCTTGTGCTCTGGAGAACCTGTATTTTCGCACATTGAGACGCTTGCTTTTACCGTATTTGGTAGGAAAGCTGGGGTGCTTTGACATGCTGGTGACACTGCTGCTGAGCCCTCTGGTTTCTGTTTAGGCCCACCAGAATCTTTCTGCTTTGGCTTTTTGACTCAATACGCATTAGCTGGACGTTTGAAGTCTGTGAGCAGTGCGCCTCCATTGGAGGAGAGTACATCAAAGAGGCATGGTAGGAGATGGACGTAACTTTACAAAGGTAGTGCATATTGTTATGTTGCTGATACTGGAGCACAGCTTACTTTGTGCTGGTGATTCCCATCACAAGGTTTTTGATGTGCCCCCTCCACGGTAGGAGCATTGCATGGAGCCTTCAGGTGAATGACAAGTAGCAGCTTTCTGCTCTGGCTCCTGATCAAGAGAAGCAGAAGACTTATGTTTGCACTTTGAGACACTTGATTCTACAGTTTTAGGAAGGAAAGATGGGGTGCTTTGACATGCTCGTGACACTGCTGCTGAGATCCCTGGGTGCTGCTTAGGCCCAGCTGCAGCTTTCCGCTCTGGCTCTTTGGGTCAATACACTTTAGCTGGACGTTTGCAGCCTGTGAGCACTGCGCCTGGATCTGGCAAGAGAACATCAAAGAGGCACGGTAGGAAGGTGGACTTAACATTACAAAGGTAGTGCACATGTCTGGTGGTTTAAACCCAGCCAGACAGCTTGCTCACTCACTTCTCCCCCTTCTTGCCCTCCCCCTACTCCCGGAGGGACGGAGAGGAGAATCAAAAAGAATGCAACTCCCACGGGTTGAGATAAGAACAGTTTAGTAAGTAAGGTATAACACAAATCACTACTGCTATCACCAAAAATAATACTAATAAAGGAAATAACAAGGGAAGAAAGTACATCACCTCACCACCAGCCAACCGATAACGCAACCCCCCCTCCAGCCCAACCAAGCACCGACCGATACCTCCTCCAACCCTGCAGTCTCCCAGCCCTTCCAGGTAACTCCCAGTTACCTCCTGGGCATGACGTGCTGTGGAATGGAGTACCTCTTTGGTCAGTTTGGGTCAGGAGTCCTGTCTCTGCTTCCTCCCGGCTTCCCCTCCTCCCTGGTAGAGCATGAGGCTCACAAAGTCCTTGGCCAAACCAAAACATCATTGTTATCACCTCTGTTCCCAGGCTGAAAGTCAAAACACAGCACTGCGCCAGCTACCAAGAAGGAGAAAAATGACTGCTACTGCTGAACCCAGGACAACATGCCATATCACAGTATCACAGTATCACAGTATGCTAGAGATTGGAAGGGACCTCGAAAGATCATCTAGTCCAATCCCCCTGCCGGAGCAGGAACACCTAGATAATGTTACACAGGAATGTGTCCAGGCGGGTTTTGAATGTCTCCAGGGAAGGAGACTCCACAACCTCCCTGGGCATCCTGTTCCAGTGTTCCGTCACCCTCACTGAGAAGTTTCTTCTCAAGTTTAAGTGGAACCTCTTGTGTTCCTATCATTGTTTGCCACTGAGTAGAGCCTGGCTCCATCCTCGTGACACTCCCCCTTTATATATTTTTAGACACTTATAAGGTCACCCCTCAGTCTCCTCTTCTCCAAACTATAGAGACCCAGCTCCCTCAGTCTTTCCTCATAAGGGAGATGCTCCACTCCCTTAATCATCTTCGTTGCCCTGCACTGGACTCTCTCCAGCAGCTCCCTGTCCTTCTTGAACTGAGGGGCCCAGAACTGGACACAATATTCCAGATGCGGTCTCACCAGGGCAGAGTAGAGGGGAAGGAGGACCTCTCTCGACCTACTAACCACCCCCCTTCTAATACACCCCAGGATGCCATTGGCCTTCTTGGCCACAAGGGCACAGTGTTGGCTCATGGTCATCCTGTCGTCCACTAGGACCCCCAGATCCCTCTCCCCTACACTGCTCTCTAACAAGTCGTTCCCCAACCTATACTGGAACCTGGGGTTGTTCCTGCCCAGATGCAGGACTCTACACTTTCCCTTGTTGTATTTCATCAAGTTATTCCCTGCCCAACTCTCCAGCCTGTCCAGGTCTCGCTGGATGGCAGCACAGCCTTCTGGCGTGTCAGCCACTCCTCCCAGCTTAGTGTCATCAGCAAACTTGCTGATAGTACACTCAATTCCCTCATCTAAATCGTTGATGAATATATTAAATAATACCGGTCCCAGTACTGACCCTTGAGGCACTCCACTAGTTACAGGCCTCCAACTAGACTCAGCCCCATAGACTACAACTCTCTGGCTTCTCTCCTTCAGCCAGTTCGCAGTCCACCTCACTACTTGATCATCCAGTCCACACTTCCTCAATTTAGCTGGGAGGATGCTGTGGGAGACTGTGTCAAATGCTTTGCTGAAGTCAAGGTAGACCACATCCACCGCTCTGCCGTCATCCATCCACCGTGTTATTTCCTCATAAAAGGCTAAGAGATTGGTCAAACATGATTTCCCCTTGGTGAAGCCATGTTGACTGCCCCTCATAACCCTCTTATCCTTGATATGCCTTAAGATGGCACCAAGGATAAGGTGTTCCATCACTTTCCCAGGGATGGAGGTGAGGCTGACCGGTCTATAGTTACCTGGGTCCTCCTTCTTGCCCTTTTTGAAGACTGGAGTGACATTTGCTTTCCTCCAGTCCTCAGGCACCTCTCCCATTCCCAAGACTTGGTTTTCCTGACCCTGGAGCACACCTTACTCTGTGCTGGTGATTCCCCGCACCAGGTTTTGGAAGTGGCACCTCCACGGTGGGAGCGGGACATGGAGCCTTCAGCTGAAAGACTTGCTTGTACCATTTTAGGCCGGAAAGCTGGGGTGCTTTGACATGCTAATGACACTGCTTCAGAGCTGCCTGGTTGTTGCTTAGGCCCAGCAGCATCTTTCTGGTCTGTCTCTTTGAATGTTTGGCCTCTGCTCCAACAACCGAAAAGCCAGGACAGAAAGCTGTTGCTGGGCCTCCTCTGCACAGTGAGCTTTGCAATGTTGCCACCAGCATTGCAGGAGGTGCTTGGTCATTCTGGCCATACCAGAGACGAAGGGAAGAGAATACAATACCACCCGCCGATAAATGAATCTGACCCAGAAGACCCCGTGTCCTTCCGTGTAACTCCCAGTTACCCCCCCTGGGCATGACGTGCTGTGGTATGGAATACCTCTTTGGCTAGCCTGGGTCAGGTGTCCTGTCTCTTCTTCCTCCTGGCTTCCCCTACTCCCTGGCAGAGCATGAGCCTCACAAAGTCCTTGGTCAGGGTAAACATCACTTAGGAACAACCGAAAACATTGGTACCACCAGCACAGTATCAAAACACAGCGCTGCACCAGCTGCCCAGAAGGAGAAAAATTGACTGCTACTGCTAAACCCAGGACAGTATCCACCCCTTATTCCATAAAATTCACCTCATGCTCAGATTCCACATTTTCAATATACCATCACTCTCCCACATATATACATCAATATATACACACAGACCAAGAGAAAGAGATCATTTTCTTAGTGCGTGGACCAATCCCTATAATGCTGCAGAGTCCATTCAGACCATGATGTCAGGTTCCATCTCTTGTAACAATCTT
The DNA here is from genome assembly GCF_033815535.1 of Pezoporus flaviventris. Taxonomy (NCBI): domain Eukaryota; kingdom Metazoa; phylum Chordata; class Aves; order Psittaciformes; family Psittacidae; genus Pezoporus; species Pezoporus flaviventris. The sequence goes on along the minus strand of NW_026892647.1, from coordinate 228,805 downwards.
TCAGGGCAGGAAAGGCTGTGCACACCCAATTGAGTATATCATGAACCCTTGTCCTCTCCTGCCACAGATGAAGAGCCAGGACAGAAAGATGCTTCTGGGCCTCTTATGCAGATATTGAGCTTTGTACATGTTCCCCCCGCATTGCTGCTTCTCCTCGCTTTCCCATCTAAAAGTCAAATTGTGTGCAACCTCTCTGGTGCCTTCTCCTGGCCGTCCTGCAGCTGAGTGAGTAGAGCACGAACGTTTGGCGTCTGCTCACACAGCCGAAGAGCCAGGACAGAAAGCTTATGCTTGTGCTTCCACCTCCAGTGTGCCAGCAGGGCATGGAGCCTTCAGCTGAATGGCAAGCAGCAGCTTTCTGCTCTGGCTCGTGCTCTGGAATATCAGAACATATATGTTCTCACGCTGAAACACTTACTTCTGTCGTTTAAGGCAGGATAGCTGGGGAGCTTTGACATGCCTGTGACACTGCTACTGAGATCCCTGGTTTCCGTTGAGTTCCAACAGCAGCTTTCTGCCCTGGCTTCTTGGCTCTGTAAGCATTATCTGGACGTTTGCAACAGTGTCAGAACTGTGCCTGGATCTGGCAAGGGAACATCAAAGAGGCACGGTAGTAAGACGGCCTCAACATTACAAAGGTAGTGCACATTGCAATCTTGCTGACACTGGAGCTCAGCTCAATATGTGCAGCGGATTTCCAGCATAAAATTTCTGCATTGAAACCACCACATTGGGAGTAGTGGATGCAGTCTTCAGCGGTATGTCCAGCAGCTCTTCCACACCTGAAGAGCCAGAACAGAAAGCTGGTGCTGTTTCTCTGATGCAGACAGTGAGATTGTGTGTGATTTTTCTGTAGCTCTCTCCTGGCCCTCCTCCAGCAGAATGACTAGAGCATGAATATTAGGCCTCTGCTCCAATAACCGACAAGCCAGGACAGAAAGCTGGTGTTTGGCCTCTTCAGTAGACATTGAGCTTTGCAACGGTGCCACCCACATTAGTTTTGCTACTCATTTTCCCACCTAAAAGTTTAATTGTGTGCTACTTACTTGTGACCTCTCATGACAGTACAGCTATAGAGTGAGACAAGGGGTGCACAAAATCGCAGAATGGAGTATAGAAACCTATAGAATTAGTTTTAAGTAATGTTAAGTTTGATGGCTCTGTAACAGTAGCAATGGAAAATTACTGAGGTGCATGATACATAGAGAAAAAAAAATAGAGTACAGCTAGAGAACATACTGAGAATTCTCACAAGATAAGCTGTAATAGTTGACATAGTTGTAAGAAAAACAGTCTAGAAGAACAGGACACAGGGATAAGGAGTATATGGGAACCGCAAGTGTCCAGGATGGGCTACAGTTAAACTAACTGATAAGTAGGAGGATAGGAGGATTATTATGTCTCTGGTGCGAATGAACCAATTAAACTGATATGAGCATCTACTGTGTGTGCTCCAAAGGCTGCCAGAAGTGATGAAGATTGTTGGAAGAAGTAATCGACCCTCAGAGACCACCACCACAATTCTGTACGCATGCGAGGAACTCTCTGGAAAATGATGCAATCCATACATAGCCTCATGAATATATATGTATGCGCAGTGGCTATAAAAGGACGGCTTCTGTGGCAATTGACAGACACACGTTAGGAGGAGCTATCCCCTGTGTCTCCCAGCACCACAATAAATACCTGCTTGTCAGCTTGAAAACTTTGTTGGCGAGTTTGTTCCTGGAGTTTTCTCCGAATCAATTTGGCTACCCAGATGGGACCCTCTCTGCTCGACTTCAGGTCCCGCTGAGGACAGGGCTCCCTAGGGCCCTCAGGAATTTTTCCTGGAGGGACCCCTCGACTCATTCGGATCACTGTGGGAGCAGACAAGGACCATCTCAAAAAAGATATTCTTCTATATAGTCTGTAAGGTGCAGGGGGCATCTTGCATAAAGACTGAATTGGCAATTGCGTTAGTTTGGTAAGCGTACACAAGGTTTGGAAGCCTTCTGTAAATCCGTGTGGTATACACCCACAAGAAGTAGGGGGCATCTTGTGGTTTGGGTCCTGCAAGACGCAGTGGGCGCCTTGTAGAAAAGGTTTTGGATTTTACTGGTATACAGCCACAAGAGAGGGGGCTTCTTGTAGTTTGGGTTCTGAAAGATGCAGGGGGTGCCTTGTGCAAATGGTTTTGGATCTTGTCGGTCTTTGATTTATTTTGTGGCTTGTTAGTGGGTTGCAGCCAACAGCGGAGCTAAAGGTTCTTCTTGGTGGCAAACACAGAGGCCAACCCAGTCTTGCCCTTGACTGTGGTAGCAGGCATTTTGTCAGCCTCAGTCCTTGCACCTTGTTGTCAATGCACAGTTTCACCTGCTTCATCCAGTAACAAGTCGCTACTACAGCAAGGCACACACAAGTTTACATTAGCAGAGTAACTATTACAGGGTGCAGCAGCATGTTGAAGATGCTGATGGTAGCGAGGGACTAGCCAAAGACATTTCTTACCAGTGGAATTCTCCCACCCACTTAATTTGTTCCATCACCTGCTTTATAACACTACCATTGTATTAGAGTCTTTCCAGCTTTTGCCTTAGCATTTTCTAGCAGCTACTGCAAATTTCCATACTCTAACATCTCTTTTACAAGTGACAAATCTATACAATACAAGGTGTAGTTCCTCATTAGCAACTGGCTAGTAAATACAGGTGGCTTTATACACAAAATCACAGCCTCTAATAACAGCTACTTTACAAGCACACATATTCAGGATGTTACTTTTCAGTTGTCCCCAAGTGATGTTTTGCAATCATTCATTTTTCTCTTCCTCTATCTCATTCTGCTTGGGGTATTCACGGTCAGCTCCTGTAGCTGAGGCATCAGGTTTTTCCATTCGTCTGTCCAGCTCATGGCAAGGCTTGACAAACTTTGCAGGCAGTCGCCATGGACCTGTAGGCAGGAGGACACAAATATACTCCCTCCTCCAGGTTATCAGCTCTTGAGAAGCAGACAGGTTAAACTGCACGTTGTTAACAGTCACGGAGTTTGCTGCATCATTGCCTCTGTTTTTTTTTTTTCAAAAAGTCGCTCACCCTGATTTGCACAGCTACAAACGCCGGCCTGCTCGGCAGCAGCTATAAAAGCCTGCCTGCTCCGCAGCAGCCTCAGCTGCCTGCCTTGCTCCAGCAGCAACCATAAATACCTGCCGGCAACCGCACTTTTGCATTAACCCTTTCTTGCCCGAAATGTTAAACTGCTACGGTTAATAGCTTTTACATGAACCCAACAACAAAAAATACACAGAACACCGTCTGCCCTCAACACACACACTAGTATGGGATCCCACAAGCACACGCCACACAACTACAATATTTGAAGCACAAAATCCAGACAATCATTACTCCCACTACAGTCACCGGTACAGACCGTGGCACAAGGACCCTGTGGAGACTAACAGGAAACCAGCTCCGAGAAGCATCATTGCAGTGCGAGGTGGCAGGCTCATCCTTAGCGGGCATCCCCGCAGAGGCTCTGCCTCCCCCACATCGCATGAGGCTTGGGCTTTTACACTGACCAAAATGCACACTCATTCCGACACAGGTGGCCAGCCTATGTTGGAAGAAGTGGCCAGCAATATCTATAAAGGTCTCCAAAGGTCGATAGAAACCTGGACATACTTATATTTACCAACTTCCAGTACATGAGTATCACAGATACCCCTGATATATAAAAGAGACCTTCCCCACCACCAGAAAATCACACAATACGTCTGTATCCCACGCTGGTCTCGCTTCCCTGGAGGTTCGGGGGGGGGGTGGGGGTGCTTTTTCTGGTTTTTTTTTTGTTTGTTTGTGTTTTTACTTTAACATAAAAAACGGTTGCTCCCTTCACTTTAAGAAAGGGTGAAAACATCCATAAAACAGATGTCCTGAGCTCAAATTTAAATTCGTTCAATCACTGACAACGGGGGTGTCCTGGAGCGGTGCTGACTCTTTCCAGGGTTTCACCCATCGAGCTGGCACCCACTACAAACCGGAATCTGTAATTTACACACATATAACCTCAACTTGTTAGTTTTACTTCCATAGGACCTTTCCAAATGCCGGTTTCCAAATCCTTGTACTGGACCAGAATACCCGGAGTTTTAGTCTTATAACCTGAACCTAATGCCTGACCATGTATTATAGCAGGGGAGTCATTAAAGTCTCCTGTCAATAGCACAAAAAAATCATAACATATACAGCTTGAGTATAAGAGGATTTTAACCCATATGTGGTCACCGCTTGTCAGGCCGCCTTAACTATTTTGAGATCAAAAGCTTCCCACTCTTTAGCCCCCTGCTGTGTAGTAAACACAGGATATGCAGAGAGGCCCATTGCAGAAAATTCACCTGTAATAATCACATCTTTGATTAACCTGTGCCAACAGTGCGCAGGATTTGTGCCCCCCGATAACTCTCCCACCCGTTCCCCCTGTTTGCCTTCTTTAAGGAAGGGGTTTTGCGGAGGATAAGGTGGAGGCACCAACAGAGATGGCTCAATCCGAGACTAGAGGGCATCAAGCTTTTTCATCAATTGTTGCAGCTGAGCATCTCCAAGGCCAGTGAGTAGTTGCTGATGAGCTGAGCAGACGGACCCGGGAGAAGAAGAGTCAGAGTCTGGAAGCAGAGGGTATAAATATGTACTGTAAAGGACATCAACAAGGTGACTGATCAGGACACTGGAAATAATTTGGCTGATTTTGAAGCCAAACGAATAGATGAACAATCCCAAACCATGTTCTTAATCCCTGATGGCAAAGTAACAATTGAAAAATCTAAACCTAGGTATTCAAAAGAGGATAGAAAGTTGATTGAGGATCTAAAGAGACAGGAAAATAAAGAGGGTTGGGCTCAAATACCTGATTGGCGAATTGTAATCCCCTATAACCAACTCTGGAAGTTAGTTCCCGAAGAACATATAATAAAACTCATTGGGGTAGAAACTCTTTGCACAAATATTTAGACAGACAAAGTGTAGCAAGGAATCTATACACCACAGTTCAATAAGTGACAAAACAAGGACAGGTATGTCTTAAGAATAATCCTAAAACTGAAAATAGAAATCAACTTGGGACAATTGGGAGAGGAAGTTATCCGGGACAGCAGTGGCAAACAGATTTTTCTGAATTACCAAGAAAAGGGGGTTATCGATATTTGTTGGTGTTAACGGATACTTTTTCAGGCTGGCCAGAAGCATTCCCTTGTAGCATAAATAATGCAAGGCAGGTGATTAAAGCATTATTAAATGAAATAATACCTCATTTTGGAGTACCAGCAGCAATTTCTTCTGACCAGGGTTCACACTTTAGTGCAAAATTGTCACAGGAAATTAGCAAAAAATTAGAAACTGATTGGCAACTATAAGTTTCATACAGGCCTCAGGCCAGTGGGCAAGTAGAAAAGATGAACCATCTGATTAAACAACAGATTAGTAGAATATGCCAGGAAATGAATTTCTATTGGTACCAGGCGTTACCACTGACTCTATTAAGAATTTGAACTAAACCCTGGTCAAAAGAAGAGGTCAGTCCTTTTGAGAGTTTGTATGAAAGACCATATCAGTCCCAGTTTAAAGGAGAAAGTCTTCTGGAAGTGGGAGAGGGCTAATTTCTCCGACAGTTTCTGATCAATCTGGGAAAACAATTGGAGGAGATAAATAAGAGAATAATAGCGACAAGAGCAAGAGGTTTGTATTATCTGATTCACCCTTTCAGATCTGGAGACTGGGTTTATGTTAAGAATTTTTTAGGAGATCCTCTACAGGAGAAGTGGAGTGGACCGTACCAGATATTACTGACGACCTTTACAGCAGTGAAGATAAAGGAACAACCTGCTTGGACATATTATACAAGAATTAAGAAAGCACCAGAGCCTGAGAAGACATGGCAGATCGAACCTTCAGGAACCTTACACCTGAAATTGCGTCGATCATTTTTGGGACTCATATGATAACTGGCACACAATCTTGGGACCAGAACTTATACCTGAAATTAGTGCAGAATGTTACTAATGTTTTTAGTCGTAGTGATTGTTGGGTGTGTGCACAGTTGCCTAAATCAGGAGAAAGCCTGGATCAACCAGTAATTGGAGTTCCAATTCCTAACACTGTCTCATGGACAAATTTGTGGGTGAACACTAGCAATCTGTATTCGAAGGAAAGGTTAAAATTTGGAATAGTTAATCCTAATCCAGGTAATAAATATTACACCTGTGCACAAATATGTATTACACCAGGAACCAGGATAGGAAATCTTGCTTGTTTAAATGACACAGATGTAGGTCACCCTTCAAATTGCAATCATACTATTAATATAGATGGTATCATAGTTCAGTGATGGCCCGTTCCTAAAGGGAAAGGATGGTATGATTATGTGGAGAAAATGCTTATAAGACTCTGCCCCCCAACTGGAAGGGGGCATGCACCTTAGGTGCTGTAAAACCCAATTTTACTATTATCGACAGGTATCCTTCCGGGACCTGGATTAGAAGTTTTGCTAAATGGATTAAGCTAGGGTTTAACCCTATTATTGAACGGCACAGAGCATTTCATAGTTTTGTAAGGGGGCTAATTCCATCTTTGGGAGTAAGTGAATTAGAAAAGGCAATTGTAAATATCTCAGCAACCATAGAGGAAATGGAAAGTAAACTCATTGATATAATGCAGGCAGAACAACAAGAGATAACCATCCTGTCTAAAGTGGTATTACAAAACCGGATGGCTTTAGACATGTTACTGGCATCACAAGGAGGGGTTTGTTCCATAATCAATGAAAGCTGTTGTTCCTATATAGACGAAAATGGCAGAATCAAAACAGATCTGGAGGAAATTTGGAAACAAACTAAGATATTTCATGAAATGGCCATGAATGACACATCCTGGGGTTTTGAAGAAATATGGAAAAAGTTAACTTCATGGTTACCCAATCTCTTCTGGTTGAGGCAACTGGTTGCAGGAATATTGATGTTCATTATTTTAATATTGATTACTTGTGGTATGATGCAATGTTACCTCTGGTGTTGTGAACAATCTATAATAAATTATGAAGATTGGAAAAGGAAAGAAATTAATCACCAAGTAGAAACATGGTAATGGCAATATACAAAATGTTGCAAAAGAATTTCATAGAATCATAGAATCATAGAATCGTTAGGGTTGGAAAGGACCTTAAGATCATATAGTTCCAGCCCCCTGACATGGGCAGGGACACCCTACGCTAAATCATATCACCCAAGGCCTTGTCCAACCTGGCCTTGAACACTGCCAGGGATGGCGCATACACAACCTCCCTGGGCAAGCTATTCCAGTGCCTCATGACCCTAACAGGAAAGAATTTCCTTCTTACACCCAACCTAAACTTCCCCTGTTTAAGTTTTAACCCATTACCCCTTGTCCTGTTACTACAGTCTCTAATGAAAAGTCCCTCTCCAGCATCCCTATAGGCCTCCTTCAGATACTGGAAGGCTGCTATGAGGTCTCCACGCAGCCTTCTCTTCTCCAGGCTGAACAGCTCCAACTTCCTCAGCCTGTCTTCATACGGGAGGTGCTCCAGTCGCCTGATCATCCTCGTGGCCCTTCTCTGGACTTGTTCCAACAATTCCATGTCTTTTTTATGTTGAGGACACCAGAACTGCACACAATACTCCAGGTGAGGTCTCACAAGAGCAGAGCAGAGGGGCAGGATCACCTACTTCGACCTGCTGGTCATGCTCCTTTTGATGCAGCCCAGGATACGGTTGGCTTTCTGGGCTGCAAGTGCACACTGCCGGCTCATGCTAATTTTCTCATCGACCAGCACCCCCAAGTCCTTCTCCGCAGGGCTGCTCTGAATCTCTTCTGTGCCCAACCAGTAGCTGTGCCTGGGATTGCTCCAACCCACGTGCAGGACCTTGCACTTGTCATGGTCAAACCTCATGAGGTTGGCATCAGCCCACCTCAGAAGTGTGTCAAGGTCCCTCTGGATGGCATTCCTTCCCTCCAGCATATCAACAAAACCACACAGCTCCGTGTCATCGGCAAACTTGCTGAGGTCACACTCAATCCCACTGTCCATGTAAGTGACGAAGATGTTAAACAAGACCGGTCCCAACACCGATCCCTGAGGGACACCACTCATTACTGGTCTCCAGCCGGATATTGAGCCATTGACCACAGCTCTTTGTGTGCGGCCATCCAGCCAGTTCTTTATCCACCGAGTGGTCCATCCATCAAATTGATGTCGCTCCAGTTTCTATCTGAAACTTTTAAAGTACAAATTCGGAAAAAAAATAGGAATGCATAAATTTTTATGCATGCCAAATTCTCTAAAATCTTTCTTAGGGCGAGAAGCAACATTTAAAGATGGCAAAATAGAATTTAGAGTTAAAAACAGTCAATTAATTGGAGGTTTGAGTTCATCTTTAATTCAACAGAAAAACAAAAAGAAGGACCTCCCTGAAATAGAAGAAAACCTTAATCAGGTATATGTGGGAGAAGGGGCATCTGAAGTTCCAGGTAAGGCAAAAAAATGCTTTGCCTGTTAAAGTGAAAATAAAAAAAGGGGGGCCTGCCCAATTAGAATAAAACAATATCCCTTAAAATTAGAAGATCAAAGGGAATGAAAAAAAAAAAATTTTAAAATATAGATTATTAATTGAATGTGAATTGGAATATAATACTTGTATCTGGACAGTAAAGAAATATGATGGGAAAAGTTGCAGATTGGTTTACGATCTCAGGGTAATCAACAAAATTGCAGAGGATATTTGTCCAGTAGTAGATAATTCGTATGATTTATTGACTAAATTGAATAATAATCAGAAATGGTTTGCCATCCTGGATTTAAAGGACACTTTCTTTTGCTTACCATTGGCCAAAGAAAGCCAAAATTATTTGCTTTTGAATGAGAAAATCCTTACGCAGGAAGAAAAATGCAATTAACTTGGACAGTATTACCGCAGGGGTTTAAAAACAGTTCAGCGATTTTTGGAAATCAGTTAGCACGAGAATTAGAATTATGAAAGCCACCTGCTCAGACGGGGACTCTGTTACAATATGTGGATGACCTGTTAAATGCTACCTAAACAAAGGAAGACTGTGTCCAGTGAAAGGTGGGATTATTGAATTTCTGGGACTGAATGGTTCTCACGTATGCAAACAAAAGGCCCAACTAATCCAAACCTGAGATTTCTACCTAGGATATGAAATAACAGGAGGACAGAGAGAAAGTGGAACTGCCAGAGAAGAAGCCATTTGCCAGACTCCATGATCATCGACCGTCAAGGAGCTCCGGGCATTCCTGGGAATGACAGGATGGTGCAGACTTTGGATCCATGATTATGGTGTTCTGCTAAGACCACTATACAAACTGTTGAAGGGAAACCCTCCCTCTTTGGACTGGACTGATAAAGTAGAGGAGGCTTTTAGGAATTTAAAGATAGAGTTTATGAGAGCTCCAGCTCTGGGACTTCCGGTTGTGACTAAACCGTTTTGGCTATATTGCCATGAAAAACAAGGAATAGCCTTGGGGGTCCTTGCTCAGAAACTAGGACCATACAGAAAGGCAGTGGTGTATTTTTCAAAGAAGCTGGATGAAGTGAGTAAAGGATGGCCCAGTTGCCTAAGGGCTGTGGCAGCAGTCGTCATGAATATTGAAGAGGCTCGCAAATTCACCCTGGGACAAAAGATTACTGTGCTAGTGTCCCATGTGGTAACAGCAGTCCTGGAACAGAAAGGAGCCCACTGGTTATCTCCTTCACGTTTTTTAAAATACCAGGCGACCATTGTAGAACAGGGTGATATAGAAATTGTCGCCACTAACGTTGTGAATCCAGCATCCTTTTTGCAGGAACAATCGACAGGACCACTAACACAAGACTGTGCATTAGGTGTGGTCCATGCACATGGTGCTATCTGGAAAGAGAGGACTTTTGAACACACAAGGGAAACAGATTAAACATGCTACAGAAATTCTACGGTTACTGGAAGCTGTTCAGCTACCTGAAGAAGTCGCTATTATATACTGTAGAGGACATCAACAAGGTGACTCTGATCAGGAAACTGGAAATAATTTGGCTGATTTTGAAGCAAAACCTGAACAATCTCAAATCATGTCCTTAATCCCTGATGGCAAACTAACAATTGAAAAATCTAAACCTAGGTATTCAAAAGAGGATAGAAAATTGATTTAGGATCTAAAGGGACAGGAAAATAAAGAGGATCGGGCTCAAATACCCGATGGGTGAATAGTAATCCCCTATAACCAACTCTGGAAGTTAGTTCCCGAAGAACATAATAAAACTCATTGGGGTAGAAACTCTTTGTATAAATATTTAGAGAAACAAATTGTAGGAAGGAATCTATACACCACAGTTCAATTAGTGACAAAACAAGGTCAGGTATGTCTTAAGAATAATCCTAAAACTGAAAATAGAAATCAAATTGGGACAATGGGGAGAGGAAGTTATCCAGGACAGCAGTGGCAAACAGATTTTTCTGAATTACCAAGAAAAGGGGGTTATCGATATTTGTTGGTGTTAATAGATACTTTTTCAGGCTGGCCAGAAGCATTCCCTTGTCGGACAAATAATGCAGGGCAGGTGATTAAAACATTATTAAATGAAATAATACCTCGTTTTGGAGCGCCAGCCGCAATTTCTTCTGACCAGGGTTCACACTTTAGTGCAATATGGTCACAAGAAATTAACAAAAAATTAGAAATTGATTGGCAACCACATGTTGCATATAGGCCTCAGGCCAGTGGGCAAGTACGAAAGATGAACCATGTGATTAAACAACAGATTAGTAGAATATGTCAGGAAATGAATTTCTATTGGTACCAGGCGTTACCACTGACTCTATTAAGAATTCGAACTAAACCTCGGTCAAAAGAAGAGGTCAGTCCATTTGAGAGTTTGTTTGGAAGACCATATCAGTCCCAGTTTAAAGGAGAAAGTCTTCTGGAAGTGGGAGAAGGCTATCTCCGACAGTTTCTGATCAATCTGGGAAAACAATTGGAGGAGATAAATAAGAGAATAGTAGGGACAAGAGCAAGAGGTTTGGATTATCCAATTCGCCCTTTCAGATCTGGAGACTGGGTTTATGTTCAGGATTTTTCAGGAGATCTTCTACAGGAGAAGTGGAGTGGACCGTACCAGATATTACTGATGACCTTTACAGCAGTGAAGATAAAGGAACAACCTGCTTGGACATAGTATTCAAGAATTAAGAAAGCACCAGAGCCTGAGAAGACATGGCGGATTGAACCATCAGGACCCTTATGTATGAAATTGCATCTGTCATAATTTGGACTCATATGATAACTGGCACACAAACTTGGGGCCAGAATTTATACCTGAAATTAGTGCAGAATGTTACTAATATTTTTAAACTGCAGTGATTGTTGGGTGTATGCACAGTTGCCTAAATCAGGAGAAAGCCTGGATCTCCCATTAACTGGAGTGCCAATTCCTAACACTATCTCATGGACAAATTTGTGGGTGAACACTAGCAATCTGTATTCGAAGGAAAGGTTAAAATTTGGAATAGTTAATCCTAGTCTGGGTAATAAATATTACACCTGTGCACAAAGATGTATTACACCAGGAACCAGGGTAGGAAATCTTGCTTAAATGACACAGATGTAGGTCACCCTTCAAATTGCAATCATACTATTAATATAGATGGTATCCTATATCAGTGGTGGCCCGTTCCTAAAGGGAAAGGATGGTATTGGTTATGTGGAGAAAATGCTTATAAGACTCGAACCACCAACTGGAAGGGGGCATGCAACTTAGGTGCTGTAATACCCAATTTTAACCAGCGTCTCTAAAGTGGTTTTACAAAACCAAATGTCTCTAGACATGTTATTGGCATCACAAGGAGGGGTTTGTTCCATAATCAATGAAAGCTGTTGTTCCTGTATAGATGAAAGTGGCAGAATCGAAACAGATCTGGAGGAAATTTGGAAGCAAACTAAGATATTTCATGAAATGGCCATGGATGGCACCTCCTGGGGTTTTGAAGAAATATGGAAAAAGTTAACTTCATGGTTACCCAGTCTCTCCTGATTGAGGCAACTGGTTGCAGGAATATTGATTTTAATTAATTTAATATTGATTACTTGTGGTATGATACAATGTTCCCTCTGGTATTGTAAACTGTGTATGATTGGAAAAGGAATGAAATTAAGCACCAAGTAGAAACAGGCAATTATTTAAGAAAGGATTTTGATGGTAATGGTAATATATAAAATTTTGCAAAATAATTTGCAAGAGGACAGAAAAAGGGGGGAATTTGAAACAAGGGGGCCCAAAATCACAAAATGGAATATAGAAACCTTTAGAATTAGTTTTAAGTAATGTTAAATTTGATGGCTTTGTAACAGTAGCAATGGAAAATTAATGAGGTGCACGATACATAGAGAAAAAACTAGAGTACAGCTAGAGAGCATTCTGAGAATTCTCACAAGATAAATCGTTATAGTTGACATAGTTTAAGAAAAACAGTCTAGAAGAACAGGACACAGGGATAAGGAGTATCTGGGAACTGCAGGTGTCCAGGATGGGCTACAGTTAAAATAACTGATAAGTAGGAGGATAGGAGGATTATTATGTCTCTGGTGCTAACGAACCAAATAAACAGGTATGAGCATTTACTGCGCATGCTTCAGTTTGGCCTCTTATCCCACAGCTGAAGAGCCAGGCCTGAAAGCTGGTGCTCGGCATATTCAACACACAGTGAGCTTTGCAACAGTGTCACCCGCATTTGCTGTTGCTCCTAGCTTTCCCAGCAAAAAGTCCATTTAGATGCAACATCTCCGGTAGTTGCTCTCGCCTGCTCAGCAGCAGAGTGTGCAGAGCACAAAGGTTTGGCCTCTGCTCCCACAGCCAAAGAACCAGGATAGAGAGCCGGTGCTTGGCATCTTCAGGCAATAGTGAAGCTTTGGAACGGTGCTACCCTCATCGCTGTCGCTCTTCTCTTTCCCAGCTAAATGTCCATTTGAATCCAGCCTCTCTGGTGCTCACTCTCGACTGCCCAGCAGCAGACTGAGAAGAGCACGAATGTTTGGCCTGAGATCTCAGTCAAAGAGCCAGGCAGGAAAGCTGGTGCTTGGCATCTTCAGCTCACATTGAGCTTTGCAACGGTGCCACCCTCGTTGCTGTCGCTCCTTGCTTTCCCACCTAAAAGTGCATTTCAATACAACATCTCCGGTACCCTCTCTCGGCTGAGCAGCAGAAGAGTTAGTAGAGCATGAATGTTTAGCCTCTTCTCTCACAGCTGAAGAGCCAGGATGGAAAGCTGGTGCTGGGCCTCTTCAGCTCACAGAGAGATTTGCAACAGTGCCCCCTCCATTGCTGTTTCTATTAGCTTTCTCAGCTAAAAGACCATCTGAATCCTACATCTCCAGTGTTCGGTCTTGCCTGCTCATCAGCAGAGTCAGTATTGAGCAAACATTTGGCCTCTGCTCCCTTAGCCGAAAAGCCAGGACAGAAAGCTGGTGCTAGACAACTTCAGCTCACAGTGAGCTTAGCAATGGTGTCCCCCGCATTGCTGTTGCTCCCCTTTTTCATGATTAAAAGTGCATTTGAATTAAACATCAATGGTGCCACCTCTCAGCTGCCCAGCAGCAGAGTGAGTAGAGCATGAATATTTGGCCTGTCATCCCACAGCAGAAGAGCCAGGATAGAACAATGGTGCTTGGTAACTTCAACACAGTGAGCATTGCAACGGTGCCACCTGCACTGCTGTCGCTCCTTGCTTTCCCATGTAAAAGTCCATTTGAATCCAACCTCTCCAGTGGTCGCTCTCGAATGAGAAGCAGCAGAGAGAGTAGAGCACGAACGTTTGGGCCCTGCCCCGACAGCTGAAGAGCCAGGAGGGAAAGCTGGTGTTTGGTATCTTCAACAAACAGTGGGCTTTTCAAGGGTGCCACCCGCATTGCAGTTGCTCCTTCCTTTCCCACCAGAAGGCCATTTGAATGCAACTACTCCTGTGGTAACTCTCAGATGCTAAGCAGCAGAGTGTGTAGAGAACTAACGTTTGGCCTCTTCTCCCACAGCTGAAGAATCAGGACAGAAACCTGGTGCTAAGTATCTGGAACACACAGGGAGCTTTGAAACGGTGCCACCCACATGGCTGTCTCTCCTTGCTTTCCCACCTAAAAGACCATTTGAAACGAACCTCTCTGCTGCCCGCTCTCGGCTGAGCTACAGCAGAGTGAGCAGAGCAGGAACGTTTGGCCTTTTCTCCCACTGCTGAAGAGCTAGGAAAGAAAGCTGGTGCTGGGCTTCTACAGGTCACAGTGAGGTTTGCATTGGCACCCCCTGCATTGCTGTCGCTCCTTGCTTTCCCACCTAAAACTCCATTTGAATACAACCTCTCTGGTGTTCACTCTTGTCTGACCAGCAGCAGAGTGAGTAGAGCACGAATGTTTGGCCTCTGCTCGCACAGCCGAAGAACCAGGACAGAAAGCTGGCGCTCGGCGACTACAGCTCACAGTGAGATTTGCATTGGCGCCACCCGCATAGGTGTCGCTCCTTGCTTTCCCACCTTAAAGTCCATTTGATTACAACCTCTCTGGTGTTCACTCTCGGTTGAGCAGCAGCAGAGTGAGTAGGGCATGAACGTTTGTCCTCAGGTCCAACAGCCAAAGATCCAGGAGGAAAGCTTTTGCTGGGCCTCTTCAGCTCACAGTGAGCTTTGCAACGGTACCACCCGCATTTCTTTTGCTCATCGCTTTCCCACTTAAAAGTCCATTTGAATCAAACCTCTCTGTCCTCGCTCTCTGCTGCCCAGCAGCAGAGTGAGTAGTGCATTAACTAGATGCACCAGATTTAGTAGAGCATGAACGTTTGGCCTCTACTCCCACAGAAGAAGAACCAGGCCAGAAAGCTGATGCTGAGCATATGCAACACACAGTGACCTTTGCAGCGGTGCCACCTGCATAGTTCTCACTCCCTGCTTTCCCACCTAAAAGTCCATTTGAAACCAAACTCTTTGGAGCTAGCTCTCGGCTGCCCAGCAGCAGAGTGAGTAGAGCAGGAATGTTTGGCCTCTGCTCCTACAGACAAAGAGTCAGGACAGAAAGCTGGTGTTGGGCCTCTTCATCTCACAGTGAGCTTTGCATTGGTGCCACCCGCATAGCAGTAGCTCCTCGCTTTCAGACCTAAATGTCCATTTGAATACAACCTCTCTGGTGGTCGCTCTCAGCTGTGCAGCAGCAGAGTGAGTAGAGCAGAAAGGTTTGGCCTCTGATCCCACAGCAGAAGAGCCAGGACAGAAAGATTGTGCTGGGCAACTTCAGCTCATAATGAGACTTGCATTGGTGAAACGCCCATTGCTTTCGCTCCTCGCTTTCCCACCTAAAAGTCTACTTGGATCCAAACTCTCCATTAGACACTCTCAGATGCCCATTAGCAGAGTAAAGTAGGAACGTTTGGCCTCTGCAAACACAGCCAAAGAACCAAGAGAGAAAGCTGGTGCTTGGCATCTTCAACACACAGTGAGCTTTGCAAGAGTGCCACCTGCATTGTTGTCACTCCTCGCTTTCATACCTAAAAGTCCATTAGAATCCAGCATCTCTGGTGTCGCTCTTGGATGAGCTGCAGAAGAGTTAGTAGAGTACGAACGTTTGGCCTCTGATCCCACAGCCGAAGAGCCAGGACAGGCTGCTGATGATGGGAATCTTCAGCTCACAGTGAGCCTTGCAACTGTGCCACCCGCATTGCTGTCGCTCCTCACTTTCCCACCTAAAAGTCCATTTGAATCAAACCTTTCTGTGGTCGCTCTCTGCTGCCCAGCAGCAGAGTGAGTAGTGCACTAACTTTTGGCCTCTGCTCCCACAGCCAAAGAGCCAGGAGGGAAAGCTGGTGCTGGGCCTCTTCAGCTCACCGTGAGATTTGCATTGGTGACACTCGCACTGCAGTCGCTCCTCTCTTTCAGACTGAAAAGTTCATTTGAATGCAACCTCTCCTGCAGAAACTCTCAGCTGCTCAGCAGCAGTCAGTAGAGCACGAACGTTTCGCCTCTGCTTCCACAGCCAAAGAACCAGGAGAGAAAGTTGGCACGTGTCATCTTCAACACACAATAAACTTTGCAACGGTGCCACCTGCATTGCTTTCTCTCCTCGCTTTCACACCTAAAAGTCCATTTGAATTCAAACTGATTCGGTGTTAGCTCTCAGCTGCTCTGCAGCTAATTAGAGCACGAATATTTGGCCTCTGCTCCAGACCCGAAAAACCAGTTAAGAAAGCTGGTGCTGGGCATCTTCAGCACACAGTGAGTTTTGCAATGGTGCCACCAGCAGTGATGTCTTTCCTGGCTTTCCCACCAAAAACTCCATTTAAATCCAACCTCTCCGGTGCTCGCTCTTGGCTTCCACGCAGCAGAGTGAGCAGAGCACAAAAGTTTGGCCTCTGCTCCCACAGCCAAAGAACCATTATAGAAACCTGGTGCGGGCATCTTCAGCGCAAAGTGAGCTTTGCAACAGTGCCATCCGCATTGGTTTTGCTCCTCCTTTTCCCACCTAAAAGTCCATTTGAGTCCAAACTCCTTCGGTGTTCGGTCTCAATTGAGCTTTGCAATGGTTCTACCGTCATTGCTGTTGATCCTCACTTTCCCAACTAAAAGTCCTTTTGAATCCAACATCTCCGGTGGTGACTCTCGGCTGCCCAGCAGCAGTGTGAGTAGAGCATGAACTTTTGGTATCCGCTCCCACAGCCAAAGAACCTCATAAGAAAGCTGGTGCCTGGCATCTTCAACACACAGTGAGCTTTGCAACGGCGCCACCTGCTTTGCTGTCACTTTTCGCTTTCCCACCTAAAATTCCATTTCAATCCTACCTCTTCGGTGGTTGCTCTCTGCTGCCCTGTAGCTGAGTGAGTAGAGCATGAACGTTTGGCCTCTGCTCCCACAGTAGAAGAGCCAGGAGGGTAAGATGGTGCTGGGAGTCTTCAGCTCACAGTGAGCTTTGCAATGGTTCCACCCGCATTGCCGTCGCTCCTCGCTTTCACACCTAAATGTCCATTTGAATCCAACTTCTCCGGTGCCAGCTCTCGGCTAAGCAGCACCAGATTTAGTAGAGCGTGAATGTTTGGCCTCTGTTCCCACAGCTGAAGAGCCAGGACTGAAACTTGGGACTGGGCCTCTTCTGCAGACATTGAGCTTTGCAAGAGTGACTCCCAAATAGCATAGTTCCCCGCTTTCCCACCTAAATGTCCATTGGAATCTAACCTCTGTGGCACCAGCTCTCGCCCATCTAGCAGCAGATGGAGTAGAGGACAAATGTTTGGTTTCTGCTCCTACAGCTGGAGGGCCAGGACAGAAAGCTGGTGATGGGCATCTTCTGCAGACAGTGAGCTTTGCAAAGGTTCCCTCCGAATTGCTGTCGCTGCTTGCTTTCCAACGTAAAAGTCCATTTGAGTTCAACCTCTGCAGTTCCCGCTCTTGCCTTTTCAGCAGCTTAGGCCCATCAGCAGCTTTCTGGTCTAGCTCTTTGGCTCAATACACATTAGGTGGATGTTTGCATTCTGTGAGCCTTGCACCTGGATCTGGCAAGAGAACGTCAAAGAGGCACCGTAGAAAGATGGACTTTACAATACAAAGGTAATGCACATTGCCACCTTGCTCATACTGGAGCACAGCTTACTTTGTGCAGGTGATGTACAGCACAAGCTTTATGCTCTGCCATTTCCAGAGAGGAAGAAAGGGATGGAGGCTTCATCTGAACATCCAGTGTCCTGGGTTCCACAGTAGCAGTCATTTTTCTCCTTCATAGTAGCTGGTGCAGTTCTATGTTTTGGACTTTCAGCCTGGGAACAGCGCTGATAACACCAATGTTTTTAGTTACTGCACAGATGGTTTAGTCTGACCAAGGACTTTGTGAGTCTCATGGTCTGCCAGGGAAATGGGGAAGCTGGGAGGAAGCAGAGACATGACACCTGACCCAAACAACCCAAAGAGGTATTCCATACCACAGCACGTCATGCCCAGGATGTAACTGAGGGTTACCCGGAAGGGCGAGTGCTCTGTGGGGTTGGACAAGGTATTGGTCGGTGCTCAGTCGGGCGGGGTGGGGCGAGTTATCGATCAGCTGGTGGTGATGTGCTGTATTCTCTTCCCTTGCTATTTCCTTTATCAGTATTATTATTGGTGGTAGCAGTAGTGATTTGTGTTATCCCTTAGTTACTAAACTGTTCTTATCTCAACCCCTGGGAGTTGCATTCTTTTGATTCTCCCTCCGGGAGCAGGGGGAAGGAAAGGGGTGTGTGTGTGTGTGTGTGTGGTGAGAGAGAGACTGCTTGATTTACGGATGGGTTTAAACCACAACATCCAGCAGCAGCTTTCGGCTCTCGCTCATGCTCAGGAAAACCTGAAGCTTTATGTTCGCACTTTGAGAGACTTGCGTCTACTGCTTAAAGCAGGAAAGCTGGGGTACTCTCAACATGCTGGATACATTGCTGAAAACTCCCTGGTTGCTGCTTAGGCCCAACAACAGGTTTCTGCTCTGGCTCTTTGGATCTATACGCATTACCTGGACATTTGCAGTCTGTGAGCACTGCGCCTGGACCTGCGAGGAACATCAAAGACGCAGTGGAGGAAGATGGACTTAACATTACAAAGGTAGTGCACATTGCCATGTTGATTACAACAGAGGACAACTCAATCTGTGCAGGTGATACCCAGCACAAATTTTCTGCAGTGTCACCTCCGCTGTGTCAGCAGGGCATGGAGCATTCAGCTGAAAGCCCCCAGCAGCTTTCTTCTCTGTCTCGTCTTCTGGAGAAGCAGATGCTGCCTGTTTGTAGAATGAGAGTCTTGCTTCTACCATTTTTGGCAAGAAACCTGGGCTTCTTTGACATGCTGGTGACCCTGCTCTTGATCTCCCTGGTTGCTGCTTATTCCCAGCAGCAACTTTCTGCTCTGTCTCTTTGGATCTATGCACATTAGCTGGAGTTTTCCACTGTGAGCACTGCGCCTGGATCTGGCAAGGGAACATCAAAGAGACACAGTAGGAAGATGGACTTAACATTACAATGAAAGTGCACATTGTTGTGCTGCTGACACTGGAGAGCAGCTTACTTTGTGCAGGTGGTTCCCAGAACCAGGTTTTGGAAGTGGCACCGCATGGTAGGAGCAGGTCATGGAGCCTTCACCTGAATGACCAGCAGCAGCTTTCTGCTCCGGCTCCTGCTCTGAAGAAGCAGAAGCTGTAGATTCGTACTTTGAGAGACTTGCTTCTACTGTTTTAGGTGGGAAAGCTGGGGTGCTTTGACATCCTAATGACACTGCTGCAGGGGTGCCTGGTTGTTGCTTAGGCCCACCAACAGGTTTCTGCTCTGCCTCCTCGGCTCTATACACATTAGCTGGACGTTTGCAGTTTGTGAGTTCTGCACCTGGATATGGCAAGGGAACATCAAAGAGGCACTGTAGGAAGAGGAATTTAACATTACAAAGGTAGTGCAAATTGCCATTTTGCTGACACTAGAGCACACCTCTACTCTGTGCAGATGATTCCCAGCACCTGCTTTCTGCCCTGCCACCTCCACTGTGGGAGCAGGGCATGGAACCTTCAGCTGAATGTCCAGCAGCAGATTTCTGTACTGGCTCGTGCTCTGGAGAAGCAGAAGCTGCAAGTTGGCACTTTGAGTGACTTGCTTCTACCTTTTTATCCAGGAAAGATAGAGTGCATTGACATGCTGGTGACACTGCTGCAGATGTGCCTTGTTGCTGCTTAGTCCCACCAGCAGCCTTCTGCTCTGGCTCTTTGGCTCAATACACATTAGATGTACGTTTGCTGTCTGTGACCACTGCGCCTGCATCTGGCAGGAGGGCATCAGAGAGGCACAGTAGAAAGATGGACTTAACATTAAAAAGGATGTGCACATTGCCATGTTGCAGACCCTGGAGCACAGCACTGTGCAAGTGATTCCCACCACCAGGTTTCTGCTCAAGAATATAACCTCTGCTGCGCCAGTAAAGCAGCAGAGTGAGTAGAGCAAGAATGCCTGGCTTCTTCGATGACAGATGAAGAGCCAGGACAGAAAAATGGTGCTGGGCCTCTTCAGCAGACAGTGAGCTTTGCACAGGTGCACCCACATTGCTGTTGCTCCTCTCCTTCCCACCTTGAAATCCAATTGTGTGCATCTTCTCTGATGCCCTCTCCTGAACGTCCTGCAGCAGAGTGAGTAGAGAAAGAATGTTTAGCCTCTGTTTCTACAGCTGAAGAGACAAGACTGAAAGCTGGAGCTGGGCCTCTTCTGCAGACAGTGAGCTTTGCAACGGAGCCAACGGCATTGCTGTCACTCCTTGCATTTCCACCTAAAAGTCCATTTGAAACCAACATCTGTGGAGCTTTCTCTCTTTCAGGGCAGGAAAGGCTGTGCGCAGTATTGGATCGTTGCCTGCTGATGCTGATTGTTCCTTTACTGCAGAACTCATCCGGTTCTATCAAAGTTCATTCTCTGTTGGGCTGATGGTTGGAGGGAAGTCAGGGCTAGTCACTGATGACCTGGAGACATCTAGTTGATGGGCTATAGAAGTATTACACAGCAGGCAACAGCATACAATTAAGTTCATTGGCTGTTTTCCCCTAAAATCAAATCCCCTTGAGGTATACATCGGACTTCCCCATCTTCCCGCATTACCCACCAAGTATATGCAGGTCCCTGAGCAAAAGCAATCCCACGAGTGAGTTTGCCTTTACCTGAAGCAGGAATAACCCAGACTGACTTCTGTTGCAGAATGACTCTAAGAGCAGGACCATAGAGTTCTGGAGGACTGTGCAAGCAAGGCAGGGGGTGGCCCCCACAGGTGGCCGGAGACCGGACCTGGGAGGAGAATGTGGAGGAAGCTGTGGGGGCTAACCAATACTGTTATGCCAAGAAGGAGTGGCTGAATACCACTCCTATATATGTGTGAACTGCTTCACAAAGAAAAGGGAAGTTGCTTATCACCCATATTGGGTTGGCCTGTCTGCTTCTCCTCGCCGCTTACAAATGGCGCCCAAACAGGGACGCGGACTACAGGGCCCTGGTCGCTGGGGACCCGGATTACAGGGCTCCGACTAGCGGGGACCCGGGATACAGGGCCCCGGTTTAACGGGGACCCGGATTACAGGGC
Source organism: Pezoporus flaviventris (assembly GCF_033815535.1). Lineage (NCBI taxonomy): Eukaryota > Metazoa > Chordata > Aves > Psittaciformes > Psittacidae > Pezoporus > Pezoporus flaviventris. The sequence goes on along the minus strand of NW_026892647.1, from coordinate 207,686 downwards.
CCCGGTCGACGGGGACCCAGATTACAGGGCCCCGACTAGCGGGGACCCGGGATACAGGGCCCCGGTCAACGGGGACCCGGATACAGGGCCCCGGCCGACGGGGACCCGGGATACAGGGCCCCGACTAGCGGGGACCCGGATACAGGGCCCCGGCCGACGGGGACCCGGGATACAGGGCCCCAACTAGCGGGGACCCGGGATACAGGGCCCCGACTGGCGGGGACCCGGATACAGGGCCCCGGCCGGCGGGGACCCGGGATACAGGACCCCGACTAGCGGGGACCCGGGATACAGGGCCCCGACTGGCGGGGACCCGGGATACAGGGCCCCGGCCGACGGGGACCCGGAATACAGGGCCCCGGTTTAACGGGGACCGGGATACAGGGCCCCGGTCGACGGGGACCCGGAATACAGGGCCCCGACTAGAAGGGACCCAGGATACAGGGCCCCGACTAGCGGGGACCCGGGATACAGGGCCCCGGTCGACGGGGACCCGGAACGGCGAGTGAGCGGCGCCGGCAGCAGCGGCCGGGAAGCGCAGGCAATGCTGCTGCGGTGGCGTGACGGACCCGGGTGCTTGGACTAACCGAAAGAATCCGCCGCTGGGGCGGAGACGCTGAGGACCATCAGGGAGTGTGAAAGGGAGATCGACTGGTGGAGTAACTCCCTGGCGGGCCAGTCGAAACGGTTCCAGGGAGATACCCCCCAAAAGGGGAAGGACCCCCTGCCTTCTCACACAGAGGGGGATGGCCCGAGGCAGCCCCTGCCCTGTAGCTGTTGCGCAGAGGTAGGGGACCAAAAAGACGACGAGGGTTGGAAGCGAGTTCCAGTTCGACGTCGTGGGAAACCCTCCCCCCTTCCTGCCCTGCTTCCCCAGGTGTCCCTCCGTAATAGGTTCGAGGCCCTGGATCTTGAAGGAGAGGTAGGTGAGAAGGTGGGGCAAGGCCAGCCCACAAGGCCACATAGGAAAAGGGAGTCGACTTTGCACCTCAAGACTGCCTCTGTTAAGAAAGAAAGAAGGGTCATTGTAGTAGGGGATTCCCTTCTGAGAGGAACAGAGGGCCCGATATGCAGAGTTGACCCTCATCATAGGGAAGTGTGTAGTCTGCCTGGAGCCTGGATCAGGGATATCACCAGGGCGCTCCCCAACCTGGTGCACCCGACAGACTATTACCCGCTGCTGGTCTTCCAGACAGGTGGGGAGGAAGCTGCTTCCCGCAGTCTGAGGGGGATGAAGAAAGACTACAGGGCCTTGGGGCGGATGGTGAAAGAGTCTGGGGCTCAAGTGATCTTCTCCTCTCTCCTTCCATCTTCCACTGATGTGGGAAGGAATGGGAAGATTCAGTTCATGAACAATTGGCTTCGAGACTGGTGCTACAGGCAGGGCTTTGGATTCTTTGATAACGGCTGGTTTTATAGGGCACCAGTCTGGACAATGACAAGTGAGAAAGGTTTGTCTCACAGAGGGAAAAGGATGCTGGGGCACGAATTAGCAGGGCTCATTTGGAGAGCTTTAAACTAGATTCGAAGGGGGATGGGCTTGTAGCTGGGCTTGCCCCAGTGGGGCAGCGCTCCAGAATTAATGAAGACTGGGAGGCCTCCTACAATCCTAGGGTGAAATCGGTGTGCTCAGCTCGCTCCCTGAAATGCCTGTACACCAATGCGCGCAGCATGGGAAATAAGCAGGAGGAGTTGGAAACCTGTGTTAAGTCAGGAGATTATGATCTGGTGGCAATTACAGAGACGTGGTGGGACAGCTCACATGACTGGAATATAGTCATGGAAGGCTATGTCCTTTTCAGGAAAGACAGGCCAGCCAGGCGGGGTGGTGGGGTTGCTCTTTATGTGCGGGAGGAACTACAGTGCACCGAGTTCTGTCCAGGGACAGATGATGAGCGAGTTGAGAGTCTGTGGGTGAGAATTAAGGGGCAGGCTGGCAGGGGGGATACTGTTGTAGGTGTCTGTTACAGACCACCGGATCAGGGTGAGGAAGTTGACGAGGCCTTCTACAGGCAGCTGAGAGCAGCCTCACAGTCACAGGCCGTGGTCGTCGTGGGGGATTTTAACTTCCCTGATGTTTGCTGGAAGGACCACTCGGCAACCCAGCCACAGTCCAGGAGGTTCCTCCAGTGTATGGATGATAACTTCCTCCTGCAAATGGTGGATGAGCCGACCAGGAGAGGAGCGCTGCTGGATCTCATCCTCACTAACAAGGAGGATCTGGTCGAAGCAGTAAGGGTTGAGGGCTGCCTTGGTTGCAGCGACCACGAGATGGTGGAGTTCAGGATCTTGTGTGGCAGGACTAGTAGAATACCAAGTAGAATTGCAACCCTGGACTTTAGCAGGGCAAACTTTGGCCTTTTCAAGCAATTGCTAGGGGAAATCCCATGGGCAGGGCTGCTTGAAGGTAAAGGGGCCCAAGATAGTTGGTTGACATTCAAGGACTGCTTTTTCCGTGCTCAAGATCGGAGCATCCCGACACGTAGGAAGTCAAGGAAGAGGGCCAAGAGACCTGCGTGGCTAAATAGGGAATTGCTGGGTATGCTCAAGCGGAAGAGGAGAGTTTACAGGTCATGGAAGGAGGGGCTGGCCACTTGGGAGGAATATAAGGCTGCTGCTAGAGGATGTAGGAAGGCAGCTAGGAGGACTAAGGCATCCTTAGAATTAAACCTGGCAAGAAGGGTCAAGGACAGCAAAAAGAGCTTTTTTAAATACATGGCAGACAAAACTAACACCAGAGGCAATGTAGGCCCACGGATGAACGGGATGGGTGCCCTGGTGACAGAAGATAAAGAGATGGCAGAGTTACTGAATGCCTTCTTTGTCTCTGTCTACTCTGCTGCGGGCAGTCCTGAAGAGCCCTGTACCCCTGAGACCTTAGATGAAGTCAGGTCGACGGAGCGGTTTGCCTTAGTCGATGAGGAATGGGTTAGAGACCAGTTGAGCAATCTGGACATCCATAAATCCATGGGTCCAGATGGGATGCACCCGCGGGTGCTGAGGGAACTGGCGGAAGTCATTGCTAGACCACTCTCCATCATCTTTACCAAGTCTTGGGAAACGGGAGAGGTGCCTGAGGACTGGAGGAAGGCAAATGTCACTCCAGTCTTCAAAAAGGGCAAGAAGGAGGACCCGGGTAACTACAGACCGGTCAGCCTCACCTCCATCCCTGGGAAAGTGATGGAACACCTTATCCTTGGTACCATCTTAAGGCATATCAAGGATAAGAAGGTTATGAGGGGCAGTCAACATGGCTTCACCAGGGGGAAATCATGTTTGACCAATCTCTTAGCCTTTTATGAGGAAATAACACGGTGGATGGATGATGGCAGAGCGGTGGATGTGGTCTACCTTGACCTCAGCAAAGCATTTGACACAGTCTCCCACAGCATCCTCACGGCTAAAATGAGGAAGTGTGGACTGGATGATCAGGTAGTGAGGTGGACTGCGAACTGGCTGAAGGAGAGAAGCCAGAGAGTTGTAGTCTATGGGGCTGAGTCTAGTTGGAGGCCTGTAACTAGTGGAGTGCCTCAAGGGTCAGTACTGGGACCGGTATTATTTAATATATTCATCAATGATTTAGATGAGGGAATTGAGTGTACTATCAGCAAGTTTGCTGATGACACTAAGCTGGGAGGAGTGGCTGATACGCCAGAAGGCTGTGCTGCCATCCAGCGAGACCTGGATAGGCTGGAGAGTTGGGCAGGGAGTAACTTGATGAAATATAACAAGGGAAAGTGTAGAGTCCTGCATCTGGGCAGGAACAACCCCAGGTTCCAGTATAGGTTGGGGAACGACCTGTTAGAGAGCAGTGTAGGGGAGAGGGACCTGGGGGTACTAGTGGACAACAGGATGACCATGAGCCAACACTGTGCCCTTGTGGCTAAGAAGGCCAATGGCATCCTGGGGTGTATTAGAAGGGCGGTGGTTAGTAGGTCGAGAGAGGTCCTCCTTCCCCTCTACTCTGCCCTGGTGAGACCTCATCTGGAGTATTGTGTCCAGTTCTGGGCCCCTCAGTTCAAGAAGGACAGGGAGCTGCTGGAGAGAGTCCAGCGCAGGGCAACAAAGATGATTAAGGGAGTGGAACATCTCCCTTATGAGGAAAGACTGAGGGAGCTGGGTCTCTATAGTTTGGAGAAGAGGAGACTGAGGGGTGACCTTATCAGTGTCTATAAATATATAAAGGGGGAGTGTCACGAGGACGGAGCCAGGCTCTACTCAGTGGCAAACAATGATAGGATAAGGGGTAATGGGTACAAACTGGAACACAAGAGGTTCCACTTAAACTTGAGAAGAAACTTCTTCTCAGTGAGGGTGACGGAACACTGGAACAGGCTGCCCAGGGAGGTTGTGGAGTCTCCTTCCCTGGAGACATTCAAAACCCGCCTGGACGCATTCCTGTGTAACATTATCTAGGTGTTCCTGCTCCGGCAGGGGGATTGGACTAGATGATCTTTCGAGGTCCCTTCCAATCTCTAACATACTGTGATACTGTGATACTGTGAACCAGACACTGCTGCGTCGGGAGGCCGATCCGGAGACCGAGGTTACAGGACAACCCAGAAGAAGACGATCCGGAAAAGGCTGGCCATGAAAATGGACCGAGAGGTAGCCCTGGACTTATTACAGTGCTTCTTATAAAAGCGGGGAACTGAGCCCTGAACTTTTTACAGTGCTTTTTATAAAAGCGGGTAATTGAGCCTGAGATTCTAAAGCAGCTAGCAGGTCTAGTGGCTGTACGGAAGGCTAAGAGATTTTTTTTTGCAGATCCTAATACAATATTTGAGGAGAGTGAGTGGCGAAGGTTTGGTGATGAACTATTTGACTCAGTGCTTAATGATTATAAAAAGGCAAAGAAACTCGGTAAACCACGGAGGGAAGTAATGAACTGTATAAAAAGATACAAGGCAGAAAAGAAAACTGCCGCGGTAGCAACGGAGAAACTAGGAACAGACGTCCCCAGTCGGTTGAAACCGGGGGAAGATTACAACTCGTTCCCCCCAACTCGCGGGAGCACAGGGTTTCCCAACCCCCCACCCCGCACCCCCCCCACACCCCGCAGCCCCCTTCCTTTTCTCCCCCTCCATCAGAAGGTGCCGCGGAGGAGGTGTAACCCCCTGCTCCCCCACCACCCCAGTTCCAAAAGTAGGGACTTTGAAAAGGACAGAGTAAGTATATTAGAAGGTATACGCATGATAAATGTCGAGGAATCCGAAAGAAAGAGGGCGGTGCCTCGGCGCCGGATCGATTGCGGCGCCACTGTGAAGCACGCAGTAGAAAATAGGGATCATGCGCGAGCGGGAGATTTAAAGGAACCGCGAGCCTCTCCAACCCACTACGCCTTAGAATGAAAAAATTTTAACTCAGTCACGGAGGAGCCAGGTCTGCAGATGGCTACATACCGAATGAGAGACATCTGATAAGAAAGACACAGCTGCGAGCAACGGAGACCCTGAGTTCAGCGCAGGATCAGCCCCCGAATCCCCTGAATCCGAGCCAGATTTATATCCTCTGCTTCCAGACCCTGACTCTTCGTCTCCCATGTCGGTCTGCTCAGACTTACTGGCCCTGGAGACGCTCAGTTGTAACAATGGGTAACCAAAGATGTGAACATTACTGGGGAATTTTCTGCAATGGGCATTTCTGCATATCCTGTGTTTACTACACAGCAGGGGGCTAAAGAGTGGGAAGCCCTTGATCTCAAAATAGTTAAGGAGGCCTGACAAACAGTGACCACGTATGGGTTAAAATCCTCTTATACTCAAGCTGTATATGTTATGATTTTTTCTTGCAATTGACAGGGGGAGCCCATACAGTTTCTCTGTGATACTCATGTATTAGAAGTTGGTAAATACAAGTATGTCCAGGTTTCTATCAACCCTTGGAGACCTCTGTAGATAACTGCTGGCCACTTCTTCCAGCACAGGCTGGCCACCTGTGTTGGAATGAGTGTGCATTTTCGTCAGTATAAAAGCCCAAGCCTCATACGATGTGGGGGAGGCAGAGCCTCTGCGGGGACGCCCGCTAAGGTTGAGCCTGCCACCTCACACTGCAATGATGCTTCTCGGAGCTGGTTTCCTGTTAGTCTCCACAGGGTCCTTGTGCCACGGTCTGTACGTGGGACTGTAGTGGGAGTAATGATGGCTTTTGCAGGGTCTAAAAAAAAAAAAAAAAAAAAGAGGGGGGGAGAGAGAGAGTAATGATGTTACATTTAACTTTAACCTGTCTACTTCTGAAGAACTGATAACCTGGGGGAGGGGGTATATTTGTGTCCTCCTGCCTACAGGTCCATGGTGACTGCCTGCAAAGTTTGTCAAGCCCTGCCATGAGCTGGACAGACGAATGGATAAACCTGATGCCTCAGCTACAGGAGCTGACCGGGAATACCCCAAGCAGAATGAGATGGCGGAAGAGAAAGAACAAATAACTGCAAAACATCACTTGGGGGACAACTGAAAAGTAACATCCTGAATATGTGTGCTTGTAAAATAGCTATTATTAGAGGTTGTGATTTTGTGTATAAAACCACCTGTATTTACTAGCTAGTTGCTAATAAGAAACTGCACCTTGTATTGTATAGATTTGTCACTTGTAAAAGAGATGTTAGTGTATGGAAGTTTGCAGTAGCTGCTAGAAAATGCTAAGGCAAAAGCTAGAAAAATTTTAATACAATGGTAGTGTTATAAAGCAGGTGATGGAACAAATTAAGAGGGGGGGAGAATTCCACTGGTAAGAAATTTCTTTGGCTAGTCCTTCACTGCCATCAGCATCTTCAACATGCTGCTGCACCCTGTAATAGTTACTCTGCTAATGTAAATGTGTGTGTGCTTTGCTGTAGTAGCGACTTGTTACTGGATAAAACAAAAGGGGGAAGATATGGAGACAGTGTTCTCACAGGAGAATGCATAATTGGTACATAGGCTTTGAATAGTCCTGAAAGATACAGCAAGGCCATGAGAGGCCTGAAGAAGCTTAAGCAAGCAAGATAAGAGGCTGGAATTCACCAAGTTAATGAGGACTGTGGACTGTTGGCAAGCTTTCAAGGTTGAGTTCTCACACCTGTGTTTAACCAATTATATGTTAGTCACTAAGGGTCTTCAAAACATGTATCCAATCATAATATGCCAAATCACTGTAAGTGCTTCAGCCAGGGCCTTGGCTCAACTAAGCAGACTGGGTTGCTGAGTTGCTAAGCAGACAATTCTACATCGAAGGCAATTTCTGATTTGTTTTAATGTTGACTCTGTAAGACATGCAACACTGCAGAACCTTTTGTTGTTGGAACAGGGACATGGATGTAAAGAGTTTGATGGAATGTGTTGTATGAGTCTCTCTGATTATGCTAATTCGATGCACGCACAGCTGAGAACCCTGGCTTAGCTTACCCAGCAATAGTAAATGAGCAATATCCTAAGAATAATTAGATTGTTGTCTTCACAGGGCATTACAGGTTGAGTCAAACACTGCTGTTTAAAGTATTGCACTTATGTATCATTGTTAGATTAATCATCGTAGCTATTAGACTTGTTTATAGTTGTGTGATAAAACAGGTGAACAGAATAACCCATAATGCCTTGCTTGCACAAAGAAAAAGGGGGGAATTGTTGCAGAATGACTCTAAGAGCAGAACCATAGAGTTCTGGAGGACTGTGCAAGCAAGGCAGGGGGTGGCCCCCACAGGTGGCCGGAGACCGGACCTGGGAGGAGAATGTGGAGGAAGCTGTGGGGGCTAACTAAAACTGTTATGCCAAGAAGGAGTGGCTGAATACCACTCCTATATATGTGTGAACTGCGTCACAAAGAAAAGAGAAGTTGCTTATCATCCATACTGGGTTGGCCTGTCTGCTTCTCGCCGCTTACAGTCTTCCCCAGCAAATTCTTCATATGCACCAGGGGAACTTTGTCCCCCTTGACAATATGTAAAAGTTCTGACTGGGCTGGGCCAGCCCTGTTGGCAGATCCTCTGGTGTTGACCAACCAGGTGGCCTTTGGTAAATGTGTATCCCAATGCTTGAAAGTTCCCCCACCCATCGCTCTCAGTGTAGTTTTTAACAGCCCATTGTACCGTTCAATTTTCCCAGAGGCTGGTGCATGGTAGGGGATGTGATATACCCACTCAATGCCATGCTCTTTGGCCCAAATATCTATAAGGTTATTCTGGAAATGAGTCCCATTGTCTGACTCAATTCTCTCTGGGGTGCCGTGTCGCCACAAAATCTGTTTCTCAAGGCCCAGGATAGTGTTCCGGGCAGTGGCATGGGGCACAGCCTATGTTTCCAGCCACCCGGTGGTTGCTTCCACCATGGTAAGCACATGGCGCTTGCCTTGGCGGGTTGGTGGCAGTGTGATATAGTCAATCTGCCAGGCCTCCCCATATTTATACTTCAACCATCGTCCTCCATACCAAAGAGGCTTTAACCGCTTGGCTTGTTTAATTGCAGCACATGTTTCACACTCATGAATAACCTGGGCAATAGTGTCCATTGTTAAGTCCACCCCTCGGTCACGGGCCCATCTATATGTTGCATCTCTGCCCTGATGGCCTGAAGTGTCATGGGCCCACCGGGCCAAAAATAATTCACCTTTATGTTGCCAATCTAAGTCCATCTGAGCCACTTCAATCTTAGCCGCTTTATCCACTTGTTGGTTGTTCTGGTGTTCCTCAGTGGCCCGACTCTTGGGTACATGGGCATCTACATGACGTACCTTCACCACCAGGTTCTGCACCCGGGCAGCAATATCTTTCCACAGTGCAGCAGCCCAGATGGGTTTACCTCTGCGTTGCCAGTTGCTCTGCTTCCATTGCTTCAACCACCCCCACAGGGCATTTGCCACCATCCATGAGTCAGTATAGAGATAAAGTACTGGCCACTTTTCTCGTTCAGCAATGTCCAGGGCCAGCTGGATGGCTTTCACCTTGACAAATTGACTCGATTCACCCTCTCCTTCAGCAGTTTCTGCAACTTGTCGTCCAGGACTCCATACAGCTGCCTTCCATCTCCGATGCTTTCCCACAATACGGCAAGAGCCATCAGTAAACAAGGCATACTGCTTTTCACTTTCTGACAAATTTTTTATATGGTGGGGCCTCTTCAGCACGCACCACCTCCTCCTCTGGTGACATTCCGAAATCTTTGCCCTCTGGCCAGTCCATGATGACTTCTAGAATGCCTGGACGACTGGGATTTCCTATTCGAGTTCGTTGTGTAATTAGTGCAGCCCATTTACTCCATGTAGCATCAGTTGCATGATGTGTAGAGGAGACCCTGCCTTTGAACATCCAGCCCAGCACGGGCAGCCGGGGTGCCAGGAGGAGCTGTGCTTCAGTGCCAATCACTTCCGAAGCAGCTCGAACCCCTTCATAGGCTGCCAGTATCTCTTTCTCAGTTGGGGTATAGCTGGCCTCAGATCCTTTGTATCCCCGACTCCAAAAGCCGAGGGGTCGACCTCGAGTCTCCCCTGGAGCTTTCTGCCAGAGGCTCCAGGTAGGACCGTTCTCCCCAGCTGCAGTGTACAGTACATTTTTTACATCTGGCCCGGTCCGGACTGGTCCAAGGGCTACTGCATGAACTATCTCACGTTTAATTTGCTCAAAGGCTTGTTGCTGCTCAGGGCCCCATTTAAAATCATTCTTCTTCCAGGTCACATGATAGAGAGGGCTTACAATCGAACTGTAATTTGGGATGTGCATTCTCCAGAACCCCACTGCACCCAAGAAAGCTTGCGTTTCTTTCTTATTAGTTGGTGGAGACATTGCTGTTATCTTGTTGATCACATCTGTGGGGATCTGTCTACGTCCATCTTGCCATTTTATTCCCAAAAATTGAATCTCCTGTGCAGGTCCCTTGACCTTACTCCGTTTTATGGCAAAACTGGCTTTCAGCAGGATTTGGATTATTTTCCTCCCTTTCTCAAAGACTTCTTCCGCTGTATCGCCCCACACAATAATGTCATCAATGTATTGCAGGTGTTCTGGAGCTTGCCCCTGTTCCAGTGCAGTCTGGATCAGTCCATGGCAAATGGTAGGGCTGTGTTTCCACCCCTGGGGCAGTCGGTTCCAAGTGAACTGGACACCCCTCCAAGTAAAAGCAAACTGTGGCCTGCACTCTGCTGCCAAAGGAATGGAGAAAAATGCATTGGCAATATCAATCATGGCATACCACTTGGCTGCCTTTGACTCTAGTTCATACTGAAGTTCTAGCATGTCCAGTACGGCAGCACTCAATGGTGGTGTGACTTCATTCAGGCCACGATAGTCTACTGTTAGTCTCCATTCTCCATTAGACTTTCGCACTGGCCATATGGGGCTATTGAAGGGTGAGCGGGTCCTGCTGATCACCCCCTGACTCTCCAGTCTACGGATCAGCTGATGGATGGGAATCAGGGAGTCTCGGTTGGTGCGATATTGCCGCCGGTGCACTGTTGTGGTCGCAATTGGCACTTGTTGTTCTTCAACTTTCAGCAACCCCACAGCAGAGGGATCTTCTGAGAGACCAGGCAAGGTGGACAGCTGCTCAATTTCCTCAGTCTCCAAAGCAGCAATACCAAAAGCCCACCGGTACCCTTTTGGGTCTTTGAAGTACCCTCTCTTGAGGTAGTCTATGCCGAGGATGCATGGAGCCTCTGGACCAGTCACAATAGGGTGCTTTTGCCACTCCCTCCCAGTCAGGCTGATTTCAGCCTCCAGCACAGTCAACTCTTGGGATCCTCCTGTTACTCCAGAAATATAGATGGGTTCCACCCCTTGACAGCTTGATGGCATCAGGGCACACTGTGCACCGGTATCTACTAGAGCCTTATACTTCTGTGGGACTGATGTGCCAGGCCATCTGATCCACACAGTCCAGTAAATCCGATTGTCCCCTACCTCCACCTGGCTGGAGGCAGGGCCCCTCTAATGGTCGTCACAGCATTGGACACTTAAGTCGTGTTGAAAGGGATTATTCTTCGTTATCACAGGAGCTGGAGTAAAATCAGCTCTTCCACTCCATCTGGGAAACTGCTCACCAGAGACTGAAGCCGTAGCTCTCATGGGACGATCAGTCTTGGCCCTTGCTCCCCTCTTCAGTTCACTCACCCGTTCCTCCAAAGCTGAAGTAGGTTTTCCATCCCATTTTGTCATGTCTTCTCCGTGATCCAGCAGGTAAAACCATAGGGTACCCCGTGGCGTATACCTTCTGTATCTCCTCTCTCGAACAATAGGACGTCTTTTGTTAAAAGCTGAGACGTGTGTTGGTACACGTGAGGAGCTGGATAAATCAGATACATCGTCCCTCAATTTGTCGAGGTCCTGGGACAGTTTTTTCACAGCTGAGATGATGGAAGGAGTGAGATTGTCTTCGAACTCTCGGAGTTTATGAACCATTTCATCCACTGTTAGCGGTACTATGTCATTCCAGGTCACTGTTGCCAATGAATGGGCATATGATGACGGTGCATTCCGTGTAAGTTTTCGCCACATGGGTCGTGTACATTCAACTTCATCTGGATCTATAGGTGTATCCCCGTTATTCGGCTTGATGTGATAGATCATCTCTACGATGGCCGATTCCCTCAGAGACTGGATGCCTTTGTCTATAGTAGTCCACTTGGCCGAACGACTCGTAACATCGTCCTTGTACGGAAACCTTTCTTTCACAGCTGCCAAGAGCCTCCTCCAAAGGCTGAGGGACTTTTTCTCTCTTGCAATTGCTTTGTCAATTCCCCCTTCTCTAGCAAGTGATCCCAGCTGCTTGGCTTCTGTACCTTCTAGTTCGTGACCATCGGCCCCATTGTCCCAGCATCGGAGTAACCAGGTGATGATGTGCTCCCCTGGTTGACGGGTAAAATCTTTTCGCATATTCCGCAGCTCGGTTGAGGTCCGAGGTCGAGAAGTTACCTCTTCTTCTTCTTCTTCGTCATGTGATGATGACTCCTGATCAGATTCTGGACCGGGTGGTGAATTCATTGGTTCTTCATCTCGCTTCACCCTTTTTGCCTCCTTTTTGCTTGTTCTCTTGCGTACAGGGGCAACTGATATTGGTACGAATTGGTCCTCTGGTTTGGCTGCAGTGATTATCACTGTGGTTTGAGTAGCGACTGTACTTGTTGCTGGGGGTGGTGTAGCTACCGTGCTTGGAGCTGGGGTAACCGCGCTGTCTGTTGCAGTTGAAGTTTGAGCAGCTGCTGTACTTGCCACTGGGGTAGCTGCGCAGTTCATTGCAGCCAAAGTTTGAGTAGCGACTGTCGCTTTGCCCTCAAATCCGCCGATATTCTTTTCCTTTTGAAGGTGCTGGATAGTGTTGAACAAGGCCCTGTAAGCATAGGCCAAGCCCCAGCACGTTGCCGTGATTTGTCCATCTCTGGTATGGCCAGAATGACCACACACCTCATGCAAGTGTTTTACTAATTCTTCTGGATTTTGCAGTTGTTTGGTAGTGAAATTCCAAAATACTGGAGGGGCCCACTGACCTAGATACTTGCCCGTACTATCCCACACACCCTGCCACTCATGGCTGTCCAGCCTCTGGGAAAATCTCTCGGTCCTCCTACATCGTCTTTTGACCCCAGACAAGACCCAAACCTGAATCTGCTTAACTCTTGAAATCAGTAGTGGGCAAAACACACTCTGTATGCGTGTTAGCATGGTGATTCCCATCACCATCAGCAAACAAGTCTCAACAGCATTAAAAGGCCATTCAAAAAATTCAAAACTCTCAAATGTAAATGGTCTGGGGGGACGACTAGGAGGGTAAAAGGATGTCTCCTTCACAGGTTGAGCACCTGAGAAGGAGAAAAAAGATGTGTAATTGCTAAGCACCTCCATCATATACCTCCCAAAGTATAAAGGTGGTGACCACACTGGGAACATAAACCAGATCAGTTTCATGATCAATGATTCTATTGTATTACAAGTCATTACCATAAAGTACAATGGGATAAAAACCTTAGCCCAAGCCCCACACTTGAAAAACACTAATACAGCCAATACCGGATGGACGTAAGATATGGTATACTGAAACTGTGAGATCAAGAGGAAAAACCTTGAGAGCCAATAAATCAGCATTGTGACGAGTGACTATCAATCCAGTCAGATCTGTTCTTATCTCAACCCCTCGTGCCCCACGTTGGGCGCCAAAAAGAACTGTCGTGGTTTAAACCCAGTCAGGTAACTTGTTCACTCACTCCCAGTGAGTGGTGCCGAACTGACAACAATCAAGGTCCGTGTCCGTCTCCCCCCCCCCCGCACCGGGGCTCTCCCCTTCCCCGCTCCCGGAGGAACGGGGAGGAGGATCGAGAGAGTGCAACTCCTACGGGTTGAGACAAGAACAGTCCAGCAACAAATCACCACCGCTACTATCAGCTAAAACAATGATAAGGGAAAATAACAAGGGAAGAGAATACGATACCACCGGCCAAGAAAACGAGTTCCCCCTGGAAGGTCCTGTCCTTCCGGGTAACTCCCAGTTACCCCCCACCCCGGGCATGACGTGCTGTGGTATGGAATACCTCCCCGGCTAGCCCGGGTCAGGCGCCCCGTCTCTGCTTCCTCACAGCTTCCCCTCCTCCCTGGCAGAGCATGAGCCTCACAGAGTCCTTGGTCAGGGTAAACATCACTTAGCAACAACCGACAACATCGGCTTCACCAACACTGTTCTCAAGCTAGAAGTCAAAACACAGCACTGCACCAGTTAACACAAAGGAAAAACATGACTGCTACTGCTGAACCCAGGACAACCTGTTAAAAAGATTGTTGCTCTGGAGTAAAGAAAAAGAGCTGATCAAGGGGGTTAATGAAGCTTTTGATCTCGGGACTTGGAAAAAAAATGGGGCACGCCTGTGGGATCAAGTTACTTGTGGGTTTAAGGAGGCGAAGTCTCTTGCTGCCCCCTGGTTATTACTAAAAGGGACTCTAGCCGCAATGAAGGCTGAGAAACAGGCAGCAAAATCCGTTTTTGCAGCTCCCTCTGACTCGCCTTCACAACAGCAGGGCTCGGCACCTACATTAGATTCAGCACCTGGTGCTACAGCCATGGTAGTGTCGTCTGTTTCGGGCATAAAACAGTCTGGTCAAAAACCGGCGCACAGTACAGTAGGCGAGTTTGAGGACCCTGCGCCTTTCCCCTATCCTGTGTCGACAACGCCTTTACCGGCGGTAGCTCCAGCTGATACTCAGGAGCCAGTAGCGGCTACTGAGCAACCGAAACAAACTGATGTTAACCCTTTTCGTGCTGCTACTGCCCCTAAACTTAATCTCCAAGAATTTTTGCAGGGGTGGCAGTCTCCTAAGGAGGAGAGTGTAACTCCGAATAAATGCCCACTTCCGCCGCCTACACCACCGCTTGCATCGCTCCCACTGGAGCTGCAAAATGAGTGGAACTGGGGGCAATGGACAAAATCCTTAGATAAACAATTGCAGGACTTGCGGGACCGTCTGGACAAATTGGGGGAGGAGAGGGAGCAGGCCCCAGAAAAAATGGAAAAACCGGAAAAAACAGATAAGATCAGTCTGTGTGATGTGCCCTTACCACCGACTCCTACATCTAATAAAGCTAATCCGAGTGCCAAGAGATGGCGAGGCTGCATTCAGGATGCAATTATAGACGGTACTATTTTACCAATAGATGTTCCTACTGCATTCCCTGTTATTATAAATTCTCAGGGACAGTCTGTCTGGACTCCTATGGACTGGAAAGCTATGAAAGAAATTAAGGCAGCAATTACTCAGTATGGATTGTCTTCCTCATATCCACAGCAAATGTTATCTGCTTTCTTTTCTAGTAATGTTCTAACTCCAAATGATTGTCTCAGAGTGGCTGCAATTTTATTAACTCCTTCACAGCTCCTACATTTTAAAAGTGGGTTTGAGGAGCTTGCTGCAAGGGCTGCAGATGAGAATTTAGAGTGTAATCCTCATCACCCTTTGCACGGTGTTTTATCTGAAATGTTATTGGGAAAAGGACAATTTCACCCTGGTGGAGTACAAGCTCGTATGAAAATTGAAGTTTTACAGCAAGCACAGCAATTGGCTTTAGCTGCTCTGAAAGCTGTGCCGGAAGCAGGAAAGCCTAATCCTCCATATACATCAGTAAAGCAGGGACCTACTGAGCCCTATATGCAATTTATTGACAGATTGACAGAGGCTATTGAAAATAATATTGATCTGGCATCTAATGCTAAAGAATCGATGCTTATGTCTCTGGCTATGGAAAATGCTAACCCAGCTTGTAAGCGTATTTTGCAGGTTTTGCCAAAATCTGCTGGTCTTCAAGAAATGATGGATGCATGTTCTAAAGTGGGCACAGCAGAGGAAAAGGCTGGATACATGGCTACTGCCTTCGCCGCTGCTGTTAAACCCCTTCTACAACAAGGTCAGGGTGATCTTGGGGGTACTAAAGGTATGAGATGTTATAATTGTGGACGGATGGGACATTTTAAAAAGCAGTGTACTGTAAAGAAAATCAGTTCAGCAACCCGACCCCCTCAGTGTGGTGTTACTGATTTTGCAGACAAATGTATTAAATGTGACAAATTTGGCCACAAAACAATTGAATGTCATTCAAAGTTTAAAAAACACAGAACCCCGTTGGGAAACTTGAATGTGAGTGCGATGCCACCCCGCGCGACAACACAAAATAAGGGTGTTTGGACTGCATCCCTTCCGCCACTGCAGGGAGTGCCGGAGTGGACATGGCAACAGCAATCGATTTTACCATAACTGATACTTCTGTTCATTGTGTTCCATCTAAATAAAATGGGTATCTTGGTCATGGGTTATGTGCTTTGCTACTGGGACGATCATCAACATCAAGGAAAGGAATCTTTGTATTACCCGGTGTAATTGATGCTGACTATACTGGAAATATTGGGATCATGGTGCAGACGCATGCTCCTCCGGTCAACATCCCTGAAAATTCGAAAATAGCTCAAATCTCAAATAATGATCTGACCGATCTCATGCCCCTTTTAAAGGGTGAGTCAAAGGCAGAACAAAACAGAGTTCTATCAAAAGCTCAGTATGAGGCCTTAGATCACATCATGACAAAAATCACTAATCTTGCCCCAATTGTCAAGGCCAAGCAGTAGGTATAGGCCTTGGAGTCAACCCTCGAGGCCTCCAGCCTCTTCAGCTTTGGCAAATGGATGTGACTCATGTACCCACTTTTGGGAAATTGAAATATGTCCATGTTACTACTGACACAATTCTCCTGCAGGACAAGCTATTATTGAACGAACACATCAAACTTTGAAACAACTATTGGAAAAACAAAAAACAGGGGACGAAGGACTTACACCGGTAGCAAGGATACAGAAAGCTGTATCTGTTATGAATTTTTTGAGATTGACTTTAATGATCCCCCTGCCATAATACATGGTCAGGCATTAGGTTCAGGTTATATGACTAAAACTCCGGGTATTCTGGTCCAGTATAAGGATTTGGAAACCGGCATTTGGAAAGGTCCTGCAGAAGTAAAACTAACTGGTCGAGGTTATATGTGTATAATTACAGATTCTGGTCTGCGGTGGGTGCCAGCTCGATGGGTGAAACCCTGGAAAGAGCCAGAACCACTCCAGGACAACCCCCCCTTGTCAGTGATTGAATTATTGAAATTTCAGCTTAGGACTTCTGTTTTTATGGATGTTTTCAGTCCTTCTTAAAGTGAAGGGAGCAATCTTTTTTACATTAAAGTAAAAAAAAAAAACAAAAAAAACAACAAAAAAAAAAAAAACAAAAACATACCACCATCCACCATGGTGATTCCCATCACGATCAGCAAACAAGTCTCAACAGCATTAAAAGGCCATTCAAAAAATTCAAAACTCTCAAATGTAAATGGTCTGGGGGGACGACTGGGAGGGTAAAAGAATGTCTCCTTCACAGGTTGAGCACCTGAGAAGGAGAAAAAAGATGTGTAATTGCTAAGCACTTCTATTATATACCTCCCAAAGTATAAAGGTGGTGACCACACTGGGAACATAAGCAGGATCAGTTTCATGATCAATGATTCTATTGTTTTACAAGTCATTACCATAAAGTACAATGAGACAAAAACCTTAGCCCAAGCCCCACACTTGAAAAACGCTAATACAGCAAATACCGGATGGACGTAAGATATGATATACTGAAACTGTGAGATCAAGAGGAACAACCTTGAGAGCCAATAAATCAGCATTGTGATGGGTGTCTATTAATCCAGTCAGGTCTGTCATTATCTCAACCTCTTGTGTACCATGTTGGGTGCCAAAAGAACTGTTGTGGTTTAAACCCTAGCCAGACATCTTGTTTACTCACTTCCAGTGAGTGGTGCTGTGCTGAGAGCAATGGAGGGCCCCCCCCCCCGGGGCTCTCCCCTTCCCCTCTCCCGGAGGAACGGGGAGGAGGATCAAAAGGGTGCAACTCCTACAGGTTGAGACAAGAACAGTCCAGCAACCAATGTACAACACAAATCACCACTGCTACCACCAACGACAACAATGATAGGTGGAGCAAGATGAAGGGTGAAGCAAGATGAAGTGTATTCACCACCCGGTAAAAAAAAAGAACTGTCATGGTTTAAACCCTAGCCAGACAGCTTGTTCACTCACTCCCAGGGAGTGGTGCTGGGCTGAGCGCAGTCGAGCCCCCCCCCCCCCGGGGCTCTCCCCTTCCCCGCTCCCAGAGAGTGCAACTCCAGCGGGTTGACAAGAACAGTCCAGCAACCAATGTACAACACAAATCACCACCGCTATCACCAACGACAACAATGAGAAGAGAAAATAACAAGGGAAGAGAATACAATACCACCGGCCAAGAAACGAGTCCCACCCGGAAGCCCGTGTCCTTCCGGGTAACTCCAAGTTACCCCCCACCCCGGGCATGATGCGCTGTGGAATGGAATACCTCTTTGGCTAGCCTGGGTCAGGCATCCTGTCTCTGCTTCCTCACGGCTTCCCCTCCTCCCTGGCAGAGCATGAGCCTCGCAAAGTCCTTGGTCAGGGTAAACATCACTTAGCAACAACCGAAAACATCGGTATCACCAACACTGTTCCCAGGCTGGAAGTCAAAACACAGCACTGCACCAGCTAACACAAAGGAGAAACATGACTGCTACTGCTGAACCCAGGACAAGACGGCTTACAATCAAACTGTAATTTGGGATGTGCATTCTCCAGAACCCCGCTGCACCCAAGAAAGCTTGAGTTTCTTTCTTATAGTTGGTGGAGACATTGATGTTATCTTGTTGATCACATCTGTGGGGATCTGTCTACATCCATCTTGCCATTTTATTCCCCAAAATTGAATCTCCTGTACAGGTCCCTTGACCTTACTCCGTTTTATGGCAAAACCAGCTGTCAGCAGGATTTGGATTATTTTCCTCCCTTTCTCAAAGACTTCTTCCGCTGTATCGCCCCACACAATAATGTCATCAATGTATTGCAGGTGTTCTGGAGCTTGCCCCTGTTCCAGTGCAGTCTGGATCAGTCCGTGGCAAATGGTAGGGCTGTGTTTCCACCCCTGGGGCAGTGAATTCCAAGTGAACTGGACACCCCTCCAAGTAAAAGCAAACTGTGGCCTGCACTCTGCTGCCAAAGGAATTGAGAAAAATGCATTGGCAATTTCAATTGTGGCATACCACTTGGCTGCCTTTGACTCTAATTCATACTGAAGTTCTAGCATGGCCGGTACGGCAGCACTCAATGGTGGTGTGACTTCAAATCCTTAGGACAGTGAGAAGAGTGTGCAGCAAGCTCATTGCCCTGGACTTCAGAAGAGCAGACTTTGGCCTCTTCAGTAACCTGCTTAGTAAGGTTCCATGGGATACAGCCCCAGAGGGCAGGGGGGCCCAAGACTCTTGGTTGATATTCAAGGATCACCTGCTGCAAGCTCAGGAGTGTTGCATCCCAACCAGAAGGAAGTGCAGCAGGAGGGCCAGGAGACCCCCCTTGGATGGACAAGGAGCTCCTGAGGAAAATTCAAATGAAAAAAGAGGGTTATAATAAGTGGAAGCACAGACAGGTGGCATGGTAAAAGTACAGGGATGTTGTACGGGACGCTAGGGACCAAGTTAGGAAAGCTAAGGCTCAGTTAGAATTAAATTTAGCTAGAGGTATTAAAGATAACAGGAAGGGATTCTACAAGTACATAGCAAATAAAAAACAGGCTAGGGAGAATGTAGGCCCCCTCAAGAAGCTCTTGGGAGAACTGGCTGCACAGGATTTGGAGAAGGCTGAGGTTCTGAATGACTTCTTTGCTTTTTTCTTCACTGGCAAAATCTCTGACCGCACCACCCAAGTCTTGGAAGGCAGACCCAGGGACTGTGAGAATGAAGACCTTGCATGCACTGTAGGAGAGGATCTGGTTCGAGACCATCTTAAAAAACTGAAGGTGCACAAGTCCATGGGTCCTGATGAGATCCATCCGCGGGTCCTGAAGGAGCTGGCGAATGAAGTGGCAAAGCCGCTGGCCATCATATTTGAGAAATCATGGCAGTCAGGTGAAGTTCCCGATGACTGGAAAAAGGGAAATATAACCCCCATTTTCAAGAATGGGAAAATGGATTACCTGGGGAATTACAGACCAGTCAGTCTCACCTCGGTGGATAAAGAACTGTCTGGATGGCCGCACACAAAGAGTTGTGGTCAATGTCTCAATGTCCGGCTGGATACCAGTAATGAGTGGTGTCCCTCAGGGATCGGTGTTGGGACCGGTCTTGTTTAACATCTTCGTCGTTGACATGGACAGTGGGATTGGCTGCGTCCCCAGCAAGTTTGCCGATGACACCGAGCTGTGTGGTTCGCTTGGTACTCTGGAGGGAAGGAATGCCATCCAGAGGGACCTTGACACACTTCTGAGGTGGGCTGATGCCAACCTCATGAGGTTTAACCATGCCAAGTGCAAGGTCCTGCACCTGGGTCAGAGAAATCCCAGGCACAGCTACAGGTTAGGCAGAGAAGAGATTCAGAGCAGCCCTGCGGAGAAGAACTTGGGGGTTTTGGTGGATGAGAAAATGAACATGAGCTGGCAGTGTGCACTTGCAGCCCAGAAAGCCAACCATATCCTGGGCTGCATCAAAAGTGAGTCAGCTGATCGGAGCTAGCCTAGCTAGAGCCACAGCCGGCACGCTTCAGCGACGCGAGGGTCAACGGAGATTAGGAAAATCAGAGGGGATAGCGCAGAGACATCGCGATTCCCGACATCTCCCGATCCCCGAAGCCCCAGCAGCCCTTGCGAGAGAGAGGCTGACGTGGCGGGGGGCGTTTCCACGGTGACGGCGGGAGATTTAAAAGCGGCCTAAACTCGCTACTAGCATTCAGTCAGCTGATCGGAGCTAGCCTAGCTAGAGCCACAGCCGGCACGCTTCAGCGACGCGAGGGTCAACGGAGATTAGGAAAATCAGAGGGGATAGCGCAGAGACATCGCGATTCCCGACATCTCCCGATCCCCGAAGCCCCAGCAGCCCTTGCGAGAGAGAGGCTGACGTGGCGGGGGGCGTTTCCACGGTGACGGCGGGAGATTTAAAAGCGGCCTAAACTCGCTACTAGCATTCAGTCAGCTGATCGGAGCTAGCCTAGCTAGAGCCACAGCCGGCACGCTTCAGCGACGCGAGGGTCAACGGAGATTAGGAAAATCAGAGGGGATAGCGCAGAGACATCGCGATTCCCGACATCTCCCGATCCCCGAAGCCCCAGCAGCCCTTGCGAGAGAGAGGCTGACGTGGCGGGGGGCGTTTCCACGGTGACGGCGGGAGATTTAAAAGCGGCCTAAACTCGCTACTAGCATTCAGGCAGCTGATCGGAGCTAGCCTAGCTAGAGCCACAGCCGGCACGCTTCAGCGACGCGAGGGTCAACGGAGATTAGGAAAATCAGAGGGGATAGCGCAGAGACATCGCGATTCCCGACATCTCCCGATCCCCGAAGCCCCAGCAGCCCTTGCGAGAGAGAGGCTGACGTGGCGGGGGGCGTCTCCACGGTGACGGCGACCACTCCCCTGCTGCTTGCCTTGAAAAAGACCGGTCGCTGCCCACCGGGCACAGGGAGGAACAAGCAGGTCGTGTTGCTGGTGTCCCAGACTGCGCACCAATATGGTTGCCTCCAGAAAGAGAGCTTGCAGTAAGGTGACTACAGCAACTCAGACAGAGACCCCGTCCCAGACCGTGGCTGTTCAGGTCTCTGGGTGCAGGGAGTGCCAGAGCCTGCTGCTGCCGGGGGAGGGAGGACAGCATTCCACCTGCGTGAGGTGTGAGCAGGTAGAAGATCTGCTTAGCCTGGTGGCAAGACTTAAGGAGGAGGTTGAGACACTGAGGACCATCAGGGAGTGTGAAAGGGAAATCGACTGGTGGAGTAACTCCCTGGCGGGCCAGTCGAAACGGTTCCAGGGAGATACCCCCCAAAAGGGGAAGGACCCCCTGCCTTCTCACACAGAGGGGGATGGCCCAAGGCAGCCCCTGCCCTGTAGCTGTTGCGCAGAGGTAGGGGACCAAAAAGACGACGAGGGTTGGAAGCGAGTTCCAGTTCGACGTCGTGGGAAACCCTCCCCCCTTCCTGCCCTGCTTCCCCAGGTGTCCCTCCGTAATAGGTTCGAGGCCCTGGATCTTGAAGGAGAGGTAGGTGAGAATGTGGGGCAAGGCCAGCCCACAAGGCCACATAGGAAAAGGGAGTCAACTTTGCACCTCAAGACTGCCTCTGTTAAGAAAGAAAGAAGGGTCATTGTAGTAGGGGATTCCCTTCTGAGAGGAACAGAGGGCCCGATATGCAGAGTTGACCCTCATCATAGGGAAGTGTGTAGTCTGCCTGGAGCCCGGATCAGGGATATCACCAGGGCGCTCCCCAACCTGGTGCACCCGACAGACTATTACCCGCTGCTGGTCTTCCAGACAGGTGGGGAGGAAGCTGCTTCCCGCAGTCTGAGGGGGATGAAGAAAGACTACAGGGCCTTGGGGCGGATGGTGAAAGAGTCTGGGGCTCAAGTGATCTTCTCCTCTCTCCTTCCATCTTCCACTGATGTGGGAAGGAATGGGAAGATTCAGTTCATGAACAATTGGCTTCGAGACTGGTGCTACAGGCAGGGCTTTGGATTCTTTGATAACGGCTGGTTTTATAGGGCACCAGTCTGGACAATGACAAGTGAGAAAGGTTTGTCTCACAGAGGGAAAAGGATGCTGGGGCACGAATTAGCAGGGCTCATTTGGAGAGCTTTAAACTAGATTCGAAGGGGGATGGGCTTGTAGCTGGGCTTGCCCCAGTGGGGCAGCGCTCCAGAATTAATGAAGACTGGGAGGCCTCCTACAATCCTAGGGTGAAATCGGTGTGCTCAGCTCGCTCCCTGAAATGTCTGTACACCAATGCGCGCAGCATGGGAAATAAGCAGGAGGAGTTGGAAACCTGTGTTAAGTCAGGAGATTATGATCTGGTGGCAATTACAGAGACGTGGTGGGACAGCTCACATGACTGGAATATAGTCATGGAAGGCTATGTCCTTTTCAGGAAAGACAGGCCAGCCAGGCGGGGTGGTGGGGTTGCTCTTTATGTGCGGGAGGAACTACAGTGCACAGAGTTCTGTCCAGGGACAGATGATGAGCGAGTTGAGAGTCTGTGGGTGAGAATTAAGGGGCAGGCTGGCAGGGGGGATACTGTTGTAGGTGTCTGTTACAGACCACCGGATCAGGGTGAGGAAGTTGACGAGACCTTCTACAGGCAGCTGAGAGCGGCCTCACAGTCACAGGCCGTGGTCGTCGTGGGGGATTTTAACTTCCCTGATGTTTGCTGGAAGGACCACTCGGCAACCCAGCCACAGTCCAGGAGGTTCCTCCAGTGTATGGATGATAACTTCCTCCTGCAAATGGTGGATGAGCCGACCAGGAGAGGAGCGCTGCTGGATCTCATCCTCACTAACAAGGAGGATCTGGTCGAAGCAGTAAGGGTTGAGGGCTGCCTTGGTTGCAGCGACCACGAGATGGTGGAGTTCAGGATCTTGTGTGGCAGGACTAGTAGAATACCAAGTAGAATTGCAACCCTGGACTTTAGCAGGGCAAACTTTGGCCTTTTCAAGCAATTGCTAGGGGAAATCCCATGGGCAGGGCTGCTTGAAGGTAAAGGGGCCCAAGATAGTTGGTTGACATTCAAGGACTGCTTTTTCCGTGCTCAAGATCGGAGCATCCCGACACGTAGGAAGTCAAGGAAGAGGGCCAAGAGACCTGCGTGGCTAAACAGGGAATTGCTGGGTATGCTCAAGTGGAAGAGGAGAGTTTACAGGTCATGGAAGGAGGGGCTGGCCACTTGGGAGGAATATAAGGCTGCTGCTAGAGGATGTAGGAAGGCAGCTAGGAGGACTAAGGCATCCTTAGAATTAAACCTGGCAAGAAGGGTCAAGGACAGCAAAAAGAGCTTTTTTAAATACATGGCAGACAAAACTAACACCAGAGGCAATGTAGGCCCACTGATGAACGGGATGGGTGCCCTGGTGACAGAAGATAAAGAGATGGCAGAGTTACTGAATGCCTTCTTTGTCTCTGTCTACTCTGCTGCGGGCAGTCCTGAAGAGCCCTGTACCCCTGAGACCTTAGATGAAGTCAGGTCGACGGAGCGGTTTGCCTTAGTCGATGAGGAATGGGTTAGAGACCAGTTGAGCAATCTGGACATCCATAAATCCATGGGTCCAGATGGGATGCACCCGCGGGTGCTGAGGGAACTGGCGGAAGTCATTGCTAGACCACTCTCCATCATCTTTACCAAGTCTTGGGAAACGGGAGAGGTGCCTGAGGACTGGAGGAAAGCAAATGTCACTCCAGTCTTCAAAAAGGGCAAGAAGGAGGACCCGGGTAACTACAGACCGGTCAGCCTCACCTCCATCCCTGGGAAAGTGATGGAACACCTTATCCTTGATACCATCTTAAGGCATATCAAGGATAAGAAGGTTATGAGGGGCAGTCAACATGGCTTCACCAAGGGGAAATCATGTTTGACCAATCTCTTAGCCTTTTATGAGGAAATAACACGGTGGATGGATGATGGCAGAGCGGTGGATGTGGTCTACCTTGACCTCAGCAAAGCATTTGACACAGTCTCCCACAGCATCCTCGCGGCTAAAATGAGGAAGTGTGGACTGGATGATCAGGTAGTGAGGTGGACTGCGAACTGGCTGAAGGAGAGAAGCCAGAGAGTTGTAGTCTATGGGGCTGAGTCTAGTTGGAGGCCTGTAACTAGTGGAGTGCCTCAAGGGTCAGTACTGGGACCGGTATTATTTAATATATTCATCAATGATTTAGATGAGGGAATTGAGTGTACTATCAGCAAGTTTGCTGATGACACTAAGCTGGGAGGAGTGGCTGATACGCCAGAAGGCTGTGCTGCCATCCAGCGAGACCTGGATAGGCTGGAGAGTTGGGCAGGGAGTAACTTGATGAAATATAACAAGGGAAAGTGTAGAGTCCTGCATCTGGGCAGGAACAACCCCAGGTTCCAGTATAGGTTGGGGAATGACCTGTTAGAGAGCAGTGTAGGGGAGAGGGACCTGGGGGTCCTAGTGGACAACAGGATGACCATGAGCCAACACTGTGCCCTTGTGGCTAAGAAGGCCAATGGCATCCTGGGGTGTATTAGAAGGGCGGTGGTTAGTAGGTCAAGAGAGGTCCTCCTTCCCCTCTACTCTGCCCTGGTGAGACCCCATCTGGAGTATTGTGTCCAGTTCTGGGCCCCTCAGTTCAAGAAGGACAGGGAGCTGCTGGAGAGAGTCCAGCGCAGGGCAACAAAGATGATTAAGGGAGTGGAACATCTCCCTTATGAGGAAAGACTGAGGGAGCTGGGTCTCTATAGTTTGGAGAAGAGGAGACTGAGGGGTGACCTTATCAGTGTCTATAAATATATAAAGGGGGAGTGTCACGAGGACGGAGCCAGGCTCTACTCAGTGGCAAACAATGATAGGACAAGGGGTAATGGGTACAAACTGGAACACAAGAGGTTCCACTTAAACTTGAGAAGAAACTTCTTCTCAGTGAGGGTGACGGAACACTGGAACAGGCTGCCCAGGGAGGTTGTGGAGTCTCCTTCCCTGGAGACATTCAAAACCCGCCTGGACGCATTCCTGTGTAACATTATCTAGGTGTTCCTGCTCCGGCAGGGGATTGGACTAGATGATCTTTCGAGGTCCCTTCCAATCTCCAACATACTGTGATACTGTGATACTGTGAAAAGGAGCATGACCAGCAGGTTGAAGGAGGTTATCCTGCCCCTCTACTCTGCTCTTGTGAGACCTCACCTGGAGTATTGTGTGCAGTTCTGGTGTCCGCAACATAAAAAGGACATGGAATTGTTGGAACAAGTCCAGAGAAGGGCCACGAGGATAATCAGGGGACTGGAGCACCTCCCGTATGAAGACAGGCTGAGGAAGTTGGGGCTGTTCAGCCTGGAGAAGAGAAGGCTGTGTGGAGACCTCATAGCAGCCTTCCAGTATCTGAAGGGGGCCTATAGGGATGCTGGAGAAAGACTCTTCATTACAGACTGTAGTGGTAGGACAAGGGGTAATGTGTTAAAACCTAAAAGGGAGAAGTTTAGATTGGATATAAGGAGGAAATTCTTTCCTGTTAGGGTCATGAGGCACTGGAATGGGTTGCCCAGGGAGGTTGGGAATGCTCCATCCCTGGCAATGTTCAAGAGAAGGTTGCACCCACATTTCTGTTATTCCTCACTTTCCCACCTTAAAGTCTAATTGTGTGCATCTTGTCTAGTGCCCTCTCCAGCCCATCCTGCAGCAGACTGAGTAGAGAAAGACAGAAGAGCCAGGACAGAAACCTGGTGCGGGGCCTCTTTGGCAGACAGTGAACTTTACAATGGTGCCACCCGCATTGCTCCCCCTCCTGGCTTTCTCACCTGAACGTCCAGTTGTGTGCAACTTCTCTGGTCAACTCTCCTGACGGTCGTACAGCAGACTGAGTGGAGCATGAATGTTTGCCCTTTGCTCTTGCAGCCGAAGACGCAGGACAGAAAGCTTGTGCTGGCCCTCTTCTGCAGACAGTGAGTTCTGCAACATTGCCAACAGCACTGCTGTTGCTCCTCGCTTTCCTACCGAACATCTATTTGTGTGCACCTTCTCAGGCGCCCTCTACTGCCGGTCCTGCAGTAGAGTAACTAGAGCATGAATGTTTGGCCTCTGCTGCCACAGCCGAAGAGCCAGGACAGAAGGATGGAGCTCAGCCTCTTCTGCAGTGAGTGAGAGTTGGATCAATGTCACCCGCATTGCTGTAGTTCCCCACTTTCCCACCTAAAAGTCCCTTTGAATCCAACCTCTGCGGCACCATTTCTAGGCTGTCCAGCTATAGAGTGATTAGAGCACAAATGTTTGGCCTCTGCTCCCTCAGCCGAACACGCAGGACATAAAGCTGGCTCCGGGCCTCTTCTGCAGACAGTGAGCTTTGCAATGGTTTTACCCACACTGGTGTCACTCCTCGTTTTCCTCCCTAAAAGTCTATTTCAATTAAACATCTACAAAGACATCTCCTGGCAGTTGTGCAGCACAATGAGTAGAGCATGAAAGTTTGGCATCTGCTCCCACAGCCAAAGAGCCAGGACAGAAAGCTGCTGCTGGGCCTCTTCCGCAGGCAGTGAGCTTTGCAACAGTGCCACATGCATTGCTGTAGTTCCCCTCTTTCCCACCTAAAAGTTCATTCGAATACAACCCCTGCGGCAACAGATCTCACCCGGCCAGCAGCAGGCTAAGTAGATCACAAATGTTTGGCTACTTCTCCTACAGCCGAAGAGCCAGTATAGAAAGCTGGTGCTTGGGCCTCTCCTTCAGACAGTGTCCTTTGCACGGGTGCAACCCGCTTTGCAGTCACTCCTCCCATTCCCCACGAAAAGTCCATTTGAATTAAACATATACAGAGCCCTAATCTGGCTGTTCTGCACCGCAGTGAGCATAGCGCAAATGTTTGGCCTCTGCTCCCACATCCAAAGATCCTGTACAGCAAGGTGGCGCTGGACTTCCTCTGCAGACCGTGAGCTTTACAACGGTGCCACCCGCATTGCTTTCACTCCTCGCTTTCCCACCTAAAAGTGCATTTGAATCCAACATCCAGGCCTTCAGCTCTCTGTTGCCATGCAGCAGTGTGAATAGAGGATAAATGCTTGGTCTCTGTTCCCACAGCTGAAAAGCCAGGACAGAAAGCTGGTGCTCTGCCACTTCTGCAGACAGTGAACTTGGCAAAGGTGCACCCGCATTGCTGTCACTCCTCTCTTTCCACCTAAAAGTCCATTTGAATCCAACCTCTGCGGCACCGGCTCTCGGCTGTCCTGCACAGAGTGAGTAGAGCACAAATGTTTGGCTTCTGCTCCCACAGCAGAAGAGTCAGGACAGAAAGAGAGCTCTGGGGCTCTTTTGCAGAGAGAGAGCTTTGCAAAGGTACCATTGGCATTGCTGTCACTCCTCGCTTTCCCACCTAAAAGTCCATTCGAATCCCACATCTGCAACGCCCGCTCTTTGCGGTCCCGCAGCCGAGTTCGTATGACACGAGTGTTGGGCCTTTGCCCCCACAGCCAGACAGCCTGGAGATAAAGCTGGGGCTGGGCATCTTCTGCAAACAGTGAGGTTTGCAACGGTGACATCCACATTGCTGTCCATGTTCGCTTTCACACCTAAAATTCCAATTGCATTCAACTTCTCTGGAAGATGTTTGGCTTCTGCTCCCACAGCTGAAGAGTCAGGACAGAAAGCTTGTACTGGGCCTCTTCTGCAGATAGTGAGCTTTGCAATGGTGACACCTGCATTGCTTTCACTCCTCACTTTCACACCATCTAACATCTACGGCGCCTACTCTCAGCTGTCCTGCAGGAGACTGAGTATAGCTCAAATGTTTGGCCTCTGTTCCACAGGCGATGAGCCAGGATAGCAAGGTGGTGCTGGACCTCTTCTGCAAACAGTGAGCTTTGCAACAGTGCCAACTGCATTAATGAACCTTCTCCCTTTCCCACCTAAAAGTCCATTTGAATTAAAGATCTACAGTGTCCTCTCCAGGCCGTCCTGAAGCAAAGTGAGTAGAGCACAAACGTTTGCTCTCTGCTCCCACAGCCTAAGAGACAGGACAGAAAGCTGGTGATGGGCCTCTTCTGCAGACAGTGAGCTTTGAACCATGCTACGCAAATTGCTTTCACTCCTCGTTTTCCCATTTAAAATGCAATTGTGTGCAACTTCTCTGGTGACCTCTCCTGGCTGTCCTGCAGCAGAGTGAGTAGACAACGAATGTTTGGCCTCTGCTCCCACAGCTGAACAGCCAAGACAGTAAGGTGGTGCTGGACCTCTTCTGCAGACAGTGGGCTTTGCAAGGGTGCCAATCACATTGCAGAACCTCCTCGCTTTCCCACGTAAAAGTCCCTTTGAATCCAACCTCTGCAGCACCCGCTCTCGACTGTCATGCAGCTGATAGAGTAGCTCATGAATGTTTGTCCTCTGCTGCCACACCTGAAGAGCCAGGACAGAAAGTTGGTTCTGGGCCTCTTCTGCAGACAGGGAGATTTGGAAAAGTGCCACACGCATTGCCGCCGCTCCTCGCTTTCCCCCATAAAAGTCCAATTGTGTGCAATTTCCCTGTTGCCCTCTCCTGGCTCTCTTCCATCAGAGTGATTAGAGCACAAATGTTTGGCCTCTGCTCCCACAGCAAAGAACCAGGACAGAAAGTTGGTTCTAGGCCAAAAAAAGTCCAATTGCATGCAAATTCTCTGGGGCCCTCTCCTGGCCTTACTGGAGCAGAGAGAGTAGAGCACAAATGTTTGGCCTCTGCTCCCACAGCCAAAGAACCAGGACAGAAAGTTGGTTCTAGGCCAAAAAAAGTCCAATTGCATGCAAATTCTCTGGGGCCCTCTCCTGGCCTTACTGGAGCAGAGAGAGTAGAGCACAAATGTTTGGACTGTGCTCCCACAGGCAAATAGACAGGACAGAAATCTGGTGCTGGGCCTTTTCTGCCAACAGTGAGCTTTGCAACGGTGGCACCCGCATTGCTGTCACTACTCCATTTCCCACCTAAAAGTCCATTTCAATCCAACATTTGTGGCTGTCCATCAGTAGAGTGACTAGAGCTCGAATGTTTGGCCTCTGCTCCCACAGGCAAAGAGCCAGGACAGAAATCTGGTGCTGGGCCTCTTCTGTAGACAGTATGTTTTGCAGTGGGGCCACCCGAATTGCTGTCGCTCCTCTGTGATCCAAGTAAAAGACCATTTAAATCCAACCTCTGCGGCGCCCACTCACGACAGTCCTGCAGCCGAGTGAGTAGGTCATGAATTCTTGGCCTCTGCTGTGACAGCTAAATAGCCAGGACAGAAAGCTGGTCCTGCTCCTCTTCTGCAGATATTGAGCTTTGTACCCATGCCACTCACATTGCTGTTGCTCCTCACTTTCACACCTAAAAGTCCAGTTGTGTGCAACTTTTCTGGTGGCGGCTTCTGGCCATCCTGCAACAGAGTGAGTAGAGCACGAAAGTTTGCTCCCACAGCCAAAGAGCCAGGAAATGAAGTGGGTGCTGTGCCTCTTCTGCAGACACTGAAACTTGCAATGGTGCCACACCCATTGCTCTTTTTTTCCCTCATAAAGTCCATATAAATCCAAAACCTGCAGCACTCGCACTTGGCTGATACTTCAACAGAGTGCATAGAACATGCCTTTTTGGCCTCTGCTCCCACAGCCGAAGAGACAGGACTGAATGCTGGTGCTGGGCCACTTCTGCTGACAGTGAGATTTTCAACAACACCCGCATTACTGTAGTTCCCTGCTTTCCCACCTAAAAGTACATTTGAATACAAAAACTGTGGCACACACTGTCAGCTGTCCTTCAGCAGAATGAGTAGAGAATGAATGTTTGGTCTCTGCTCTCAGAGAAGAAGAGCCAGGACAGAAAGCTGGTGCTGTGCCTCTCCTGCAGACAGTGAGCTTTGATACAGTGATGACCGAATTGCTTTTGCTCCTCGCTTTCCCACCTAAAAATCCAATTGATTGCAACTTCTCTCGAGCCCTCTCCCGATCGTACTGCTGCAGAGTGAGTACAGCACAAATGTTTGGCCTCTGCTCCCGCAGCCAAATAACCATGAAACAAAGCCGGTGCTGGACCTCTTCTGCAGACAGTTACCTTTGCAACAGTGCCAGCAGCATTGCTGTCGCTCCTCCCTTTCCCACCTAAAAGTCCATTTGAATCCAAACTCTGCTGCACCCACTCTCACCTGTCCTTTAGCAGAGTGAGTAGAGCACGAATGCTTGGCCTCTGCTTCCACAGCCGAAGAGACAGGACAGAAAGCTGGCACTGGTCGTCTTCTGCAGAGAGAATTGCAACGTTTCTACCCGCATTGCCAACACTCCTGGGGATGGGCACTATTGCAAAGCTCACTGTCTTCAGAAGAGGCCCAGCACCCTCTTTCTTTCCTGGCTCTTTGTCAATGAGAGCAGAGGCCAAACATTCGTGCTCTCCTCACACTGCTGCAGGGCGGCGAGGAGAAGGCACCAGAGAAGTTGCACACAGTTGGTCTTTTAGGTAGGAAAGCGAGGAGCAACAGTGAGTTGGGTGGCATCGGTATGAAGCTCAAAATCTGCAGAAGAGGCCCATGACCAGATTTCTGTCCTGGCTCTTCAGCTGTGGCAGCAGAGGCCAAAAATTCATGATCTATTCATTCGGCAGGAGGACAGTGGAGAGCAGCACCGCAGATATTGGGTTCAAATGGTCTTTCACGTGGGACAAAGGAGGAAAGAAAGCAATTCAGGCGGCCCCGTTGCAAAGCTCACTGTCTGCAGAAGAGGACCAGCACCATATATCTCTCCTGAGTCTTCGGCTGTGGGAGCAGATCTCAAACATTCGTGCTCTAGTCACTCTGATGCAGGACAGCCTTGAGTGGATGCCAGAGATGTTAGACTAAAATGGAGTTCTGGTGTGAAAGCAATGAGTGAAAGCAATGCAGGTGCCACCGTTGTAAAGCTCACTGTCTGCAGAAGATGCCCAGCACAAGCGTTCTGTCCTGGCTCTTCCACTGTGGGAGCAGAAGCCAAACATTGGAGCTCTACTCAATATGCTGCAGGACGCCGGGAGAGGGCACCAGAGAAGTTGCACACAATTGGGCTTTTAGGTGGAAAAGCAAGGTGTGACAGCAATGAGGGTGGCACCATTGCAAAGCTCATTGACTGCAGAAGAGGCCCAGCACCAGCTTTCTGTTCTGGGTCTTCGGCAGTGGGAGCAGAGGCCAAACATTCGTGTTCTGCGCACTCTGCTACCGGACAGAAGGCTCCACAGAGGATGGATTCAAAGAAAATTTTAGGTGGGAAAGCAAAGAGTGAAAGCAATGCACGTGTCACTGTTGCAAAGCTCACTGTCTGCAGAAGAGGCCCAGCACCACTATTCTCTCCTGGCTCTTCGGCTCTGGCAGCAGACTCAAAACGTTCATGCTCTACTCACTGTTCTGCAGCATGGCCATGAGAGGGCATCAGAGAAGTTGCACGCACTTTGACGTTCAGGTGGGAAAGACAAGACCGAGATCATTGCGGGTGGCAGTGTTGCGAAGCTCACTGTCTGCAGAAAATGCCCAGCGCCAGATTTCTGTCCTGGCTTTTTGGCTGTGTGAGCAGAAGCCAAACATTCATTCTCTAATTACTGTGCTGCAGCAAAGCCAAGAGCGAATGCCGCAGAGGTTGTATTCAAATGGACTTGTACATAGGAAAAGGAAGAGCGACAGCAATGCGGGTGGCACCCTTGCAAAGCTCGCTATCTGCAGAAGAGGCCTAGCACCAGCTTTCTCTCCTGGCTCTTTGGCTGTGAAGAGCAGAGGCCAAAAATTTGAGGTCTACTCACTCTGATGCTGGCCGGCCAAGAGCTGGCGCCGCGGAGGTTGGATTCAAACGCACTTTTAGACGGGAAAGCAGGGACTTACAGCAATGCGGGTGACACTGTTGCAAAGCTAACGCTATGCCGAGAGAGAGCGCTGCAGGTTTGGATTCAATTTTTTTTGTGCCCCCCTTACTCAAATTCCCCCCTTTTTCTGTCCTTTTGCAAATAATTTTGCAACATTTTGTATATTGCCATTACCATCAAAAGTCTTTTTGAAATAATTTCCTGTTTCTACTTGGTGATTAATTTCATTCCTTTTCCAATCTTCATAATTTATTATAGATCGTTCACAACACCAGAGGGAACATTGTATCATACCACAAGTAATCAATATTAAAATAATCAACATCAATATTCCTGCAACCAGTTGCCTCAACCAGAAGAGATTGGGTAACCATGAAGTTAACTTTTTCCATATGTCTTCAAAACCCCAGGAGGTTTATATCTTAGTTTGTTTCCAAATTTCCTCCAGATCTGTTTTGATTCTGCCATTTTCATCTATATAGAACAACAGCTTTCATTGATTATGGAACAAACCCCTCCTTGTGATGCCAGTAACATGTCTAAAGCCATCCGGTTTTGTAATACCACTTTAGACAGGATGGTTATCTCCTGTTGTTCTGCCTGCATTATATCAATGAGTTTACTTTCCATTTCCTCTATGGTTGCTGAGATATTTACAATTGCCTTTTCTAATTCACTTACTCCCAAAGATGGAATTAGCCCCCTTACAAAACTATGAAATGCGCTGTGCCGTTCAATAATAGGGTTAAACAAAAGCTTAATCCGTTTAGCAAAACTTCTAATCCAGGTCCCGGAAGGATACCTGTCGATAATAGTAAAATTGGGTGTTACAGCACCTAAGGTGCATGCCCCCTTCCAGTTGGGGGGCAGAGTCTTATAAGCATTTTCTCCACATAATCATACCATCCTTTCCCTTTAGGAACGGGCCATCACTGAAGTATGATACCCTCTATATTAATAGTATGGTTGCAATTTGAAGGGTGACCTACATCTGTGGCATTTAAACAAGCAAGATTTCTTACCCTGGTTCCTAGTGTAATACATCTTTGTTCACAGGTGTAATATTTATTACCTTGATTAGGATTAATTATTCCAAATTTTAACCTTTCCTTCGAATACAGATTGCTAGTGTTCACCCACAAATTTGTCCGTGAGACAGTGTTAGGAATTGGAACTCCAATTAATGGGAGATCCAGGCTTTCTCCTGATTTAGGCAATTGTGCACACACCCAACAGTCACTACGACTAAAAACATTAGTAACATTCTGCACTAATTTCAGGTATAAGTTCTGGTCCCAAGCTTGTGCGCCAGTTATCATATGAGTCCAAATAATGATCGACGCAATTTCATGTGTAAGGATCCTGAAGGTTCGATCTGCCATGTCTTCTCAGGCTCTGGTGCTTTCTTAATCCTTGAATAATATGTCCAAGCAGGTTGTTCCTTTATCTTCACGGCTGTAAAGGTGGTCAGTAATATCTGGTACGGTCCACTACACTTCTCCTGTAGAGGATCTCCTGAAAAATTCTTAACATAAACCCAGTTTCCAGATCTGAAAGGGTGAATCGGATAATCCAAACCTCTTGCTCTTGTCCCTATTATTCTCTTATTTATCTCCTCCAATTGTTTTCCCAGGGGGAACGGGTGGGAGAGTTATCGGGGGGCACAAATCCTGCGCACTGTTGGCACAGGTTAATCAAAGATGTGATTATTACAGGTGAATTTTCTGCAATGGGCCTCTCTGCATATCCTGTGTTTACTACACAGCAGGGGGCTAAAGAGTGGGAAGCTTTTGATCTCAAAATAGTTAAGGCGGCCTGACAAGCGGTGACCACATATGGGTTAAAATCCTCTTATACTCAAGCTGTATATGTTATGATTTTTTTGTGCTATTGACAGGAGACTTTAATGACTCCCCTGCTATAATACATGGTCAGGCATTAGGTTCAGGTTATATGACTAAAACTCCGGGTATTCTGGTCCGGTACAAGGATTTGGAAACCGGCATTTGGAAAGGTCCTGTGGAAGTAAAACTAACAAGTTGAGGTTATATGTGTGTAAATTACAGATTCCAGTTTGTAGTGGGTGCCAGCTCGATGGGTGAAACCCTGGAAAGAGTCAGCACCGCTCCAGGACACCCCCGTTGTCAGTGATTGAACGAATTTAAATTTGAGCTCAGGACATCTGTTTTATGGATGTTTTCACCCTTTCTTAAAGTGAAGGGAGCAACCTTTTTTTATGTTAAAGTAAAAAAACAAACAAACAAACAAACAAACAGAAAAAGCACCCCCACCCCCCCCCGAACCTCCAGGGAAGCGAGACCAGCGTGGGATACAGACGTATTGTGTGATTTTCTGGTGGTGGGAAGGTCTCTTTTATATATCAGGGGTATCTCTGATACTCATGTACTAGAAGTTGGTAAATATAAGTATGTCCAGGTTTCTATCGACCTTTGGAGACCTTTATAGATATTGCTGGCCACTTCTTCCAACATAGGCTGGCCACCTGTGTCGGAATGAGTGTGCATTTTGGTCAGTATAAAAGCCCAAGCCTCATACAATGTGGGGGAGGCAGAGCCTCTGCGGGGACGCCCGCTAAGGATGAGCCTGCCACCTTGCACTGCAATGATGCTTCTCGGAGCTGGTTTCCTGTTAGTCTCCACAGGGTCCTTGTGCCACGGTCTGTACCGGTGACTGTAGTGGGAGTAATGATTTTCTGGATTTTGTGCTTCAAATATTGTAGTTGTGTGGCATGTGCTTGTGGGATCCCATACTAGTGTGTGTGTTGAGGGCAGACGGTGTTCTGTGTATTTTTTGTTGTTGGGTTCATGTAAAAGTTTTTAACCGTAGCAGTTTAACATTTCGGGCAAGAAAGGGTTAATGCAAAAGTGCGGTTGCCGGCAGGTATTTATGGTTGCTGCTGAAGCAGGCAAGCAGCTGTAGCTGCTGCTGAGCAGGCAGGCTTTTATAGCTGCTGCCCAGCAGGCCGGTGTTTGTAGCTGTGCAAATCAGGGTGAGCGACTTTTTGAAAAAAAAAAAAAAAAAGAGGCAATGATGCAGCAAACTCCGTGACTGTTAACAACGTGCAGTTTAACCTGTCTGCTTCTCAAGAGCTGATAACCTGGAGGAGGGAGTATATTTGTGTCCTCCTGCCTACAGGTCCGTGGCGACTGCCTGCAAAGTTTGTCAAGCCTTGCCATGAGCTGGACAGACGAATGGAAAAACCTGATGCCTCAGCTACAGGAGCTGACTGTGAATACCCCAAGCAGAATGAGATAGAGGAAGAGAAAAATGAATGATTGCAAAACATCACTTGGGGACAACTGAAAAGTAACATCCTGAATATGTGTGCTTGTAAAGTAGCTGTTATTAGAGGCTGTGATTTTGTGTATAAAGCCACCTGTATTTACTAGCCAGTTGCTAATGAGGAACTACACCTTGTATTGTATAGATTTGTCACTTGTAAAAGAAATGTTAGAGTATGGAAATTTGAAGTATCTGCTAGAAAATGCTAAGGCAAAAGCTGGAAAGATTCTAATACAATGGTAGTGTTATGAAGCAGGTGATGGAACAAATTAAGTGGGTGGGAGAATTCCACTGGTAAGAAATGTCTTTGGCTAGTCCCTCGCTACCATCAGCATCTTCAACATGCTGATGCACCCTGTAATAGTTACTCTGCTAATGTAAACTTGTGTGTGCCTTGCTGTAGTAGCAACTTGTTACTGGATGAAACAGGTGAAACTCTGCATTGACAACAAGGTGCAAGGACTGAGGCTGACAAAATGCCTGCTACCACAGTCCAGGGCAAGACTGGGTTGGCCTCTGTGTTTGCCACTGTCGTGGTTTAAACCCAGTCAGGTAACTCGTTCGTTCACTCCCAGTGAGTGGTGCCGAGCTGACAACAATCGAGGTCCGTGTCCCCCCCCCCACCGGGGTTCTCCCCTACTCCCGGAGGAACGGGGAGGAGGATCGAAAAAGTGCAACTCCCACGGGTTGAGACAAGAACAGTCCAGCAACCAATGTACACAAATCACCACCGCTACTATCAACTACAACAATGATAAGGGAAAGTAAGAAGGGAAGAGAATACGATACCACCGGCCAAGAAAACGAGTTCCACCCGGAAGCCCGTGTCCTTCCGGGTAACTCCCAGTCACCCCCCACCCCGGCCATGACGTGCTGTGGTATGGAATACCTCCCTGGCTAGCCCGGGTCAGGCGCCCCGTCTCTGCTTCCTCCCGGCTTCCCCTCCTCCCTGGCAGAGCATGAGCCTCACAAAGTCCTTGGTCAGGGTAAACACCACTTAGCAACAACTGAAAACATAAACTTCACCAACACTGTTCTCAGGCTGGAAGTCAAAACACAGCACTGCACCAGCTACCACAAAGGAAAAAAAAAAAACATGACTGCTACTTCTGAACCCAGGACAGCCACCAAGAAGAACCTTTAGCTCCGCTGTTGGCTGCAACCCAGTAACAAGCCACAAAATAAATCAAATACCGACAAGATCCAAAACCATTTGCACAAGGCACCCCCTGCATCTTTCAGAACCCAAACTACAAGAAGCCCCCTGTCTTGTGGCTGTATACCCGTAAAATCCAAAACCTTTTCTACAAGGCGCCCACTGCGTCTTGAAGGACCCAAACCACAAGATGCCCCCTGCTTCTTGTGGGTGTATACCAAACGGATTTACGGAAGGCTTACAAACCTTGCGTACGCTTACCAAACTAACCCAATTACCAATTCAGTCTTTATGCAAGATGCCCCCTGCACCTTACAGACTATAGAGAAGAAAAGAATATCTTTTATGAGATGGTCCTTGTCTGCTCCCTCAGTGATCCGAATGAGTCGAGGGGTCCCTCCGGGAAAAATTCCCGAGTGCCCAAGGGAGCCCTGTCCTCAGCGGGACCTGAAGTCGAGCAGAGAGTCCCATCTGGGTAGCCAAATTGATTCGGAGAAAACTCCAGGAACAAACTTGCCAACAAAGTTTTCAAGCTGACAAGCAGGTATTTATTGTGGCGTTGGGAGACACAGGGGATAGCTCCTCCTAACGTGTGTCTCTCAATTGCCACAGAAGCTGTCCTTTTATAGCCACTGGGCATACATATATATTCATGAGGCTACGTATGGATTGCATCCTTTTCCAGAGAGTTCCTCGCATGCGTACAGAATTGTGGTGGTGGTCTCTGAGGGTCGATTACTTCTTCCAACAATCTTCATCGCTTCTGGCAGCCTTTGAAGCACACACAGTAGATGCTCATATCAGTTTAATTGGTTCATTCGCACCAGAGACATAATAATCCTCCTATCCTCCTACTTATCAGTTAGTTTAACTGTAGCCCATCCTGGACACCTGCAGTTCACATATACTCCTTATCCCTGTGTCCTGCTCTTCTAGACTGTTTTTCTTACAACTACGTCAACTCTTACAACTTAGCTTGTGAGAATTCTCAGTATGTTCTCTAGGAGTGACAGCAATGCTTGCTGAACCGTTGCAAAGCTCACTTTCTGCAGAAGAAGCCCAGCACCAGCTTTCTGTCCTGCATCTTCGCCTGTGGGAGCAGAGACCAAACATTCGTGCTCTACTCACTCTGTTGCAGGACAGCAGAGAGCAGCTCCATAGAGGATGGATTCAAAGGGACATTTAGGTGGGAAAGTGAAGAGTGAAAGCAATGCAGGTGTCACCCTTACAAACCTCATTGTCTTCAGAAGAGGCACAGCACCAGTGTTCTGTCCTCCTTCATCAGCTGTGGCAGCAGAGACCAAACATTCATGCTCTACTCACTCTGCTGAAGGACTGCTGAAAGCGTTCACCCCAGAGGTTGGATTCAAATGGATTTTACAGTGGGAAAGCGAGGAGCGACAGCAATGCGAGCTGCACTGTTGCGAAGATCACTGTCTGCAGAAGAGGCCCAGCACCAGATTTCTGTCCTGGCTCTTTGGCTGTAGGAGCACAGGCCAAACATTTGTTTTCTACTCACTGTGCTGCAGGATGGCCAGGAGAGGATGCTGTACATGTTTAATTCAAAGGGACTTTTAGGTGGGAAAGGGAGGAGCGACAGCAATGCGGGTGGCACTTTTGCAAAGCTCACTTTCTGCAGAAGAGGCCCAGCGCCAGCTTTCTGTCCTGTCTCTTCGGCTGTAGGAGCAGATGCCAAACATTCGTGCTCTACTCACTTGGCTGAAGGACAGCAGAGAGTGGGCCCCGCAGAGTTTGGATTCAAATGGACTTTTAGGTGTGAAAGTGAGGTGTGACAGCAATGAGGGTCGCACAGTTGCAAGACTCACTGTCTGCAGAAGAGGCCAAGCACAAGCTTTCTGTCTTAGCTCTTTGGCTGTGGGAGCAGAGGACAAACTTTCGTGTTCTACTCATTCTGCTGAAGGACAGCCGTGAGCGAGTGCTTCAGTGTTTGCATTCAAATAGCCTTTTAGCTGAGAAAGGGAGGAGTGACAGCAATGCGGACGTCAGCGTTGCAAGCCTCACTGTCTACTGAAGAGTCTCAGCACCAGCTTTCTGTCCTGGCTCTTCAGGTGTGGAAGAGCTGCTGGACATAAAGCTGAAGTCTGCATCCACTACTCCCAATGTGGTGGTTTCAAAGCAGAAATTTTATGCTGGAAATCAGCTGCACATATTGAGCTGAGCTCCAGTGTCAGCAACATTGCAATGTGCACTACCTTTGTAATGTTGAGGCCGTCTTACTACCGTGCCTCTTTGATGTTCCCTTGCCAGATCCAGGCGCAGTTCTGACACTGTTGCAAATGTCCAGATAATGCTTACAGAGCCAAGGAGCCAGGGCAGAAAGCTGCTGCTTGCCATTCAGCTGAAGGCTCCATGCCCTGCTGACACACTGGAGGTGAAAGCACAAGCATAAGCTTTCTGTCCTGGCTCTTCGGCTGTGTGAGCAGACGCCAAACGTTCGTGCTCTACTCAGCTGCAGGACGGCCAGGCAAAGGCACCAGAGAAGTTGCACACAATTTGACTTTTAGGTGGGTAAGCGAGGAGCAGCATCAATGCGGGGGGAGCATGTACAAAGCTCAATATCTGCATAAGAGGCCCAGGAGCATCTTTCTGTCCTGACTCTTCAGCTGTGGCAGGAGAGGACAAGCATTCATGATATATTCAATTGGCTGTGCACAGCCTTTCCTGCCCTGAAAGACTGTTACAAGAGATGGAACCTGACATCATGGTCTGAATGGACTCGGCAGCATTGTAGGGATTGGTCCATGCACTAAGAAAATGATCTCTTTCTCTTGGTCTGTGTGTGTATATTGATGTATATATGTGGGAGAGTGATGGTATATTGAAAATTTGGAATCTGAGCATGACGTGAATTTTATGGAATAAGGGGTGGATACTGTCCTGGGTTTAGCAGTAGCAGTCAATTTTTCTCCTTCTGGGCAGCTGGTGCAGAGCTGTTTTGATACTGTGCTGGTGATACCGATGTTTTTGGTTGTTCCTAAGTGATGTTTACCCTGACCAAGGACTTTGTGAGGCTCATGCTCTGCCAGGGAGGAGGGGAAGCCAGGAGGAAGCAGAGACAGGACACCTGACCCAGGCTAGCCAAAGAGGTATTCCATACCACAGCACGTCATGCCCAGGGGGGGTAACTGGGAGTTACACGGAAGGACACGGGGTCTTCTGGGTCAGATTCATTTATCAGCGGGTGGTATTGTATTCTCTTCCCTTGTTATTTTCTCTTATCATTGTTGTCGTTGGTGATGACTTGTGTTGTACATTGTTTGCTGGACTGTTCTTGTCTCAACCCGTGGGAGTTCCAGTCTTTTGATTGTCCGCCCTATCCTTCCGGGATCGGGGAAGGGGAGAGCCCCCGGGGGGTGGGGCCTCGATTGCTTCCAGCCCGGCACCACTCACTGGGAGTGAGTGAACAAGCTGTTTAGCTAGGTTTTAAATCAAGGCAGTTTCCAATTCTCTGGCGCTCACTCTCAGCTGTCCTGTAGCAGACTGAATATAGCACGAACGTTTGGCCTCTTCTCCCACAGCCGAAGAGCCAGTATAGCAACGTGGTGCTGGGCCTTTTCTGCAGACAGTGAGTTTTTCAATGGTGCCACCTGCATTGACCCGCTGGCTGGGCCATCCTTGTTGGCAGATCCTCTGGTGTTGAACAACCAGGTGACCTTTGGTAAGTGTGTTTCCCAATGCTTGAAATTTTCCCCACCCATTGCTCTCAGTGTAGCTTTTAACAGCCCATTGTACCATTCGATTTTCCCAGAGGCTGGCACATGGTAGGGGATGTTTTATACCCACTCAATGCCATGCTATTTGGCCCAAATATCTATAAGGTTATTCCAGAAATGAGTCCCATTGTCTGACTCAATTCTCTCTGGGGTGCCGTGTCGCCACAAAATCTGTTTCTCAAGGCCCAGGATGGTGTTCCGGACAGTGGCATGGGGCACAGCGTATGTTTCCAGCCACCCGGTAGTTGCTTCCACCATAGTAAGCACATGGCGCTTGCCTTGGCAGGTTGTCGGCAGTGTGATATAGTCAATCTGCCAGACCTCCCCATATTTATAGTTCTGCCATCGTCCTCCATACCAAAGAGGCTTTAACCGCTTGGCTTGTTAAATTGCAGCACATGTTTCACACTCATGAATAACCTGGGCAATAGTGTCCATTGTTAAGTCCACCCCTTGATCACAGGCTCATCTATATGTTGCATCTCTGCCCTGATGGCCTGAAGTGTCATGGGCCCACCGGGCCAAAAATAATTCACCTTTATGTTGCCAATCTAAGTCCATCTGAGCCACTTCAATCTTAGCAGCTTTATCCACTTGTTGGTTGTTCTGGTGTTCCTCAGTGGCCTGACTCTTGGGTACATGGGCATCTACATGACGTACCTTCACCACCAGGTTCTGCACCCGGGCAGCAATATCTTTCCACAGTGCAGCAGCCCAGATAGGTTTACCTCTGCGTTGCCAGTTGCTCTGCTTCCGTTGCTTCAACCACCCCCACAGGGCATTTGCCACCATCCATGAAGTACTGGCCACTTTTCTTGTTCAGCAATGTCCAGGGCCAGCTGGATGGCTTTCACCTTGGCAAACTGACTCGATTCATACTCTCCTTCAGCAGTTTCTGCAACTTGTCGTCCAGGACTCCATACGGCTGCCTTCCATCTCTGATGCTTTCCCACAATACAGCAGGACCCATCAGTAAACAAGGCATACTGCTTTTCGCTTTCTGACAGTTTATTATATGGTGGGGACTCTTCAGCACGCACCGCCTCCTCCTCTGGTGACATTCCAAAATCTTTGCCCTCTGGCCAGTCCATGATGACTTCTAGAATGCCTGGATGACTGAGATTTCCTATTCGTGTTTGTTGTGTCATTAGTGCAGCCCATTTACTCCATGTAGCACCGGTTGCATGATGTGTAAAGGAGATCCTGCCTTTGAACATCCAGCCCAGCACAGGCAACTGGGGTGCCAGGAGGAGCTGTGCTTCAGTGCCAATCGCTTCCAAAGCATCTCTAGCCCCTTCATAGGCTGCCAGTATATCTTTCCCTGTTGGGGTACAGCTGGCCTCAGATCCTTTGTATCCCCGACTCCAGAAGCCAAGGGGTCGACCTCGCCTCACCCCTGGAGCTTTCTGCCAGTGGCTCCAGGTAGGACCATTCTCCGTGGCTGCAGTGTACAGTAAGTTTTTTACATCTGTCCTGGTCTGGACTGGTCAGCAGATCGGAGCTAGCCTAGCTAGAGCCACAGCCGGCACGCTTCAGCGACCGCGAGGGTCAACGGAGATTAGGAAAATCAGAGGGGATAGCGCAGAGACATCGCGATTCTCGACATCTCCCCATCCCTGAAGCCCCAGCAGCCCTTGCGAGAGAGAGGCTGACGTGGAGGGGGGCTTTCCCACGGTGACGGTGACCACTCCCCTGCTGCTTCCTTGAAAAAGCCTCAGAGAGGCACAGGGAGGAACAAGCAGGTCGTGTTGCTGGCCCTGTTGCTGGTGTCCCAGACTGCGGACCAATATGGTTGCCTCCAGAAAGAGAGCTTGCAGTAAGGTGACTACAGCAACTCAGACAGAGACCCCGTTCAGGTCTCTGGGTGCAGGGAGTGCCAGAGCCTCCTGCTGCCGGGGGAGGGAGGACAGCATTCCACCTGCGTGAGGTGTGAGCAGGTAGAAGATCTGCTTAGCCTGGTGGCAAGACTTAAGGAGGAGGTTGAGACGCTGAGGACTATCAGGGAGTGTGAAAGGGAGATCGACTGGTGGAGTAACTCCCTGGCGTGCCAGTCAGAACGGTTCCAGGGAGATACCCCCCAAAAGGGGAAGGACCCCCTGCCTTCTCACACAGAGGGGGATGGCCCGAGACAGCCCCTGCCCTGTAGCTGTTGCTCAGAGGTAGGGGACCAAAAAGACGACGAGGTTTGGAAGAGAGTTCCAGTTCGACGTCGTGGGAAACCCTCCCCCCTTCCTGCCCTGCTTCCCCAGGTGTCCCTCCGTAATAGGTTCGAGGCCCTGGATCTTGAAGGTGAGGTAGGTGAGAATGTGGGGCAAGGCAGGCCACAAGGCCACATAGGAAAAGGCGGTCGACTTTGCACCTCAAGACTGCCTCTGTTAAGAAAGAAAGAAGGGTCATTGTAGTAGGGGATTCCCTTCTGAGAGGAGCAGAGGGCCCGATATGCAGAGTTGACCCTCATCATAGGGAAGTGTGTAGTCTGCCTGGAGCCCGGATCAGATATATCACTAGGGTGCTCCCCAACCTGGTGCACCCGACAGAATACTACCCGCTGCTGGTCTTCCAGACAGGTGGGGAGGAAGCTGCTTCCCGCAGTCTGAGGGGGATGAAGAAAGACTACAGGGCCTTGGGGCAGATGGTGAAAGAGTCTGGGGCTCAAGTGATCTTCTCCTCACTCCTTCCATCTTCCACTGATGATGTGGGAAGGAATGGGAAGATTCAGTTCATAAACGATTGGCTTCGAGACTGGTGCTACAGGCAGGGCTTTGGATTCTTTGATAACAGCTGGTTTTATAGGGCACCATTCTGGACGATGACAAGTGGGAAAGGTTTATCTCACAGAGGCAAAAGGATGCTGGGGCACGAATTAGCAGGGCTCATTTGGAGAGCTTTAAACTAGATTCGAAGGGGGATGGGGTTGTAGCTGGGCTTGCCCCAGTGGGGCAGCGCTCCAGAATTGATGAAGACTGGGAGGCCTCCTATAATCCTAGGGTGAAATCGGTGTGCTCAGCTCACTCCCTGGAATGTCTGTACACCAATGCGCGCAGCATGGGAAATAAGCAGGAGGAGTTGGAAACCTGTGTTAAGTCAGGAGACTATGATCTGGTGGCAATTACAGAGACGTGGTGGGACAGCTCACATGACTGGAATATAGTCATGGAGGGCTACGTCCTTTTCAGAAAGGACAGGCCAGACAGGAAGGGTGGTGGGGTTGCTCTTTATGTGCGGGAGGAACTACAGCGCACCGAGTTCTGTCCAGGGACAGATGACAAGCGAGTTGACAGTCTGTGGGTGAGAATTAAGGGGCGGGCTGGCAGGGGGGATACTGTTGTAGGTGTCTGTTACAGACCACCAGATCAGGGTGAGGAAGTTGACGAGGCCTTCTACAGGCACCTGAGAGCAGCCTCACAGTCACAGGCCGTGGTCATCGTGGGGGATTTTAACTTCCCTGATGTTTGCTGGAAGGACCACTCGGCAACCCAGCCGCAGTCCAGGAGGTTCCTCCAGTGTATGGATGATAACTTCCTCCTGCAAATGGTGGATGAGCAGACCAGGAGAGGAGCGCTACTGGATCTCATCCTCGCTAACAAGGAGGATCTGGTTGAAGCAGTAAGGTTTGAGGGATGCCTTGGTTGCAGCGACCACGAGATGGTGGAGTTCAGGATCTTGTGTGGTAGGACTAGTAGAATGCCAAGTAGAATTGCAACCCTGGACTTTAGCAGGGCAAACTTTGGCCTTTTCAAGCAATTGCTAGGGGAAATCCCATGGGCAAGGCTGCTTGAAGGTAAAGGGGCCCAAGATAGTTGGTTGACATTCAAGGACTGCTTTTTCCGTGCTCAAGATCGGAGCATCCCGACACATAGGAAGTCAAGGAAGAGGGCCAAGAGACCTGCGTGGCTAAATAGGGAATTGCTGGGTATGCTCAAGTGGAAGAGAAGAGTTTACAGGTCATGGAAGGAGGGGCTGGCCACTTGGGAGGAATTTAAGGCTGCT
Organism: Pezoporus flaviventris; assembly: GCF_033815535.1. Classification (NCBI taxonomy): domain Eukaryota; kingdom Metazoa; phylum Chordata; class Aves; order Psittaciformes; family Psittacidae; genus Pezoporus; species Pezoporus flaviventris. Next base: position 163,673 of record NW_026892647.1, on the reverse strand, counting down.
GCTAGAGGATGTAGGAAGGCAGCTAGGATGACTAAGGCCTCCTTAGAATTAAACCTGGCGAGAAGGGTCAAGGACAGCAAAAAGAGCTTTTTCAAATACATGGCAGACAAAACTAACACCAGAGGCAATGTAGGCCCACTGATGAACGGGATGGGTGCCCTGGTGACAGAAGATACAGAGATGTCAGAGTTACTGAATGCCTTCTTTGTCTCTGTCTACTCTGCTGCAGGCAGTCCTGAAGAGCCCTGTACCCCTGAGACCTTAGATGAAGTCAGGTCGACGGACCGGTTTGCCTTAGTCGATGAGGAATGGGTTAGAGATCAGTTGAGCAATCTGGACATCCATAAATCCATGGGTCCAGATGGGATGCATCTGCGGGTGCTGAGGGAACTGGCGGAAGTCATTGCTAGACCGCTCTCCATCATCTTTACCAAGTCTTGGGAAACGGGAGAGGTGCCTGAGGACTGGAGGAAAGCAGATGTCACTCCGGTCTTCAAAAAGGGCAAGAAGGAGGACCCGGGTAAGTATAGACCGGTCAGCCTCACCTCCATCCCTGGGAAAGTGATGGAACACCTTATCCTTGGTGCCATCTTAAGGCATATCAAGGATAAGAGGGTTATGAGGGGCAGTCAACATGGCTTCACCAGGGGGAAATCATGTTTGACCAATCTCTTAGCCTTTTATGAGGAAATAACATGGTGGATGGATGATGGCAGAGCGGTGGATGTAGTCTACCTTGACTTCAGCAAAGCATTTGACACAGTCTCCCACAGCATCCTCACAGCTAAATTGAGGAAGTGTGGACTGGATGATCAAGTAGTGAGGTGGACTGCGAACTGGCTGAAGGAGAGAAGCCAGAGAACTGTAGTCTATGGGGCTGAGTCTAGTTGGAGGCCTGTAACTAGTGGAGTGCCTCAAGGGTCAGTACTGGGACCGGTATTATTTAATATATTCATCAGTGATTTAGATGAGGAAATTGAGTGTACTATCAGCAAGTTTGCTGATGACACTAAGCTGGGAGGAGTGGCTGACACGCCAGAAGGCTGTGCTGCCATCCAGCGAGACCTGGACAGGCTGGAGAGTTGGGCAGGGAATAACTTGATGAAATACAACAAGGGAAAGTGTAGAGTCCTGCATCTGGACAGGAACAACCCCAGGTTCCAGTATAGGTTGGGAAACGACCTGTTAGAGAGCAGTGTAGGGGAGAGGGACCTGGGGGTCCTAGTGGATGACAGGATGACCATGAGCCAACACTGTGCCCTTGTGGCTAAGACGGCCAATGGCATCCTGGGGTGTATTAGAAGGGGGGTGGTTAGTAGGTTGAGAGAGGTCCTCCTTCCCCTCTACTCTGCCCTGGTGAGACCCCATCTGGAATATTGTGTCCAGTTCTGGGCCCCTCACTTCAAGAAGGACAGGGAGCTGCTGGAGAGAGTCCAGCGAAGGGCAACAAAGATGATTAGAGGAGTGGAGCATCTCCCTTATGAGGAAAGACTGAGGGAGCTGGGTCTCTCTAGTTTGGAGAAAAGGAGACTGAGGGGTGACCTTGTAAGTGTCTATAAATATATAAAGGGGGAGTGTCACGAGGACGGAGCCAGGCTCTACTCAGTGGCAAACAATGATAGGACAAGGGGTAATGGGTATAAACTGGAACACAAGAGGTTCCACTTAAACTTGAGAAGAAACTTCTTCTCGGTGAGGGTGACGGAACACTGAAACAGGCTGCCCAGGGAGGTTGTGGAGTCTCCTTCCCTGCAGACATTCAAAACCCGCCTGGACACATTCCTGTGTAACACTATCTAGGTGTTCCTGCTCCGGCAGGGGGATTGGACTAGATGATCTTTAGAGGTCCCTTCCAATCTCTAGCATACTGTGTGATTCTGTGAAGGGCTACTGCATGAACTATCTAGCATTTAATTTGCTCAAAGGCTTGTTGTTGATCAGGGCCGCATTTAAAATCATTCCTCTTCCGAGTCACATGATATAGAGGGCTTACAATCGACCTGTAATTTGGGATGTGCATTCTCCAGAACCCCACTGCACCCAAGAAAGCTTGCGTTTCTTTTTTATTAGTTGGTGGAGACATTGCTGTTATCTTGTTGATCACATCTGTGGGGATGTGTCTTCATCCATCTTGCCATTTTATTCCTAGAAATTGAGTCTCCTGTTCAGGTCACTCGACCTTACAACGTTTTATGGCAAAACCAGCTTTCAGCAGGATTTGGATTATTTTCCTCCCTTTCTCAAAGACTTCTTCCGCTATATGGCCCCACACAATAATGTCATCAATGTATTGCAGGTGTTCTGGAGCTTGCCCCTGTTCCAGTGCAGTCCTGACCAGTCCATGGCAAATGGTAGGGCTCTGTTTCCACCCCTAGGGCAGTTGGTTCCAAGTGAGCTGCACACCCCTCCAAGTAAAAGCAAACTCTTGAGGTAGTCTATGCCGAGGATGCATGGAGCATCTGGACCCGTCACAATAGGGTGCTTTTGCCATTCCCTCCCAGTCAGGCTGATTTCAGCCTCCAGCACAGTCAACTCTTGGGATCCTCCTGTCACTCCAGAAATATAGATGGGTTCCACCCCTTGACAGCTTGATGGCATCAGGGTACACTGTGCACCAGTATCTACTACAGCCTTATACTTAGGTGGGACTTATGTGCCAGGCCATCTGATCCACACAGTCCAGGAAATTCGATTGTCCCCTACCTCCACCTGGCTGGAGGCAGGGCCCATTTAATAGTCAACACAGCGCTGGACACTTAAGTCGTGGTGAAAGGGATTATTCTTCATTATCACAGGAGCTGTAGTAAAATCAGCTCTTCCATTCCATCTGGGAAACTGCTCACCAGAGACTGAAGCTGTAGCTCTCATGGGATTATCAGTCTTGGCCCTTGCTCCCCTCTTCAAATCACTCACCCATTCCTCCAAAGCTGAAGTAGGTTTTCCATCCCACTTTGTCATGTCTTCTCCGTGATCCTGCAGGTAAAACCATAGGGTACCCCGTGGCGTATACCTCCTGTATCTCCTCTCTCCAACAGTAGGACACCTTTTTTTAATATCTGGGACGTGTGTTGGTACACGTGAGGAGCTGGATAAATCAGATTGATCGTCCCTCAATTGTTTGAGGTCCTGGGACAGATTTTCCACAGCTGAGAAGATGGAAGGGGTGAGATTTTCTTTGAACTCGGAGTTTATGAGCCATTTCATCCACTCTTAGTGGTACTATGTCATTCCAGGTTACTGTAGCCAATGAATGGGCATAGGATGACGGTGCAATTCGTGTAAGTTTTCGCCACATGGGTCATGTACATTCAACTTCATCTGGATCTATGGGTATATCTCTGTTATTTGGCTCGATGTGATAGATTATCTCTACAATGGCTGATTCCCTCAGAGACTGGATGGCTTTCTCTAAAGTAGTCTACTTGGCTGAACGACTCATAACATCGTCCTTGTATGGAAACCTTTCTTTCACAGCTGCCAAGAGCCGCCTCCAAAGACTGAGGGACTTTTTCTCTCTTGCAATTGCTTTGTCAATTCCCCCTTCTCTAGCAAGTGATCCCAGCTACTTGGCTTCTGTACCTTCTAGTTCGTCACCATCGGCCCCATTGTCCCAGCATCGGAGCAACCAGGTGATGATGTGCTCCCCTGGTTGACGGGTGAAATCTTTTCTCATATTCTGCAGCTCGGTTGAGGTCCGAGGTCAAGAAGTTACCTCTTCTTCTTCTTCTTCGTCATGTGATGATGTCTCCTGACCATATGCTAGACTGGGTGGTGAATACAGGACCCGCTGAGGACAGGGCTCCCTAGGGCCCTCGGGAGGTTTTCCCAGAAGGACCCCTCGACTCATTCGGATCACTGCGGGAGCAGACAAGGACCATCTCATAAAAGGTATTCTTTTCTTTTATATAGTCTGTAAGATGCAAGGGGCATCTTGGTTTGGTAAATTGGTTTGGTAAAAGCAGGGGGCTTCTTGTGATCTGGGTCCTGTAATACGCAGGGGGTGTCTTGTGGAAACGGTTTTGAATCCTATTGGAAAAAGTATTCGAATTGGTATTCGATTTGTTTTGTGGAATGTTACAGCGCTGATTCTGGTCTTGTGATTTTTTATCGGAGAACTGTATTATTAATTGTGGTCTGATAGAATTTTAGTCTCTGTATCTGTTTCAAGTGTTGTAATTGCGTGGAGTGTGTCTGTGGGATCCCTAGTGTGTGTGAGTGAGTGATTAATAATGGGAAATCAGCAAAGTGAGGAGATCACGAAAAAGAGTCCTTTAGGGTGCATTTTGTCACGTTGGAAAGAACTGGGAGGGTCTCCTGGGGGCTCAGTAAATAAGAAAACATTGATCAAATATTGTAACCAATGGTGGCCTTTGTATACTTTGAAAGATCAGGAAAAATGGCCAAAAAATGGAACTCTGAACTATAATACATTGTTACAATTGACGTTGTTTTTGAGGCGGCAAGGAAAATGGGATGAAGTAATATATGCAGATATGTTTTTCACGTTGCGAAACCACCTGGAATGGCAAAAAGAATGTGGAATTAATATAGCACCTTCAGATCTTTTAGTTTTAGCTTTAGAAAAAGAAAGGAAGCAGGCAGGGAATAGATTGGAAAGCTGTTGTTCTGGTTGTGACATTGGGGAAATTTGCTTGAAACTTAAGAAACAAGCTGAGGATAACAGGGTTGAGGATAGAATAGAGGATTATGTTTCCCCCAAAGTACCAGATCAGAGACCACCTCTGATTGAGGAGGAATCCTCTAATTCAGATGAGGAGCAAGAACAAAGTATAAAGCAAGAAAAAAGGGTAAAACCAGAACAAAGTGTAAAACCAAAACAAAGTGTAAAACAAGAACAAAGTGTAAAACGGGAACAAAGTGTAAAACAAATTTCCTCCTCTCCTGTTGCTGCCCGGATTCGTAGTAAAACTAAGCCTGTCCTGCAAGCCCCTCTGAGGGAAGCAATGGGACCGGAGGGATGTACCAAAATAAAAGTAAATTTTTCTCTAGGAGATTTGGATAAGTGGAAGCAGATTGCAAAAGAGTATCAAAATGACCCTATAGGGGAAGCAAAGAAATTTGAGATACTGGTAAAAAGTCAGGATCCTGACTGGAAAGATATAGATGTAATCCTGGATGCATTAACAGAGACAGAAAAACAATTGGTTATAAAAACTGTTTGTACTCAGGTAAATGCTCAGATTACTGCAGGGGCGATAGAGGGGAGGGTTGAAGATCATATTCCCCTCTCAGTTACAAATTGGGATTACGATGATGATGAAGATTATGCATCTTTGAAAAGATATCAGAATTGGATTAAATATGGGCTTGAAAATGCTATACCTAAAGCGGTAAATTGGTCGGTGCTGTTTGAAATAAGACAGGGTCCGAGGGAGTCGCCGACAGAGTTTCTGGATAAGCTCAGAGAAGCTATGCGAAAATGCACCACACTGGATCCTTCCTCAGAGGAAGGAAAACTACATCTTGCAAATTCCTTTGTGGGGCAGTCATCGGAGGATATCAGGCGAAAGCTTCAAAAGTTATCTGTGACTGAAATAAGAGATATGGAAAAGTTACTGGAAGTGGCTTGGAAAGTGTACAGGAATAGAGAACAAGCTAAAGAAAAGAAATTAGGAAAGGTCGTAACAACAGCTATGATTGCAGCATTGGGGCAAGTGAATGAAGGATATAGTGGAATGAGAGGCCGAGGTCGTGGCCGAGGAATGGGAATGAGAGGCAGAGAGGGGGGTTACAGGATAACTCCCCTTAGTCAGGATCAATGTGCAAACTGTAAAGGGTTTGGACACTGGAAATGGGAATGTCCATAGGGAAAACAACAAACTCAATTGACCACTGAATTGGAATTAGAGTGACGGGGACCTGGGGAATCTACCCTAGCGGATCCACTGGTTAAAATCAAGCTAGGGGCCACAGAAAAAGAAGTGGAATTTCTTATAGATACTGGGGCAACTTATTCGGTTTTGAACCAAGATTTGACATTAAAAGGAAAAGTCTATAATGGTTCTGGGAGCTACTGGCCATTAGGAAAAAACATTCTTTCTAAGACGTTTAAAATATAAGATAGGAAAACAAATTGGGGTACATAAATTTCTATATATGCCAAATTCACCCAAATCATTATTGGGAAGAGATTTATTAGAACATTTGGAGGCAATCATAACCTTCAAAAGAGGTGAAATAGAACTAAAAGAGGACCAATTAATTGAAGCTATGAGTGTGTCATTAATTCAACAGGAAATCGAGAAGTCCAATTCACCTGAAGTAGAAGAAATCCTCAATCAGGTATATCCAGGAGTCTGGGCACCAGAAATTCCAGGTAAGGCAAAGAATGCTTTGCCTATTAAAATTGAAATAAAAACGAGGGCCTGCCCAGTTTGAATAAAACAGTATCCTCTAAGAATACAAGATAGAAGGGGAATTAAAGAAATAATTGATAATCTTTTAAGATATGGGTTATTAGTGGAATGTGAATCGGAATATAACACCCCCTATTTACCAGTAAAGAAAGCAGATGGGAAAAGCTATAGGCTAGTTCAAGATTTAAGGGCAATAAATAAAATAGTAGAGGACATCCACCCTGTGGTGGATAATCCATATACTATATTGACCAAACTAAAATTAAATCAGAAATGGTTTGCCGTCCTGGATTTGAAGGGCGCTTTCTTTTGCTTACCATTAGCCAAAGAAAGCCAAAATTTATTTGCTTTTGAATGGGAGAATCTTGACACAGGAAGAAAAACACAATTAATTTGGACAGTACTACCTCAGGGGTTTAAAAACAGTCCAGCAATTTTTGGAGATCAGCTAGCACGATGTCGTGGTTTAAACCCAGTCAGGTAACTCGTTCACTCACTCCCCACCTTCTTTCCCTCCCCCTGCTCCCAGAGGGATGGAGAGCAGAATCGAAAAGAATGCAACTCCCACGGGTTGAGATAAGAACAGTTTAGTAACTAAGGTATAACACAAATCACTACTGCTACCACCGATAATAATAATGATAAAGGAAATAACAAGGGAAGAGAATACAACACCTCAGCACCAGCTGACCAATAACTTGCCCCCCTCAGCCCAACCAAGCACCGACCCATACCTCCTCCAACCCTGCAGACTCCCCGCCCTTCCGGCTAACTCCCAGTTACATCCTGGGCATGACGTGCTGTGGTATGGAATACCTCTTTGGTCAGCTTGGGTCAGGTGTCCTGTCTCTGCTTCCTCCTGGCTTCCCCTCCTCCCTGGCAGAGCATGAGGCTCACAAAGTCCTTGGCCAAACCAAAACATCTCTATCAGCTCTGTTCCCAGGCCGAAAGTCAAAACACAGCACTGCACCAGCTACCAAGAAGGGGAAAAATGACTGCTACTGCTGAACCCAGGACATTATCCACCCCTTATTCCATACCATTCACGTCATGCTCAGATCCCACATTTTCAATATACCATCACTCTTATCTCGGTGCACTCTTATCTTAGTGCACGGACCAGTCCCTATAAAGCTGCTGTGTCCATGTGGTCCATGATGTCAGGCTCCATCTCTTGTAACAGTCTTCCAGATCAGGAGAGACTGTGTGCAGTGTTCACACTTGTGAATAACCTGGGCAATAGTGTCCATTGCTAAGTCCACCCCTTGATCATGAGTCCATCTCTATGTTGCATCTCTGCTCTGATGGCCTGAAGTGCCATGGGCCCACCAGGCTCAAAATAATTCACTGTCCCCTTCAGCAGTTTCTGCAGCTTGTTGCTGGGGACTCCATACAGCTGCCTTCCATATCCGACGCTTCCAAAGCACTGGAGGGGCCCAGTGGACTAGATACTTGCCCATACTGTCCCACACACCCTGCCACTCATGACTGTCCAGCTTTGGGGAAAACCTCTTGGTCCCTCTATATTGTTGTCTAACCCCAGACAAGACCCAAACCTGACTCTGCTTAACTTTTGAGATCAGGCAAAATGGTTGTGGGTAGAACACAGCCTGTGTGTGTGCCAACATGGTGATCCCCATCACAGTCAGCAGGCAGGTCCCAAGGATACCCAAAGGCCATTCAAAACCTTCAGAACTCTCAAACGATGCTGCTGTACTTGTCACTGGGGCTGGTGTAGCTGCTGTGCTTGCCGGCTCTCCCACCACCAGCTTCTCTTTTCCTGAGTCCAGCTCTTCCTCCTCTGCCTTGCTGGGAAATGCTGCGTGGTCTCCTGCATCCTCCTGGGGCTCGGCGGGCGGCTTCCGGGGAATGCTCTCGGCCGTCGCGGGGCTGGGCTCTGCCGCGGGGCTCCGCTCGGCCGCGGGGCTGGGCTCCTCCGCGGGGCTCGGCTCCTCCGCCGCCTTCTCCCGCTGCTCGGCAGCTGCCTCCTTCCTCTCCTCGACCGCCCCGGCCTCCTCCACCGGCAGCCGTCCCCTGGCAGCCTCCGGCCCCACTCCCGCCGCCGCCTGGTCCCCGGGGCCGCTCTCCCGGGCCGGTTCGGCTGCCGCCGGCTGCCGCCGGCTCCCGAGGCCGCTCCACCTCGGCTCCCCGCAGCCTCACGAAGATGGAGAGTAGGGCGAGGGCCAGGACGGTGAAGAGCAGCCGGACGGCCAGGTACAAGTCCACGGCCACGTCCGTCCCGCCCTGCTGCTGGAGCCCGCCCGTATTACAAGCCATTGCCGTAAAGCACAGTGAGACAAGAACCTTAGCCCAGGCCCCACACTTGATAAACACTAACACAGCAAATACCGGCTCTAAGTAAGTTACAACATTCTGAAGCTGTGAGATCAACAAGAACAACTCTGAGAGCCAATAAATCAGCATTGTGACGAATGACTATTAATCCAGTCAAATCTGTCATTATCTCAACCCTTCGTGCCCCACGTTGGGTGCCAAAAAGAACTGTTGTGGTATAAACCCAGTCAGGTAACTCGTTCACTCACTCCCCACCTTCTTTCCCTCCCCCTGCTCCCAGAGGGATGGAGAGCAGAATCGAAAAGAATGCAACTCCCACGGGTTGAGATAAGAACAGTTTAGTAACTAAGGTATAACACAAATCACTACTGCTACCACTGATAATAATAATTGTTATAAATTGGGACCACAACGGATCATAATCCAATTGAATTTTATTAATTATAGCAAGTAGAATATGAGCAAAGACAGCGCTGGACGACAGGGGAGTCTGCGCTCCGACAACTGCCGTACTGAACAGTTCTAACAGTCCCTTTTTATCAGTCCTCCAGTTCCGCATTCGTATCTTCAACGGAGTACTCTGCGCATGCCCCAGTTGCTTGAGGCTGAAGGCTTGAAGTCCTCCTCGGTTACCTTTAGATATCCTTTTCCATATATGGTCTTCAACTTGCTGTGCAATAATTTTTAGAATTGTTTTGCAAAAGCCCTTAGTAAGCGTCTTGCGGTTTGTAAGTAATTTTGGTGTCAACTTATGCAAGTAAAGCACTTAAGCAAAGCAATAGTTGCCCCCACCCATATGTCTGCCAGTTTTTTTAGAACATCTTGCAGATATTTCCTCAAAACTTGCAGATATTTCCTCAAAACTTGCAGATGTTTCCTCAAAACTTGCGCAAGCGGTGTCTGGTTTAATCTGCACAAGCGACCACGGTTATCTTTTCTTTTGTTGTCTAATCTTTACATCAGGCTTAGCATAAATCTTAATAAACAATACCATAGTCCCTAGTTTTTCACAATCCCCCCTTTTTCTTTTTATCCTATTATTGTTTATTAGATGTTACTTTCATTTTCATTCTCAGTACTGTAAGCTAATTTGTTCCCACACTCCCAACACTTATCATAACATTTACAAGGTAATACCTCGCAGTTACATTCATAGCATTTTCATGGTATAGTACATTCACAGTATTCTTCCTCTTCATTGATAGATACCTTCTTATACTTTGTTTCGAATTTTGTAGTTAGAATAAGCAATTTGGCTATGTCAAGCCTTTCCTTAATAAAATGTAAAATATAACGCAATATACAAGGTCCAAATACAAGTCCTAAGATTAGCATAATAAGCGGTCCTGCTAAAGTAGATAACAAAGTGGTTAGCCAGGGTGAAACATTAAACCAGTTCTCATACCATGACCTGCCCGTCTCACGATCTTTCTTACGTTGATCTAACCTTTTCCGGAGTTCAGACATGGTGTCCTGGACTACTCCCGTATGGTCAGCAAAAGAACAACATTCTTCATTGAGAGCTACACATAACCCTCCCTCCTTTAAGAACAACAGATCTAATCCTCTTCTATTTTGCAGTACTACTTCTGATAAAGACTTTACTGAAGTGGCTAAATTTTGGATAGATTGTTCTATTTTTGCTAAATCCTCATCTACAGCCATCTGCAAACTTTGTAATTCCTGACCTTTTACTAGGGAGGCTATGCCTGTGCCTGCTCCAACTCCGCCCGCTATCAGCAGTGTAGCTAAGGTTACCACTGTAATTGGCTCTCGTTTTTGTCTATTCAGGTCTCCTTCAAAATGGTGTAACACCTCCTCAGAGGTGTGATAGATCAGACGAGGAACAATAATCACCTGTACGCAAAACTGAGATTTATTAAACACCTTTAGGGATAGGCAAGGCGTTACTCCCATGTCTGAACAAACCCATTTAGCTCCTGGTGTCGGGATAGCCCATTTGTCATTTTTATTCTTGTGTTTCTCTATAGTGTGTTTTTCTATAGTGACTGTTCGGTTGCACAAAGGCTGATACTTTTTGGGCACTGTACCTATACATTTTCCTTGGCCTGTTACTAATTGAATAGTAATGCCTTGCGTATGGTTTCTCTGGTCATCCCATGGGCATTCTTGTGGGTTTGAACCACTAGACTATTGAATCTTCCCTACTTTTCCAATTGCCTCAAAATATGGTGGTCTAACATTGTAACATAACCAGCATTCCTTAGTTAGATCTGGTTTGCTTTCATTAAGGGCACGATAAGAGGCTTGCATTAAATCCCATAAAGGGTCTTTGAATTCTGACTTTCCTGAATCCCTAACTACAGAAGACTCAGTCACCGCGTCTGTTACTGATAGGGAGTTAACACTTGTGGGGACAATCTTTTCCTTAGGAAAAGTGGGTGGATTCAATACTTTATTCGGCCCAACAGGGAGTGGATCATGTGGTATTTAAACTTTTCTTATGAGAAAGTGCCCTCCCCTGTCTTTAGGAATTCCTGCATGGATACGTATTCCCCATGTTCGTCCTATTAACCACTTGTAATCTTGGGGATTTAATACTTGAAATTTGATGTAGGTACAGATTTCCCTGTCACGTGAAGATACATATTCGTCACGTAGACCTGTAAGATCTACACCTGTGCCTTCAGGTACACATCCGTTAGGAGTCCAGGTTGCTTTTATATATTTATCAGGAGTATTTACTGACCAGCCTGAGGCTATTGTCTCACATCCCCAATACCCACAATAGTAATGTCCGGGATAATTACAGTAAGTTGGTCCAGAGGCCGGGCATATATAAAATGGAGGCCCCTTTTCACAAGGTATTGGTATTAATTCACAAAGTTCCACTATGAATTCAGGTGGCCCTGGGTCGCTAAAAGTGGCTATTGTTCTCGTTCCTTCCCAAGATACTAGTTCCCACTTAAATGGTTCATGTGGGTTTTCCCCTTTTGCCTGGGTTATTATCAATATCAAGACTAATGGTATACCAGGAAAAAGGGTGTTTGTCAATTTTGCCAATTTAAATATATTCTTACCAGTCCTGGGGAAGTTCGGCCATGGCTGCTTCTGCATCCCATTTTTCTGGCTCTTTTCTCCACGGTTTGTTTCTCTTCTGCCTCGCCCGTCGACTCGGTTGCTTCGAGCCACGGGGTGTACCATCTTCTCGGCAGCAAGGGAATTCTTCAGGAGAATAGCTGTTTCGGGCTTTTTGCCTGCTTACATAGGCTTCCCACTTTACAGCCTTAATTAATGGGGCCAAGCAAGACACGGTTAGTACTTCCCTCCGGCACTGGACAGCCACGATTTCAGTCACAAAAGGGACTGGTTGATTTGAGTGGTAACAATAATATTGGGGGTGTATTCCCTTAGCAAAAATATCCCACCATTGGGGGGATCCTTTTACAATTTCTCGTCTTTGTTCAAATTGTTTTAATTTCCAATCGGTTAATGATCTTTCAAATTTATAGCACTGTTCACAGACTCCGTTCGGAGGGTACCCCTCATAACAGTGCACCCACCATTTGTCCTGGCATACCTTGCATTTAAAACATACAAATGGATAACAATCACACTGTGGGTTGCTACACCTTAATCGTAGGTTTTGTATATAATTGTTCCTTATTCCCGTGGGGTCTCTATAGTCTATATCAGGTTGCATGGGTATTTAACAATTTTTACGACCGCACTTGGTATGTTTCCACAGGTAATACACTATTAAAGACATTATAACAGCAATTGCAAAACAAATCACACACTTAACTCCAAAGGGTAAAGCTTTAAAATAATCAAACCAAGTCTCTATCATAACTTTATCTTCTTAATATTATCTTGGTATCACCTGGTGCACTGATTACTTTCCAGTGGGGTTTCGTCACTGGGCCTTTAATGCGACTGGCATGAGTCCATCCGCGCTCAGCAGTCCGGACAGCTGTTTCTGTTGTAAGTAAAACAAGATAGGGTCCCTCCCAGTTAGGTTTTAGGGTTTCTTCTTTCCACGTTTTAACCAATACCCAATCTCCAGGTTTAAGATTGTGAATTTTTAAGTCCAACGGCAGTCGTTGTACAATCAGTCCCCGTTCCCAAAGCTTATTACGATGTTCTGCTAATTGTAAAATATAGTCATTAATCGCACGGTCTCGAATTAAAATATTTGTCTGTGGGCTTTCAATTCTATAGGGCATTCCATACACCATTTCAAATGCTGATATTCCCACATCTGCTCGGGGTCGAGTTCTGAGAATCAATAGAGCCATGGGTAGGCACTTAATCCATGATAATTTGGTTTCTATCATTAATTTAGTTAGGATAGTTTTGATTTCCCCATTCATCCTTTCAACTTTTCCCGAACTCTGTGGATGCCATGGTGTATGGTATTCCCACTTAATACCCAAGCTTTCTGTTAGATCTCTAACAATTTTTGACACAAAGTGTGTTCCTCTGTCCGAGTCGATTACTTCAGGTACTCCATATCGAGGTATAATGTGTTCAAGTAACACTTTAGTAACTTGGTTAGCAGTAGCCCTGGAGGTAGGAAAAGCCTCAACATAATGTGTTAAATGATCCACCATAACTAATAAATATTTATAACGCCCTGCCCTAGGTAGTTCAGTAAAATCTACTTGTATGTGTGAGAAAGGTCTGTATGCTGGGGAACGTCCTCCAAGAGGTCTTTGTCTCATGTTGTTTCGATTAACCTTTTGACAGGTCTCGCAGGCTGCCATGACTGTCTTTGCTATATTATATACGCCTATACAGGCAAACTGTTGATTGAAATGATCAACTAACGCCTGTGTTCCCCAGTGTGTTTTACTGTGTATTTTTGAAAATATTTCGAGTGCTATGCCTTTCGGCAAGACTTCTCTCCCATCTGGCAATATGTACTTCCCATCTTGTTCCTTAGCTCCCATTTGTTCTAGTTTTTCCTTTTCTGCAGACTCAAAACTCAAATTCTTATTAACAGGTACTTGTTGCATAGTCAAAATCATACTATAATTGCCTGCCACTCGTTTTGCTTCTGTATCAGCTGCATTATTTCCCCTAACTTGATAACTTGTACCTCGCTGGTGTCCCTTTATATGTACAACTGCTATTTTATTTGGCATTTTCAATGCCCCCAGAACTCTCCGAATTAATTCCGGGTGTATTAGTTCTTTTCCCTGTGAGTTAACAAAACCTCTTTCCTCCCATATTTTTCCAAAAGTGTGCACTACTCCGAACGCATAGCGTGAGTCTGTATATATAGTTCCATCCTTTCCTTTTAGTGACACTAATGCTTTCCACAATGCATACAGCTCACAGGCTTGAGCCAACCAGCTAGCACTCAGGGGGCCTGATTCTATTGTCCTAAATTCCCCTTTTTCCAACTTAACAATGGCATATCCAGATAATCGTTTACCTTTCACTATTCGTGATGACCCGTCTATAAATAATACTTCTCCACATTGTAGTTCTTCTTCTTCTAAATCTGGCCTAATGCGTGTCTGTTGTTCAATTGTTTGAAAACAATTGTGCAATAATTCATTACCTTCTCCTGGGTACAAAAATTCAGCGGGGTTAACTGCTCCAATAGTTTTCAAAGATAGTTTAGGGGATTCTATAAGTATTCCCTCATATTTTAATAATCGGCTATCTGTAAGCCATTTTTCTGCTTTTTGTTGTAACACTCCCCGGATGTTATGAGGCGCATATAAGACAACCTCTCCATTAAAGGTAATGCGATTTGTTTCCTCAAGTAATAAGGCAGCGGCCACAATGATTTGTAAACAACTCGGCCAACCCCTGCTCACAGGATCCAACAGCTTTGATAGATATGCCACCGGTTTCTTTTGTCCGGCCCATTCCTGAGTTAATACTCCGAATGCCGTACCTTCATGTATGTTAACAAATAAATGGAATGGCCGCTTTAAATCTGGTAAGCTTAAAACCGGTGCTTGGCTTAGTTCCCTGTCCTGGGTTCAGCAGTAGCAGTCATGTTTTTTTCCTTTGTGTTAACTGGTGCAGTGCTGTGTTTTGACTTCTAGTTTTGAGAACAGCGTTGGTGAAGCCGATGTTTTCGGTTGTTGCTAAGTGATGTTTACCCTGACCAAGGACTTTGTGAGGCTCATGCTCTGCCAGGGAGGAGGGGAAGCTGTGAGGAAGCAGAGACGGGGCGCCTGACCCGGGCTAGCCGGGGAGGTATTCCATACCACAGCACGTCATGCCCGGGGTGGGGGGTAACTGGGAGTTGCCCGGAAGGACAGGGGCTTCCGGGTGGAACTCGTTTTCTTGGCCGGTGGTATCGTATTCTCTTCCCTTGTTATTTTCCCTTATCATTGTTTTAGCTGATAGTAGCGGTGGTGATTTGTTGCTGGACTGTTCTTGTCTCAACCCGTAGGAGTTGCACTCTCTCGATCCTCCTCCCCGTTCCTCCGGGAGCGGGGAAGGGGAGAGCCCCGGTGCAGGGAGGGGGGGGGAGACGAACACGGACCTTGATTGTTGTCAGCTTGGCACCACTCACTGGGAGTGAGTGAACAAGTTACCTGACTGGGTTTAAACCACGACAGTTCTTTTTGGCGCCCAACGTGGGGCCCGAGGGGTTGAGATAAGAACAGATCTGACTGGATTGATAGTCACTCGTCACAATGCTGATTTATTGGCTCTCAAGGTTTTTCCTCTTGATCTCACAGTTTCAGTATACCATATCTTACGTCCATCCGGTATTGGCTGTATTAGTGTTTTTCAAGTGTGGGGCTTGGGCTAAGGTTTTTATCCCATTGTACTTTATGGTAATGACTTGTAATACAATAGAATCATTGATCATGAAACTGATCTGGTTTATGTTCCCAGTGTGGTCACCACCTTTATACTTTGGGAGGTATATGATGGAGGTGCTTAGCAATTACACATCTTTTTTCTCCTTCTCAGGTGCTCAACCTGTGAGGGAGACATCCTTTTACCCTCCTAGTCGTCCCCCCAGACCATTTACATTTGAGAGTTTTGAATTTTTTAAATGGCCTTTTAATGCTCTTGAGACTTGTTTGCTGATGGTGATGGGAATCACCATGCTAACACGCATACAGAGTGTGTTTTGCCCACTACTGATTTCAAGAGTTAAGCAGATTCAGGTTTGGGTCTTGTCTGGGGTCAAACGACGATGTAGGAGGACCGAGAGATTTTCCCAGAGGCTGGACAGCCATGAGTGGCAGGGTGTGTGGGATAGTATGGGCAAGTATCTAGGTCAGTGGGCCCCTCCAGTATTTTGGAATTTCACTACCGAACAACTGCAAAATCCAGAAGAATTAGTAAAACACTTAAATGAGGTGTGTGGTCATTCTGGCCATACCAGAGATGGACAAATCACGGCAACGTGCTGGGGCTTGGCCTATGCTTACAGGGCCTTGTTCAACACTATTCAGCACCTTCAAAAGGAAAAGAATGTCGGCGGATTTGAGGGCAAAGTGACAGTCGCTACTCAAACTTTGGCTGCAATGAACTGCGCAGCTACCCCAGTGGCAAGTACAGCAGCTGCTCAAACTTCAACTGCAACAGACAGCGCGGTTACCCCAGCTCCAAGCACGGTAGCTACACCACCCCCAGCAACAAGTACAGTCGCTACTCAAACCACAGTGATAATCACTGCAGCCAAACCAGAGGACCAATTCGTACCAATATCAGTTGCCCCTGTACGCAAGAGAACAAGCAAAAAGGAGGCAAAAAGGGTGAAGCGAGATGAAGAACCAATGAATTCACCACCCGGTCCAGAATCTGATCAGGAGTCATCCTCACATGACGAAGAAGAAGAAGAAGTAACTTCTCGACCTCGGACCTCAACCGAGCTGCGGAATATGCGAAAAGATTTTACCCGTCAACCAGGGGAGCACATCATCACCTGGTTACTCCGATGCTGGGACAATGGGGCCGATGGTCACGAACTAGAAGGTACAGAAGCCAAGCAGCTGGGATCACTTGCTAGAGAAGGGGGAATTGACAAAGCAATTGCAAGAGAGAAAAAGTCCCTCAGCCTTTGGAGGAGGCTCTTGGCAGCTGTGAAAGAAAGGTTTCCGTACAAGGACGATGTTACGAGTCGTTCGGCCAAGTGGACTACTATAGACAAAGGCATCCAGTCTCTGAGGGAATCGGCCATCGTAGAGATGATCTATCACATCAAGCCGAATAACGGGGATACACCTATAGATCCAGATGAAGTTGAATGTACACGACCCATGTGGCGAAAACTTACACGGAATGCACCGTCATCATATGCCCATTCATTGGCAACAGTGACCTGGAATGACATAGTACCACTAACAGTGGATGAAATGGTTCATAAACTCCGAGAGTTCGAAGACAATCTCACTCCTTCCATCATCTCAGCTGTGAAAAAACTGTCCCAGGACCTCGACAAATTGAGGGACGATGTATCTGATTTATCCAGCTCCTCACGTGTACCAACACACGTCTCAGCTTTTAACAAAAGACGTCCTATTGTTCGAGAGAGGAGATACAGAAGGTATACGCCACGGGGTACCCTATGGTTTTACCTGCTGGATCACGGAGAAGACATGACAAAGTGGGATGGAAAACCTACTTCAGCTTTGGAGGAACGGGTGAGTGAACTGAAGAGGGGAGCAAGGGCCAAGACTGATCGTCCCATGAGAGCTACGGCTTCAGTCTCTGGTGAGCAGTTTCCCAGATGGAGTGGAAGAGCTGATTTTACTCCAGCTCCTGTGATAACGAAGAATAATCCCTTTCAACACGACTTAAGTGTCCAATGCTGTGACGACCATTAGAGGGGCCCTGCCTCCAGCCAGGTGGAGGTAGGGGACAATCGGATTTACTGGACTGTGTGGATCAGATGGCCTGGCACATCAGTCCCACAGAAGTATAAGGCTCTAGTAGATACCGGTGCACAGTGTACCCTGATGCCATCAAGCTGTCAAGGGGTGGAACCCATCTATATTTCTGGAGTAACAGGAGGATCCCAAGAGTTGACTGTGCTGGAGGCTGAAATCAGCCTGACTGGGAGGGAGTGGCAAAAGCACCCTATTGTGACTGGTCCAGAGGCTCCATGCATCCTCGGCATAGACTACCTCAAGAGAGGGTACTTCAAAGACCCAAAAGGGTACCGGTGGGCTTTTGGTATTGCTGCTTTGGAGACTGAGGAAATTGAGCAGCTGTCCACCTTGCCTGGTCTCTCAGAAGATCCCTCTGCTGTGGGGTTGCTGAAAGTTGAAGAACAACAAGTGCCAATTGCGACCACAACAGTGCACCGGCGGCAATATCGCACCAACCGAGACTCCCTGATTCCCATCCATCAGCTGATCCGTAGACTGGAGAGTCAGGGGGTGATCAGCAGGACCCGCTCACCCTTCAATAGCCCCATATGGCCAGTGCGAAAGTCTAATGGAGAATGGAGACTAACAGTAGACTATCGTGGCCTGAATGAAGTCACACCACCATTGAGTGCTGCCGTACCGGACATGCTAGAACTTCAGTATGAACTAGAGTCAAAAGCAGCCAAGTGGTATGCCACGATTGATATTGCCAATGCATTTTTCTCCATTCCTTTGGCAGCAGAGTGCAGGCCCCAGTTTGCTTTTACTTGGAGGGGTGTCCAGTTCACTTGGAACCGACTGCCCCAGGGGTGGAAACACAGCCCTACCATTTGCCATGGACTGATCCAGACTGCACTGGAACAGGGGCAAGCTCCAGAACACCTGCAATACATTGATGACATTATTGTGTGGGGCGATACAGCGGAAGAAGTCTTTGAGAAAGGGAGGAAAATAATCCAAATCCTGCTGAAAGCCGGTTTTGCCATAAAACGGAGTAAGGTCAAGGGACCTGCACAGGAGATTCAATTTTTGGGAATAAAATGGCAAGATGGACGTAGACAGATCCCCACAGATGTGATCAACAAGATAACAGCAATGTCTCCACCAACTAATAAGAAAGAAACGCAAGCTTTCTTGGGTGCAGTGGGGTTCTGGAGAATGCACATCCCAAATTACAGTTCGATTGTAAGCCCTCTCTATCATGTGACCCGGAAGAAGAATGATTTTAAATGGGGCCCTGAGCAGCAACAAGCCTTTGAGCAAATTAAACGCGAGATAGTTCATGCAGTAGCCCTTGGACCAGTCCGAACCGGACCAGATGTAAAAAATGTGCTGTACACTGCAGCTGGGGAGAACGGTCCTACCTGGAGCCTCTGGCAGAAAGCTCCAGGGGAGACTCGAGGTCGACCCCTCGGCTTTTGGAGTCGGGGATACAAAGGATCTGAGGCCAGCTATACCCCAACTGAGAAAGAGATACTGGCAGCCTATGAAGGGGTTCGAGCTGCTTCGGAAGTGATTGGCACTGAAGCACAGCTCCTCCTGGCACCCCGGCTGCCCGTGCTGGGCTGGATGTTCAAAGGCAGGGTCTCCTCTACACATCATGCAACTGATGCTACATGGAGTAAATGGGCTGCACTAATTACACAACGAACTCGAATAGGAAATCCC
This sequence comes from Pezoporus flaviventris, assembly GCF_033815535.1. Taxonomy (NCBI): domain Eukaryota; kingdom Metazoa; phylum Chordata; class Aves; order Psittaciformes; family Psittacidae; genus Pezoporus; species Pezoporus flaviventris. The sequence goes on along the minus strand of NW_026892647.1, from coordinate 144,514 downwards.
AGTCGTCCAGGCATTCTAGAAGTCATCATGGACTGGCCAGAGGGCAAAGATTTCGGAATGTCACCAGAGGAGGAGGTGGTGCGTGCTGAAGAGGCCCCACCATATAATAAACTGTCAGAAAGTGAAAAGCAGTATGCCTTGTTTACTGATGGCTCTTGCCGTATTGTGGGAAAGCATCGGAGATGGAAGGCAGCTGTATGGAGTCCTGGACGACAAGTTGCAGAAACTGCTGAAGGAGAGGGTGAATCGAGTCAATTTGCCGAGGTGAAAGCCATCCAGCTGGCCCTGGACATTGCTGAACGAGAAAAGTGGCCAGTACTTTATCTCTATACTGACTCATGGATGGTGGCAAATGCCCTGTGGGGGTGGTTGAAGCAATGGAAGCAGAGCAACTGGCAACGCAGAGGTAAACCCATCTGGGCTGCTGCACTGTGGAAAGATATTGCTGCCCGGGTGCAGAATCTGGTGGTGAAGGTACGTCATGTAGATGCCCATGTACCCAAGAGTCGGGCCACTGAGGAACACCAGAACAACCAACAAGTGGATAAAGCGGCTAAGATTGAAGTGGCTCAGATGGACTTAGATTGGCAACATAAAGGTGAATTATTTTTGGCCCGGTGGGCCCATGACACTTCAGGCCATCAGGGCAGAGATGCAACATATAGATGGGCCCATGACCGAGGGGTGGACTTAACAATGGACACTATTGCCCAGGTTATTCATGAGTGTGAAACATGTGCTGCAATTAAACAAGCCAAGCGGTTAAAGCCTCTTTGGTATGGAGGACGATGGTTGAAGTATAAATATGGGGAGGCCTGGCAGATTGACTATATCACACTGCCACCAACCCGCCAAGGCAAGCGCCATGTGCTTACCATGGTGGAAGCAACCACCGGGTGGCTGGAAACATACGCTGTGCCCCATGCCACTGCCCGGAACACCATCCTGGGCCTTGAGAAACAGATTTTGTGGCGACACGGCACCCCAGAGAGAATTGAGTCAGACAATGGGACTCATTTCCGGAATAACCTTATAGATATTTGGGCCAAAGAGCATGGCATTGAGTGGGTATATCACATCCCCTACCATGCACCAGCCTCTGGGAAAATCGAACGGTACAATGGGCTGTTAAAAACTACACTGAGAGCGATGGGTGGGGGAACTTTCAAGCATTGGGATACACATTTACCAAAGGCCACCTGGTTGGTCAACACCAGAGGATCTGCCAACAGGGCTGGCCCAGCCCAGTCAGAACTTTTACATATTGTAGAGGGGGACAGAGTTCCCGTGGTGCATATGAAGAATTTGCTGGGGAAGACAGTCTGGGTTATTCCTGCTTCAGGTAAAGGCAAACCCACTCGTGGGATTGCTTTTGCTCAGGGACCTGGATATACTTGGTGGGTAATGCGGGAAGATGGGGAAGTCCGATGTATACCTCAAGGGGATTTGATATTAGGGGAAAACAGCCAGTGAACTCAATTGTATGCTGTTGCCTGCTGTGTAATGCTTTTATAGCCCATCAACTAGATGTCTCCAGGTCACCAGCGACTGGCCCTGACTTCCCTCCAGCCATCATCCCAACAGAGAATGAACTTGGAACATCATGGACCGAATGGACTCGGCAGCATTATAGGGATTGGTCCATGCACTAAGAAAATGATTTTTTTCCTCTTGGTCTGTATGTATATGGATGTATATATGTGGGAGAGCGATGGTGTATTGAAAATGTGGGATCTGAGCACGACGTGAATGGTATGGAATAAGGGGTGGATAATGTCCTGGGTTCAGCAGTAGCAGTCATGTTTTTTCCTTTGTGTTAACTGGTGCAGTGCTGTGTTTTGACTTCTAGTTTTGAGAACAGCGTTGGTGAAGCCGATGTTTTCGGTTGTTGCTAAGTGATGTTTACCCTGACCAAGGACTTTGTGAGGCTCATGCTCTGCCAGGGAGGAGGGGAAGCTGTGAGGAAGCAGAGACGGGGCGCCTGACCCGGGCTAGCCGGGGAGGTATTCCATACCACAGCACGTCATGCCCGGGGTGGGGGGTAACTGGGAGTTGCCCGGAAGGACAGGGGCTTCCGGGTGGAACTCGTTTTCTTGGCCGGTGGTATCGTATTCTCTTCCCTTGTTATTTTCCCTTATCATTGTTTTAGCTGATAGTAGCGGTGGTGATTTGTTGCTGGACTGTTCTTGTCTCAACCCGTAGGAGTTGCACTCTCTCGATCCTCCTCCCCGTTCCTCCGGGAGCGGGGAAGGGGAGAGCCCCGGTGCAGGGAGGGGGGGGAGACGAACACGGACCTTGATTGTTGTCAGCTTGGCACCACTCACTGGGAGTGAGTGAACAAGTTACCTGACTGGGTTTAAACCACGACATTCCCTTTTGAGATTGGCAAACTGCTCTTGATCTTGTGGGGTCCATTTGGGTAGTTTGTCTTTAGACAGTTGTTCATATAAGAATTTAACTTTAAAGCTGTAGTTCTCTATCCACTGCCTACAATACCCAAATAGCCCTAATGCCTGCCTAATTTGCCTCTTAGTGACAGGCATAGGTAATTCCAGAATTCCTTTAATGCGTTCTGGATCCAGTATCTTCTTGCCATTAAACAAATAATGTCCCAAATACTTCACCTTTTCCTCCACAAATTGTAACTTTTCCTGTGATACCTGTAGTCCTTTTTGTGCAAGAAAGTTTAGGAGTCGAATGCTTTCTTTTCTTACATCCTCCTTATTATTCCCTGCTATGAGTAGATCATCTACATATTGTAACAACACGTTTCCCGTTTGGACCTGGTATTCCTTTAAGAGCTCTTCCAGGGCTTGTCCAAACAAATTAGGGGACTCCGTAAACCCTTGGGGAAGCACGGTCCATCTCAATTGTTGTCTACGGCCTGTCTCTATGTCCTCCCATTCAAAAGCAAAATAATCACGACATTCCTCTGCCAGTGGACAGGCCCAAAAAGCATCCTTCAAATCAATTACACTATACCAGGAATTATGGGGTCCTAGTTTACTTAACAATGTGTATGGGTTTGCTACTACAGGGAACCGGGTAATAGTTCTTTTGTTTATTTCTCTTAAATCATGTACGAGCCGATACTTCCCATTTGGTTTCTTTACAGGCAGAATGGGAGTATTAAAGGGTGACATACAAGGCTCTAAGACTCCTTTTGCCAACAATCGATCGATTTCTGGTTTTAATCCTCTCCGTCCTTCTAGGGAGATGGGATATTGTTTCACCCTCACAGGTATGTGGGGTTCGGAAATCTGGATCTTAATTGGTGGGATTTCCAGTCTACTTATTGTATCCGGAGAGTACCAGACATCGGGGTTAATTTGTTTTTGATCATCCACGGTCAAAGGATAAGTAGACACTGTTAGTTCATTATTTTTTACTTTAATTTCTAATTGCAATTCAACAATTAAATCTCGTCCTAACAGATTAAATTCTGCTTCAGGGACGAGCAAGAGTTCACCTATTCCAAATTTATTTTCAGTTTCGAATACTACATTTTTGATTTTGCTTACTTTAAAGGGTTCTCCTTTTGCCCCAATTACTTGTACTTTTTCAGGGGAAACTTTACATCCCTCAGGTATTTGCTTAATAGTTGATTTTTCAGCCCCAGTGTCTACTAAAAAGGTGAACTCTTGTTTATGGGGACCTATTCTTAATTTTATCAAGGGCTCATGATGACTCCGGTCCCCTAAGATATAGAGCCCCTGACTCTCCTATTCTGTTTTCAACATTTCCTCATCCCTGATCCTTTGTCTGCAATTCTTCTTTATATGTCCCTTCTTTCCACAGTAAAAACAATATCTCTGTTCCTTCTCTACTACTACGTTCCCTTGTTTCGTTCCAGCAGATCTGTGTTCACCAGTTCGCCCTTTGCGATCCTCTCTGACCACTGCTACCATCATTTTTACTTGTCGCTTGCTGCTCTCTTCTTCCCGCCTTACATAAACTTTCTGAGCTTCTCTCAGTAATTCATCCAGCCCTCTATTCTGCCAGTCTTCTAACTTTTCAATATTCTTTCTGATATCTTCCCATGATTTTGCCACAAACTGAGTTTTGAGGAGCGCTTGCCCTAAAGGGTCGTCTGGATTTACCCCAGAGTACAGCTGAAGGGCTTTCCTCAGTCGTTCTAGCCACTCAGTAGGGCTTTCATCTTTCTTTTGCATTTCATTAAATGCTTTATTGATATTCTGGCCACGGGGTACTGCTTCTCTAATTCCCTGAATTACTATAGTTCTCAGATCCTGCATATGAGTTCTATGTACCGGATCTTGATTATCCCAATTAGGTCTTTGGAGTGGCCATTTAATATCTGCTTGGGGTCCCTGGACATGTTGAGCATCCCACAGTCTCATTCCTGCTCGTCTAATCATATCTCTTTCCTCAGTAGTAAATAATTGACCAAGGATAGATTGCATCTCATCCCAAGTATAAAGGTTTGGTCCCAAAAATTGATCTAATCTTTCGGCCACTCCGAGTGGGTCCTCAATTAAGTTTCCCATCTCGGTTTTTTTAAAATCTCGTAGGTCAGCCGAATTTAAAGGTACGGAAATATATCCGATCACAGGTTGAGGTCCCCCCATGGGTATTTCCCTTAGAGGGTACATCTGAGCTGCCCCTTTTTGACTTCTAGTTACGCGTCTAGGAGGAGGGGGAGACTCTTGTTCCGACTCTGGTGGGGGAGTGGATGCTCTGGGGGCCTCTGGAGGGGCTGTGGGAGCAGGAGGAGGAATATAAGGAGGGGGGGTCAGAAGGGTTTCATCCAATTCTTCCTTCTTTTTCTTTAATTTAGTTTTCAGTTCATTCAATGGATAAAGTCTAGTTCCTGGTTTTTCCAGCCAGACTTCTGCATATTGACTCTCCTCCGGGTTAAGGGGTTTTTTACTATTAACCCAGAGGTTTAATTGCTGTCTTACCCAATCTTCTTCTGACCCATAGACTGGCCAAAAGACATTTTAAAAAATCTTCTTCCCTCCCCATATCTTAGTACAATATTCTATCATCTTCTGCTTATCTTTCCCTTGGGTTCCAGGGAAATATCTCCAATTATCTAAGATATATGCCAGAGGGGTATTCTTAGGTACAGTAGGTACCCTTCCCATGGGAGCCGAAGGCTTGCTGCCCTTCGCCCCCATCTTCTGGAATATCCACAAACACACACTCAGTCACTCCCCTTGTTCCTGGCCCAGTCCCTCGCGGGAGATGGAAAACGCAGTACTTAAGGGTCCACACTCGCTTGGTTCAGTATATCGAACCTCTCATTTGTTATATTCCAGGAAACCCAATCCCGCCCGAACGGCAAACCCGCGAAAAATTTCGCAATATACTTACGCGTCCTGCGTCTTCATCCGGACTCCTGTGCACAGAATTTTATGGGATTTTACCGGTTTCTCCTTTGCTCATTATTCTAGAATTTAGGTTCGTCGGTAAGGTTGGGGTGAGCTGTTGGTCGCGGGGCCGCGAAATGTCGCAGGGCGCCTCCCCGGAGGACCAAAGCCCACCGTTCCTTATCCGAGTCACGGCACCAAGAAATTGTTATAAATTGGGACCACAACGGATCATAATCCAATTGAATTTTATTAATTATAGCAAGTAGAATATGAGCAAAGACAGCGCTGGACGACAGGGGAGTCTGCGCTCCGACAACTGCCGTACTGAACAGTTCTAACAGTCCCTTTTTATCAGTCCTCCAGTTCCGCATTCGTATCTTCAACGGAGTACTCTGCGCATGCCCCAGTTGCTTGAGGCTGAAGGCTTGAAGTCCTCCTCGGTTACCTTTAGATATCCTTTTCCATATATGGTCTTCAACTTGCTGTGCAATAATTTTTAGAATTGTTTTGCAAAAGCCCTTAGTAAGCGTCTTGCGGTTTGTAAGTAATTTTGGTGTCAACTTATGCAAGTAAAGCACTTAAGCAAAGCAATAGTTGCCCCCACCCATATGTCTGCCAGTTTTTTTAGAACATCTTGTAGATATTTCCTCAAAACTTGCAGATATTTCCTCAAAACTTGCAGATGTTTCCTCAAAACTTGCGCAAGCGGTGTCTGGTTTAATCTGCACAAGCGACCACGGTTATCTTTTCTTTTGTTGTCTAATCTTTACATCAGGCTTAGCATAAATCTTAATAAACAATACCATAGTCCCTAGTTTTTCACATAATGATAAAGGAAATAACAAGGGAAGAGAATACAACACCTCACCACCAGCCAACCAATAACTTGCCCCCCTCAGCCCAACCAAGCACCGACCCATACCTCCTCCAACCCTGCAGACTCCCCGCCCTTCCGGCTAACTCCCAGTTACATTCTGGGCATGACATGCTGTGGTATGGAATACCTCTTTGGTCAGCTTGGGTCAGGTGTCCTGTCTCTGCTTCCTCCTGGCTTCCCCTCCTCCCTGGCAGAGCATGAGGCTCACAAAGTCCTTGGCCAAACCAAAACATCACTATCAGCTCTGTTCCCCGGCCGAAAGTCAAAACACGGCACTGCACCAGCTACCAAGAAGGGGAAAAATGACTGCTACTGCTGAACCCAGGACACACGAGAACTAGAATTATGGAAGCCACCCACTCAGAGGGGGACTCTGTTACAGTATGTTGATGACCTGTTGATTGCTGCAGAAACAAAGGAAGAATGTATCCAGTGGACAGTGGAATTATTACATTTTCTGGGACTGAATGGTTATCGGGTATCCAGACAAAAGGCCCAACTAATCCAAACCTGTGTTTCCTACCTAGGATATGAAATAACAGGAGGAAGGGGAGAACTTGGAACTGCCAGAAAAGAAGCCATTTGCCAGACTCCACGACCATCGACCGTCAAGGAGCTCCGGACATTCCTGGGAATGACTGGAGGGTTCAGACCTTGGATCCATGATTATGGTGTTCTGGTAAGACCACTGTATGAACTGCTGAAGTGGTTATCTCCTTCACGTTTTTTGAAATATCAGGCCACCATTGTGGAACAGGGTGATATAGAAATTGTGGTCACTAACCTTGTGAATCCAGCATCCTTTTTGCAGAAACAATTGACAGAACCCCTAACACACGACTGCTTGAACACCATAGAGACTGTATATTTGAGCCGACCAGATTTGAAAGAAAACCCTCTGGAAGATGCTGATTCTTGGTTTACTGATGGTAGTAGCTTCATGAAAAATGGTAAACGAAAGGCAGGATATGCCATTACCACCACTTCACAGGTAATAGAAGCTAAGCCTTTACCTGCGAACACCTCTGCCCAGAAGGCAGAAATAATAGCATTAATGAGACCCCTGGAATTGGCGAAAGGTAAAAGGATAAATATCTGGACTGATTCTAAATACACATTTGGTGTGGTCCATGCACATGGTGCTATCTGGAAAGAACGAGGACTTTTGAACACACAAGGGAAACAGATTAAACATGCTACAGAAATTCTACAATTACTGGAAGCTGTTCAGCTACCTGAAGAAGTATCTGTTATGTACTGTAAAGGACATCAACAAGGTGACTCTGATCAGGAAATCGGAAATAATTTGGCTGATTTTGAAGCCGAACGAGTAGCTGAACAATCCCAAATCATGTTCTTAATCTCTGACGGCGAAGTAACAATTGAAAAATCTAAACCTAGGTATTCAAAAGAGGATAGAAAGTTGATTGAGGATCTAAAGAGACAGGAAAATAAAGAGGGTTGGGCTCAAATACCTGATTGGCGAATTGTAATCCCCTATAACCAGCTCTGGAAGTTAGTTCAGGAAGAACATAATAAAACTCATTGGGGTAGAAACTCTTTGTATAAATATTTAGAGAAACAAATTGTAGGAAGGAATCTATACACCACAGTTCAATTAGTGACAAAACAAGGTCAGGTATGTCTTAAGAATAATCCTAAAACTGAAAATAGAAATCAACTTGGGACAATTGGGAGAGGAAGTTAACCAGGACCGCAATGGCCAACAGATTTTTCTGAATTACCAAGAAAAGGGGGTTATCGATATTTGTTGGTGCTAAAGGATACTTTTTCAGGCTGGCCAGAAGCATTCCCTTGTAGCATAAATAATGCAAGGCAGGGGATTAAAGTATTATTAAATGAAATAATACCTCGCTTTGGAGTACCAGTCGCAATTTCTTCTGACCAGGGTTCACACTAGTGCAAAATTGTCACAAGAAATTAGCAAAAAATTAGAAATTGATTGGCAACTACATGTTGCATAAAGGCCTCAGGCCAGTGGGCGAGTAGAAAAGATGAACCATCTGATTAAACAACAGATTAGTAGAATATGTCCGGAAACAAATTTCTATTTTACCAGGCGTTACCACTGACTCTATTACGAATTCGAACTGAACTTCGGTCAAAAGAAGAGGTCAGTCCATTTGAGAGTTTGTATGGAAGACCATATCAGTCCCAGTTTAAAGGAGAAAGTCTTCAGGAAGTGGGAGAGGGCTATCTTCGATAGTTTCTGATCAATCTGGGAAAACAATTGGAGGAGATAAATGAGAGAATAATGGCGACAAGAGCAAGAGGTTTGGATTATCCGATTCACCCTTTCAGATCTGGAAACTGGGTTTATGTTAAGAATTTTTCAGGAGATCCTCTACGGGAGAATTGGAGCGGACCGTACCAGATATTACTGATGATCTTTACAGCAGTGAAGATAAAGGAACAACCTGCTTGGACATATTATTCAAGGATTAAGAAAGCACCAGAGCCTGAGAAGACATGGCAGATCGAACCTTCAGGATCCTTACACATGAAATTGCGTCGATCATTATTTGGACTCATATGATAACTGGCGCACAAGCTTGGGACCAGAACTTATACCTGAAATTAGTGCAGAATGTTACTAATCCTTTTAGTCGTAGTGACTGTTGGGTGTGTGCACAGTTGCCTAAATCAGGAGAAAGCCTAGATCTCCCATTAACTGGAGTTCCAATTCCTAACACTGTCTCATGGACAAATTTGTGGGTGAACACTAGCAATCTGTATTCGAAGGAAAGGTTAAAATTTGGAATAGTTAATCCTTGTCCAGGTAATAAATATTACACCTGTGCACAAAGATGTATTACCCGAGGAACCAGGGTAGGAAATTTTGTTTGTTTAAATGCAACATATGTAGGTCACCCTTCAAATTGAAATCATACTATTAATATAGATGGTATCATAGTTCAGTGATGGCCCGTTCCTAAAGGGAAAGGATGGTATGATTATGTGGAGAAAATGCTTATAAGACTCAACCCCCCAACTGGAAGGGGGCATGCACCTTAGGTGCTGTAATACCCAATTTTACTATTATCGACAGGTATCCTTCCGGCACCTGGATTAGAAGTTTTGCTAAATGGATTAAGCTAGGGTTTAACCCTATTATTGAACGGCACAGAGCATTTCATAGTTTTGTAAGGGGGCTAATTCCATCTTTGGGAGTAAGTGAATTAGAAAAGGCAATTGTAAATATCTCAGCAACCATAGAGGAAATGGAAAGTAAACTCATTGATATAATGCAGGCAGAACAACAAGAGATAACCATCATGTCTAAAGTGGCATTACAGAACCGAATGGCTCTAGACATGTTACTGGCATCACAAGGAGGGGTTTGTTCCATAATCAATGAAAGCTGTTGTTCCTATATAGATGAAAGTGGCAGAATCAAAACAGATCTGGAGGAAATTTGGAAACAAACTAAGATATAAACCTCCTGGGGTTTTGAAGACATTGCTTTCACTCTTCATTTTCCCACCTAAATGTCCCTTTGAATCCATCCTCTATGGATCTGCTCTCTGCTGTCCTGCAACAGAGTGAGTAGAGCACGAATGTTTGGTCTCTGCTCCCACAGGCGAAGATGCAGGACAGAAAGCTGGTGCTGGGCTTCTTCTGCAGAAACCGAGCTTTGCAACGGTTCAGCAAGCATTGCTGTCACTCCTAGAGAACATACTGAGAATTCTCACAAGCTAAGTTGTAAGAGTTGACGTAGTTGTAAGAAAAACAGTCTAGAAGAGCAGGACACAGGGATAAGGAGTATATGTGAACTGCAGGTGTCCAGGATGGGCTACAGTTAAACTAACTGATAAGTAGGAGGATAGGAGGATTATTATGTCTCTGGTGCGAATGAACCAATTAAACTGATATGAGCATCTACTGTGTGTGCTTCAAAGGCTGCCAGAAGCGATGAAGATTGTTGGAAGAAGTAATCGACCCTCAGAGACCACCACCACAATTCTGTACGCATGCGAGGAACTCTCTGGAAAAGGATGCAATCCATACGTAGCCTCATGAATATATATGTATGCCCAGTGGCTATAAAAGGACAGCTTCTGTGGCAATTGAGAGACACACGTTAGGAGGAGCTATCCCCTGTGTCTCCCAACGCCACAATAAATACCTGCTTGTCAGCTTGAAAACTTTGTTGGCAAGTTTGTTCCTGGAGTTTTCTCCGAATCAATTTGGCTACCCAGATGGGACTCTCTGCTCGACTTCAGGTCCCGCTGAGGACAGGGCTCCCTTGGGCACTCGGGAATTTTTCCCGGAGGGACCCCTCGACTCATTCGGATCACTGAGGGAGCAGACAAGGACCATCTCATAAAAGATATTCTTTTCTTCTCTATAGTCTGTAAGGTGCAGGGGGCATCTTGCATAAAGACTGAATTGGTAATTGGGTTAGTTTGGTAAGCGTACGCAAGGTTTGTAAGCCTTCCGTAAATCCGTTTGGTATACACCCACAAGAAGCAGGGGGCATCTTGTGGTTTGGGTCCTGCAAGACGCAGTGGGCGCCTTGTAGAAAAGGTTTTGGATTTTACGGGTATACAGCCACAAGACAGGGGGCTTCTTGTAGTTTGGGTTCTGAAAGATGCAGGGGGTGCCTTGTGCAAATGGTTTTGGATCTTGTCGGTATTTGATTTATTTTGTGGCTTGTTACTGGGTTGCAGCCAACAGCGGAGCTAAAGGTTCTTCTTGGTGGCTGTCCTGGGTTCAGAAGTAGCAGTCATGTTTTTTTTTTTTCCTTTGTGGTAGCTGGTGCAGTGCTGTGTTTTGACTTCCAGCCTGAGAACAGTGTTGGTGAAGTTTATGTTTTCAGTTGTTGCTAAGTGGTGTTTACCCTGACCAAGGACTTTGTGAGGCTCATGCTCTGCCAGGGAGGAGGGGAAGCCGGGAGGAAGCAGAGACGGGGCGCCTGACCCGGGCTAGCCAGGGAGGTATTCCATACCACAGCACGTCATGGCCGGGGTGGGGGGTGACTGGGAGTTACCCGGAAGGACACGGGCTTCCGGGTGGAACTCGTTTTCTTGGCCGGTGGTATCGTATTCTCTTCCCTTCTTACTTTCCCTTATCATTGTTGTAGTTGATAGTAGCGGTGGTGATTTGTGTACATTGGTTGCTGGACTGTTCTTGTCTCAACCCGTGGGAGTTGCACTTTTTCGATCCTCCTCCCCGTTCCTCCGGGAGTAGGGGAGAACCCCGGTGGGGGGGGGGACACGGACCTCGATTGTTGTCAGCTCGGCACCACTCACTGGGAGTGAACGAACGAGTTACCTGACTGGGTTTAAACCACGACAGTGGCAAACACAGAGGCCAACCCAGTCTTGCCCTGGACTGTGGTAGCAGGCATTTTGTCAGCCTCAGTCCTTGCACCTTGTTGTCAATGCAGAGTTTCACCTGTTTCATCCAGTAACAAGTTGCTACTACAGCAAGGCACACACAAGTTTACATTAGCAGAGTAACTATTACAGGGTGCATCAGCATGTTGAAGATGCTGATGGTAGCGAGGGACTAGCCAAAGACATTTCTTACCAGTGGAATTCTCCCACCCACTTAATTTGTTCCATCACCTGCTTCATAACACTACCATTGTATTAGAATCTTTCCAGCTTTTGCCTTAGCATTTTCTAGCAGATACTTCAAATTTCCATACTCTAACATTTCTTTTACAAGTGACAAATCTATACAATACAAGGTGTAGTTCCTCATTAGCAACTGGCTAGTAAATACAGGTGGCTTTATACACAAAATCACAGCCTCTAATAACAGCTACTTTACAAGCACACATATTCAGGATGTTACTTTTCAGTTGTCCCCAAGTGATGTTTTGCAATCATTCATTTTTCTCTTCCTCTATCTCATTCTGCTTGGGGTATTCACAGTCAGCTCCTGTAGCTGAGGCATCAGGTTTTTCCATTCGTCTGTCCAGCTCATGGCAAGGCTTGACAAACTTTGCAGGCAGTCGCCACGGACCTGTAGGCAGGAGGACACAAATATACTCCCTCCTCCAGGTTATCAGCTCTTGAGAAGCAGACAGGTTAAACTGCACGTTGTTAACAGTCACGGAGTTTGCTGCATCATTGCCTCTTTTTTTTTTTTTTTTTCAAAAAGTCGCTCACCCTGATTTGCACAGCTACAAACACCGGCCTGCTGGGCAGCAGCTATAAAAGCCTGCCTGCTCAGCAGCAGCTACAGCTGCTTGCCTGCTTCAGCAGCAACCATAAATACCTGCCGGCAACCGCACTTTTGCATTAACCCTTTCTTGCCCGAAATGTTAAACTGCTACGGTTAAAAACTTTTACATGAACCCAACAACAAAAAATACACAGAACACCGTCTGCCCTCAACACACACACTAGTATGGGATCCCACAAGCACATGCCACACAACTACAATATTTGAAGCACAAAATCCAGACAATCATTACTCCCACTACAGTCACCGGTACAGACCGTGGCACAAGGACCCTGTGGAGACTAACAGCAAACCAGCTCCAAGAAGCATCATTGCAGTGCAAGGTGGCAGGCTCATCCTTAGCGGGCGTCCCCGCAGAGGCTCTGCCTCCCCCACATTGTATGAGGCTTGGGCTTTTATACTGACCAAAATGCACACTCATTCCGACACAGGTGGCCAGCCTATGTTGGAAGAAGTGGCCAGCAATATCTATAAAGGTCTCCAAAGGTCGATAGAAACCTGGACATACTTATATTTACCAACTTCTAGTACATGAGTATCAGAGATACCCCTGATATATAAAAGAGACCTTCCCACCACCAGAAAATCACACAATACGTCTGTATCCCACGCTGGTCTCGCTTCCCTGGAGGTTCGGGGGGGGGTGGGGGTGCTTTTTCTGTTTGTTTGTTTGTTTGTTTGTTTTTTTACTTTAACATAAAAAAAGGTTGCTCCCTTCACTTTAAGAAAGGGTGAAAACATCCATAAAACAGATGTCCTGAGCTCAAATTTAAATTCGTTCAATCACTGACAACGGGGGTGTCCTGGAGCGGTGCTGACTCTTTCCAGGGTTTCACCCATCGAGCTGGCACCCACTACAAACTGGAATCTGTAATTTACACACATATAACCTCAACTTGTTAGTTTTACTTCCACAGGACCTTTCCAAATGCCGGTTTCCAAATCCTTGTACCGGACCAGAATACCCGGAGTTTTAGTCATATAACCTGAACCTAATGCCTGACCATGTATTATAGCAGGGGAGTCATTAAAGTCTCCTGTCAATAGCACAAAAAAATCATAACATATACAGCTTGAGTATAAGAGGATTTTAACCCATATGTGGTCACCGCTTGTCAGGCCGCCTTAACTATTTTGAGATCAAAAGCTTCCCACTCTTTAGCCCCCTGCTGTGTAGTAAACACAGGATATGCAGAGAGGCCCATTGCAGAAAATTCACCTGTAATAATCACATCTTTGATTAACCTGTGCCAACAGTGCGCAGGATTTGTGCCCCCCGATAACTCTCCCACCCGTTCCCCCTGGGAAAACAATTGGAGGAGATAAATAAGAGAATAATAGGGACAAGAGCAAGAGGTTTGGATTATCCGATTCACCCTTTCAGATCTGGAAACTGGGTTTATGTTAAGAATTTTTCAGGAGATCCTCTACAGGAGAAGTGTAGTGGACCGTACCAGATATTACTGACCACCTTTACAGCCGTGAAGATAAAGGAACAACCTGCTTGGACATATTATTCAAGGATTAAGAAAGCACCAGAGCCTGAGAAGACATGGCAGATCGAACCTTCAGGATCCTTACACATGAAATTGCGTCGATCATTATTTGGACTCATATGATAACTGGCGCACAAGCTTGGGACCAGAACTTATACCTGAAATTAGTGCAGAATGTTACTAATGTTTTTAGTCGTAGTGACTGTTGGGTGTGTGCACAATTGCCTAAATCAGGAGAAAGCCTGGATCTCCCATTAATTGGAGTTCCAATTCCTAACACTGTCTCACGGACAAATTTGTGGGTGAACACTAGCAATCTGTATTCGAAGGAAAGGTTAAAATTTGGAATAGTTAATCCTAATCAAGGTAATAAATATTACACCTGTGAACAAAGATGTATTACACCAGGAACCAGGGTAAGAAATCTTGCTTGTTTAAATGCCACAGATGTAGGTCACCCTTCAAATTGCAACCATACTATTAATATAGAGGGTATCATACTTCAGTGATGGCCCGTTCCTAAAGGGAAAGGATGGTATGATTATGTGGAGAAAATGCTTATAAGACTCTGCCCCCCAACTGGAAGGGGGCATGCACTTTAGGTGCTGTAAAACCCAATTTTACTATTATCGACAGGTATCCTTCCGGGACCTGGATTAGAAGTTTTGCTAAACGGATTAAGCTTTTGTTTAACCCTATTATTGAACGGCACAGCGCATTTCATAGTTTTGTAAGGGGGCTAATTCCATCTTTGGGAGTAAGTGAATTAGAAAAGGCAATTGTAAATATCTCAGCAACCATAGAGGAAATGGAAAGTAAACTCATTGATATAATGCAGGCAGAACAACAAGAGATAACCATCCTGTCTAAAGTGGTATTACAAAACCGGATGGCTTTAGACATGTTACTGGCATCACAAGGAGGGGTTTGTTTCATAATCAATGAAAGCTGTTGTTCCTATATAGATGAAAATGGCAGAATCAAAACAGATCTGGAGGAAATTTGGAAACAAACTAAGATATAAACCTCCTGGGGTTTTGAAGACATATGGAAAAAGTTAACTTCATGGTTACCCAATCTCTTCTGGTTGAGGCAACTGGTTGCAGGAATATTGATGTTGATTATTTTAATATTGATTACTTGTGGTATGATACAATGTTCCCTCTGGTGTTGTGAACGATCTATAATAAATTATGAAGATTGGAAAAGGAATGAAATTAATCACCAAGTAGAAACAGGAAATTATTTCAAAAAGACTTTTGATGGTAATGGCAATATACAAAATGTTGCAAAATTATTTGCAAAAGGACAGAAAAAGGGGGGAATTTGAGTAAGGGGGGCACAAAAAAAATTGAATCCAAACCTGCAGCGCTCTCTCTCGGCATAGCGTTAGCTTTGCAACAGTGTCACCCGCATTGCTGTAAGTCCCTGCTTTCCCGTCTAAAAGTGCGTTTGAATCCAACCTCCGCGGCGCCAGCTCTTGGCTGGCCAGCATCAGAGTGAGTAGACCTCAAATTTTTGGCCTCTGCTCTTCACAGCCAAAGAGCCAGGAGAGAAAGCTGGTGCTAGGCCTCTTCTGCAGATAGTGAGCTTTGCAAGGGTGCCACCCGCATTGCTGTCGCTCTTCCTTTTCCTATGTACAAGTCCATTTGAATACAACCTCTGCGGCATTCGCTCTTGGCTTTGCTGCAGCACAGTAATTAGAGAATGAATGTTTGGCTTCTGCTCACACAGCCAAAAAGCCAGGACAGAAATCTGGCGCTGGGCATTTTCTGCAGACAGTGAGCTTCGCAACACTGCCACCCGCAATGATCTCGGTCTTGTCTTTCCCACCTGAACGTCAAAGTGCGTGCAACTTCTCTGATGCCCTCTCATGGCCATGCTGCAGAACAGTGAGTAGAGCATGAACGTTTTGAGTCTGCTGCCAGAGCCGAAGAGCCAGGAGAGAATAGTGGTGCTGGGCCTCTTCTGCAGACAGTGAGCTTTGCAACAGTGACACGTGCATTGCTTTCACTCTTTGCTTTCCCACCTAAAATTTTCTTTGAATCCATCCTCTGTGGAGCCTTCTGTCCGGTAGCAGAGTGCGCAGAACACGAATGTTTGGCCTCTGCTCCCACTGCCGAAGACCCAGAACAGAAAGCTGGTGCTGGGCCTCTTCTGCAGTCAATGAGCTTTGCAATGGTGCCACCCTCATTGCTGTCACACCTTGCTTTTCCACCTAAAAGCCCAATTGTGTGCAACTTCTCTGGTGCCCTCTCCCGGCGTCCTGCAGCATATTGAGTAGAGCTCCAATGTTTGGCTTCTGCTCCCACAGTGGAAGAGCCAGGACAGAAAGCTTGTGCTGGGCATCTTCTGCAGACAGTGAGCTTTACAACGGTGGCACCTGCATTGCTTTCACTCATTGCTTTCACACCAGAACTCCATTTTAGTCTAACATCTCTGGCATCCACTCAAGGCTGTCCTGCATCAGAGTGACTAGAGCACGAATGTTTGAGATCTGCTCCCACAGCCGAAGACTCAGGAGAGATATATGGTGCTGGTCCTCTTCTGCAGACAGTGAGCTTTGCAACGGGGCCGCCTGAATTGCTTTCTCTCCTCCTTTGTCCCACGTGAAAGACCATTTGAACCCAATATCTGCGGTGCTGCTCTCCACTGTCCTCCTGCCGAATGAATAGATCATGAATTTTTGGCCTCTGCTGCCACAGCTGAAGAGCCAGGACAGAAATCTGGTCATGGGCCTCTTCTGCAGATTTTGAGCTTCATACCGATGCCACCCAACTCACTGTTGCTCCTCGCTTTCCTACCTAAAAGACCAACTGTGTGCAACTTCTCTGGTGCCTTCTCCTCGCCGCCCTGCAGCAGTGTGAGGAGAGCACGAATGTTTGGCCTCTGCTCTCATTGACAAAGAGCCAGGAAAGAAAGAGGGTGCTGGGCCTCTTCTGAAGACAGTGAGCTTTGCAATAGTGCCCATCCCCAGGAGTGTTGGCAATGCGGGTAGAAACGTTGCAATTCTCTCTGCAGAAGACGACCAGTGCCAGCTTTCTGTCCTGTCTCTTCGGCTGTGGAAGCAGAGGCCAAGCATTCGTGCTCTACTCACTCTGCTAAAGGACAGGTGAGAGTGGGTGCAGCAGAGTTTGGATTCAAATGGACTTTTAGGTGGGAAAGGGAGGAGCGACAGCAATGCTGCTGGCACTGTTGCAAAGGTAACTGTCTGCAGAAGAGGTCCAGCACCGGCTTTGTTTCATGGTTATTTGGCTGCGGGAGCAGAGGCCAAACATTTGTGCTGTACTCACTCTGCAGCAGTACGATCGGGAGAGGGCTCGAGAGAAGTTGCAATCAATTGGATTTTTAGGTGGGAAAGCGAGGAGCAAAAGCAATTCGGGCATCACTGTATCAAAGCTCACTGTCTGCAGGAGAGGCACAGCACCAGCTTTCTGTCCTGGCTCTTCTTCTCTGAGAGCAGAGACCAAACATTCATTCTCTACTCATTCTGCTGAAGGACAGCTGACAGTGTGTGCCACAGTTTTTGTATTCAAATGTACTTTTAGGTGGGAAAGCAGGGAACTACAGTAATGCGGGTGTTGTTGAAAATCTCACTGTCAGCAGAAGTGGCCCAGCACCAGCATTCAGTCCTGTCTCTTCGGCTGTGGGAGCAGAGGCCAAAAAGGCATGTTCTATGCACTCTGTTGAAGTATCAGCCAAGTGCGAGTGCTGCAGGTTTTGGATTTATATGGACTTTATGAGGGAAAAAAAGAGCAATGGGTGTGGCACCATTGCAAGTTTCAGTGTCTGCAGAAGAGGCACAGCACCCACTTCATTTCCTGGCTCTTTGGCTGTGGGAGCAAACTTTCGTGCTCTACTCACTCTGTTGCAGGATGGCCAGAAGCCGCCACCAGAAAAGTTGCACACAACTGGACTTTTAGGTGTGAAAGTGAGGAGCAACAGCAATGTGAGTGGCATGGGTACAAAGCTCAATATCTGCAGAAGAGGAGCAGGACCAGCTTTCTGTCCTGGCTATTTAGCTGTCACAGCAGAGGCCAAGAATTCATGACCTACTCACTCGGCTGCAGGACTGTCGTGAGTGGGCGCCGCAGAGGTTGGATTTAAATGGTCTTTTACTTGGATCACAGAGGAGCGACAGCAATTCGGGTGGCCCCACTGCAAAACATACTGTCTACAGAAGAGGCCCAGCACCAGATTTCTGTCCTGGCTCTTTGCCTGTGGGAGCAGAGGCCAAACATTCGAGCTCTAGTCACTCTACTGATGGACAGCCACAAATGTTGGATTGAAATGGACTTTTAGGTGGGAAATGGAGTAGTGACAGCAATGCGGGTGCCACCGTTGCAAAGCTCACTGTTGGCAGAAAAGGCCCAGCACCAGATTTCTGTCCTGTCTATTTGCCTGTGGGAGCACAGTCCAAACATTTGTGCTCTACTCTCTCTGCTCCAGTAAGGCCAGGAGAGGGCCCCAGAGAATTTGCATGCAATTGGACTTTTTTTGGCCTAGAACCAACTTTCTGTCCTGGTTCTTTGGCTGTGGGAGCAGAGGCCAAACATTTGTGCTCTACTCTCTCTGCTCCAGTAAGGCCAGGAGAGGGCCCCAGAGAATTTGCATGCAATTGGACTTTTTTTGGCCTAGAACCAACTTTCTGTCCTGGTTCTTTGCTGTGGGAGCAGAGGCCAAACATTTGTGCTCTAATCACTCTGATGGAAGAGAGCCAGGAGAGGGCAACAGGGAAATTGCACACAATTGGACTTTTATGGGGGAAAGCGAGGAGCGGCGGCAATGCGTGTGGCACTTTTCCAAATCTCCCTGTCTGCAGAAGAGGCCCAGAACCAACTTTCTGTCCTGGCTCTTCAGGTGTGGCAGCAGAGGACAAACATTCATGAGCTACTCTATCAGCTGCATGACAGTCGAGAGCGGGTGCTGCAGAGGTTGGATTCAAAGGGACTTTTACGTGGGAAAGCGAGGAGGTTCTGCAATGTGATTGGCACCCTTGCAAAGCCCACTGTCTGCAGAAGAGGTCCAGCACCACCTTACTGTCTTGGCTGTTCAGCTGTGGGAGCAGAGGCCAAACATTCGTTGTCTACTCACTCTGCTGCAGGACAGCCAGGAGAGGTCACCAGAGAAGTTGCACACAATTGCATTTTAAATGGGAAAACGAGGAGTGAAAGCAATTTGCGTAGCATGGTTCAAAGCTCACTGTCTGCAGAAGAGGCCCATCACCAGCTTTCTGTCCTGTCTCTTAGGCTGTGGGAGCAGAGAGCAAACGTTTGTGCTCTACTCACTTTGCTTCAGGACGGCCTGGAGAGGACACTGTAGATCTTTAATTCAAATGGACTTTTAGGTGGGAAAGGGAGAAGGTTCATTAATGCAGTTGGCACTGTTGCAAAGCTCACTGTTTGCAGAAGAGGTCCAGCACCACCTTGCTATCCTGGCTCATCGCCTGTGGAACAGAGGCCAAACATTTGAGCTATACTCAGTCTCCTGCAGGACAGCTGAGAGTAGGCGCCGTAGATGTTAGATGGTGTGAAAGTGAGGAGTGAAAGCAATGCAGGTGTCACCATTGCAAAGCTCACTATCTGCAGAAGAGGCCCAGTACAAGCTTTCTGTCCTGACTCTTCAGCTGTGGGAGCAGAAGCCAAACATCTTCCAGAGAAGTTGAATGCAATTGGAATTTTAGGTGTGAAAGCGAACATGGACAGCAATGTGGATGTCACCGTTGCAAACCTCACTGTTTGCAGAAGATGCCCAGCCCCAGCTTTATCTCCAGGCTGTCTGGCTGTGGGGGCAAAGGCCCAACACTCGTGTCATACGAACTCGGCTGCGGGACCGCAAAGAGCGGGCGTTGCAGATGTGGGATTCGAATGGACTTTTAGGTGGGAAAGCGAGGAGTGACAGCAATGCCAATGGTACCTTTGCAAAGCTCTCTCTCTGCAAAAGAGCCCCAGAGCTCTCTTTCTGTCCTGACTCTTCTGCTGTGGGAGCAGAAGCCAAACATTTGTGCTCTACTCACTCTGTGCAGGACAGCCGAGAGCCGGTGCCGCAGAGGTTGGATTCAAATGGACTTTTAGGTGGAAAGAGAGGAGTGACAGCAATGCGGGTGCACCTTTGCCAAGTTCACTGTCTGCAGAAGTGGCAGAGCACCAGCTTTCTGTCCTGGCTTTTCAGCTGTGGGAACAGAGACCAAGCATTTATCCTCTATTCACACTGCTGCATGGCAACAGAGAGCTGAAGGCCTGGATGTTGGATTCAAATGCACTTTTAGGTGGGAAAGCGAGGAGTGAAAGCAATGCGGGTGGCACCGTTGTAAAGCTCACGGTCTGCAGAGGAAGTCCAGCGCCACCTTGCTGTACAGGATCTTTGGATGTGGGAGCAGAGGCCAAACATTTGCGCTATGCTCACTGCGGTGCAGAACAGCCAGATTAGGGCTCTGTATATGTTTAATTCAAATGGACTTTTCGTGGGGAATGGGAGGAGTGACTGCAAAGCGGGTTGCACCCGTGCAAAGGACACTGTCTGAAGGAGAGGCCCAAGCACCAGCTTTCTATACTGGCTCTTCGGCTGTAGGAGAAGTAGCCAAACATTTGTGATCTACTTAGCCTGCTGCTGGCCGGGTGAGATCTGTTGCCGCAGGGGTTGTATTCGAATGAACTTTTAGGTGGGAAAGAGGGGAACTACAGCAATGCATGTGGCACTGTTGCAAAGCTCACTGCCTGCGGAAGAGGCCCAGCAGCAGCTTTCTGTCCTGGCTCTTTGGCTGTGGGAGCAGATGCCAAACTTTCATGCTCTACTCATTGTGCTGCACAACTGCCAGGAGATGTCTTTGTAGATGTTTAATTGAAATAGACTTTTAGGGAGGAAAACGAGGAGTGACACCAGTGTGGGTAAAACCATTGCAAAGCTCACTGTCTGCAGAAGAGGCCCGGAGCCAGCTTTATGTCCTGCGTGTTCGGCTGAGGGAGCAGAGGCCAAACATTTGTGCTCTAATCACTCTATAGCTGGACAGCCTAGAAATGGTGCCGCAGAGGTTGGATTCAAAGGGACTTTTAGGTGGGAAAGTGGGGAACTACAGCAATGCGGGTGACATTGATCCAACTCTCACTCACTGCAGAAGAGGCTGAGCTCCATCCTTCTGTCCTGGCTCTTCGGCTGTGGCAGCAGAGGCCAAACATTCATGCTCTAGTTACTCTACTGCAGGACCGGCAGTAGAGGGCGCCTGAGAAGGTGCACACAAATAGATGTTCGGTAGGAAAGCGAGGAGCAACAGCAGTGCTGTTGGCAATGTTGCAGAACTCACTGTCTGCAGAAGAGGGCCAGCACAAGCTTTCTGTCCTGCGTCTTCGGCTGCAAGAGCAAAGGGCAAACATTCATGCTCCACTCAGTCTGCTGTACGACCGTCAGGAGAGTTGACCAGAGAAGTTGCACACAACTGGACGTTCAGGTGAGAAAGCCAGGAGGGGGAGCAATGCGGGTGGCACCATTGTAAAGTTCACTGTCTGCCAAAGAGGCCCCGCACCAGGTTTCTGTCCTGGCTCTTCTGTCTTTCTCTACTCAGTCTGCTGCAGGATGGGCTGGAGAGGGCACTAGACAAGATGCACACAATTAGACTTTAAGGTGGGAAAGTGAGGAATAACAGAAATGTGGGTGCAACCTTCTCTTGAACATTGCCAGGGATGGAGCATTCCCAACCTCCCTGGGCAACCCATTCCAGTGCCTCATGACCCTAACAGGAAAGAATTTCCTCCTTATATCCAATCTAAACTTCTCCCTTTTAGGTTTTAACACATTACCCCTTGTCCTACCACTACAGTCTGTAATGAAGAGTCTTTCTCCAGCATCCCTATAGGCCCCCTTCAGATACTGGAAGGCTGCTATGAGGTCTCCACACAGCCTTCTCTTCTCCAGGCTGAACAGCCCCAACTTCCTCAGCCTGTCTTCATACGGGAGGTGCTCCAGTCCCCTGATTATCCTCGTGGCCCTTCTCTGGACTTGTTCCAACAATTCCATGTCCTTTTTATGTTGCGGACACCAGAACTGCACACAATACTCCAGGTGAGGTCTCACAAGAGCAGAGTAGAGGGGCAGGATAACCTCCTTCAACCTGCTGGTCATGCTCCTTTTGATGCAGCCCAGGATATGGTTGGCTTTCTGGGCTGCAAGTGCACACTGCCAGCTCATGTTCATTTTCTCATCCACCAAAACCCCCAAGTTCTTCTCCGCAGGGCTGCTCTGAATCTCTTCTCTGCCTAACCTGTAGCTGTGCCTGGGATTTCTCTGACCCAGGTGCAGGACCTTGCACTTGGCATGGTTAAACCTCATGAGGTTGGCATCAGCCCACCTCAGAAGTGTGTCAAGGTCCCTCTGGATGGCATTCCTTCCCTCCAGAGTACCAAGCGAACCACACAGCTCGGTGTCATCGGCAAACTTGCTGGGGACGCAGCCAATCCCACTGTCCATGTCAACGACGAAGATGTTAAACAAGACCGGTCCCAACACCGATCCCTGAGGGACACCACTCATTACTGGTATCCAGCCGGACATTGAGACATTGACCACAACTCTTTGTGTGCGGCCATCCAGACAGTTCTTTATCCACCGAGGTGAGACTGACTGGTCTGTAATTCCCCAGGTAATCCATTTTCCCATTCTTGAAAATGGGGGTTATATTTCCCTTTTTCCAGTCATCGGGAACTTCACCTGACTGCCATGATTTCTCAAATATGATGGCCAGCGGCTTTGCCACTTCATTCGCCAGCTCCTTCAGGACCCGCGGATGGATCTCATCAGGACCCATGGACTTGTGCACCTTCAGTTTTTTAAGATGGTCTCGAACCAGATCCTCTCCTACAGTGCATGCAAGGTCTTCATTCTCACAGTCCCTGGGTCTGCCTTCCAAGACTTGGGTGGTGCGGTCAGAGATTTTGCCAGTGAAGAAAAAAGCAAAGAAGTCCTTCAGAACCTCAGCCTTCTCCAAATCCTGTGCAGCCAGTTCTCCCAAGAGCTTCTTGAGGGGGCCTACATTCTCCCTAGCCTGTTTTTTATTTGCTATGTACTTGTAGAATCCCTTCCTGTTATCTTTAATACCTCTAGCTAAATTTAATTCTAACTGAGCCTTAGCTTTCCTAACTTGGTCCCTAGCGTCCCGTACAACATCCCTGTACTTTTACCATGCCACCTGTCTGTGCTTCCACTTATTATAACCCTCTTTTTTCATTTGAATTTTCCTCAGGAGCTCCTTGTCCATCCAAGGGGGGTCTCCTGGCCCTCCTGCTGCACTTCCTTCTGGTTGGGATGCAACACTCCTGAGCTTGCAGCAGGTGATCCTTGAATATCAACCAAGAGTCTTGGGCCCCCCTGCCCTCTGGGGCTGTATCCCATGGAACCTTACTAAGCAGGTTACTGAAGAGGCCAAAGTCTGCTCTTCTGAAGTCCAGGGCAATGAGCTTGCTGCACACTCTTCTCACTGTCCTAAGGATTTGAAGTCACACCACCATTGAGTGCTGCCGTACCGGCCATGCTAGAACTTCAGTATGAATTAGAGTCAAAGGCAGCCAAGTGGTATGCCACAATTGAAATTGCCAATGCATTTTTCTCAATTCCTTTGGCAGCAGAGTGCAGGCCACAGTTTGCTTTTACTTGGAGGGGTGTCCAGTTCACTTGGAATTCACTGCCCCAGGGGTGGAAACACAGCCCTACCATTTGCCACGGACTGATCCAGACTGCACTGGAACAGGGGCAAGCTCCAGAACACCTGCAATACATTGATGACATTATTGTGTGGGGCGATACAGCGGAAGAAGTCTTTGAGAAAGGGAGGAAAATAATCCAAATCCTGCTGACAGCTGGTTTTGCCATAAAACGGAGTAAGGTCAAGGGACCTGTACAGGAGATTCAATTTTTGGGAATAAAATGGCAAGATGGATGTAGACAGATCCCCACAGATGTGATCAACAAGATAACATCAATGTCTCCACCAACTATAAGAAAGAAACTCAAGCTTTCTTGGGTGCAGCGGGGTTCTGGAGAATGCACATCCCAAATTACAGTTTGATTGTAAGCCGTCTTGTCCTGGGTTCAGCAGTAGCAGTCATGTTTCTCCTTTGTGGTAGCTGGTGCAGTGCTGTGTTTTGACTTCCAGCCTGGGAACAGTGTTGGTGATACCGATGTTTTCGGTTGTTGCTAAGTGATGTTTACCCTGACCAAGGACTTTGCGAGGCTCATGCTCTGCCAGGGAGGAGGGGAAGCCGTGAGGAAGCAGAGACAGGATGCCTGACCCAGGCTAGCCAAAGAGGTATTCCATTCCACAGCGCATCATGCCCGGGGTGGGGGGTAACTTGGAGTTACCCGGAAGGACACGGGCTTCCGGGTGGGACTCGTTTCTTGGCCGGTGGTATTGTATTCTCTTCCCTTGTTATTTTCTCTTCTCATTGTTGTCGTTGGTGATAGCGGTGGTGATTTGTGTTGTACATTGGTTGCTGGACTGTTCTTGTCAACCCGCTGGAGTTGCACTCTCTGGGAGCGGGGAAGGGGAGAGCCCCGGGGGGGGGGGGGCTCGACTGCGCTCAGCCCAGCACCACTCCCTGGGAGTGAGTGAACAAGCTGTCTGGCTAGGGTTTAAACCATGACAGTTCTTTTTTTTTACCGGGTGGTGAATACACTTCATCTTGCTTCACCCTTCATCTTGCTCCACCTATCATTGTTGTCGTTGGTGGTAGCAGTGGTGATTTGTGTTGTACATTGGTTGCTGGACTGTTCTTGTCTCAACCTGTAGGAGTTGCACCCTTTTGATCCTCCTCCCCGTTCCTCCGGGAGAGGGGAAGGGGAGAGCCCCGGGGGGGGGGGCCCTCCATTGCTCTCAGCACAGCACCACTCACTGGAAGTGAGTAAACAAGATGTCTGGCTAGGGTTTAAACCACAACAGTTCTTTTGGCACCCAACATGGTACACAAGAGGTTGAGATAATGACAGACCTGACTGGATTAATAGACACCCATCACAATGCTGATTTATTGGCTCTCAAGGTTGTTCCTCTTGATCTCACAGTTTCAGTATATCATATCTTACTTCCATCCGGTATTTGCTGTATTAGCGTTTTTCAAGTGTGGGGCTTGGGCTAAGGTTTTTGTCTCATTGTACTTTATGGTAATGACTTGTAAAACAATAGAATCATTGATCATGAAACTGATCCTGCTTATGTTCCCAGTGTGGTCACCA
The DNA here is from genome assembly GCF_033815535.1 of Pezoporus flaviventris. Lineage (NCBI taxonomy): Eukaryota > Metazoa > Chordata > Aves > Psittaciformes > Psittacidae > Pezoporus > Pezoporus flaviventris. The sequence continues at coordinate 119,372 of NW_026892647.1, read as the reverse complement.
CCTTTATACTTTGGGAGGTATATAATAGAAGTGCTTAGCAATTACACATCTTTTTTCTCCTTCTCGGGTGCTCAACCTGTGAAGGAGACATTCTTTTACCCTCCCAGTCATCCCCCCAGACCATTTACATTTGAGAGTTTTGAATTTTTTGAATGGCCTTTTAATGCTGTTGAGACTTGTTTGCTGATCGTGATGGGAATCACCATGGTGGATGGTGGTATGTTTTTGTTTTTTTTTTTGTTGTTGTTTTTTTTGTTTTTTTTTTTTTTACTTTAATGTAAAAAAGATTGCTCCCTTCACTTTAAGAAGGACTGAAAACATCCATAAAAACAGAAGTCCTAAGCTGAAATTTCAATAATTCAATCACTGACAAGGGGGGGTTGTCCTGGAGTGGTTCTGGCTCTTTCCAGGGTTTCACCCATCGAGCTGGCACCCACCGCAGACCAGAATCTGTAATTATACACATATAACCTTGACCAGTTAGTTTTACTTCTGCAGGACCTTTCCAAATGCCGGTTTCCAAATCCTTATACTGGACCAGAATACCCGGAGTTTTAGTCATATAACCTGAACCTAATGCCTGACCATGTATTATGGCAGGGGGATCATTAAAGTCAATCTCAAAAAATTCATAACAGATACAGCTTTCTGTATCCTTGCTACCGGTGTAAGTCCTTCGTCCCCTGTTTTTTGTTTTTCCAATAGTTGTTTCAAAGTTTGATGTGTTCGTTCAATAATAGCTTGTCCTGCAGGAGAATTGTGTCAGTAGTAACATGGACATATTTCAATTTCCCAAAAGTGGGTACATGAGTCACATCCATTTGCCAAAGCTGAAGAGGCTGGAGGCCTCGAGGGTTGACTCCAAGGCCTATACCTACTGCTTGGCCTTGACAATTGGGGCAAGATTAGTGATTTTTGTCATGATGTGATCTAAGGCCTCATACTGAGCTTTTGATAGAACTCTGTTTTGTTCTGCCTTTGACTCACCCTTTAAAAGGGGCATGAGATCGGTCAGATCATTATTTGAGATTTGAGCTATTTTCGAATTTTCAGGGATGTTGACCGGAGGAGCATGCGTCTGCACCATGATCCCAATATTTCCAGTATAGTCAGCATCAATTACACCGGGTAATACAAAGATTCCTTTCCTTGATGTTGATGATCGTCCCAGTAGCAAAGCACATAACCCATGACCAAGATACCCATTTTATTTAGATGGAACACAATGAACAGAAGTATCAGTTATGGTAAAATCGATTGCTGTTGCCATGTCCACTCCGGCACTCCCTGCAGTGGCGGAAGGGATGCAGTCCAAACACCCTTATTTTGTGTTGTCGCGCGGGGTGGCATCGCACTCACATTCAAGTTTCCCAACGGGGTTCTGTGTTTTTTAAACTTTGAATGACATTCAATTGTTTTGTGGCCAAATTTGTCACATTTAATACATTTGTCTGCAAAATCAGTAACACCACACTGAGGGGGTCGGGTTGCTGAACTGATTTTCTTTACAGTACACTGCTTTTTAAAATGTCCCATCCGTCCACAATTATAACATCTCATACCTTTAGTACCCCCAAGATCACCCTGACCTTGTTGTAGAAGGGGTTTAACAGCAGCGGCGAAGGCAGTAGCCATGTATCCAGCCTTTTCCTCTGCTGTGCCCACTTTAGAACATGCATCCATCATTTCTTGAAGACCAGCAGATTTTGGCAAAACCTGCAAAATACGCTTACAAGCTGGGTTAGCATTTTCCATAGCCAGAGACATAAGCATCGATTCTTTAGCATTAGATGCCAGATCAATATTATTTTCAATAGCCTCTGTCAATCTGTCAATAAATTGCATATAGGGCTCAGTAGGTCCCTGCTTTACTGATGTATATGGAGGATTAGGCTTTCCTGCTTCCGGCACAGCTTTCAGAGCAGCTAAAGCCAATTGCTGTGCTTGCTGTAAAACTTCAATTTTCATACGAGCTTGTACTCCACCAGGGTGAAATTGTCCTTTTCCCAATAACATTTCAGATAAAACACCGTGCAAAGGGTGATGAGGATTACACTCTAAATTCTCATCTGCAGCCCTTGCAGCAAGCTCCTCAAACCCACTTTTAAAATGTAGGAGCTGTGAAGGAGTTAATAAAATTGCAGCCACTCTGAGACAATCATTTGGAGTTAGAACATTACTAGAAAAGAAAGCAGATAACATTTGCTGTGTATATGAGGAAGACAATCCATACTGAGTAATTGCTGCCTTAATTTCTTTCATAGCTTTCCAGTCCATAGGAGTCCAGACAGACTGTCCCTGAGAATTTATAATAACAGGGAATGAAGTAGGAACATCTATTGGTAAAATAGTACCGTCTATAATTGCATCCTGAATGCAGCCTCGCCATCTCATGGCACTCGGATTAGCTTTATTAGATGTAGGAGTCGGTGGTAAGGGCACATCACACAGACTGATCTTATCTGTTTTTTCCGGTTTTTCCATTTTTTCTGGGGCCTGCTCCCTCTCCTCCCCCAATTTGTCCAGACGGTCCCGCAAGTCCTGCAATTGTTTATCTAAGGATTTTGTCCATTGCCCCCAGTTCCACTCATTTTGCAGCTCCAGTGGGAGCGATGCAAGCGGTGGTGTAGGTGGCGGAAGTGGGCATTTATTCGGAGTTACACTCTCCTCCTTAGGAGACTGCCACCCCTGCAAAAATTCTTGGAGATTAAGTTTAGGGGCAGTAGCAGCACGAAAAGGGTTAACATCAGTTTGTTTCGGTTGCTCAGTAGCCGCTACTGGCTCCTGAGTATCAGCTGGAGCTACCGCCGGTAAAGGCGTTGTCGACACAGGATAGGGGAAAGGCGCAGGGTCCTCAAACTCGCATACTGTACTGTGCGCCGGTTTTTGACCAGACTGTTTTATGCCCGAAACAGACGACACTACCATGGCTGTAGCACCAGGTGCTGAATCTAATGTAGGTGCCGAGCCCTGCTGTTGTGAAGGCGAGTCAGAGGGAGCTGCAAAAACGGATTTTGCTGCCTGTTTCTCAGCCTTCATTGCGGCTAGAGTCCCTTTTAGTAATAACCAGGGGGCAGCAAGAGACTTCGCCTCCTTAAACCCACAAGTAACTTGATCCCACAGGCGTGCCCCATTTTTTTTCCAAGTCCCGAGATCAAAAGCTTCATTAACCCCCTTGATCAGCTCTTTTTCTTTACTCCAGAGCAACAATCTTTTTAACAGGTTGTCCTGGGTTCAGCAGTAGCAGTCATGTTTTTCCTTTGTGTTAACTGGTGCAGTGCTGTGTTTTGACTTCTAGCTTGAGAACAGTGTTGGTGAAGCCGATGTTGTCGGTTGTTGCTAAGTGATGTTTACCCTGACCAAGGACTCTGTGAGGCTCATGCTCTGCCAGGGAGGAGGGGAAGCTGTGAGGAAGCAGAAACGGGGCGCCTGACCCGGGCTAGCTGGGGAGGTATTCCATACCACAGCACGTCATGCCCGGGGTGGGGGGTAACTGGGAGTTACCCGGAAGGACAGGAGCTTCCGGGGGGAACTCGTTTTCTTGGCCGGTGGTATCGTATTCTCTTCCCTTGTTATTTTCCCTTATCATTGTTTTAGCTGATAGTAGCGGTGGTGATTTGTTGCTGGACTGTTCTTGTCTCAACCCGTAGGAGTTGCACTCTCTCGATCCTCCTCCCCCTTCCTCCGGGAGCGGGGAAGGGGAGAGCCCCGGTGCGGGGGGGGGGGGAGACGGACACAGACCTTGATTGTTGTCAGTTCGGCACCACTCACTGGGAGTGAGTGAACAAGTTACCTGACTGGGTTTAAACCACGACAGTTCTTTTTGGCGCCCAACGTGGGGCCCGAGGGGTTGAGATAAGAACAGATCTGACTGGATTGATAGTCACTCGTCACAATGCTGATTTATTGGCTCTCAAGGTTTTTCCTCTTGATCTCACAGTTTCAGTATACCATATCTTACGTCCATCCGGTATTGGCTGTATTAGTGTTTTTCAAGTGTGGGGCTTGGGCTAAGGTTTTTATCCCATTGTACTTTATGGTAATGACTTGTAATACAATAGAATCATTGATCATGAAACTGATCTGGTTTATGTTCCCAGTGTGGTCACCACCTTTATACTTTGGGAGGTATATGATGGAGGTGCTTAGCAATTACACATCTTTTTTCTCCTTCTCAGGTGCTCAACCTGTGAAGGAGACATCCTTTTACCCTCCTAGTCGTCCCCCCAGACCATTTACATTTGAGAGTTTTGAATTTTTTGAATGGCCTTTTAATGCTGTTGAGACTTGTTTGCTGATGGTGATGGGAATCACCATGCTAACACGCATACAGAGTGTGTTTTGCCCACTACTGATTTCAAGAGTTAAGCAGATTCAGGTTTGGGTCTTGTCTGGGGTCAAAAGACGATGTAGGAGGACCGAGAGATTTTCCCAGAGGCTGGACAGCCATGAGTGGCAGGGTGTGTGGGATAGTATGGGCAAGTATCTAGGTCAGTGGGCCCCTCCAGTATTTTGGAATTTCACTACCGAACAACTGCAAAATCCAGAAGAATTAGTAAAACACTTAAATGAGGTGTGTGGTCATTCTGGCCATACCAGAGATGGACAAATCACGGCAACGTGCTGGGGCTTGGCCTATGCTTACAGGGCCTTGTTCAACACTATCCAGCACCTTCAAAAGGAAAAGAATATCGGCGGATTTGAGGGCAAAGCGACAGTCGCTACTCAAACTTTGGCTGCAATGAACTGCGCAGCTACCCCAGTGGCAAGTACAGCAGCTGCTCAAACTTCAACTGCAACAGACAGCGCGGTTACCCCAGCTCCAAGCACGGTAGCTACACCACCCCCAGCAACAAGTACAGTCGCTACTCAAACCACAGTGATAATCACTGCAGCCAAACCAGAGGACCAATTCGTACCAATATCAGTTGCCCCTGTACGCAAGAGAACAAGCAAAAAGGAGGCAAAAAGGTGAAGCGAGATGAAGAACCAATGAATTCACCACCCGGTCCAGAATCTGATCAGGAGTCATCATCACATGACGAAGAAGAAGAAGAAGAGGTAACTTCTCGACCTCGGACCTCAACCGAGCTGCGGAATATGCGAAAAGATTTTACCCGTCAACCAGGGGAGCACATCATCACCTGGTTACTCCGATGCTGGGACAATGGGGCCGATGGTCACGAACTAGAAGGTACAGAAGCCAAGCAGCTGGGATCACTTGCTAGAGAAGGGGGAATTGACAAAGCAATTGCAAGAGAGAAAAAGTCCCTCAGCCTTTGGAGGAGGCTCTTGGCAGCTGTGAAAGAAAGGTTTCCGTACAAGGACGATGTTACGAGTCGTTCGGCCAAGTGGACTACTATAGACAAAGGCATCCAGTCTCTGAGGGAATCGGCCATCGTAGAGATGATCCATCACATCAAGCCGAATAACGGGGATACACCTATAGATCCAGATGAAGTTGAATGTACACGACCCATGTGGCGAAAACTTACACGGAATGCACCGTCATCATATGCCCATTCATTGGCAACAGTGACCTGGAATGACATAGTACCACTAACAGTGGATGAAATGGTTCATAAACTCCGAGAGTTCGAAGACAATCTCACTCCTTCCATCATCTCAGCTGTGAAAAAACTGTCCCAGGACCTCGACAAATTGAGGGACGATGTATCTGATTTATCCAGCTCCTCACGTGTACCAACACACGTCTCAGCTTTTAACAAAAGACGTCCTATTGTTCGAGAGAGGAGATACAGAAGGTATACGCCACGGGGTACCCTATGGTTTTACCTGCTGGATCACGGAGAAGACATGACAAAATGGGATGGAAAACCTACTTCAGCTTTGGAGGAACGGGTGAGTGAACTGAAGAGGGGAGCAAGGGCCAAGACTGATCGTCCCATGAGAGCTACGGCTTCAGTCTCTGGTGAGCAGTTTCCCAGATGGAGTGGAAGAGCTGATTTTACTCCAGCTCCTGTGATAACGAAGAATAATCCCTTTCAACACAACTTAAGTGTCCAATGCTGTGACGACCATTAGAGGGGCCCTGCCTCCAGCCAGGTGGAGGTAGGGGACAATCGGATTTACTGGACTGTGTGGATCAGATGGCCTGGCACATCAGTCCCACAGAAGTATAAGGCTCTAGTAGATACCGGTGCACAGTGTACCCTGATGCCATCAAGCTGTCAAGGGGTGGAACCCATCTATATTTCTGGAGTAACAGGAGGATCCCAAGAGTTGACTGTGCTGGAGGCTGAAATCAGCCTGACTGGGAGGGAGTGGCAAAAGCACCCTATTGTGACTGGTCCAGAGGCTCCATGCATCCTCGGCATAGACTACCTCAAGAGAGGGTACTTCAAAGACCCAAAAGGGTACCGGTGGGCTTTTGGTATTGCTGCTTTGGAGACTGAGGAAATTGAGCAGCTGTCCACCTTGCCTGGTCTCTCAGAAGATCCCTCTGCTGTGGGGTTGCTGAAAGTTGAAGAACAACAAGTGCCAATTGCGACCACAACAGTGCACCGGCGGCAATATCGCACCAACCGAGACTCCCTGATTCCCATCCATCAGCTGATCCGTAGACTGGAGAGTCAGGGGGTGATCAGCAGGACCCGCTCACCCTTCAATAGCCCCATATGGCCAGTGCGAAAGTCTAATGGAGAATGGAGACTAACAGTAGACTATCGTGGCCTGAATGAAGTCACACCACCATTGAGTGCTGCCGTACTGGACATGCTAGAACTTCAGTATGAACTAGAGTCAAAGGCAGCCAAGTGGTATGCCACGATTGATATTGCCAATGCATTTTTCTCCATTCCTTTGGCAGCAGAGTGCAGGCCACAGTTTGCTTTTACTTGGAGGGGTGTCCAGTTCACTTGGAACCGACTGCCCCAGGGGTGGAAACACAGCCCTACCATTTGCCATGGACTGATCCAGACTGCACTGGAACAGGGGCAAGCTCCAGAACACCTGCAATACATTGATGACATTATTGTGTGGGGCGATACAGCGGAAGAAGTCTTTGAGAAAGGGAGGAAAATAATCCAAATCCTGCTGAAAGCCGGTTTTGCCATAAAACGGAGTAAGGTCAAGGGACCTGCACAGGAGATTCAATTTTTGGGAATAAAATGGCAAGATGGACGTAGACAGATCCCCACAGATGTGATCAACAAGATAACAGCAATGTCTCCACCAACTAATAAGAAAGAAACGCAAGCTTTCTTGGGTGCAGTGGGGTTCTGGAGAATGCACATCCCAAATTACAGTTCGATTGTAAGCCCTCTCTATCATGTGACCCGGAAGAAGAATGATTTTAAATGGGGCCCTGAGCAGCAACAAGCCTTTGAGCAAATTAAACGTGAGATAGTTCATGCAGTAGCCCTTGGACCAGTCCGGACCGGGCCAGATGTAAAAAATGTACTGTACACTGCAGCTGGGGAGAACGGTCCTACCTGGAGCCTCTGGCAGAAAGCTCCAGGGGAGACTCGAGGTCGACCCCTCGGCTTTTGGAGTCGGGGATACAAAGGATCTGAGGCCAGCTATACCCCAACTGAGAAAGAGATACTGGCAGCCTATGAAGGGGTTCGAGCTGCTTCGGAAGTGATTGGCACTGAAGCACAGCTCCTCCTGGCACCCCGGCTGCCCGTGCTGGGCTGGATGTTCAAAGGCAGGGTCTCCTCTACACATCATGCAACTGATGCTACATGGAGTAAATGGGCTGCACTAATTACACAACGAACACGAATAGGAAATCCCAGTCGTCCAGGCATTCTAGAAGTCATCATGGACTGGCCAGAGGGCAAAGATTTCGGAATGTCACCAGAGGAGGAGGTGGTGCGTGCTGAAGAGGCCCCACCATATAACAAAATGTCAGAAAGTGAAAAGCAGTATGCCTTGTTTACTGATGGCTCTTGCCGTATTGTGGGAAAGCATCGGAGATGGAAGGCAGCTGTATGGAGTCCTGGACGACAAGTTGCAGAAACTGCTGAAGGAGAGGGTGAATCGAGTCAATTTGCCGAGGTGAAAGCCATCCAGCTGGCCCTGGACATTGCTGAACGAGAAAAGTGGCCAGTACTTTATCTCTATACTGACTCATGGATGGTGGCAAATGCCCTGTGGGGGTGGTTGAAGCAATGGAAGCAGAGCAACTGGCAACGCAGAGGTAAACCCATCTGGGCTGCTGCACTGTGGAAAGATATTGCTGCCCGGGTGCAGAATCTGGTGGTGAAGGTACGTCATGTAGATGCCCATGTACCCAAGAGTCGGGCCACTTAGGAACACCAGAACAACCAACAAGTGGATAAAGCGGCTAAGATTGAAGTGGCTCAGATGGACTTAGATTGGCAACATAAAGGTGAATTATTTTTGGCCCGGTGGGCCCATGATACTTCAGGCCATCAGGGCAGAGATGCAACATATAGATGGGCCCGTGACCGAGGGGTGGACTTAACAATGGACACTATTGCCCAGGTTATTCATGAGTGTGAAACATGTGCTGCAATTAAACAAGCCAAGCGGTTAAAGCCTCTTTGGTATGGAGGACGATGGTTGAAGTATAAATATGGGGAGGCCTGGCAGATTGACTAAATCACACTGCCACCAACCCGCCAAGGCAAGCGCCATGTGCTTACCATGGTGGAAGCAACCACCGGGTGGCTGGAAACATAGGCTGTGCCCCATGCCACTGCCCGGAACACTATCCTGGGCCTTGAGAAACAGATTTTGTGGCGACACGGCACCCCAGAGAGAATTGAGTCAGACAATGGGACTCATTTCCAGAATAACCTTATAGATATTTGGGCCAAAGAGCATGGCATTGAGTGGGTATATCACATCCCCTACCATGCACCAGCCTCTGGGAAAATCGAACGGTACAATGGGCTGTTAAAAACTACACTGAGAGCGATGGGTGGGGGAACTTTCAAGCATTGGGATACACATTTACCAAAGGCCACCTGGTTGGTCAACACCAGAGGATCTGCCAACAGGGCTGGCCCAGCCCAGTCAGAACTTTTACATATTGTCAAGGGGGACAAAGTTCCCCTGGTGCATATGAAGAATTTGCTGGGGAAGACTGTAAGCGGCGAGAAGCAGACAGGCCAACCCAGTATGGGTGATAAGCAACTTCTCTTTTCTTTGTGACGCAGTTCACACATATATAGGAGTGGTATTCAGCCACTCCTTCTTGGCATAACAGTTTTAGTTAGCCCCCACAGCTTCCTCCACATTCTCCTCCCAGGTCCGGTCTCCGGCCACCTGTGGGGGCCACCCCCTGCCTTGCTTGCACAGTCCTCCAGAACTCTATGGTTCTGCTCTTAGAGTCATTCTGCAACAATTCCCCCCTTTTTCTTTGTGCAAGCAAGGCATTATGGGTTATTCTGTTCACCTGTTTTATCACACAACTATAAACAAGTCTAATAGCTACGATGATTAATCTAACAATGATACATAAGTGCAATACTTTAAACAGCAGTGTTTGACTCAACCTGTAATGCCCCGTGAAGACAACAATCTAATTATTCTTAGGATATTGCTCATTTACTATTGCTGGGTAAGCTAAGCCAGGGTTCTCAGCTGTGCGTGCATCGAATTAGCATAATCAGAGAGACTCATACAACACATTCCATCAAACTCTTCACATCCATGTCCCTGTTCCAACAACAAAAGGTTCTGCAGTGTTGCATGTCTTACAGAGTCAACATTAAAACAAATCAGAAATTGCCTTCGATGTAGAATTGTCTGCTTAGCAACTCAGCAACCCAGTCTGCTTAGTTGAGCCAAGGCCCTGGCTGAAGCACTTACAGTGATTTGGCATATTATGATTGGATACATGTTTTGAAGACCCTTAGTGACTAACATATAATTGGTTAAACACAGGTGTGAGAACTCAACCTTGAAAGCTTGCCAACAGTCCACAGTCCTCATTAACTTGGTGAATTCCAGCCTCTTATCTTGCTTGCTTAAGCTTCTTCAGGCCTCTCATGGCCTTGCTGTATCTTTCAGGACTATTCAAAGCCTATGTACCAATTATGCATTCTCCTGTGAGAACACTGTCTCCACATCTTCCCCCTTTTGTTTTATCCAGTAACAAGTCGCTACTACAGCAAGGCACACACACATTTACATTAGCAGAGTAACTATTACAGGGTGCAGCAGCATGTTGAAGATGCTGATGGCAGTGAAGGACTAGCCAAAGAAATTTCTTACCAGTGGAATTCTCCCCCCCTCTTAATTTGTTCCATCACCTGCTTTATAACACTACCATTGTATTAAATTTTTTCTAGCTTTTGCCTTAGCATTTTCTAGCAGCTACTGCAAACTTCCATACTCTAACATCTCTTTTACAAGTGACAAATCTATACAATACAAGGTGCAGTTTCTTATTAGCAACTAGCTAGTAAATACAGGTGGTTTTATACACAAAATCACAACCTCTAATAATAGCTATTTTACAAGCACACATATTCAGGATGTTACTTTTCAGTTGTCCCCCAAGTGATGTTTTGCAGTTATTTGTTCTTTCTCTTCCGCCATCTCATTCTGCTTGGGGTATTCACGGTCAGCTCCTGTAGCTGAGGCATCAGGTTTATCCATTCGTCTGTCCAGCTCATGGCAGGGCTTGACAAACTTTGCAGGCAGTCACCATGGACCTGTAGGCAGGAGGACACAAATATACCCCCTCCCCCAGGTTATCAGTTCTTCAGAAGTAGACAGGTTAAAGTTAAATGTAACATCATTACTCTCTCTCTCCCCCCCTCTTTTTTTTTTTTTTTTTTTTTTAGACCCTGCAAAAGCCATCATTACTCCCACTACAGTCCCACGTACAGACCGTGGCACAAGGACCCTGTGGAGACTAACAGGAAACCAGCTCCGAGAAGCATCATTGCAGTGTGAGGTGGCAGGCTCAACCTTAGCGGGCGTCCCCGCAGAGGCTCTGCCTCCCCCACATCGTATGAGGCTTGGGCTTTTATACTGACGAAAATGCACACTCATTCCAACACAGGTGGCCAGCCTGTGCTGGAAGAAGTGGCCAGCAGTTATCTACAGAGGTCTCCAAGGGTTGATAGAAACCTGGACATACTTGTATTTACCAACTTCTAATACATGAGTATCACAGAGAAACTGTATGGGCTCCCCCTGTCAATTGCAAGAAAAAATCATAACATATACAGCTTGAGTATAAGAGGATTTTAACCCATACGTGGTCACTGTTTGTCAGGCCTCCTTAACTATTTTGAGATCAAGAGCTTCCCACTCTTTAGCCCCCTGCTGTGTAGTAAACACAGGATATGCAGAAATGCCCATTGCAGAAAATTCCCCAGTAATGTTCACATCTTTGGTTACCCATTGTTACAACTGAGCGTCTCCAGGGCCAGTAAGTCTGAGCAGACCGACATGGGAGACGAAGAGTCAGGGTCTGGAAGCAGAGGATATAAATCTGGCTCGGATTCAGGGGATTCGGGGGCTGATCCTGCGCTGAACTCAGGGTCTCCGTTGCTCGCAGCTGTGTCTTTCTTATCAGATGTCTCTCATTCGGTATGTAGCCATCTGCAGACCTGGCTCCTCCGTGACTGAGTTAAAATTTTTTCATTCTAAGGCGTAGTGGGTTGGAGAGGCTCGCGGTTCCTTTAAATCTCCCGCTCGCGCATGATCCCTATTTTCTACTGCGTGCTTCACAGTGGCGCCGCAATCGATCCGGCGCCGAGGCACCGCCCTCTTTCTTTCGGATTCCTCGACATTTATCATGCGTATACCTTCTAATATACTTTCTCTGTCCTTTTCAAAGTCCCTACTTTTGGAACTGGGGTGGTGGGGGAGCAGGGGGTTACACCTCCTCCGCGGCACCTTCTGATGGAGGGGGAGAAAAGGAAGGGGGGGTGCGGGGTGTGGGGGGGGTGCGGGGTGGGGGGTTGGGAAACCCTGTGCTCCCGCGAGTTGGGGGGAACGAGTTGTAATCTTCCCCCGGTTTCAACCGACTGGGGACGTCTGTTCCTAGTTTCTCCGTTGCTACCGCGGCAGTTTTCTTTTCTGCCTTGTATCTTTTTATACAGTTCATTACTTCCCTCCGTGGTTTACCGAGTTTCTTTGCCTTTTTATAATCATTAAGCACTGAGTCAAATAGTTCATCACCAAACCTTCGCCACTCACTCTCCTCAAATATTGTATTAGGATCTGCAAAAAAAAATCTCTTAGCCTTCTGTACAGCCACTAGACCTGCTAGCTGCTTTAGAATCTCAGGCTCAATTACCCGCTTTTATAAAAAGCACTGTAAAAAGTTCAGGGCTCAGTTCCCCGCTTTTATAAGAAGCACTGTAATAAGTCCAGGGCTACCTCTCGGTCCATTTTCATGGCCAGCCTTTTCCGGATCGTCTTCTTCTGGGTTGTCCTGTAACCTCGGTCTCCGGATCGGCCTCCCGACGCAGCAGTGTCTGGTTCACAGTATCACAGTATCACAGTATGTTAGAGATTGGAAGGGACCTCGAAAGATCATCTAGTCCAATCCCCCTGCCGGAGCAGGAACACCTAGATAATGTTACACAGGAATGCGTCCAGGCGGGTTTTGAATGTCTCCAGGGAAGGAGACTCCACAACCTCCCTGGGCAGCCTGTTCCAGTGTTCCGTCACCCTCACTGAGAAGAAGTTTCTTCTCAAGTTTAAGTGGAACCTCTTGTGTTCCAGTTTGTACCCATTACCCCTTGTCCTATCATTGTTTGCCACTGAGTAGAGCCTGGCTCCGTCCTCGTGACACTCCCCCTTTATATATTTATAGACACTGATAAGGTCACCCCTCAGTCTCCTCTTCTCCAAACTATAGAGACCCAGCTCCCTCAGTCTTTCCTCATAAGGGAGATGTTCCACTCCCTTAATCATCTTTGTTGCCCTGCGCTGGACTCTCTCCAGCAGCTCCCTGTCCTTCTTGAACTGAGGGGCCCAGAACTGGACACAATACTCCAGATGCGGTCTCACCAGGGCAGAGTAGAGGGGAAGGAGGACCTCTCTCGACCTACTAACCACCGCCCTTCTAATACACCCCAGGATGCCATTGGCCTTCTTAGCCACAAGGGCACAGTGTTGGCTCATGGTCATCCTGTTGTCCACTAGTACCCCCAGGTCCCTCTCCCCTACACTGCTCTCTAACAGGTCGTTCCCCAACCTATACTGGAACCTGGGGTTGTTCCTGCCCAGATGCAGGACTCTACACTTCCCCTTGTTATATTTCATCAAGTTACTCCCTGCCCAACTCTCCAGCCTATCCAGGTCTCGCTGGATGGCAGCACAGCCTTCTGGCGTATCAGCCACTCTTCCCAGCTTAGTGTCATCAGCAAACTTGCTGAGAGTACACTCAATTCCCTCATCTAAATCATTGATGAATATATTAAATAATACCGGTCCCAGTACTGACCCTTGAGGCACTCCACTAGTTACAGGCCTCCAACTAGACTCAGCCCCATAGACTACAACTCTCTGGCTTCTCTCCTTCAGCCAGTTCGCAGTCCACCTCTGTCCTGGGTTCAGCAGTAGCAGTCATGTTTTTTCCTTTATGTTAACTGGTGCAGTGCTGTGTTTTGACTTCTAGTTTTGAGAACAGCGTTGGTGAAGCCGATGTTGTCGGTTGTTGCTAAGTGATGTTTACCCTGACCAAGGACTCTGTGAGGCTCATGCTCTGCCAGGGAAGAGGGGAAGCTGTGAGGAAGCAGAGACGGGGCGCCTGACCCGGGCTAGCCGGGGAGGTATTCCATACCACAGCACGTCATGCCCGGGGTGGGGGGTAACTGGGAGTTACCCGGAAGGACAGGAGCTTCCGGGTGGAACTCGTTTTCTTGGCCGGTGGTATCGTATTCTCTTCCCTTGTTATTCGGCTTGATGTGATAGATCATCTCTACGATGGCCGATTCCCTCAGAGACTGGATGCCTTTGTCTATAGTAGTCCACTCGGCCGAACGACTCGTAACATCGTCCTTGTACGGAAACCTTTCTTTCACAGCTGCCAAGAGCCTCCTCCAAAGGCTGAGGGACTTTTTCTCTCTTGCAATTGCTTTGTCAATTCCCCCTTCTCTAGCAAGTGATCCCAGCTGCTTGGCTTCTGTACCTTCTAGTTCGTGACCATCGGCCCCATTGTCCCAGCATCGGAGTAACCAGGTGATGATGTGCTCCCCTGGTTGACGGGTAAAATCTTTTCGCATATTCCGCAGCTCGGTTGAGGTCCGAGATCGAGAAGTTACCTCTTCTTCTTCTTCTTCGTCATGTGAGGATGACTCCTGATCAGATTCTGGACCGGGTGGTGAATTCATTGGTTCTTCATCTCGCTTCACCCTTTTTGCCTCCTTTTTGCTTGTTCTCTTGCGTACAGGGGCAACTGATATTGGTACGAATTGGTCCTCTGGTTTGGCTGCAGTGATTATCACTGTGGTTTGAGTAGCGACTGTACTTGTTGCTGGGGGTGGTGTAGCTACCGTGCTTGGAGCTGGGGTAACCGCGCTGTCTGTTGCAGTTGAAGTTTGAGCAGCTGCTGTACTTGCCACTGGGGTAGCTGCGCAGCCACTGTTGCAGCCGAAGTTTGAGTAGCGACTGTCACTTTGCTCTCAAATCCGCCGATATTCTTTTCCTTTTGAAGGTGCTGGATAGTGTTGAACAAGGCCCTGTAAGCATAGGCCAAGCCCCAGCACGTTGCCGTGATTTGTCCATCTCTGGTATGGCCAGAATGACCACACACCTCATTTAAGTGTTTTACTAATTCTTCTGGATTTTGCAGTTGTTCGGTAGTGAAATTCCAAAATACTGGAGGGGCCCACTGACCTAGATACTTGCCCATACTATCCCACACACCCTGCCACTCATGGCTGTCCAGCCTCTGGGAAAATCTCTCGGTCCTCCTACATCGTCTTTTGACCCCAGACAAGACCCAAACCTGAATCTGCTTAACTCTTGAAATCAGTAGTGGGCAAAACACACTCTGTATGCGTGTTAGCATGGTGATTCCCATCACCATCAGCAAACAAGTCTCAAGAGCATTAAAAGGCCATTTAAAAAATTCAAAACTCTCAAATGTAAATGGTCTGGGGGGACGACTAGGAGGGTAAAAGGATGTCTCCTTCACAGGTTGAGCACCTGAGAAGGAGAAAAAAGATGTGTAATTGCTAAGCACCTCCATCATATACCTCCCAAAGTATAAAGGTGGTGACCACACTGGGAACATAAGCCAGATCAGTTTCATGATCAATGATTCTATTGTATTACAAGTCATTACCATAAAGTACAATGGGATAAAAACCTTAGCCCAAGCCCCACACTTGAAAAACACTAATACAGCCAATACCGGATGGACGTAAGATATGGTATACTGAAACTGTGAGATCAAGAGAAAAAACCTTGAGAGCCAATAAATCAGCATTGTGACGAGTGACTATCAATCCAGTCAGATCTGTTCTTATCTCAACCCCTCGTGCCCCACGTTGGGCGCCAAAAAGAACTGTCGTGGTTTAAACCCAGTCAGGTAACTTGTTCACTCACTCCCAGTGAGTGGTGCCGAGCTGACAACAATCAAGGTCCGTGTTCGTCTCCCCCCCCTCCCTGCACCGGGGCTCTCCCCTTCCCCGCTCCCGGAGGAACGGGGAGGAGGATCGAGAGAGTGCAACTCCTACGGGTTGAGACAAGAACAGTCCAGCAACAAATCACCACCGCTACTATCAGCTAAAAACAATGATAAGGGAAAATAACAAGGGAAGAGAATACGATACCACCGGCCAAGAAAACGAGTTCCACCCGGAAGCTCCTGTCCTTCCGGGTAACTCCCAGTTACCCCAACGTTTTTAAAAAGCCTACAGCACCCGGGATTCCCAGGCGGTCTCCCATCCAAGTACTAACCGAGCCCGACCCTGCTTAGCTTCCGAAATCAGACGAGATCAGACGTTTTCAGGGTGGTGTGGCCGTACCTGATCATCCAGTCCACACTTCCTCATTTTAGCCGTGAGGATGCTGTGGGAGACTGTGTCAAATGCTTTGCTGAGGTCAAGGTAGACCACATCCACCGCTCTGCCATCATCCATCCACCGTGTTATTTCCTCATAAAAGGCTAAGAGATTGGTCAAACATGATTTCCCCCTGGTGAAGCCATGTTGACTGCCCCTCATAACCTTCTTATCCTTGATATGCCTTAAGATGGTACCAAGGATAAGGTGTTCCATCACTTTCCCAGGGATGGAGGTGAGGCTGACCGGTCTGTAGTTACCCGGGTCCTCCTTCTTGCCCTTTTTGAAGACTGGAGTGACATTTGCCTTCCTCCAGTCCTCAGGCACCTCTCCCGTTTCCCAAGACTTGGTAAAGATGATGGAGAGTGGTCTAGCAATGACTTCCGCCAGTTCCCTCAGCACCCGCGGGTGCATCCCATCTGGACCCATGGATTTATGGATGTCCAGATTGCTCAACTGGTCTCTAACCCATTCCTCATCGACTAAGGCAAACCGCTCCGTCGACCTGACTTCATCTAAGGTCTCAGGGGTACAGGGCTCTTCAGGACTGCCCGCAGCAGAGTAGACAGAGACAAAGAAGGCATTCAGTAACTCTGCCATCTCTTTATCTTCTGTCACCAGGGCACCCATCCCGTTCATCCGTGGGCCTACATTGCCTCTGGTGTTAGTTTTGTCTGCCATGTATTTAAAAAAGCTCTTTTTGCTGTCCTTGACCCTTCTTGCCAGGTTTAATTCTAAGGATGCCTTAGTCCTCCTAGCTGCCTTCCTACATCCTCTAGCAGCAGCCTTATATTCCTCCCAAGTGGCCAGCCCCTCCTTCCATGACCTGTAAACTCTCCTCTTCCGCTTGAGCATACCCAGCAATTCCCTATTTAGCCACGCAGGTCTCTTGGCCCTCTTCCTTGACTTCCTACGTGTCGGGATGCTCCGATCTTGAGCACGGAAAAAGCAGTCCTTGAATGTCAACCAACTATCTTGGGCCCCTTTACCTTCAAGCAGCCCTGCCCATGGGATTTCCCCTAGCAATTGCTTGAAAAGGCCAAAGTTTGCCCTGCTAAAGTCCAGGGTTGCAATTCTACTTGGTATTCTACTAGTCCTGCCACACAAGATCCTGAACTCCACCATCTCGTGGTCGCTGCAACCAAGGCAGCCCTCAACCCTTACTGCTTCGACCAGATCCTCCTTGTTAGTGAGGATGAGATCCAGCAGCGCTCCTCTCCTGGTCGGCTCATCCACCATTTGCAGGAGGAAGTTATCATCCATACACTGGAGGAACCTCCTGGACTGTGGCTGGGTTGCCGAGTGGTCCTTCCAGCAAACATCAGGGAAGTTAAAATCCCCCACGACGACCACGGCCTGTGACTGTGAGGCTGCTCTCAGCTGCCTGTAGAAGGCCTCGTCAACTTCCTCACCCTGATCCGGTGGTCTGTAACAGACACCTACAACAGTATCCCCCCTGCCAGCCTGCCCCTTAATTCTCACCCACAGACTCTCAACTCGCTCATCATCTGTCCCTGGACAGAACTCGGTGCACTGTAGTTCCTCCCGCACATAAAGAGCAACCCCACCACCCCGCCTGGCTGGCCTGTCTTTCCTGAAAAGGACATAGCCTTCCATGACTATATTCCAGTCATGTGAGCTGTCCCACCACGTCTCTGTAATTGCCACCAGATCATAATCTCCTGACTTAACACAGGTTTCCAACTCCTCCTGCTTATTTCCCATGCTGCGCGCATTGGTGTACAGGCATTTCAGGGAGCGAGCTGAGCACACCGATTTCACCCTAGGATTGTAGGAGGCCTCCCAGTCTTCATTAATTCTGGAGCGCTGCCCCACTGGGGCAAGCCCAGCTACAAGCCCATCCCCCTTCGAATCTAGTTTAAAGCTCTCCAAATGAGCCCTGCTAATTCGTGCCCCAGCATCCTTTTCCCTCTGTGAGACAAACCTTTCTCACTTGTCATTGTCCAGACTGGTGCCCTATAAAACCAGCCGTTATCAAAGAATCCAAAGCCCTGCCTGTAGCACCAGTCTCGAAGCCAATTGTTCATGAACTGAATCTTCCCATTCCTTCCCACATCAGTGGAAGATGGAAGGAGAGAGGAGAAGATCACTTGAGCCCCAGACTCTTTCACCATCCGCCCCAAGGCCCTGTAGTCTTTCTTCATCCCCCTCAGACTGCGGGAAGCAGCTTCCTCCCCACCTGTCTGGAAGACCAGCAGCGGGTAATAGTCTGTCGGGTGCACCAGGTTGGGGAGCGCCCTGGTGATATCCCTGATCCAGGCTCCAGGCAGACTACACACTTCCCTATGATGAGGGTCAACTCTGCATATCGGGCCCTCTGTTCCTCTCAGAAGGGAATCCCCTACTACAATGACCCTTCTTTCTTTCTTAACAGAGGCAGTCTTGAGGTGCAAAGTCGACTCCCTTTTCCTATGTGGCCTTGTGGGCTGGCCTTGCCCCACCTTCTCACCTACCTCTCCTTCAAGATCCAGGGCCTCGAACCTATTACGGAGGGACACCTGGGGAAGCAGGGCAGGAAGGGGGGAGGGTTTCCCACGACGTCGAACTGGAACTCGCTTCCAACCCTCGTCGTCTTTTTGGTCCCCTACCTCTGCGCAACAGCTACAGGGCAGGGGCTGCCTCGGGCCATCCCCCTCTGTGTGAGAAGGCAGGGGGTCCTTCCCCTTTTGGGGGGTATCTCCCTGGAACCGTTTCGACTGGCCCGCCAGGGAGTTACTCCACCAGTCGATCTCCCTTTCACACTCCCTGATGGTCCTCAGCGTCTCCGCCCCAGCGGCGGATTCTTTCGGTTAGTCCAAGCACCCGGGTCCGTCACGCCACCGCAGCAGCATTGCCTGCGCTTCCCGGCCGCTGCTGCCGGCACCGCTCACTCGCCGTTCCGGGTCCCCGTCGACCGGGGCCCTGTATCCCGGGTCCCCGCTAGTCGGGGCCCTGTATCCTGGGTCCCTTCTAGTCGGGGCCCTGTATTCCGGGTCCCCGTCGACCGGGGCCCTGTATCCCGGTCCCCGTTAAACCGGGGCCCTGTATTCCGGGTCCCCGTCGGCCGGGGCCCTGTATCCCGGGTCCCCGCCTGTCGGGGCCCTGTATCCCGGGTCCCCGCTAGTCGGGGTCCTGTATCCCGGGTCCCCGCCGGCCGGGGCCCTGTATCCGGGTCCCCGCCGGTCGGGGCCCTGTATTCCGGGTCCCCGCTAGTTGGGGCCCTGTATCCCGGGTCCCCGTCGGCCGGGGCCCCGTATCCGGGTCCCCGCTAGTCGGGGCCCTGTATCCCGGGTCCCCGTCGGCCGGGGCCCTGTATCCGGGTCCCCGTTGACCGGGGCCCTGTATCCCGGGTCCCCGCTAGTCGGGGCCCTGTAATCTGGGTCCCCGTCGACCGGGGCCCTGTAATCCGGGTCCCCGTTAAACCGGGGCCCTGTATCCCGGGTCCCCGCTAGTCGGAGCCCTGTAATCCGGGTCCCCAGCGACCAGGGCCCTGTAGTCCGCGTCCCTGTTTGGGCGCCATTTGTAAGCGGCGAGGAGAAGCAGACAGGCCAACCCAATATGGGTGATAAGCAACTTCCCTTTTCTTTGTGAAGCAGTTCACACATATATAGGAGTGGTATTCAGCCACTCCTTCTTGGCATAACAGTATTGGTTAGCCCCCACAGCTTCCTCCACATTCTCCTCCCAGGTCCGGTCTCCGGCCACCTGTGGGGGCCACCCCCTGCCTTGCTTGCACAGTCCTCCAGAACTCTATGGTCCTGCTCTTAGAGTCATTCTGCAACAGAAGTCAGTCTGGGTTATTCCTGCTTCAGGTAAAGGCAAACTCACTCGTGGGATTGCTTTTGCTCAGGGACCTGCATATACTTGGTGGGTAATGCGGGAAGATGGGGAAGTCCGATGTATACCTCAAGGGGATTTGATTTTAGGGGAAAACAGCCAATGAACTTAATTGTATGCTGTTGCCTGCTGTGTAATACTTCTATAGCCCATCAACTAGATGTCTCCAGGTCATCAGTGACTAGCCCTGACTTCCCTCCAACCATCAGCCCAACAGAGAATGAACTTTGATAGAACCGGATGAGTTCTGCAGTAAAGGAACAATCAGCATCAGCAGGCAACGATCCAATACTGCGCACAGCCTTTCCTGCCCTGAAAGAGAGAAAGCTCCACAGATGTTGGTTTCAAATGGACTTTTAGGTGGAAATGCAAGGAGTGACAGCAATGCCGTTGGCTCCGTTGCAAAGCTCACTGTCTGCAGAAGAGGCCCAGCTCCAGCTTTCAGTCTTGTCTCTTCAGCTGTAGAAACAGAGGCTAAACATTCTTTCTCTACTCACTCTGCTGCAGGACGTTCAGGAGAGGGCATCAGAGAAGATGCACACAATTGGATTTCAAGGTGGGAAGGAGAGGAGCAACAGCAATGTGGGTGCACCTGTGCAAAGCTCACTGTCTGCTGAAGAGGCCCAGCACCATTTTTCTGTCCTGGCTCTTCATCTGTCATCGAAGAAGCCAGGCATTCTTGCTCTACTCACTCTGCTGCTTTACTGGCGCAGCAGAGGTTATATTCTTGAGCAGAAACCTGGTGGTGGGAATCACTTGCACAGTGCTGTGCTCCAGGGTCTGCAACATGGCAATGTGCACATCCTTTTTAATGTTAAGTCCATCTTTCTACTGTGCCTCTCTGATGCCCTCCTGCCAGATGCAGGCGCAGTGGTCACAGACAGCAAACGTACATCTAATGTGTATTGAGCCAAAGAACCAGAGCAGAAGGCTGCTGGTGGGACTAAGCAGCAACAAGGCACATCTGCAGCAGTGTCACCAGCATGTCAATGCACTCTATCTTTCCTGGATAAAAAGGTAGAAGCAAGTCACTCAAAGTGCCAACTTGCAGCTTCTGCTTCTCCAGAGCACGAGCCAGTACAGAAATCTGCTGCTGGACATTCAGCTGAAGGTTCCATGCCCTGCTCCCACAGTGGAGGTGGCAGGGCAGAAAGCAGGTGCTGGGAATCATCTGCACAGAGTAGAGGTGTGCTCTAGTGTCAGCAAAATGGCAATTTGCACTACCTTTGTAATGTTAAATTCCTCTTCCTACAGTGCCTCTTTGATGTTCCCTTGCCATATCCAGGTGCAGAACTCACAAACTACAAACGTCCAGCTAATGTGTATAGAGCCGAGGAGGCAGAGCAGAAACCTGTTGGTGGGCCTAAGCAACAACCAGGCACCCCTGCAGCAGTGTCATTAGGATGTCAAAGCACCCCAGCTTTCCCACCTAAAACAGTAGAAGCAAGTCTCTCAAAGTACGAATCTACAGCTTCTGCTTCTTCAGAGCAGGAGCCGGAGCAGAAAGCTGCTGCTGGTCATTCAGGTGAAGGCTCCATGACCTGCTCCTACCATGCGGTGCCACTTCCAAAACCTGGTTCTGGGAACCACCTGCACAGAGTAAGCTGCTCTCCAGTGTCAGCAGCACAACAATGTGCACTTTCATTGTAATGTTAAGTCCATCTTCCTACTGTGTCTCTTTGATGTTCCCTTGCCAGATCCAGGCGCAGTGCTCACAGTGGAAAACTCCAGCTAATGTGCATAGATCCAAAGAGACAGAGCAGAAAGTTGCTGCTGGGAATAAGCAGCAACCAGGGAGATCAAGAGCAGGGTCACCAGCATGTCAAAGAAGCCCAGGTTTCTTGCCAAAAATGGTAGAAGCAAGACTCTCATTCTACAAACAGGCAGCATCTGCTTCTCCAGAAGACGAGACAGAGAAGAAAGCTGCTGGGGGCTTTCAGCTGAATGCTCCATGCCCTGCTGACACAGCGGAGGTGACACTGCAGAAAATTTGTGCTGGGTATCACCTGCACAGATTGAGTTGTCCTCTGTTGTAATCAACATGGCAATGTGCACTACCTTTGTAATGTTAAGTCCATCTTCCTCCACTGCGTCTTTGATGTTCCTCGCAGGTCCAGGCGCAGTGCTCACAGACTGCAAATGTCCAGGTAATGCGTATAGATCCAAAGAGCCAGAGCAGAAACCTGTTGTTGGGCCTAAGCAGCAACCAGGGAGTTTTCAGCAATGTATCCAGCATGTTGAGAGTACCCCAGCTTTCCTGCTTTAAGCAGTAGACGCAAGTCTCTCAAAGTGCGAACATAAAGCTTCAGGTTTTCCTGAGCATGAGCGAGAGCCGAAAGCTGCTGCTGGATGTTGTGGTTTAAACCCATCCGTAAATCAAGCAGTCTCTCTCTCACCACACACACACACACACACACCCCTTTCCTTCCCCCTGCTCCCGGAGGGAGAATCAAAAGAATGCAACTCCCAGGGGTTGAGATAAGAACAGTTTAGTAACTAAGGGATAACACAAATCACTACTGCTACCACCAATAATAATACTGATAAAGGAAATAGCAAGGGAAGAGAATACAGCACATCACCACCAGCTGATCGATAACTCGCCCCACCCCGCCCGACTGAGCACCGACCAATACCTTGTCCAACCCCACAGAGCACTCGCCCTTCCGGGTAACCCTCAGTTACATCCTGGGCATGACGTGCTGTGGTATGGAATACCTCTTTGGGTTGTTTGGGTCAGGTGTCATGTCTCTGCTTCCTCCCAGCTTCCCCATTTCCCTGGCAGACCATGAGACTCACAAAGTCCTTGGTCAGACTAAACCATCTGTGCAGTAACTAAAAACATTGGTGTTATCAGCGCTGTTCCCAGGCTGAAAGTCCAAAACATAGAACTGCACCAGCTACTATGAAGGAGAAAAATGACTGCTACTGTGGAACCCAGGACACTGGATGTTCAGATGAAGCCTCCATCCCTTTCTTCCTCTCTGGAAATGGCAGAGCATAAAGCTTGTGCTGTACATCACCTGCACAAAGTAAGCTGTGCTCCAGTATGAGCAAGGTGGCAATGTGCATTACCTTTGTATTGTAAAGTCCATCTTTCTACGGTGCCTCTTTGACGTTCTCTTGCCAGATCCAGGTGCAAGGCTCACAGAATGCAAACATCCACCTAATGTGTATTGAGCCAAAGAGCTAGACCAGAAAGCTGCTGATGGGCCTAAGCTGCTGAAAAGGCAAGAGCGGGAACTGCAGAGGTTGAACTCAAATGGACTTTTACGTTGGAAAGCAAGCAGCGACAGCAATTCGGAGGGAACCTTTGCAAAGCTCACTGTCTGCAGAAGATGCCCATCACCAGCTTTCTGTCCTGGCCCTCCAGCTGTAGGAGCAGAAACCAAACATTTGTCCTCTACTCCATCTGCTGCTAGATGGGCGAGAGCTGGTGCCACAGAGGTTAGATTCCAATGGACATTTAGGTGGGAAAGCGGGGAACTATGCTATTTGGGAGTCACTCTTGCAAAGCTCAATGTCTGCAGAAGAGGCCCAGTCCCAAGTTTCAGTCCTGGCTCTTCAGCTGTGGGAACAGAGGCCAAACATTCACGCTCTACTAAATCTGGTGCTGCTTAGCCGAGAGCTGGCACCGGAGAAGTTGGATTCAAATGGACATTTAGGTGTGAAAGCGAGGAGCGACGGCAATGCGGGTGGAACCATTGCAAAGCTCACTGTGAGCTGAAGACTCCCAGCACCATCTTACCCTCCTGGCTCTTCTACTGTGGGAGCAGAGGCCAAACGTTCATGCTCTACTCACTCAGCTACAGGGCAGCAGAGAGCAACCACCGAAGAGGTAGGATTGAAATGGAATTTTAGGTGGGAAAGCGAAAAGTGACAGCAAAGCAGGTGGCGCCGTTGCAAAGCTCACTGTGTGTTGAAGATGCCAGGCACCAGCTTTCTTATGAGGTTCTTTGGCTGTGGGAGCGGATACCAAAAGTTCATGCTCTACTCACACTGCTGCTGGGCAGCCGAGAGTCACCACCGGAGATGTTGGATTCAAAAGGACTTTTAGTTGGGAAAGTGAGGATCAACAGCAATGACGGTAGAACCATTGCAAAGCTCAATCGAGACCGAACACCGAAGGAGTTTGGACTCAAATGGACTTTTAGGTGGGAAAAGGAGGAGCAAAACCAATGCGGATGGCACTGTTGCAAAGCTCACTTTGCGCTGAAGATGCCCGCACCAGGTTTCTATAATGGTTCTTTGGCTGTGGGAGCAGAGGCCAAACTTTTGCGCTCTGCTCACTCTGCTGCGTGGAAGCCAAGAGCGAGCACCGGAGAGGTTGGATTTAAATGGAGTTTTCGGTGGGAAAGCCAGGAAAGACATCACTGCTGGTGGCACCATTGCAAAACTCACTGTGTGCTGAAGATGCCCAGCACCAGCTTTCTTAACTGGTTTTTCGGGTCTGGAGCAGAGGCCAAATATTCGTGCTCTAATTAGCTGCAGAGCAGCTGAGAGCTAACACCGAATCAGTTTGAATTCAAATGGACTTTTAGGTGTGAAAGCGAGGAGAGAAAGCAATGCAGGTGGCACCGTTGCAAAGTTTATTGTGTGTTGAAGATGACACGTGCCAACTTTCTCTCCTGGTTCTTTGGCTGTGGAAGCAGAGGCGAAACGTTCATGCTCTACTGACTGCTGCTGAGCAGCTGAGAGTTTCTGCAGGAGAGGTTGCATTCAAATGAACTTTTCAGTCTGAAAGAGAGGAGCGACTGCAGTGCGAGTGTCACCAATGCAAATCTCACGGTGAGCTGAAGAGGCCCAGCACCAGCTTTCCCTCCTGGCTCTTTGGCTGTGGGAGCAGAGGCCAAAAGTTAGTGCACTACTCACTCTGCTGCTGGGCAGCAGAGAGCGACCACAGAAAGGTTTGATTCAAATGGACTTTTAGGTGGGAAAGCGAGGAGCGACAGCAATGCGGGTGGCACAGTTGCAAGGCTCACTGTGAGCTGAAGATTCCCATCATCAGCAGCCTGTCCTGGCTCTTCGGCTGTGGGATCAGAGGCCAAACGTTCGTACTCTACTAACTCTTCTGCAGCTCATCCAAGAGCGACACCAGAGATGCTGGATTCTAATGGACTTTTAGGTATGAAAGCGAGGAGTGACAACAATGCAGGTGGCACTCTTGCAAAGCTCACTGTGTGTTGAAGATGCCAAGCACCAGCTTTCTCTCTTGGTTCTTTGGCTGTGTTTGCAGAGTCCAAACGTTCCTACTTTACTCTGCTAATGGGCATCTGAGAGTGTCTAATGGAGAGTTTGGATCCAAGTAGACTTTTAGGTGGGAAAGCGAGGAGCGAAAGCAATGGGCGTTTCACCAATGCAAGTCTCATTATGAGCTGAAGTTGCCCAGCACAATCTTTCTGTCCTGGCTCTTCTGCTGTGGGATCAGAGGCCAAACCTTTCTGCTCTACTCACTCTGCTGCTGCACAGCTGAGAGCGACCACCAGAGAGGTTGTATTCAAATGGACATTTAGGTCTGAAAGCGAGGAGCTACTGCTATGCGGGTGGCACCAATGCAAAGCTCACTGTGAGATGAAGAGGCCCAACACCAGCTTTCTGTCCTGACTCTTTGTCTGTAGGAGCAGAGGCCAAACATTCCTGCTCTACTCACTCTGCTGCTGGGCAGCCGAGAGCTAGCTCCAAAGAGTTTGGTTTCAAATGGACTTTTAGGTGGGAAAGCAGGGAGTGAGAACTATGCAGGTGGCACCGCTGCAAAGGTCACTGTGTGTTGCATATGCTCAGCATCAGCTTTCTGGCCTGGTTCTTCTTCTGTGGGAGTAGAGGCCAAACGTTCATGCTCTACTAAATCTGGTGCATCTAGTTAATGCACTACTCACTCTGCTGCTGGGCAGCAGAGAGCGAGGACAGAGAGGTTTGATTCAAATGGACTTTTAAGTGGGAAAGCGATGAGCAAAAGAAATGCGGGTGGTACCGTTGCAAAGCTCACTGTGAGCTGAAGAGGCCCAGCAAAAGCTTTCCTCCTGGATCTTTGGCTGTTGGACCTGAGGACAAACGTTCATGCCCTACTCACTCTGCTGCTGCTCAACCGAGAGCGAACACCAGAGAGGTTGTAATCAAATGGACTTTAAGGTGGGAAAGCAAGGAGCGACACCTATGCGGGTGGTGCCAATGCAAATCTCACTGTGAGCTGTAGTCGCCGAGCGCCAGCTTTCTGTCCTGGTTCTTCGGCTGTGCGAGCAGAGGCCAAACATTCGTGCTCTACTCACTCTGCTGCTGGTCAGACAAGAGTGAACACCAGAGAGGTTGTATTCAAATGGAGTTTTAGGTGGGAAAGCAAGGAGCGACAGCAATGCAGGGGGTGCCAATGCAAACCTCACTGTGACCTGTAGAAGCCCAGCACCAGCTTTCTTTCCTAGCTCTTCAGCAGTGGGAGAAAAGGCCAAACGTTCCTGCTCTGCTCACTCTGCTGTAGCTCAGCCGAGAGCGGGCAGCAGAGAGGTTCGTTTCAAATGGTCTTTTAGGTGGGAAAGCAAGGAGAGACAGCCATGTGGGTGGCACCGTTTCAAAGCTCCCTGTGTGTTCCAGATACTTAGCACCAGGTTTCTGTCCTGATTCTTCAGCTGTGGGAGAAGAGGCCAAACGTTAGTTCTCTACACACTCTGCTGCTTAGCATCTGAGAGCTACCACAGGAGTAGTTGCATTCAAATGGCCTTCTGGTGGGAAAGGAAGGAGCAACTGCAATGCGGGTGGCACCCTTGAAAAGCCCACTGTTTGTTGAAGATACCAAACACCAGCTTTCCCTCCTGGCTCTTCAGCTGTCGGGGCAGGGCCCAAACGTTCGTGCTCTACTCTCTCTGCTGCTTCTCATTCGAGAGCGACCACTGGAGAGGTTGGATTCAAATGGACTTTTACATGGGAAAGCAAGGAGCGACAGCAGTGCAGGTGGCACCGTTGCAATGCTCACTGTGTTGAAGTTACCAAGCACCATTGTTCTATCCTGGCTCTTCTGCTGTGGGATGACAGGCCAAATATTCATGCTCTACTCACTCTGCTGCTGGGCAGCTGAGAGGTGGCACCATTGATGTTTAATTCAAATGCACTTTTAATCATGAAAAAGGGGAGCAACAGCAATGCGGGGGACACCATTGCTAAGCTCACTGTGAGCTGAAGTTGTCTAGCACCAGCTTTCTGTCCTGGCTTTTCGGCTAAGGGAGCAGAGGCCAAATGTTTGCTCAATACTGACTCTGCTGATGAGCAGGCAAGATCGAACACTGGAGATGTAGGATTCAGATGGTCTTTTAGCTGAGAAAGCTAATAGAAACAGCAATGGAGGGGGCACTGTTGCAAATCTCTCTGTGAGCTGAAGAGGCCCAGCACCAGCTTTCCATCCTGGCTCTTCAGCTGTGAGAGAAGAGGCTAAACATTCATGCTCTACTAACTCTTCTGCTGCTCAGCCGAGAGAGGGTACCGGAGATGTTGTATTGAAATGCACTTTTAGGTGGGAAAGCAAGGAGCGACAGCAACGAGGGTGGCACCGTTGCAAAGCTCAATGTGAGCTGAAGATGCCAAGCACCAGCTTTCCTGCCTGGCTCTTTGACTGAGATCTCAGGCCAAACATTCGTGCACTTCTCAGTCTGCTGCTGGGCAGTCGAGAGTGAGCACCAGAGAGGCTGGATTCAAATGGACATTTAGCTGGGAAAGAGAAGAGCGACAGCGATGAGGGTAGCACCGTTCCAAAGCTTCACTATTGCCTGAAGATGCCAAGCACCGGCTCTCTATCCTGGTTCTTTGGCTGTGGGAGCAGAGGCCAAACCTTTGTGCTCTGCACACTCTGCTGCTGAGCAGGCGAGAGCAACTACCGGAGATGTTGCATCTAAATGGACTTTTTGCTGGGAAAGCTAGGAGCAACAGCAAATGCGGGTGACACTGTTGCAAAGCTCACTGTGTGTTGAATATGCCGAGCACCAGCTTTCAGGCCTGGCTCTTCAGCTGTGGGATAAGAGGCCAAACTGAAGCATGCGCAGTAAATGCTCATACCTGTTTATTTGGTTCGTTAGCACCAGAGACATAATAATCCTCCTATCCTCCTACTTATCAGTTATTTTAACTGTAGCCCATCCTGGACACCTGCAGTTCCCAGATACTCCTTATCCCTGTGTCCTGTTCTTCTAGACTGTTTTTCTTAAACTATGTCAACTATAACGATTTATCTTGTGAGAATTCTCAGAATGCTCTCTAGCTGTACTCTAGTTTTTTCTCTATGTATCGTGCACCTCATTAATTTTCCATTGCTACTGTTACAAAGCCATCAAATTTAACATTACTTAAAACTAATTCTAAAGGTTTCTATATTCCATTTTGTGATTTTGGGCCCCCTTGTTTCAAATTCCCCCCTTTTTCTGTCCTCTTGCAAATTATTTTGCAAAATTTTATATATTACCATTACCATCAAAATCCTTTCTTAAATAATTGCCTGTTTCTACTTGGTGCTTAATTTCATTCCTTTTCCAATCATACACAGTTTACAATACCAGAGGGAACATTGTATCATACCACAAGTAATCAATATTAAATTAATTAAAATCAATATTCCTGCAACCAGTTGCCTCAATCAGGAGAGACTGGGTAACCATGAAGTTAACTTTTTCCATATTTCTTCAAAACCCCAGGAGGTGCCATCCATGGCCATTTCATGAAATATCTTAGTTTGCTTCCAAATTTCCTCCAGATCTGTTTCGATTCTGCCACTTTCATCTATACAGGAACAACAGCTTTCATTGATTATGGAACAAACCCCTCCTTGTGATGCCAATAACATGTCTAGAGACATTTGGTTTTGTAAAACCACTTTAGAGACGCTGGTTAAAATTGGGTATTACAGCACCTAAGTTGCATGCCCCCTTCCAGTTGGTGGTTCGAGTCTTATAAGCATTTTCTCCACATAACCAATACCATCCTTTCCCTTTAGGAACGGGCCACCACTGATATAGGATACCATCTATATTAATAGTATGATTGCAATTTGAATGGTGACCTACATCTGTGTCATTTAAGCAAGATTTCCTACCCTGGTTCCTGGTGTAATACATCTTTGTGCACAGGTGTAATATTTATTACCCAGACTAGGATTAACTATTCCAAATTTTAACCTTTCCTTCGAATACAGATTGCTAGTGTTCACCCACAAATTTGTCCATGAGATAGTGTTAGGAATTGGCACTCCAGTTAATGGGAGATCCAGGCTTTCTCCTGATTTAGGCAACTGTGCATACACCCAACAATCACTGCAGTTTAAAAATATTAGTAACATTCTGCACTAATTTCAGGTATAAATTCTGGCCCCAAGTTTGTGTGCCAGTTATCATATGAGTCCAAATTATGACAGATGCAATTTCATACATAAGGGTCCTGATGGTTCAATCCGCCATGTCTTCTCAGGCTCTGGTGCTTTCTTAATTCTTGAATACTATGTCCAAGCAGGTTGTTCCTTTATCTTCACTGCTGTAAAGGTCATCAGTAATATCTGGTACGGTCCACTCCACTTCTCCTGTAGAAGATCTCCTGAAAAATCCTGAACATAAACCCAGTCTCCAGATCTGAAAGGGTGAATCAGATAATCCAAACCTCTTGCTCTTGTCGCTATTATTCTCTTATTTATCTCCTCCAATTGTTTTCCCAGATTGATCAGAAACTGTCGGAGATAGCCTTCTCCCACTTCCAGAAGACTTTCTCCTTTAAACTGGGACTGATATGGTCTTCCAAACAAACTCTCAAATGGACTGACCTCTTCTTTTGACCGAGGTTTAGTTCGAATTCTTAATAGAGTCAGTGGTAACGCCTGGTACCAATAGAAATTCGTTTCCTGACATATTCTACTAATCTGTTGTTTAATCACATGGTTCATCTTTCGTACTTGCCCACTGGCCTG
Source organism: Pezoporus flaviventris (assembly GCF_033815535.1). Classification (NCBI taxonomy): domain Eukaryota; kingdom Metazoa; phylum Chordata; class Aves; order Psittaciformes; family Psittacidae; genus Pezoporus; species Pezoporus flaviventris. Next base: position 89,636 of record NW_026892647.1, on the reverse strand, counting down.
AGGCCTATATGCAACATGTGGTTGCCAATCAATTTCTAATTTTTTGTTAATTTCTTGTGACCATATTGCACTAAAGTGTGAACCCTGGTCAGAAGAAATTGCGGCTGGCGCTCCAAAACGAGGTATTATTTCATTTAATAATGTTTTAATCACCTGCCCTGCATTATTTGTCCGACAAGGGAATGCTTCTGGCCAGCCTGAAAAAGTATCTATTAACACCAACAAATATCGATAACCCCCTTTTCTTGGTAATTCAGAAAAATCTGTTTGCCACTGCTGTCCTGGATAACTTCCTCTCCCCATTGTCCCAATTTGATTTCTATTTTCAGTTTTAGGATTATTCTTAAGACATACCTGACATTGTTTTGTCACTAATTGAACTGTGGTGTATAGATTCCTTCCTACAATTTGTTTCTCTAAATATTTATACAAAGAGTTTCTACCCCAATGAGTTTTATTATGTTCTTCGGGAACTAACTTCCAGAGTTGGTTATAGGGGATTACTATTCACCCATCGGGTATTTGAGCCCGATCCTCTTTATTTTCCTGTCCCTTTAGATCCTAAATCAATTTTCTATCCTCTTTTGAATACCTAGGTTTAGATTTTTCAATTGTTAGTTTGCCATCAGGGATTAAGGACATGATTTGAGATTGTTCAGGTTTTGCTTCAAAATCAGCCAAATTATTTCCAGTTTCCCGATCAGAGTCACCTTGTTGATGTCCTCTACAGTATATAATAGCGACTTCTTCAGGTAGCTGAACAGCTTCCAGTAACCGTAGAATTTCTGTAGCATGTTTAATCTGTTTCCCTTGTGTGTTCAAAAGTCCTCTCTTTCCAGATAGCACCATGTGCATGGACCACACCTAATGCACAGTCTTGTGTTAGTGGTCCTGTCGATTGTTCCTGCAAAAAGGATGCTGGATTCACAACGTTAGTGGCGACAATTTCTATATCACCCTGTTCTACAATGGTCGCCTGGTATTTTAAAAAACGTGAAGGAGATAACCAGTGGGCTCCTTTCTGTTCCAGGACTGCTGATACCACATGGGACACTAGCACAGTAATCTTTTGTCCCAGGGTGAATTTGCGAGCCTCTTCAATATTCATGACGACTGCTGCCACAGCCCTTAGGCAACTGGGCCATCCTTTACTCACTTCATCCAGGTTCTTTGAAAAATACACCACTGCCTTTCTGTATGGTCCTAGTTTCTGAGCAAGGACCCCCAAGGCTATTCCTTGTTTTTCATGGCAATATAGCCAAAACGGTTTAGTCACAACCGGAAGTCCCAGAGCTGGAGCTCTCATAAACTCTATCTTTAAATTCCTAAAAGCCTCCTCTACTTTATCAGTCCAGTCCAAAGAGGGAGGGTTTCCCTTCAACAGTTTGTATAGTGGTCTTAGCAGAACACCATAATCATGGATCCAAAGTCTGCACCATCCTGTCATTCCCAGGAATGCCCGGAGCTCCTTGACGGTCGATGATCATGGAGTCTGGCAAATGGCTTCTTCTCTGGCAGTTCCACTTTCTCTCTGTCCTCCTGTTATTTCATATCCTAGGTAGAAATCTCAGGTTTGGATTAGTTGGGCCTTTTGTTTGCATACGTGAGAACCATTCAGTCCCAGAAATTCAATAATCCCACCTTTCACTGGACACAGTCTTCCTTTGTTTAGGTAGCATTTAACAGGTCATCCACATATTGTAACAGAGTCCCCGTCTGAGCAGGTGGCTTTCATAATTCTAATTCTCGTGCTAACTGATTTCCAAAAATCGCTGAACTGTTTTTAAACCCCTGCGGTAATACTGTCCAAGTTAATTGCAATTTTCTTCCTGCGTAAGGATTTTCTCATTCAAAAGCAAATAATTTTGGCTTTCTTTGGCCAATGGTAAGCAAAAGAAAGTGTCCTTTAAATCCAGGATGGCAAACCATTTCTGATTATTATTCAATTTAGTCAATAAATCATACGAATTATCTACTACTGGACAAATATCCTCTGCAATTTTGTTGATTACCCTGAGATCGTAAACCAATCTGCAACTTTTCCCATCATATTTCTTTACTGTCCAGATACAAGTATTATATTCCAATTCACATTCAATTAATAATCTATATTTTAAATTTTTTTTTTTTTCATTCCCTTTGATCTTCTAATTTTAAGGGATATTGTTTTATTCTAATTGGGCAGGCCCCCCTTTTTTTATTTTCACTTTAACAGGCAAAGCATTATTTTGCCTTACCTGGAACTTCAGATGCCCCTTCTCCCACATATACCTGATTAAGGTTTTCTTCTATTTCAGGGAGGTCCTTCTTTTTGTTTTTCTGTTGAATTAAAGATGAACTCAAACCTCCAATTAATTGACTGTTTTTAACTCTAAATTCTATTTTGCCATCTTTAAATGTTGCTTCTCGCCCTAAGAAAGATTTTAGAGAATTTGGCATGCATAAAAATTTATGCATTCCTATTTTTTTTCCGAATTTGTACTTTAAAAGTTTCAGATAGAAACTGGAGCGACATCAATTTGATGGATGGACCACTCGGTGGATAAAGAACTGGCTGGATGGCCGCACACAAAGAGCTGTGGTCAATGGCTCAATATCCGGCTGGAGACCAGTAATGAGTGGTGTCCCTCAGGGATCGGTGTTGGGACCGGTCTTGTTTAACATCTTCGTCACTTACATGGACAGTGGGATTGAGTGTGACCTCAGCAAGTTTGCCGATGACACGGAGCTGTGTGGTTTTGTTGATATGCTGGAGGGAAGGAATGCCATCCAGAGGGACCTTGACACACTTCTGAGGTGGGCTGATGCCAACCTCATGAGGTTTGACCATGACAAGTGCAAGGTCCTGCACGTGGGTTGGAGCAATCCCAGGCACAGCTACTGGTTGGGCACAGAAGAGATTCAGAGCAGCCCTGCGGAGAAGGACTTGGGGGTGCTGGTTGATGAGAAAATTAGCATGAGCCGGCAGTGTGCACTTGCAGCCCAGAAAGCCAACCGTATCCTGGGCTGCATCCAAAGGAGCGTGACCAGCAGGTCGAAGGAGGTGATCCTGCCCCTCTGCTCTGCTCTTGTGAGACCTCACCTGGAGTATTGTGTGCAGTTCTGGTGTCCTCAACATAAAAAAGACATGGAATTGTTGGAACAAGTCCAGAGAAGGGCCACGAGGATGATCAGGCGACTGGAGCACCTCCCGTATGAAGACAGGCTGAGGAAGTTGGAGCTGTTCAGCCTGGAGAAGAGAAGGCTGCGTGGAGACCTCATAGCAGCCTTCCAGTATCTGAAGGAGGCCTATAGGGATGCTGGAGAGGGACTCTTCATTAGAGACTGTAGTAACAGGACAAGGGGTAATGGGTTAAAACTTAAACAGGGGAAGTTTAGGTTGGGTGTAAGAAGGAAATTCTTTCCTGTTAGGGTGGTGAGGCACTGGAATAGCTTGCCCAGGGAGGTTGTGTATGCGCCATCCCTGGCAGTGTTCAAGGCCAGGTTGGACAAGGCCTTGGGTGATATGATTTAGCGTAGGGTGTCCCTGCCCATGTCAGGGGGCTGGAACTATATGATCTTAAGGTCCTTTCCAACCCTAACGATTCTATGATTCTATGATTCTATGAAATTCTTTTGCAACATTTTGTATATTGCCATTACCATGTTTCTACTTGGTGATTAATTTCTTTCCTTTTCCAATCTTCATAATTTATTATAGATTGTTCACAACACCAGAGGTAACATTGCATCATACCACAAGTAATCAATATTAAAATAATGAACATCAATATTCCTGCAACCAGTTGCCTCAACCAGAAGAGATTGGGTAACCATGAAGTTAACTTTTTCCATATTTCTTCAAAACCCCAGGATGTGTCATTCATGGCCATTTCATGAAATATCTTAGTTTGTTTCCAAATTTCCTCCAGATCTGTTTTGATTCTGCCATTTTCGTCTATATAGGAACAACAGCTTTCATTGATTATGGAACAAACCCCTCCTTGTGATGCCAGTAACATGTCTAAAGCCATCCGGTTTTGTAATACCACTTTAGACAGGATGGTTATCTCTTGTTGTTCTGCCTGCATTATATCAATGAGTTTACTTTCCATTTCCTCTATGGTTGCTGAGATATTTACAATTGCCTTTTCTAATTCACTTACTCCCAAAGATGGAATTAGCCCCCTTACAAAACTATGAAATGCTCTGTGCCGTTCAATAATAGGGTTAAACCCTAGCTTAATCCATTTAGCAAAACTTCTAATCCAGGTCCCGGAAGGATACCTGTCGATAATAGTAAAATTGGGTTTTACATCACCTAAGGTGCATGCCCCCTTCCAGTTGGGGGGCAGAGTCTTATAAGCATTTTCTCCACATAATCATACCATCCTTTCCCTTTAGGAACGGGCCATCACTGAACTATGATACCATCTATATTAATAGTATGATTGCAATTTGAAGGGTGACCTACATCTGTGTCATTTAAACAAGCAAGATTTCCTATCCTGGTTCCTGGTGTAATACATATTTGTGCACAGGTGTAATATTTATTACCTGGATTAGGATTAACTATTCCAAATTTTAACCTTTCCTTCGAATACAGATTGCTAGTGTTCACCCACAAATTTGTCCATGAGACAGTGTTAGGAATTGGAACTCCAATTACTGGTTGATCCAGGCTTTCTCCTGATTTAGGCAACTGTGCACACACCCAACAATCACTACGACTAAAAACATTAGTAACATTCTGCACTAATTTCAGGTATAAGTTCTGGTCCCAAGATTGTGCGCCAGTTATCATATGAGTCCCAAAAATGATCGACGCAATTTCAGGTGTAAGGTTCCTGAAGGTTCGATCTGCCATGTCTTCTCAGGCTCTGGTGCTTTCTTAATTCTTGTATAATATGTCCAAGCAGGTTGTTCCTTTATCTTCACTGCTGTAAAGGTCGTCAGTAATATCTGGTACGGTCCACTCCACTTCTCCTGTAGAGGATCTCCTAAAAAATTCTTAACATAAACCCAGTCTCCAGATCTGAAAGGGTGAATCAGATAATACAAACCTCTTGCTCTTGTCGCTATTATTCTCTTATTTATCTCCTCCAATTGTTTTCCCAGATTGATCAGAAACTGTCGGAGAAATTAGCCCTCTCCCACTTCCAGAAGACTTTCTCCTTTAAACTGGGACTGATATGGTCTTTCATACAAACTCTCAAATGGACTGACCTCTTCTTTTGACCAGGGTTTAGTTCAAATTCTTAATAGAGTCAGTGGTAACGCCTGGTACCAATAGAAATTCATTTCCTGACATATTCTACTAATCTGTTGTTTAATCAGATGGTTCATCTTTTCTACTTGCCCACTGGCCTGAGGCCTGTATGAAACTTATAGTTGCCAATCAATTTCTAATTTTTTGCTAATTTCCTGTGACAATTTTGCACTAAAGTGTGAACCCTGGTCAGAAGAACTTGCTGCTGGTACTCCAAAATGAGGTATTATTTCATTTAATAATGCTTTAATCACCTGCCTTGCATTATTTATGCTACAAGGGAATGCTTCTGGCCAGCCTGAAAAAGTATCCGTTAACACCAACAAATATCGATAACCCCCTTTTCTTGGTAATTCAGAAAAATCTGTTTGCCACTGCTGTCCCGGATAACTTCCTCTCCCAATTGTCCCAAGTTGATTTCTATTTTCAGTTTTAGGATTATTCTTAAGACATACCTGTCCTTGTTTTGTCACTTATTGAACTGTGGTGTATAGATTCCTTGCTACACTTTGTCTGTCTAAATATTTGTGCAAAGAGTTTCTACCCCAATGAGTTTTATTATATGTTCTTCGGGAACTAACTTCCAGAGTTGGTTATAGGGGATTACAATTCGCCAATCAGGTATTTGAGCCCAACCCTCTTTATTTTCCTGTCTCTTTAGATCCTCAATCAACTTTCTATCCTCTTTTGAATACCTAGGTTTAGATTTTTCAATTGTTACTTTGCCATCAGGGATTAAGAACATGGTTTGGGATTGTTCATCTATTCGTTTGGCTTCAAAATCAGCCAAATTATTTCCAGTGTCCTGATCAGTCACCTTGTTGATGTCCTTTACAGTACATATTTATACCCTCTGCTTCCAGACTCTGACTCTTCTTCTCCCGGGTCCGTCTGCTCAGCTCATCAGCAACTACTCACTGGCCTTGGAGATGCTCAGCTGCAACAATTGATGAAAAAGCTTGATGCCCTCTAGTCTCGGATTGAGCCATCTCTGTTGGTGCCTCCACCTTATCCTCCGCAAAACCCCTTCCTTAAAGAAGGCAAACAGGGGGAACGGGTGGGAGAGTTATCGGGGGGCACAAATCCTGCGCACTGTTGGCACAGGTTAATCAAAGATGTGATTATTACAGGTGAATTTTCTGCAATGGGCCTTTCTGCATATCCTGTGTTTACTACACAGCAGGGGGCTAAAGAGTGGGAAGCTTTTGATCTCAAAATAGTTAAGGCGGCCTGACAAGCGGTGACCACATATGGGTTAAAATCCTCTTATACTCAAGCTGTATATGTTATGATTTTTTTGTGCTATTGACAGGAGACTTTAATGACTCCCCTGCTATAATACATGGTCAGGCATTAGGTTCAGGTTATAAGACTAAAACTCCGGGTATTCTGGTCCAGTACAAGGATTTGGAAACCGGCATTTGGAAAGGTCCTATGGAAGTAAAACTAACAAGTTGAGGTTATATGTGTGTAAATTACAGATTCCGGTTTGTAGTGGGTGCCAGCTCGATGGGTGAAACCCTGGAAAGAGTCAGCACCGCTCCAGGACACCCCCGTTGTCAGTGATTGAACGAATTTAAATTTGAGCTCAGGACATCTGTTTTATGGATGTTTTCACCCTTTCTTAAAGTGAAGGGAGCAACCGTTTTTTATGTTAAAGTAAAAACACAAACAAACAAAAAAAAAACAGAAAAAGCACCCCCACCCCCCCCCCGAACCTCCAGGGAAGCGAGACCAGCGTGGGATACAGACGTATTGTGTGATTTTCTGGTGGTGGGGAAGGTCTCTTTTATATATCAGGGGTATCTGTGATACTCATGTACTGGAAGTTGGTAAATATAAGTATGTCCAGGTTTCTATCGACCTTTGGAGACCTTTATAGATATTGCTGGCCACTTCTTCCAACATAGGCTGGCCACCTGTGTCGGAATGAGTGTGCATTTTGGTCAGTGTAAAAGCCCAAGCCTCATGCGATGTGGGGGAGGCAGAGCCTCTGCGGGGATGCCCGCTAAGGATGAGCCTGCCACCTCGCACTGCAATGATGCTTCTCGGAGCTGGTTTCCTGTTAGTCTCCACAGGGTCCTTGTGCCACGGTCTGTACCGGTGACTGTAGTGGGAGTAATGATTGTCTGGATTTTGTGCTTCAAATATTGTAGTTGTGTGGCGTGTGCTTGTGGGATCCCATACTAGTGTGTGTGTTGAGGGCAGACGGTGTTCTGTGTATTTTTTGTTGTTGGGTTCATGTAAAAGCTATTAACCGTAGCAGTTTAACATTTCGGGCAAGAAAGGGTTAATGCAAAAGTGCGGTTGCCGGCAGGTATTTATGGTTGCTGCTGGAGCAAGGCAGGCAGCTGAGGCTGCTGCGGAGCAGGCAGGCTTTTATAGCTGCTGCCGAGCAGGCCGGCGTTTGTAGCTGTGCAAATCAGGGTGAGCGACTTTTTGAAAAAAAAAAACAGAGGCAATGATGCAGCAAACTCCGTGACTGTTAACAACGTGCAGTTTAACCTGTCTGCTTCTCAAGAGCTGATAACCTGGAGGAGGGAGTATATTTGTGTCCTCCTGCCTACAGGTCCATGGCGACTGCCTGCAAAGTTTGTCAAGCCTTGCCATGAGCTGGACAGACGAATGGAAAAACCTGATGCCTCAGCTACAGGAGCTGACCGTGAATACCCCAAGCAGAATGAGATAGAGGAAGAGAAAAATGAATGATTGCAAAACATCACTTGGGGACAACTGAAAAGTAACATCCTGAATATGTGTGCTTGTAAAGTAGCTGTTATTAGAGGCTGTGATTTTGTGTATAAAGCCACCTGTATTTACTAGCCAGTTGCTAATGAGGAACTACACCTTGTATTGTATAGATTTGTCACTTGTAAAAGAGATGTTAGAGTATGGAAATTTGCAGTAGCTGCTAGAAAATGCTAAGGCAAAAGCTGGAAAGACTCTAATACAATGGTAGTGTTATAAAGCAGGTGATGGAACAAATTAAGTGGGTGGGAGAATTCCACTGGTAAGAAATGTCTTTGGCTAGTCCCTCGCTACCATCAGCATCTTCAACATGCTGCTGCACCCTGTAATAGTTACTCTGCTAATGTAAACTTGTGTGTGCCTTGCTGTAGTAGCGACTTGTTACTGGATGAAGCAGGTGAAACTGTGCATTGACAACAAGGTGCAAGGACTGAGGCTGACAAAATGCCTGCTACCACAGTCAAGGGCAAGACTGGGTTGGCCTCTGTGTTTGCCACCAAGAAGAACCTTTAGCTCCGCTGTTGGCTGCAACCCACTAACAAGCCACAAAATAAATCAAAGACCGACAAGATCCAAAACCATTTGCACAAGGCACCCCCTGCATCTTTCAGAACCCAAACTACAAGAAGCCCCCTCTCTTGTGGCTGTATACCAGTAAAATCCAAAACCTTTTCTACAAGGCGCCCACTGCGTCTTGCAGGACCCAAACCACAAGATGCCCCCTACTTCTTGTGGGTGTATACCACACGGATTTACAGAAGGCTTCCAAACCTTGTGTACGCTTACCAAACTAACGCAATTGCCAATTCAGTCTTTATGCAAGATGCCCCCTGCACCTTACAGACTATATAGAAGAATATCTTTTTTGAGATGGTCCTTGTCTGCTCCCACAGTGATCCGAATGAGTCGAGGGGTCCCTCCAGGAAAAATTCCTGAGGGCCCTAGGGAGCCCTGTCCTCAGCGGGACCTGAAGTCGAGCAGAGAGGGTCCCATCTGGGTAGCCAAATTGATTCGGAGAAAACTCCAGGAACAAACTCGCCAACAAAGTTTTCAAGCTGACAAGCAGGTATTTATTGTGGTGCTGGGAGACACAGGGGATAGCTCCTCCTAACGTGTGTCTCTCAATTGCCACAGAAGCCGTCCTTTTATAGCCACTGCGCATACATATATATTCATGAGGCTATGTATGGATTGCATCATTTTCCAGAGAGTTCCTCGCATGCGTACAGAATTGTGGTGGTGGTCTCTGAGGGTCGATTACTTCTTCCAACAATCTTCATCACTTCTGGCAGCCTTTGGAGCACACACAGTAGATGCTCATATCAGTTTAATTGGTTCATTCGCACCAGAGACATAATAATCCTCCTATCCTCCTACTTATCAGTTAGTTTAACTGTAGCCCATCCTGGACACTTGCGGTTCCCATATACTCCTTATCCCTGTGTCCTGTTCTTCTAGACTGTTTTTCTTACAACTATGTCAACTATTACAGCTTATCTTGTGAGAATTCTCAGTATGTTCTCTAGCTGTACTCTATTTTTTTTTCTCTATGTATCATGCACCTCAGTAATTTTCCATTGCTACTGTTACAGAGCCATCAAACTTAACATTACTTAAAACTAATTCTATAGGTTTCTATACTCCATTCTGCGATTTTGTGCACCCCTTGTCTCACTCTATAGCTGTACTGTCATGAGAGGTCACAAGTAAGTAGCACACAATTAAACTTTTAGGTGGGAAAATGAGTAGCAAAACTAATGTGGGTGGCACCGTTGCAAAGCTCAATGTCTACTAAAGAGGCCAAACACCAGCTTTCTGTCCTGGCTTGTCGGTTATTGGAGCAGAGGCCTAATATTCATGCTCTAGTCATTCTGCTGGAGGAGGGCCAGGAGAGAGCTACAGAAAAATCACACACAATCTCACTGTCTGCATCAGAGAAACAGCACCAGCTTTCTGTTCTGGCTCTTCAGGTGTGGAAGAGCTGCTGGACATACTGCTGAAGACTGCATCCACTACTCCCAATGTGGTGGTTTCAATGCAGAAATTTTATGCTGGAAATCCGCTGCACATATTGAGCTGAGCTCCAGTGTCAGCAAGATTGCAATGTGCACTACCTTTGTAATGTTGAGGCCGTCTTACTACCGTGCCTCTTTGATGTTCCCTTGCCAGATCCAGGCACAGTTCTGACACTGTTGCAAACGTCCAGATAATGCTTACAGAGCCAAGGAGCCAGGGCAGAAAGCTGCTGTTGGAACTCAACGGAAACCAGGGATCTCAGTAGCAGTGTCACAGGCATGTCAAAGCTCCCCAGCTATCCTGCCTTAAACGACAGAAGTAAGTGTTTCAGCGTGAGAACATATATGTTCTGATATTCCAGAGCACGAGCCAGAGCAGAAAGCTGCTGCTTGCCATTCAGCTGAAGGCTCCATGCCCTGCTGGCACACTGGAGGTGGAAGCACAAGCATAAGCTTTCTGTCCTGGCTCTTCGGCTGTGTGAGCAGACGCCAAACGTTCGTGCTCTACTCACTCAGCTGCAGGACGGCCAGGAGAAGGCACCAGAGAGGTTGCACACAATTTGACTTTTAGATGGGAAAGCGAGGAGAAGCAGCAATGCGGGGGGAACATGTACAAAGCTCAATATCTGCATAAGAGGCCCAGAAGCATCTTTCTGTCCTGGCTCTTCATCTGTGGCAGGAGAGGACAAGGGTTCATGATATACTCAATTGGGTGTGCACAGCCTTTCCTGCCCTGAAAGATTGTTACAAGAGATGGAACCTGACATCATGGTCTGAATGGACTCGGCAGCATTATAGGGATTGGTCCACGCACTAAGAAAATGATCTCTTTCTCTTGGTCTGTGTGTATATATTGATGTATATATGTGGGAGAGTGATGGTATATTGAAAATGTGGAATCTGAGCATGAGGTGAATTTTATGGAATAAGGGGTGGATACTGTCCTGGGTTTAGCAGTAGCAGTCAATTTTTCTCCTTCTGGGCAGCTGGTGCAGCGCTGTGTTTTGATACTGTGCTGGTGGTACCAATGTTTTCGGTTGTTCCTAAGTGATGTTTACCCTGACCAAGGACTTTGTGAGGCTCATGCTCTGCCAGGGAGTAGGGGAAGCCAGGAGGAAGAAGAGACAGGACACCTGACCCAGGCTAGCCAAAGAGGTATTCCATACCACAGCACGTCATGCCCAGGGGGGGTAACTGGGAGTTACACGGAAGGACACGGGGTCTTCTGGGTCAGATTCATTTATCGGCGGGTGGTATTGTATTCTCTTCCCTTCGTCTCTGGTATGGCCAGAATGACCAAGCACCTCCTGCAATGCTGGTGGCAACATTGCAAAGCTCACTGTGCAGAGGAGGCCCAGCAACAGCTTTCTGTCCTGGCTTTTCGGTTGTTGGAGCAGAGGCCAAACATTCAAAGAGACAGACCAGAAAGATGCTGCTGGGCCTAAGCAACAACCAGGCAGCTCTGAAGCAGTGTCATTAGCATTTCAAAGCACCCCAGCTTTCCGGCCTAAAATGGTACAAGCAAGTCTTTCAGCTGAAGGCTCCATGTCCCGCTCCCACCGTGGAGGTGCCACTTCCAAAACCTGGTGCGGGGAATCACCAGCACAGAGTAAGGTGTGCTCCAGGGTCAGGAAAACCAAGTCTTGGGAATGGGAGAGGTGCCTGAGGACTGGAGGAAAGCAAATGTCACTCCAGTCTTCAAAAAGGGCAAGAAGGAGGACCCAGGTAACTATAGACCGGTCAGCCTCACCTCCATCCCTGGGAAAGTGATGGAACACCTTATCCTTGGTGCCATCTTAAGGCATATCAAGGATAAGAGGGTTATGAGGGGCAGTCAACATGGCTTCACCAAGGGGAAATCATGTTTGACCAATCTCTTAGCCTTTTATGAGGAAATAACACGGTGGATGGATGACGGCAGAGCGGTGGATGTGGTCTACCTTGACTTCAGCAAAGCATTTGACACAGTCTCCCACAGCATCCTCACAGCTAAATTGAGGAAGTGTGGACTGGATGATCAAGTAGTGAGGTGGACTGCGAACTGGCTGAAGGAGAGAAGCCAGAGAGTTGTAGTCTATGGGGCTGAGTCTAGTTGGAGGCCTGTAACTAGTGGAGTGCCTCAAGGGTCAGTACTGGGACCGGTATTATTTAATATATTCATCAACGATTTAGATGAGGGAATTGAGTGTACTATCAGCAAGTTTGCTGATGACACTAAGCTGGGAGGAGTGGCTGACACGCCAGAAGGCTGTGCTGCCATCCAGCGAGACCTGGACAGGCTGGAGAGTTGGGCAGGGAATAACTTGATGAAATACAACAAGGGAAAGTGTAGAGTCCTGCATCTGGGCAGGAACAACCCCAGGTTCCAGTATAGGTTGGGGAACGACTTGTTAGAGAGCAGTGTAGGGGAGAGGGATCTGGGGGTCCTAGTGGACGACAGGATGACCATGAGCCAACACTGTGCCCTTGTGGCCAAGAAGGCCAATGGCATCCTGGGGTGTATTAGAAGGGGGGTGGTTAGTAGGTCGAGAGAGGTCCTCCTTCCCCTCTACTCTGCCCTGGTGAGACCGCATCTGGAATATTGTGTCCAGTTCTGGGCCCCTCAGTTCAAGAAGGACAGGGAGCTGCTGGAGAGAGTCCAGTGCAGGGCAACGAAGATGATTAAGGGAGTGGAGCATCTCCCTTATGAGGAAAGACTGAGGGAGCTGGGTCTCTATAGTTTGGAGAAGAGGAGACTGAGGGGTGACCTTATAAGTGTCTAAAAATATATAAAGGGGGAGTGTCACGAGGATGGAGCCAGGCTCTACTCAGTGGCAAACAATGATAGGAACACAAGAGGTTCCACTTAAACTTGAGAAGAAACTTCTTCTCAGTGAGGGTGACGGAACACTGGAACAGGATGCCCAGGGAGGTTGTGGAGTCTCCTTCCCTGGAGACATTCAAAACCCGCCTGGACACATTCCTGTGTAACATTATCTAGGTGTTCCTGCTCCGGCAGGGGGATTGGACTAGATGATCTTTCGAGGTCCCTTCCAATCTCTAGCATACTGTGATACTGTGATACTGTGATATGGCATGTTGTCCTGGGTTCAGCAGTAGCAGTCATTTTTCTCCTTCTTGGTAGCTGGCGCAGTGCTGTGTTTTGACTTTCAGCCTGGGAACAGAGGTGATAACAATGATGTTTTGGTTTGGCCAAGGACTTTGTGAGCCTCATGCTCTACCAGGGAGGAGGGGAAGCCGGGAGGAAGCAGAGACAGGACTCCTGACCCAAACTGACCAAAGAGGTACTCCATTCCACAGCACGTCATGCCCAGGAGGTAACTGGGAGTTACCTGGAAGGGCTGGGAGACTGCAGGGTTGGAGGAGGTATCGGTCGGTGCTTGGTTGGGCTGGAGGGGGGGGGTGCGTTATCAGTTGGCTGGTGGTGAGGTGATGTACTTTCTTCCCTTGTTATTTCCTTTATTAGTATTATTTTTGGTGATAGCAGTAGTGATTTGTGTTATACCTTACTTACTAAACTGTTCTTATCTCAACCCGTGGGAGTTGCATTCTTTTTGATTCTCCTCTCCGTCCCTCCGGGAGTAGGGGGAGGGCAAGAAGGGGGAGAAGTGAGTGAGCAAGCTGTCTGGCTGGGTTTAAACCACCAGACATGTGCACTACCTTTGTAATGTTAAGTCCACCTTCCTACCGTGCCTCTTTGATGTTCTCTTGCCAGATCCAGGCGCAGTGCTCACAGGCTGCAAACGTCCAGCTAAAGTGTATTGACCCAAAGAGCCAGAGCGGAAAGCTGCAGCTGGGCCTAAGCAGCACCCAGGGATCTCAGCAGCAGTGTCACGAGCATGTCAAAGCACCCCATCTTTCCTTCCTAAAACTGTAGAATCAAGTGTCTCAAAGTGCAAACATAAGTCTTCTGCTTCTCTTGATCAGGAGCCAGAGCAGAAAGCTGCTACTTGTCATTCACCTGAAGGCTCCATGCAATGCTCCTACCGTGGAGGGGGCACATCAAAAACCTTGTGATGGGAATCACCAGCACAAAGTAAGCTGTGCTCCAGTATCAGCAACATAACAATATGCACTACCTTTGTAAAGTTACGTCCATCTCCTACCATGCCTCTTTGATGTACTCTCCTCCAATGGAGGCGCACTGCTCACAGACTTCAAACGTCCAGCTAATGCGTATTGAGTCAAAAAGCCAAAGCAGAAAGATTCTGGTGGGCCTAAACAGAAACCAGAGGGCTCAGCAGCAGTGTCACCAGCATGTCAAAGCACCCCAGCTTTCCTACCAAATACGGTAAAAGCAAGCGTCTCAATGTGCGAAAATACAGGTTCTCCAGAGCACAAGCCGGAGCAGAAAGCTGCTGGGGGCATCCAGCTGAAGGCTCCATGCCTTGCTCCCACAGTGGAGGTGGCAGTGCAGAAAGCTCTTGCTGGGAATCACCTGCAGAGACTGAGCTCAGCTCTAGTGTCAGCCACAAGGCAATGTGCACTACTGTCGTGGTTTAAACCCAGTCAGGTAACTTGTTCACTCACTCCCAGTGAGTGGTGCCGAGCTGACAACAAACAAGGTCCGTGTCCGTCTCCCCCCCCCCTGCACCGGGGCTCTCCCCTTCCCCGCTCCCGGAGGAACGAGGAGGAGGATCGAGAGAGTGCAACTCCTACGGGTTGAGACAAGAACAGTCCAGCAACAAATCACCACCGCTACTATCAGCTAAAACAATGATAAGGGAAAATAACAAGGGAAGAGAATACGATACCACCGGCCAAGAAAACGAGTTCCACCCGGAAGCCCCTGTCCTTCCGGGTAACTCCCAGTTACCCCCCACCCCGGGCATGACGTGCTGTGGTATGGAATACCTCCCCGGCTAGCCCGGGTCAGGCGCCCCGTCTCTGCTTCCTCACAGCCTCCCCTCCTCCCTGGCAGAGCATGAGCCTCACAGAGTCCTTGGTCAGGGTAAACATCACTTAGCAACAACCGACAACATCGGCTTCACCAACACTGTTCTCAAACTAGAAGTCAAAACACAGCACTGCACCAGCTAACACAAAGGAAAAACATGACTGCTACTGCTGAACCCAGGACAACTACCTTTGTGATGTTGAGTCATCTTCCTACAGTGCCTCTTTTATGTTCCCTCCCCAAATCCAAGGGCAACGCTAAGAGAGTGCA
Source organism: Pezoporus flaviventris (assembly GCF_033815535.1). Lineage (NCBI taxonomy): Eukaryota > Metazoa > Chordata > Aves > Psittaciformes > Psittacidae > Pezoporus > Pezoporus flaviventris. Next base: position 74,458 of record NW_026892647.1, on the reverse strand, counting down.
AAACTACAGCTAATGTGTATAGATCCAAAGAGCCAGAGCAGAAAGCTGTTGCTGGGCCTAAGCAGCAACCAGGGATCTCAGCAGCACTGTCACCAGCATGTAAAACAGCCTCAGCTTTCCTGCCTAAAACGGTCAAAGCAAGTCTTTCAAAGTGAAAACATAGAGCTTCTGTTAAGCCAGATCAGGAGACAGAACAGAAAGCTGCTGTTGGTCATTAACATGAAGGCTCAAACCCCTGCTCCAACCGGGGAGGTGTCAGGGCAGAAAGATGGTGATGGGACTCACCTGCCCAGAGTAAGCTGTGCTCCAGTGTCAGCAGCATGACAATGTGCATTTTCATTGTAATATTAAGTCCATCTTCCTACCGTGCTTCTTTGATGTTCCCTTGCCAGATCCAGACACATTGCTCACAGAGTGGAAACCTCCAGCTAACGCGCATAGATCCAAAGAGCCAGAGCAGAAAGTTGCTGCTGGGAATAAGCAGGGAGTTCAGGAGCAGGGTCACTAGCATGTCAAAAAAGCCCTGCTTTCCTGCCAAAAATGGTAGAAGCAAGAGTCTCAAACTAAGAACATACAGCTTCTGCTTCTCCAGAAGATGAGACAGAGAAGAAAGCTGCTGGGAGCATTCAGCTGAAGGCTCCATGCCCTGCTGAGACAGTGGAGGTGGCTCTGCATAAAATTTTTGCTGGATATCACCTTCACAGATTGAGCTGTGCTCCATTGTAAGCAACACGGCAATGTGCACTACCTTTATAACATTAAGTCCATCTTCCTCCAGTGCATCTTTGATATTCCTTGCAGGTCCAGGCGCAGTGCTCACACACTGCAAACATCCAGGTAATGCCTATAGATCCAAAGAGCCTGAGCAGAAACCTGCTGGTGGGACTAAGCAGCAACCAGGGGGCTTTCAGCTGTGACTCTAGCATGTCCAAGTACCCCAGCTTTCCTGCTTTAAGCAGTAGATGCAAGTCTCTCAAAGTGGGAACATAAAGCTTCAGGTTCTCCTGAGCACGAGCAAGACCAGAAAGCTGCTGCTGGACATTCAGCTGAAGCCTCCATCCCTTTCTCCCGCCATGGAGATGGCAGGGCATAAAGCTTGTGCTGGACATCACCTGCACAAAGTAAGCTGTGCTCCAGTATCAACAACGTGGCAAGGTGCATTAATTTTCTAGTGTTAAGTCCATCTTCCTACAGTGCCTCTTTGATGGTCCCTCGCCAGACCTACGTGCAAGACTCACAGAATGCAAACGTCCAACTAATGCGTATTGAGCCCAAGAGCTAGAGCAGAAAGCTGCTGGTGGGCCTAAGCTGCTGGACAGCAGAGAGCAGGTGCTGCAGATGTAGAACTCAGACGGACTTTTACGTGGGAAAGCAAGGAGTGTCAGCAATTCAGAGGGCACCATTGAAAAGCTCACTGTCTTCAGAAGATGCCCATCACCAGCTTTCTGCCCTGTCTCCACGGCTGTGGCAGCAGAGGTCAAACATTCGTGCTCTACTCACTCTGCTGCAGGACAGCAGACAGCGGGCACAGCAGAGGTTGGACTCAAATGGACTATTAGGTAGAATGCAAGGAGAGACAGCAATGCGGGTGGCACCATTGCAAAGCTCACTGTCTGCAGCAGAGGCCCAGCACCATCTTTCCCTTCTGCGTTTTCGGCTGTGTGAGCAGAGGCCAAACATTCATGCTTTCCTCGCTCTACTGCACGGCAGCTGAGAGCGTTTGCCACAGAGGATGGACTCAAATGGAGTTTTACGTGGAAAGCAGGGAGCCACAGCAATGCCGGTGGCTCCTTTGCACTGCTCACTTTTCTGCAGAAGAGGCCCAGCACCAGCTTTCTGTCCTGGCTCTTCGGATGTGAGAGCAGAGGCTAAACACTGTGCTCTACTCACTGTGCTCCAGGATGGCCAGGAGATAACGCCATAGATATTTAATTCAAATGGACTTTTAGGCACGAAAAAGAGGAGCGATAGCAATGAGGGTGGAACAATTGCAAAGCTCACGGTCTGCATAAGAGTCCCAGCACCAGCTTTCTGTCCCGGCTCCTTGTCTGTGGGAGCAGAGGCCAAACACACGTGCTCTTTTCCCTCTATAGCTGGAAGTCCTAGAACCGGCACTGCAGAGGTTAGATTCAAATGGGCTTCTAGGTGGGAAAGCGGGGAACTACAGCTATGCGGGTGGCACTGTTGCAAAGCTCACTGCTTGCAGAAGAGGTCCAGCAAAAGCTTTCTGTCCTGGCTCTTTGGCTGTGGGAGCAGAGGCCAAACATTTGTGCTCTACTCACTGTGATGCAGGAAGGACAGGAGAGGGCACCAGAGATGCTGAACAAAATTGGACTTTTAGGTGGGAAAGCATAGACCAACAGCAATGCGGGTGGCACTGTTTCAAAGCTCACTGTCTACAGAAAATGGCCAGCACCAACTTTCTGTTCTGGCTCCTTGGCTGAGTGAGCAGAAGACAAACATTCATGCTCTACTCACTGTGCTGCAGAAAAGCCGAGAGCCGGCACCGCAGAGGTTGGATTCAAATTGACTTTTAGGTGGGAAAGCGAGTAGCGACAGCGATGTGGGTGGCACTATTGCAAAGCTCACTGTCTGCAAAAGAGGCCCAGCACCAGCTTTCTGACCTGGCTTTTCGGCTATGGGAGCGGAGGCCAAACATACGTGCTCTACTCACTCTGCTGCTGGAAGGCCGAGATCTGATGCCGCAGAGGTTGGATTCAAATTGACTTTTAGGTGGGAAAATGAGGAGTGACAGCAATGATGGTGGAACCGTTGCAAAGCTCACTATCTGCAGAAGAGGCCCAGCACAAGCTTTCTGTCCTGGCTCTTTTGCCATGGGAGCAGAGGCCAAACATACATGCTCTTTTCCCTCTATGGCTGGAAGTCCTAGAACAGGCACTGCAGAGGTTGGATTCAAATGGACTTTTAGGCATGAAAGCGGGGAACTACAGCAATGTGGGTATCACCATTGCTAAGCTCACGATCGGCTGAAGAGGCCCAGCACAAGCTTTCTGTTGTGGCTGTTTGGCTTTGGGAGCAGAGGCCAAACATTCCTGCTCGACTCACTGTGCTGCAGGACGGCCAGGAGAGGGCACCAGAAAAGTTGCATACAGTTGGACTTTTAGGTGGGAAAGCAAATACCGACAGCAATGCGGGTGGCACTGTTGCAAAGCTCAGTCTGCAGAAAATGCCTAGCACCAGCTTTCTGTCCTGTCTCTTCGGCTGTGGGAGCAGAGGCCAAACATTTGTGCTCTACTCACTGTGCTGCAGGACGGACAGGAGAGGGCACCAGAGAAGCTGAACAAAATTGGACTTTTAGGTGGGAAAGCATAGACCAACAGCAATGCGGGTGGCACTGTTTCAAAGCTCACTGTCTACAGAAAATGGCCAGCACCAACTTTCTGTTCTGGCTCCTTGGCTGAGTGAGCAGAAGCCAAACATTCATGATCTACTCACTGTGCTTCAGCAAAGCCAAGAGACGGCACCGCAGAAGTTGGATTCAAATTGACTTGTAGGTGGGAAAGCGAGGAGCGATAGCAATGTGGGTGGCACCACTGAAAAGCTCACTGCCTGCAAAAGAGGCCTAGCACCAGCTTTCTGACCTGGCTCTTCGGCTATGGGAGCAGAGGCAAAACATATGTGCTCTACTCACTCTGCTGCTGGAAGGCCAGGATCTGATGCCGCAGAGGTTGGATTTTAGGTGGGAAAGCGGGGAACTACAGCAATGTGGGTGGCACCCTTGCAAAGCTCACTATCTGCAGAAGAAGCCCAGCACCAGCTTTCTGTCCTGGCTGTTTGGCTGTGCTACCAGAGGCCAAACATTCTTGCTCTACTCCCTCTGCGGTTGAACGTCCGAGAGCTAGCGCCGCAGAGGTTGGATTCAAATGGACTTTGAGACAGCAGGGAACTGCAGCAATGCAGTTGGCACTGTTGCAAAGCTCACTGTGTGCAGAATAGGCCCAGCACCAGCTTTCTTTCCTTGCTCTTCAGGTGTGGGAGCAGGGGCCAAAATTCATGCTCTACACACTCTGCTGCAGGACGGCCAGGAGAGGGCGCCATAGATGTTTAATTCAAATGGACTTTTACATACGAAAAGGAGGAGCGACAGCAAATTGGGTGAAACTGTTGAAAAGCTCACTGTCTGCAAAAGAGGCCCAGTACCACCATTCTGTCCTGGCTCTTTGGCTGTGGGAGTAGAAGCCAAACATTCGTGCTCTTTTTCCTCTATAGCTGGAAGGCCTAGAACTGGCGATGCAGAGGTTGGATTCAAATGGACTTTTAGGTGGGAAAGAGAAGACCGACAGAAATGTGCGTGGCAATGTTGCAAATCTCACTGTCTGTAGAAGAGGTCCAGCACCAGCTTTCTCTCCTTGCTCTTTGGATGTGGGAGCAGAGGCCAAACATTTGTGCTCTTCTCATTGTGCTGCAGGACGGCCAGGAGAGAATGCTGTAGATGTTTAATTGAAATGGACTTTTAGGTGGGAAAGGGAGGATCGACAGCAATGCGGGTGGCACAGTTGAAAATCTCACTGGCTGCAGAAGAGGAGCAGCACCATCTTTCTGTTCTGACTCTTCAGCTGTAGAAGCAGAGGCCAAACATTAGTGCACTACTCACTCTACTGCTGGATGGCCTAGAACTGGCTCCACAGATGTTGCATTTAATGGACGTTTAGATGGGAAAGCAGGGAACTATACCCTGTTACCCTGTTGCAATGCTCACTGTCTGCAGAAGACGCCCAGCACCAGCTTTCTGTCCTGGCTCTTCAGCTGTGGGAGCAGATGCCAAACCTTGGTGCTCTTTTCATTCTGCTGCTGGGCAGGCGAGAGGGGACACCACATTGTTTTAATTCAAATGGACTTTTACGTGGGAAACCAAGGAGCTACAGCAATTCGGATGGCACCTTTGCAAAGCTCACTGTCTGCAGAAGAGACCCCGTACCGGATTTCTGTCCTGACCCTTCGGCTGTGGGAGCAAAGGCCAAACATTTGCCCTCTACTCACTTTGCTGAAGGACAGCCGAGAGTGGGCGCGGCAGATGTTGGATTCAAATGGACTGTAAGGTGGGAAAGAGGAGAGACTGCAATGTCACTGGCACACTTTCAAAGCTCTCTGTCTGCGGAGAAGGTCCAGCATTGGCTTTTGTCATGGGTATTCAGCTGTCAGAGAAGAGGCCAAATATTTGCGCTCTACTCACTCTGCTGAAGGACAGGCGAGAGCGCGTGCCACAGCAGTTGGATTCAAATGGACTTTTAGTTGGGAAAGTGTAGATAGACAGCAATGCGATTGGCACCATTGCAAATTTCTCTGTCTTCAGAAGAGCCCTAGCATCATCTTTCTCTCATGGCACTTCGCCTGGGTTAGCAGAGGCCAAACATCTGCGCTCTACATGCTCTGCTGAATGACAGCCAAGAGAAGGCTCAGAAGATGTTGGATTCAAATGGATTTTTAGGTGGGAAAGCAAAAAGCGACAAAAATACTGGTGGTACCGTTACAAAGCTCACTGTCTGCAGAACATGCCCAGCACCAGCTTTCTGTCTTGGCTCTTCAGCTACGGGAGCAGAAGCCAAACATTTGTGCTCTACTTTGCTGCAGGGCAGCTGAGAGCACTTGCCGCAGACGTTGGATTCAGATGGTCATTAAGGTGAGAAAGCGAGGAGCGACAGAAATGCAGGCGGCACATTATGCTGACTGTCTGCAGAAGAGGCCCGGCACCAGCTTTCTGTCCTGGCTCTCCGGCTGTGGGAGCAGAAGCCAAACATTCGTGTTCTACGCACTGTATTGTAGGACTGCCAGGAGAGGGCACCAGAGAAGTTGGATTCAAATGGACTTTTAGGTGAGAAAGAGAGGAGTGAAAGCGATGCAGGTGGTACCGTTGCAAAGCTAACTGCCTGCAGAAGAGGACCAGCACCAGCTTTCTCTCCTGGCTTTTCGGCTGTGGGAACAGAGGCCCAGCATTCGTGCTATATGCATTCGGATATAGGAGAGCTGATAGTGGGTGCCGCAGAGGTTGGATTCAAATGGAATTTTTGGTGCTGTCATATTGCTGACACTGGAGCACAGCTTACTCTGTGCAGGTGATTCCCAGCACCACTTTCTGCCCTGCCACCTCCACGGTGGGAGCAGGGGATTAAGCCTTCAATTTAGAATCATAGAATCATAGAATAGTTAAGGTTGGAAAGGACCTTAAGATCATCTAGTTCCAACCCCCCTGAGATGGCCAGGGACACCTTACTCTAAATCATATCACCCAAGGCCTCGTCCAAACTGGTCTTGAACACTGCCAGGGATGGAGCATTCCCAACCTCCCTGGGCAACCTATTCCAGTGCCTCACCACCCTAACAGGAAAGAATTTCCTTCTTATATCCAAACTAAACTTCCCCTGTTTAAGTTTTAACTCGTTACCCCTTGTCCTATCACTACAGTCTGAGTCTGTAGTCCCTCTCCAGCATCCCTATAGTCCCCCTTCAGATTCAGGTCTCCACAAAGCCTTCTCTTCTCCAGGCACTCACAGTTTTACAGTTTTAGGTAGGAAAGCCGGGGTGATTTGACATGCTGGTGACACTGCTGCTCAGCACCCTCGTTTCTGTATAGGCACACCAGAAACTTTCTGCTCTTTCTCTTTGACTCAATACGCATTAGCTGGATGTTTGCAGTCTGTGAGCAGTGGCGAGTACATCAAAGAGGCACGGTAGGAAGAGGGACTAAACTTCACAAAGGTAGTGCATATTGTTATGTTGCTGATGCTGAAGCACAACCTATTTAGTGCAGGTGATTCCCATCATGAGGTTTTTGACATGCCCCCTCCATGGTGGGAGCATTGCATGAAGCCTTCACCTGAATGACAAGCAGCAGCTTTCTGCTCTGGCTCCTGATCAGGAGAAGCAGAAGACTTATGTTTGCACTTTGAGACACTTGATTCTACAGTTTTAGGAAGGAAAGATGGGGTGCTTTGACATGCTTGTGAGCACTGCTGCTGAGATCCCTGGTTGCTGCTTAGGCCCAGCTGCAGCTTTCTGCTCTGGCTCTTTGGCTAAATACTCTTTAGAAGGATGTTTGCAGTCTGTGAGCACAGAGCCTCCATCTGGTGCAAGTTCATCGAAGAGTCAAGGTAGGAAGATGGACTTAACATTACAAAGGTAGTGCATATGCTATATAGCTAACACTGGAGAACACCTTACTCTGTGCAGGTGACTCCCTGCGCAAGTTTTTGGAAGAGACACCTCCACGATGGGAGCAGGGCACAGAGCCTTCACCTGAATGAACAGCAGCAGCTTTCTGCTCTGTCTCCTGCTCTGGAGAACCAGAAGCTGTATACTGGTACTTTGAGAGACTTGCTTGTACCGTTTTGGGCAGGAAAGCTAGGGTGCTTTGACATGCTAATGACTGCTTCAGAGCTGCCTGGTTGCTGCTTAGGCCCAGCAGCAGCTTTCTGCTCTGCCTCCTCGGATCTATACGCATTAGCTGGACGTTTGCAGTCTGTGAGTTCTGCACCTGGATATGGTGAGGGAACATCAAAGAAGCACTGTAGGAAGATGGACTTAAAATTACAAAGGTAGTGCACATTGCCGTGTTGATGACACTGGAGCACAGCTTACTCTGTGCAAGTGATTTCCTGCACAAATTTTCTGCAGTTCCACTTCCACTATGTCAGCAGGGCATGGAGCCTTCAGCAGAATGCCCAGAAGCAGCTTTCTGCTCTGTCTCGTGCCCTGGAGAATCAGAACATGTATGTTCCCACTGATACACTTGCTTCTACCGTTTTAGGCAGGAAAGCTGGAGAGCTTTGAGATGCCTGTGACAATGCTACTGAGATCTTCCTCTGCCCTGCTGGGAAATGCTGCGTGGTCTCCTGCATTCTCCTGGGGTTCGGCGGGCGGCTTCCGGAGAATGCTCTCGGCAGTAGCGGGGCTGGGTTCTGCCGCGGGGCTGGGCTTTGCCGCGGGCTGGGCTTTGCCGCGGGGCTCGGCTTTGCCGCGGGGCTCGGCTCCTCCGCCGTCTTCTCCCGCTGCTCGGCAGCCGCCTCCTTCCGCTCCTTGACCGCCCCGACCTCCCCCACCGGCAGCCGTCCCCTCGCGGCATCCGGCACCGCTCCCGCCACCGTTCGGTCCCTGGGGCTGTTCTCCCGGGCCACTTCCCCATCCGCCGGCTCCCGAGGCTGCTCCCCCTCGGCTCCCCGCGGCCTCACGAAGACGGAGGCGAGGACGAGGGCCAGGACGGTGAAGGGCAGCAGGACGGCAAGGTACAAGTCCACGGCCACGTCCATCCCGCCCTGCTGCTGGAGCCTGCCCGTATTACAAGTCATTCCCATAAAGTACAGTGAAACAAAAACCTTAGCCCAAGCCCCAGACTTGATAAACACTAACACAGCAAATACCAGGTCTAAGTAATGTACTACATTCCGAAACTGTGAGATCAAGAGGAACAACTCTGAGAGCCAATAAATCAGCATTGTGACGAGTGACTATTAATCCGCTCAGATCTGTTGTTATCTCAACCCTTCATGCCCCACGATGGGCTCCAAAAAAGAACTGTGGTGGTTTAAACCCAGCCAGATCGCTTGTTCACTCACTTCTCTCTCTTCTTGCCCTCCCCCTAGTCCCAGAGGGACGGAGAGGAGAATCAAAAAGAATGCAACTCCCACGGGTTGAGGTAAGAACAGTTTAGTAAGTAAGGTATAACACAAATCACTACTGCTATCACCAATAATAATAATGATAAAGGAAATAACAAGGGAAGAGAGTACATCACCTCACCACCAGCCAACCGATAACGCACCCCCACCTCCAGCCCGACCAAGCACCGACCGATACCTCCTCCAACCCTGCAGTCTACCAGCCCTTCCGGCTAACTCCCTGTTACCTCCTGGGCATGACGTGCTGTGGTATGGAATACCTCTTTGGTCAGTTTGGGTCAGGAGTCCTGCCTCTGCTTCCTCCCAGCTTCCCCTCCTCCCTGGCAGAGTATGAGGCTCACAAAGTCCTTGGCCAAACCAAAACATCATTGTTAGCACCTCTGTTCCCAGGCCGAAAGTCAAAACACAGCACTGCACCAGCTACCAAGAAGGAGAAAAATGACTGCTACTGCTGAACCCAGGACAACATGCCATATTCCTGACCCTGGAGCACACCTTACTCTGTGCTGGTGATTCCCCGCACCAGGTTTTGGAAGTGGCACCTCCACGGTGGGAGTGGGGCATGGAGCCTTCAGCTGAAAGACTTGCTTGTACCATTTTAGGCAGGAAAGCTGGGGTGCTTTGACATGCTAATGACACTGCTTCAGAGCTGCCTGGTTGTCGCTTAGGCCCAGCAGCATCTTTCTGCTCTCTTTCGCTCTATAGCCGTTAGCTGGACGTTTGCCGTCTGTGAGCACTGCACCTGGATCTGTCGAGGGAACATTAAAGAGGCATGGTAGGAAGATGTTCTTAACATTAAAAGTTAGTGCACATTGACATGTGGATAACACTAGAGCACACCTCACTCTGTGCAGATGATTCCCAGCACCAGCTTTCTGCCCTACCACCTCCACTGTGGGAGCAGGGCATGGAACTTTCAGCAGAATGTTCAGCAGCAGCTTTCTCTACTGGCTCGTGCACTGGAGAAGCAGAAGCTGCGTGTTGGCGCTTTGAGCGACTCGCTTCTACCTTTTTAGACAGGAAAGATTGAGTGCACTGACATGCTGGTGGCACTGCTGCAGATGTGCCTTGTTGCTGCTTAGTCCCACCAGCAACTTTCTGCTCTGGCTCTTTGGCTCAACACGCATTAGCTGGACATTTGCTGTCTGTGACCACTGCGCCTGGATCTAGGGAGAGAAGATCAAAGAGGCACAGTAGTAGGATGGACTTAACATTACAAAGGAAGTGCACATTGCCATGTTGCTGACACTGAAGCACATCACTCTCCGTGCAGGTGATTCCCACCACCAGTTTCCTGATCACGGCTGTCCTTCAGCAGAGTGATTAGAGCATGAATGTTTGCCCCTGTTCCCACAGGCGAAAAGACAGAACAGAGGGCTGGTGCTGGGCCTCTGCTGCAGACAGTGAGCTTTGCAGCAGTGCCACATGCATTTCTGTAGTTCCCTGTTTTCCCACCTCAAAGTCCATTGAATTCAACGTCTGCAGCGCCAGCGCTCTGCCGTCCAGTAACAGAGTGAGTAGAGCAGGAATGTTTGTCATCTGCTCACACAGCCAAACAGTCAGGACATAAAGCTGGTGCTGCGCCTCTTCTGCAGACAGTGAGCTTTGCAACAGTTCTACCCACATTGCTGTTGCTCCTCCTTTTCCTACCTAAAAGCCCATTTCAATTAAACATCTACGTCGCCCTCTCCTGGCCGTCCTGCAGCACACTGAACAGAGCATGAATGTTAGGCCTCTGCTCCCACAGCGAAAGATCCAGGACAGAAATCTCATGTTGAGCATCCTCTGCAAAAGTGAGCTTTGCAGCAGTGCCACCCGCATAGCTGTAGTTTCCTGCTTTCACATCTAGAAGTCCATTTGAATCCAACATCTGTGGCGACATCTCTCAGCCGTCCAGCAGAACAATGAGAAGAGCACGAAAGTTTGCCCTCTGCTCCCGCAGCCAAAGAGCCAGAGCAGAAAGGTTCCGCTGGGCCTCTTGTGCAGATAGTGACCTTTGCAACAGCTCCACCTGCATCGCTGTAGTTCCCGGATTTCACACCTATAAATCCATTTGAATCCACAATCTGCAGTGCCAGGTCTCGGCAAGAGTGTGTAGAGCACGAATGCTTGGCCTCTGCTCCCACAGCCAAAGATGCAGAAGAGAAAGCTGGCGCTGGGCCTCTTCTGCAGACAGTGAGCTTTGCAATGGTGCCATGAGCATTGCTGTCGCTCCTCGCGTTCCCACCTAAAAGTCCATTTGAATCCAACCACTGCTGCGCCCGCTCTCCGCTGTCCAGCAGTAGACTGAGTAGAGAAGGAATGCTTGGCCTCTGCTCCAAAAGCCAAAGAGCCGGGAAAGAAATGTAGTTGTGGCCCTCTTCTGCAGACAGTGAGCTTTGCAAGGGGGCCACCCAAATTTCTGTCTCTCCTCCCTTTCCCAAGTAAAAGACCATTTGAATTCAACTTCTGCGGCGCCCGCTGTCCACTGTCCTACAGCTAATTGAGTGTATCATGAATGCTTGTCCTCTCCCGCCACAGCTGAAGAGCCAGGACAGAAAGATGCTCCTGGGCCTCTTATGCAGATATTGAGCTTTGTACATGTTCCCCCCGCATTGCTGTTGCTCCTCGCTTTCCCATCTAAAAGTCAAATTGTGTGCAACCTCTCTGGTGCCTTCTCCTGGCCGTCCTGCAGCTAAGTGAGTAGAGCACGAACGTTTGGCCTCTGCTCACACAGCCGAAGAGCCAGGACAGAAAGCTTATGTTTGTGCTTCCACCTCCAGTGTGCCAGCAGGGCATGGAGCCTTCAGCTGAATGGCAAGCAGCAGCTTTCTGCTCTGGCTCGTGCTCAGGAATATCAGAACATACATGTTCTCACGTTGAGACACTTCTGTCGTTTAAGGCAGGATAGCTGGGGAGCTTTGACATGCCTGTGACACTGCTACTGAGATCCCTGGTTTCTGCTGAGTTCCAACAGCAGCTTTCTGCCCTGGCTCCTTGGCTCTGTAAGCATTATCTGGACGCTTGCAACAGTGTCAGAACTGCGCCTGGATCTGGCAAGGGAACATCAAAGGGGCACGGTAGTAAGACGGCCTCAACATTACAAAGGTAGTGACATTGCAATCTTGCTGACACTGGAGCTCAGCTCAATATGTGCAGCTGATTTCCAGCATAAAATTTCTGCATTGAAACCACCACATTGGGAGTAGTGGATGCAGACTTCAGCTGTACGTCCAGCAGCTCTTCCACACCTGAAGAGCCAGGACAGAAAGCTGGTGCTGAGCCTCTTCTGCAGACAGTGAGCCTTGCAATGGTGCCGTCTGCATTGCTGTCACTCCTCCCTTTCCCAGCTAAAAGACTATTTGAATGCAAACACTGAAGCACTCACTCACGGCTGTCCTTCAGCAGAATGAGTAGAACACGAAAGTTTGTCCTCTGCTCCCACAGCCAAAGAGCTAAGACAGAAAGCTTGTGCTTGGCCTCTTCTGCAGACAGTGAGTCTTGCAACTATGCGACCCTCACTGCTGTCACTCCTCGCTTTCACACCTAAAAGTTCATTTGAATCCAAACTCTGCGGGGCCCACTCTCTGCTGTCCTTCAGCCGAGTGAGTAGAGCACGAATGTTTGGCATCTGCTCCCACAGCCGAAGAGACAGGACAGAAAGCTGGTGCTGGGCCTCTTCTGCAGAAAGTGAGCTTTGCAAAAGTGCCACCCGCATTGCTGTCGCTCCTCCCTTTCCCACCTAAAAGTCCCATTGAATTAAACATGTACAGCGTCCTCTCCTGGCCATCCTGCAGCACAGTGAGTAGAAAACAAATGTTTGGCCTGTGCTCCTACAGCCAAAGAGCCAGGACAGAAATCTGGTGCTGGGCATCTTCTGCAGACAGTGAGCTTCTCAACGGTGCAGCTCGCAATTCTGTCGCTCCTCGCTTTCCCACTGTAAAATCCATTTGAATCCAACCTCTGGGGTGAATGCTTTCAGCAGTCCTGCGGCAGAGTGAGTAAAGCATGAATCTTTGGCCTCTGCTGCCACAGCTGACGAAGGACGACAGAACACTGGTGCTGTGCCTCTTCTGAAGACAATGAGGTTTGCAAGGGTGACACCCTCATTGCTTTCACTCTTCACTTTCCCACCTAAATGTCTCTTTGAATCCATCCTCTGTGGAGCTGCTCTCTGCTGTCCTGCAGCAGAGTGAGTAGAGCATGAATATTTGGCCTCTGCTCCCACAGCCGAAGACGCGGGACAGAAAGCGGGTGCTGGGCCTCTGCAACAAACAGTGAGCTTTGCAAAAGAGGCCACCAGCATTGCTGTCACTCCTCGGTCTCCACCTAAAAGACAATTTGAGTCCAACCTCTGTGGTGCCCGCTCTCGGCTTTCCTGCAGCAGAATGAGTGGAGCACGAATGTTTGGTCTCTGCTCCCACAGGCGAAGATGCAGGACAGAAAGCTGGTGCTGGGCTTCTTCTGCAGAAAGTGAGGTTTGCAACAGTGCCATGTGCATTGCTTTCAGTCCTCTCTTCCCTACCCACAAGTCCCTTTGAATCCAACCTCTGTGGAGCCAGCTCTCTGCGGTCCTTCACCGGCATGAGTAGAGCACGAAGGTTTGGTGTCTGCTCCCACAGCCAAAGAGCCAGGAAAGAAAGCTGGTGCTGGGCTTCTTCTGCAGAAAGTGAGCTTTGCAACGGTTCAGCTCGCATTGCTGTCACTCCTCGCTTTTCCACCGTAAAGTCCATTTGAATCCAACCTCTGTGGCGAACGTTCTCGGCTGTCCTTCAGCAGAGTGAGTAGAGCATGAATGTTTGCCCTCTGCTCCCGTAGCCAAAGACTCAGGAGAGAAAGCTGGTGCTGTTTCTCTGCTGCAGACAGTGAGATTTGCAATGTTGCCACCAGAATTGCTGTTGCTCCTAGAGCCCCACCTAAAAATCCAATAGTGAGCAACTTCTCTAGTGCTTTCTCATCGACACTGTGCAACAGACCTTGTAGAGGAAGATTGTTTGCCTCTGCTTCCACACCTGAAGAGCCAGGACAGAAAGTTGGTGCTGGGCCTCTTCTGTAGGCAGTGAGGCTTGCAATGGTGCCGCCCGCATTTTCGTCACTCCTCCCTTTCCCACCTAAAAGTCCATTTGAATCCAAAACCTGCAGCCCTCTCTCTTGTCTGTCCTTCAGCAGAGTGAGTTGAGCACAGATGTTTGGTCTCTGCTCCTGTTGCAGAATGGCTCCAAGAGCAAGGCCATGGAGCCTTAGCGGTCTGTGCGAGCAAGGCAAGGGGTAGTCCCCACAGGTAACCGGAAACCGAAGGCGGGAGGAGAATGTGGAAGAAGCTGTGTGGATCTAAACAATACTGTTGTGCCTAGGAGGCGTGGCTAAATACCACGCCTATATAAGTGAACTGCGTCACAAATAAAGTAGAAGTTTGCTTATCACCCATATTGGGTTGGCCTGTCTGCTTCTCCTCGCCGCTTACAAATGGCACCCAAACAGGGACCACGGACTAAAGGGCCCCGGCTGCCGGGGACCCAGAATACAGGGCCCCGGTTACAGGGACCCGGAATACAGGGCCCCGATTAGCGGGGACCTGGATTACAGGCCTCGATTAGCGGAGACCCGGTTTACAGGGTCTCTTGATCTCAAAACAGTTAAGGAGGCCTAACAAGCAGTGACCACGTATGGGTTAAAATCCTCTTATACTCAAGCTGTATATGTTATGATTTTTTCTTGCAATTGACAGGGGGAGCCCATACAGTTTCTCTGTGATACTCATGTACTAGAAGTTGGTAAATATAAGTATGTCCATGTTTCTATCAACCCTTGGAGTCCCTTATAGATACTGCTGGCCACTTCTTCCAGCACAGGCTGGCCACCTGTGTCGGAATGAGTGTGCATTTTGGTCAGTATAAAAGCCCAAGCCTCATACGATGTGGGGGAGGCAGAGACTCTGCGGGAAGGCCCGCTAAGGTTGAGCCTGCCACCTTGCACTGCAATGATGCTTCTCGGAGCTGGTTTGCTGTTAGTCTCCACAGGGTCCTTGTGCCACGTTCTGTACGTGGGACTGTAGTGGGAGTAATGATTGTCTGGATTTTGTGCTTCAAATATTGTAGTTGTGTGGCATGTGCTTGTGGGATCCCATACGCGTGTGTTTGTATGTGTGTGCTGAGGGCAGACGGTGTTCTGTGTGTTTTTCTTGTTGTTGGGTTCATGTAAAAGCTTTCAACGGGTAGCTGTTTAACATTTCGGGCATGAAACGGTTAACGTAAAGGTGCGGTTGCCGGCGGGTATTTATGGTTGCTGCTGAAGCAGGCAGGCCGCTATAGTTGCTGCCCAGCAGGACAGCTTTTGCAGGGACTAAAAAAAAAAAAAAAAAAAAAAATTAAGGGGAGGCAAGACAGAGGAAGAGAAAGAACGAATAACTGCAAAACATCACTTGGGGACAACTGAAAAGTAACATCCTGAATATGTGTGCTTGTAAAGTAGCTATTATTAGAGGTTGTGATTTTGTATATAAAACCACTTGTATTTACTAGCTAGTTGCTAATAAGAAACTACACCTTGTATTGTATAGATTTGTCACTTGTAAAAGAGATGTTAGAGTATGGAAATTTGCAGTAGCTGCTAGAAAATGCTAAGGCAAAAGCTAGAAAAATTTTAATACAATGGTAGTGTTATAAAGCAGGTGATGGAACAAATTAAGAGGGGGGGAGAATTCCACAGGTAAGAAATTTCTTTGGCTAGTCCCTCGCTACCATCAGCATCTTCAACATGCTGCTGTACCCTGTAATAATTACTCTGCTAATGTAAATGTGTGTGTGCCTTGCTGTAGTAGCGAGTTGTTACTGGATAAAACAAAAGGGGGGAGATGTGGAGACAGTGTTCTCACGGGAGAATGCATAATTGGTACATAAACTTTGAATAGTCCTGAAAGATACAGCAAGGCCATGAGAGGCCTGAAGAAGCTTAAGCAAGAAGATAAGAGGCTGGAATTCACCAAGTTAATGAGAACTGTGGACTGTTGGCAAGATTTCAAGGTTGAGTTCTCACACCTGTGTTTAACCAATTATATGTTAGTCACTAAGGGTCTTCAAGACATGTATCCAATCATAATATGCAAAATCACTGTAAGTGCTTCAGCCGGGGCCTTGGCTCAACTAAGCAGACTGGGTTGCTGAGTTGCTAAGCAGACAAATACTACATCGAAGGCAATTTCTGATTTGTTGTTTAAATGTTGACTCTCTAAGACATGCAACACTGCAGAACCTTTTGTTGTTGGAACAAAAACATGGATGTGAAGAGTTTGATGGAATGTCTTGTATGAATATTTCTGGTCATTTTAATTCGATACATGCACAGCTGAAAACCATGGCTCAGCTTACCCAGCAACTGCAAGTGAGCAGTGACCTAGGGATAACAAAATGGTTGTTCTCATGGGGCATTACAGGTTGACTTAAAACACTGCTATTTGAAGTACTGCACTTATGTATCATTGTTAGGTTAATCATTGTAGCTATTAGACTTGCTTATAGTTGTGTGATAAAACAGGTGAACAGAATAACCCACAGTGTCTAGCTCGCACAAAGAAAAAGGGGGGAATTGTTGCAGAATGGCTCTATGAGCAAGGCCATGGAGCCTTAGAGGCCTGTGGGAGCAAGGCAAGGGGTAACCCCCATGGGTAACCGGAAACTGGAGGTGGGAGGAGAATGTGGAGGAAGCTGTGTGGATCTAACCAATACTCTTGTGCCTAGGAGGCGTGGCTAAATACCACGCCTATATAAGTGAACTGCGTCACAAATAAAGTAGAAGTTTGCTTATCCCCCCTATTGGGTTGGCCTGTTTTGCTTCTCCTCGCCGCTTACAAGGACGGACCTGCTAATGACTGTGTAGGAAGCAGGAGAAGGGTAAGCAGAACCACTGTTTGAGAGTATATGGAATCCCTGTGTGCAAGAATTCTGTGTGTGGCTGAGACGTGGCATAGCTGTGAAGCAAGTGCGGAGTCCTGATCCACGGTTCCGTGTTATCCGTGAGGAGAGCAGCCGGAGACGGACGAAGCGTATTTGTTCTGTCTTGTATTCTCTTTTCTGATTTAGATTCTGGGGGAGGAGTAGACAAAAGTAAACCGTGGCTAATTGGGGGTGTTAAGAAGAGTTCCCTCTCTGTGCCCCACTGGCTGCGTAAGAAAAGTATAACCTCTAATATTTATAGTACTATTCTTGAGACCTGGACTTTACACTCAAAGAATTATAGCCTCACATACAGGTGCATAATAACTTTTCAACAGTAAAACCTGCTGTGGATACTAGGACAGTGTAAATTTTGCTGTAACTGAAACTATTATCTAACAGCAGAGGAGTTGATCTGCAGAACCCAGAAATATTATTTTACTGACCCCCCTGAGAATATCATAAAACTTGTGTGTAGGTGCTCTCATATTTTTATAAGTGCATTTGCAGAGCACTGGGAGAGAGAGGCTATAGAGATTTGTAAAAGCTTGCTTGAAATGGAAGCCGGTCAAAGCAAGGGAATTCTGAAGAAAAACCCAGTAGGTTGCATTTTGCACATTGGAAAGAACTGGGAGGGTCTCCCGGGGGCTCGGTAAACAAGAAAATGTTGGTAAAATATTATAACCAATGGTGGCCTTTATATACTTTGGAAGATCAGGCAAAATGGTCTAAAAATGGAACTCTGAACTATAATACATTGTTACATTTAATGTTCTTTTGAGGGGCAAAGAAAATGGGATGAAATAATATATGCAGATATGATTTTCACTTTAAGAAACCACCCAGAGTGACAGACTGAATGCAAAATTAATATAGCTCCGCCAGATCCCTTAATTTTTGCTTTGGAAAAGGACAGGGAAAAACTGGAAGTTAAGCTGGAGAGATGCTGTTCAGCCTGTGATATTGGGGAAAGATGTTTAAAGTTAGAAAAACAGTAATCAGGAAGATAGGTAGGAAAATTATATATCACAAGTAGCTCTGAGAGGAGCCCACTCTGTATCTGTCCTATCAGATATTGATAAGGAAGAGGAGATTGTTGTCACTGGCATCAAGGAGTAGATTCACATTCAGAGTTAAGAAAGAGTTAAACCAGAAGTGCTGTTGCACAGGCAGACATCTGCAGCCCTTGCAGAGCAGGGTGAGCAGCTATGAGAAAAAGAAAAAAGAAAAGGAAAAGAAAGGGGGAGTGCCGTGGGGTGGCTCTTGTAACTGAATTGGAACTAGACTGATGGGGACCGGGGGAATCTTCCTTAACAGATCCACTGGTTATAATGAAGACAAAGAAAAAGAAGTGGAATTTTTAGTTGATACGGATGCAACGCATTCAGTTTTAAACAAAGCTTTAATGTCTTTGGGGGATGATTATATTATGGTAAAAGGGGCGACTGGCCAAAATGAAAAGGCTTATCAATTGAAAAAGCAAGGGGGCATTCATAAATTCTTGCATATGCCTAACTCCCCAAAAGCTCTTTTGGGGAGAGATTTATTAGAACATTTAGAAGCGACTATTATTTTCAAAGGAGGCGAGATCACTTTAAAAATAAATGACCAACAATATATAAAGATGTTAAACTTAGTTTTGGTTACTAACCATGTCAATGAAGAAGTCAGGGAAGATATACTGGATCAGGTATTTCCAGGGGTATGGACTGCAAACATACCTTGAAGGGGCAAAAATGCACCCCCAATACAGATTAGGCTCAAGGAGGGAAAACAGCCAGTCAGGATTAAACAATGCCCTCTGAACATGGAAGATAGGGAAGGAATTCGCACAGTAATTACCTACAATTAAGAATGCTAAAGGAGTGCCAGTCTGATTTTAACACCCCTATTTTACCTGTTCGTAAACCTGATGGGCCTGATGAAGCGGGAAAAGGATATGAATATGTATAGGCGTGTTGTGTAACCTATTGCATATGCAACACTTCAGAGAATAAATGTAGAGGGAAAAAAACGCTGGGGTGAGCATGCCTTTGGAGGAACTAGCCCCCACGTGCCTCAGCTGAATAAACCATACCTACTTTACAACTTTAACAAGTTGTGGAGTCAATCCGCCTATCAAAGCCAGTTTAGAAACAGCTAAGAAAAGCCTAAAACAGGCTAGAAATGGCAAGAAACTGTTCAGAAATAGCAAAAATGGCTTAAAACTGGTAAGAAATGGGCAAAGATAAGATAGAAATGACCGTAAATTGTATAGAAAGAGCACAAAGGAGTTAAAAGGGGTTAGAAATGGATGAAAATGTTTCAAACCAAGTCAGAAAAGGACAAAAATGTGTTAGAAATGGCAAGAAATTGGTAAAGAACAGGACAAAAATGGTTTGGGAATGGCCAAAATGGCTTAAAAAGACTTAGAATTGGGCAAAAAAACAGTTAGAAATAGCTCAAGCCAGTTTAGAAATAGCTAGGAAAAGCTTAAAACAGGCTAGAAATGGCCATAAATTGTTCAGAAATAGCAATAAAAGACTTAAAAAGGGTAAGAAGTGGGCAAAAATAAGATAGAAGTGGCCATCAATTGCTTAGAAATAGCAAAAAAAAGACATAAAATCGGTTCGAAATTGCCAATTGTTTTAGAAGTAGCCAAAAGAGGCTTAAAACTGGTAAGAAACGGGCAAAACCAAGATAGGAGTGGACATCAATTGTTTAGAAATAGCAAAAAAAAAGACTTAAAATGGGTTAGTGATGGGAAAAATTGGTTAGAAATAGCCAAAAAAAGGCTCAAAAGTGGTAAGAAATGGGCAAATATGAAATAGAAATGTCCATGAATTGTTTAGAAATAGCCAAAAAAAACCCCCTTAAAATGGGTTAGAAATGGGCATAAAAGGGTTAGAAATGGTCAAAAATGGGTTAAACCAAGTTAGAAAAAGGCAAAAATGAGTTAGAAATAGCAAGAAATTGCTACAGAGCAAGCAGATTGCTAGTAACACAAGGACTCTCATCACGACTGCCACTGCATTATGGCCCCTTACACATACACTAGTAGCCTTGCAGTAAAAGCATAAAGAGAATTGTGCTTCCTTCTGTGAGCACCATATGTAGAGGAGGAGATTTACCAAGGCAGAAACTGTAGCAAGACAGCAACTGAAGCTCCTGAATATCTATTAACAGATACCAAGTTGAAGGGGCACTTACTAAATGCTACCCACGTTTGCCTCAGCTGCAGGTGCACTCTGAAGTCTCTCTGGAATCCAGTATCAGAAACAGTGAGGTCAGATACAGGTATTCCTTCAAGATGGTTGTAACAATGCTACATGCCTGTTAAGAAGCACTCAAGATCAAATGAGTGTTTCTGAAGAGTGCAAAGACAAGGCTGGGGTTGTTTTAAACCTTGACAAGTGAAGCGTTTACCCCTCAGCACATAAGGCAAGCTAAACCCAAACACGCATTACTGCCAGACTAGTCAGCTGTAACATCACATCAATAGAAAAGCAAGATCAGTACAAGTGCATGGGGACTAAGCACACCATGATTAGATAGTTCAAGTTGCTACATCTGGTGCCAAGTATCAGCACAGCTGGATTCTTACTAAATTTCTCTGCCATTTAAGCCTTTCTCACTTGTGTCTAAACCCAGGCACTAGTTCTCCCAACTACAGCATCTAACTGATGTAATAACTTACTTTCCGTGCCCAAAATTAAGCAATACATAACTCAGCAAATAACTCATGATTCAGAGAAAACTCCAGGAGCAAACTTGCCAACTAAGCTTGCAAGATGACAAGAATACCTATTCTTTATTGCAGCGCCGGGAGACACGGGGGATAGCTCCTCCTAACGTGTGTCCCCCAGTTGCCATACAAGCTGTCCTTTTATAGCCGCTAGGCATACACAGATATTCATGAGGCTACGTACGGATTACATGATTTTCCAGAAAGTTCCCCCCATGTGTACAGAATTGTGGTGGTGGTCTCTGAGGGTCGTTTACTTCTTCCAACAATCTTCACCACTGCTGGCAGACTTTGAAGCACGCACAGTAGATGCTCATACTAGTTTAATTGGTTCGTTAGCACCAGAGACATAATAATCCTCCTATCCTCCTACTTATCAGTTAGTTTAACTGTAGCACATCCTGGACACCTGCAGTTCCCGGAGACTCCTTATCCCTGTGTCCTGTTCTTCTAGACTGTTTTTCTTAAAACTATATCACAACTATAATGATTTACCTTGTGAGAATTCTCAGTATGTTCTCTAGCTGTACTCTATTTTTTTTCTCTACGTATCATGCACCTCAGGTATTTTCCATTGCTACTGTTACAAAGCCATCAAACTCAACATTACTTAAAACTAATTCTAAAGGTTTCTATATTCCATTTTGTGATTTTGTGCCCCCTTGTCTCAAATTCCCCCCTTTTTCTGTCCTTTTGCAAATTCTTCTGTGACATTTTGTACATTATCATTGCCATCAAAAGTCTTTTTGAAATAATTTCCCGCGTCTACTGGGTTCTTAATATCATTCCTTTTCCAATCTTCATAATTTATCATAGATCGTTTACAACACCAGAGGGAACATTGTATCATGCCACAAGTAATCAATATTAAAATAATCAACATCAATATTCCTGCAACCAGTTGCCTCAAAGAGAAGAGATTGGATAACCAAGAAGTTAACTTTTTCCATGTTTGTTCAAACCCCAGGAGGTGTCATCCATGGCCATTTCATGAAATATCTTAGTTTGTTTCCAAAGTTCCTCCAGATCTGTTTCCATTCTGCCACTTTGGTCTCTATAGGAACAACAGCTTTCATTGATTATGGAACAAACCCCTCCTTGTGATGCCAGTAACATGTCTAGAGCCATTCGGTTTCGAAATACCACTTTAGACAGCCTGGTTATCTGTTGTTGTTCTGCCTGAATTATATCAGTGTTTTTACTTTCCATTTCCTCTATGGCTGCTGAGATATTTACAATTGCTTTTTCTAATTCACTTACTGCCAAAGATGGAATTAGCCCTCTTACAAAACTATGAAATGCTCTGTGCCGTTCCATTATAGGGTTAAACCCTCGCTTAGTTAATTTAGCAAAACTTCTAATCCAGGTGCCGAAAGGATACCTGTCGATAATAGTAAAATTGGGTATTATAGCACCTAAGGTGCATGCCCCCTTCCAGTTGGGGGGCAGACTCATATAAGCATTTTCTCCACATAACCAATACCATCCTTTCCCTTTAGGAACAGGCCACAACTGAACTACAATACCATCTATATTAATAGTATGATTGCAATTTGAAGGGTGACCTACATCTGTGGCGTTTAAACAAGCATGATCTCCTACCCTGGTTCCTGGTGTTATACATCTTTGTGCTCAGGCGTAATATTTATTACCTGGATTAGGATTAGCTATCCCAAATTTTAGCCTTTCCCTTGGATGTAGATTGTTAGTGTTCACCCAAAAATTTGTCCATGAGATAGTGTTAGGAATTGGAACTCCAGTTAATGAAAGATCCAGTCTTTCTCCTGATTTAGGCAGCTGTGTACACACCCAGCAGTCACTGTGATTAAAACTTTAGTAACATTCTGCACTAATTTCAGGTATAAGTTCCGGTCCCAAGCTTGCATACTAGTTATCATATGGGTCCAAATTGTGACAGACGCAATTTCATACTTAAGGGTCCTGAAGGTTCGATCTGCCATGTCTTCTCAGGCTCTGGTGCTTTCTTTATTCTTGAATAATGTATCCAAGCAGGTTGTTCCTTTATCTTCACTGCTTTAAAGGTGGTTAGTAATACCTGGTACGGTGCGCTCCACTTCTCCTGTAAATTCTTAACCTCTTGCTCTTGTCCCTACTATTCTCTTATTTATCTCCTCCAATTGTTTTTCCAGATTGATCAGCAACTGTTGGAGATAGCCTTCTCCCTCTTCCTGAAGATTTTCTCCTTTAAACTGGGACTGATATGGTCTTCCATACAAAATCTCAAATGGGCTAACCTCTTCTTTCGACCAAGGTTGAGTTCGAATTCTTAATAGAGCCAGTGGTAAACCTTGGTACCAATATAAATTCATTACAGTAACAATTACTACACCCGAGACAAAGACAGAGACTAAAATTCAAACAAACAACAGTTAATAACGCAGTTATAACATCCTGTCACCAGTACCAAAATCACAAGACCGAAATCATTACTGTAACGAGCCTCAAAATAAGACGAATATCCGTAGAATCAAAAGCAATACTTCCTAACCCCTATGGCTCAGACCATATTGTAACATTAATAGTGGGGTTTCCTTGGACCCTTTATAGTTGACCAGCCTGTCAGTGTCCCAAGAAGGACGAGACCCTTGTGCCCGACCAGCCTGTCTGCGTCCCACTGTGGGATGTGCTGGACAGCCCACTGTGTCGGAGGGTGATTTGACTAACCTTCCTAACTAACCTATTCAGGGACCCACGCTGACAGCATCACTGAATCAAATCCCTTATGGGCTGTTGATAGCACACTGGAACCAAAACCATTTCCACAAGACACCCCCTGTGTCTTGTAGGACCCAAAGAACAAGATGCCCCCTGCTTAGATATAACAGTCTGTCACTGATACCAAAATCACAAGACCAAAATCCTTAATGTAACAAACAACAAAATAAATACCAACAAGATCCAAAACCATTTCCACAAAACATCCCCTGCGTCTTTCAGGACCCAAACCACAAGAAGCCCCCTGCTTCTTGTGGTTGTATACCAAAAGGACACTAGCAGCTGGGTATATGCCTTTACCTACAAGATTTCCTATCTCAAGTTACAGAAGGCTTCCAAACTTTGCGTACGCTTACCAAAACAACCCAACTACCAATTTAGTCTTTATGCAAGATGCCCCCTGCACATTACAGACTATATAAAAGAAAAGAATACCTTTTATGAGATGGTCCTTGTCTGCTCCCGTAGTGATCCAAATGAGTCGAGGGGTCCCTCTGGGAAAAATTCCTGAGGGCCCTAGAGAGCCCTGCCCTCAGCGGGTCCTGCAGCCGAGCAGAGAGGGTCTCATCTGGGTAGCCAAATTGATTCGGAGAAAACTCCAGGAACAAACTAGGCAACAATGTTCTCAAGCTGACAAGCAGGTATTCTTTATTGCGGTGCAGGGAAACACGGGAGGTAGCTCCTCCTAACGTGTGTCCCCCAGTTGCCACACAAGACATCTTTTTATAGCCACTGGGCATACATGCATATTCATGAGACTACGTACGGATTACATAATTTTCCAGAAAGTTCCCAGCATGGGTACAGAATTGTGGTGGTGGTCTCTGAGGGTCGTTTACTTCTTCCAACAATCTTTATCACCTCTGTCATCCTTCTGAGCATGAGCAGTAGATGCTCATACTAGTTTAATTGGTTCGTTTTCACCAGGGAAATAATAATCCTCCTACCCTCCTACTTATCAGTTAGTTTAACTGTAGCCCATCCTGGACACCTGCAGTTCCCAGAGACTCCTTATCCCTGTGTCCTGTTCTTCTAGACTGTTTTTCTTAAACTATGTCACAACTATAATGATTCATCCTGTGAGAATTCTCAGTATGTTCTCTAGAATGAATCATCGAATCATAGAATCGTTAGGGTTGGAAAGGACATTTAGATCATATAGTTCCAAACCCCCTGCCATAGGCAGGGACACCTCACGCTAAATCATATCACCCAAGGCCTTGTTCAAACTGGTCTTGAACACTGCCAGGGATAGAGCATTCACAACCTCCTTGGGCAACCTATTCCAGTACCTCACCACCCTAACAGGAAAGAATTTTCTCATTATATCCAATCTAAACTTCCCCTGTTTAAGTATTAACCCATTACCCCTTGTCCTTTCACTACAGTCTCTAATGAAGAGTCCCTCTCCAGCATCCCTGTAGGCCCCCTTCAGATACTGGAAGGCTGCTATGAGGTCTCCACACAGCCTTCTCTTCTCCAGACTGAACAGCCCCAACTTCCTCAGCCTGTCTTCATACGGGAGGTGCTCCAGTCCCCTGATCATCCTCGTGGCCCTTCTCTGGACTTGTTCTAACAGTTCCATGTCCTTTTTATGTTGAGGACGCCAGAACTGCACACAATACTCCAGGTGAGGTCTCACGAGAGCAGAGTAAAGGGGCAGGATCCCCTCCTTCGACCTGCTGGTCGCGCTCCTTTTGGTGCAGCCCAGGATATGGTTGGCTTTCTGGGCTGCAAGCGCACACTGCCTACTTATGTTCATTTTCTCATCAACCAACACCCCCAAGTTCTTCTCCGCAGGGCTGCTCTGGATCTCTTCTCTGCCCAGCCTGTAGCTGTGCCTGGGATTGCTCCAACCCAGGTGTAGGACCTTGCACTTGGCATGGTTAAACTTCATGAGGTTGGCATCAGCCCACCTCACAAGCGTGTCAAGGTCCCTCTGGATGGGATTCCTTCCCTCCAGCGTATCAACCGAACCGCACAGCTTGGTGTCATCGGCAAACTTGCTGAGGGCGCACTCAATCCCACTGTCCACGTCAGCGACGAAGATTTTAAACAAGATCGGTCCCAACACCGATCCCTGAGGGACACCACTCATTACTGGTCTCCAGCCGGACACTGAGCCATTGACCACAACTCTTTGCGTGCGGCCATCCAGCCAGTTCTTTATCCACCAAGCGGTCCATCCATCAAATTGATGTCGCTCCAATTTAGAGACAAGGATGCCGTGTGGGACAGTGTCGAATGCTTTACACAAGTCCAGGTAGATGACATCAACTGCTCTACACCTGTCCATCAGTTCTGTATCCCCATCATAGAAGGCCACCAAATTGGTCAGGCAGGATTTCCCCTTAGTGAAGCCATGCTGGCTGTCACCAAGAACCTTTTTGTTTTTCATGTGCCTTAGCATGCCTTCCAGGAGAATCTGCTCCAAGATTTTGCCAGGCACACAGGTACGACTGACTGGTCTGTAATTCCCTGGGTCATCCATTTTCCTATTCTTGAAAATGGGGGTTATATTTCCCTTTTTCCAGTCATCGGGAACTTCACCTGACTGCCATGATTTCTCAAATATGATGGCCAGCGGCTTTGCCACTTCATTCGCCAGCTCCTTCAGGACCCGCAGATGGATCTCATCAGGACCCATGGACTTGTGCACGTTCAGATTTTTAAGATGGTCTCGAACCAGATCCTCTCCTATAGTGGGCGCAGGGTCTTCATTCTCACAGTCCCTGCGTCTGCCTTCCAAGACTTGGGTGGTGCGGTCAGAGCCTTTGCCAGTGGAGACCGAAGCAAAGAAGTCCTTCAGAACCTCAGCCTTCTCCAAATCCTGTGTAGCCAGTTGTCCCAAGAGCTTCCTGAGGGGGCCTACGTTCTGCCTAGTCTGTTTTTTATTTGCTATGTACTTGTAGAATCCCTTCCTGTTATCCTTAATGCCCCAAGCCAAGTTTATTTCTAACTGGGCCTTAGCTTTCCTAACCTGGTCCCTAGCTTCCTGGATAACATCCCTGTATTCTTCCCAGGTCACCTGTCCTTGCTTCCAGTTATTATAAGCCTCTTGAGCTGTACTCTGTTTTTTTTCTCTATGTAACATATACCTCAGTAATTTTGCTACTGTTAAAAAGCCATCAAAATTAACATTACTTAAAACTAATTCTAAAGGTTTCTGTATTCCATTTTGTGATTTTTTGCCCCCTTGTCTCTGCTCCCACAGGCAGAGAACCAGGATGGAAAACTACTGCCTGACATCTTCAAGAAACAGTGAGCTTTACAACAGCGCCACCCGCATTGCTGTCGCTCCTTGCTTTCCCACCTAGAAGACCATTTGAATCCAACCTTTTCGGTACTCGTTCTCGGCTGCTGTTGTGGTTTAAAGCACATGGTTTAAACCAAGCCAGACAGATTGTTCGCCCCCTTCTTGCCCTCCCCCTACTCCCAGAGGGACAGAGAGGAGAACTGAAAAGAATGGAACTCCCACGGGCTGAGATAGCAACAGTTTAGTCATTAAGGTATAACACAAATCACTACTGCTACCAGCAATAATAATGATACATGAAATAACAAGGGAAGAGAATACAAAACCTCACCACCAGTTAACAGATAACTCACCCCCCCAGCCCAACCAAGTACTGACCAATACCTCCTCCAACCGTCCAGTCCCTGCCCTTCTGAATAACTCTCAGTTACATCCTGGGCATGACGCGCTGTGGTATGAAATACCTCTTTGGTCAGTTTGCACCAGGTCTCCTGTCTCTGCTTCCTCCCGGCTTCCCTCCTTCCTGGCAGAGCATGAGACTCACAAAGTCCTTGGCCAAACGAAAGGATCATAGTAATCAGTTCTGTTCCCAGGCCGAAAGTCAAAACACAGCACTGCACCAGCTACCAAGAAGGAGAAAAATGACTGCTGCTGCTGAACCCAGGACAGCTGCCCAGCAACAGAGTGAGTAGAGCACGAACGTTTGGCCTCTGCTCCCTCAGCCAAAGAGCCAGGAGAGAAAGACAGTGCTTGCCATGTTCAACACACAGTGAGCTTCCCAGCGGTGCCACCCACATTGCTGTCACTCCTTGCTTTCCCACCTAAAAGTCCATTTGAATCCAACATCCTTCAGTGTTTGTTCACGGCTGCTAAGCAGCAGAGCACGAATGTTGGGCCCCTGCTCCCATAGCCAAAGAACCAGGAGAGAAAGCTGGTGCTTCGCATCTTCAACACACAGTGAGCTTTGCGACAGTGTCACACACATTGCTGTCACTCCGCATTTCCCACCTAAAAGTCCATTTGAATCCAAACTCCTTCGGTGTTCGCTCTCGGCTGCCCAGAAGCAGAGCAAGTAGAGCACGAACATTTGGCCTCTGCTCCCAGAGCCAAAGAGCCAGGAGGGAAAATTGGTGCTCGGCTTCTACAACACGCTGCGAGATTTGCAATGGTGCCACCCGCATGAAAATAAAGCACGTTCAAGAGCATTCTAATGACCCACAGATGTTCTCAACCCTAACCCTAACCCCAACCCATTTCTCCCCCTGTACCTGTAACAATGTGAGTGTAATATTATATATAGATATATATATAGGAAAACACAGTAAACGTAACAAAGTGAGCAAAATAAAGCATGTTCAAAAGCATTCTAATGACCCACAGAGGTTCTCAACCCTAACCCTAACCCCAACCCATTTCTCCCCCTGTACCTGTAACAATGTGAGTGTAATATTATATATAGATATATATATAGGAAAACACAGTAAACGTAACAAAGTGAGCAAAATAAAGCATGTTCAAAAGCATTCTAATGACCCACAGAGGTTCTCAACCCTAACATTAACCATAACCCTAACCCTAAACCTAACCCATTTCTCCCCCTGTAACTGTAACAAAGTGAGTTTAATACTATAAATATATAGTCATTAGTGTTACAGTCATTCTGCAACAATTCCCCCCTTTTTCTTTGTGCGAGCAAGGCATTGTGGGTTATTCCGTTCACCTGTTGTATCACACAACTATAAGCAAGTCTAATAGCTACGATGATTAACCTAACAATGATACATAAGTGCAATACTTTAAACAGCAGTGTTTGACTCAACCTGTAATGCCCTGTGAAGACAACCATCTAGTTATTCTTAGGATATTGCTCATTTACTATTGCTGGGTAAGCTGAGCCAGGGTTCTCAGCTGTGCATGCATGGAATTAGCATAATCAGGGAGACTCATACAACACATTCCATCAAACTCTTCACATCCATGTCCCTGTTCCAACAACAAAAGGTTCTGCAGTGTTGCATGTCTTACAGAGTCAACATTAAAACAAATCAGAAATTGCCTTCGATGTAGAATTATCTGCTTAGCAACTCAGCAACCCAGTCTGCTTAGTTGAGTCAAGGCCCCGGCTGAAGCACTTACAGTGATTTGGCATATTATGATTGGATACATGTTTTGAAGACCCTTAGTGACTAACATATAATTGGTTAAACACAGGTGTGAGAACTCAACCTTGAAAGCTTGCCAACAGTCCACAGTCCTCATTAACTTGGTGAATTCCAGCCTCTTATCTTGCTTGCTTAAGCTTCTTCAGGCCTCTCATGGCCTTGCTGTATCTTTCAGGACTATTCAAAGTTTATGTACCAATTATGCATTCTCCTGTGAGAACACTGTCTCCACATCTTCCCCTTTTATGTTTTATATATGGTTTGGATGACCCTACTTGAGCAGGAGATCTGGGCTAGATTATATCTCCAACATATGCCAACTAGAGGCTGTCTGGGCCTGTCCCTTTTTCTGCTGTATGGCTCTCTGATAACAGGCTGTATAGCTCTCTGATCCTTCACATCAAGGTCTGGCATGGCATGTGTCCTCACCGCTCCACGCCTGCTGGGTTGCAGCAAACAGCGGAGCTAAAGGTTCTTCCTGGTGGCAAACACAGAAGCCAACCCAGTCTTGCCCTTGATTGTGGTAGCAGGCATTTGGTCAGCCTCAGTCCTTGCACCTTGTTGTCAATGCACAGTTTCACCTGTTTCATCCAGTAACAAGTCGCTACTACAGCAAGGCACACACACATTTACATTAGCAGAGTAACTATTACAGGGTGCAGCAGCATGTTGAAGATGCTGATGGCAGTGAGGGACTAGCCAAAGAAATTTCTTACCAGTGGAATTCTGCCCCCCTCTTAAATTTGTTCCATCACCTGCTTTATAACACTACCATTGTATTAAAATTTTTCTAGCTTTTGCCTTAGCATTTTTCTAGCAGCTACTGCAAATTTCCATACTGTAACATCTCTTTTACAAGTGACAAATCTATACAAGGTGCAGTTTCTTATTAGCAGCTAGCTAGTAAATACAGGTGGTATTATACACAAAATCGCAACCTGTAATAATAGCTACTTTACAAGCACACATATTCAGCATGTTACTTTTCAGTTGTCCCCAAGTGATGTTTTGCAGTTAATCATTCTTTCTCTTTCTCTATCTCATTCTGCTTGGGCTATTCACGGTCAGCTCCTGTAGCTGAGGCATCAGGTTTTTCCATTCGTCTGTCCAGCTCATGGCAGGACTTCACAAACTTTGCAGGCAGTCGCCATGGACCTGTAGGCAGGAGGACACAAATATACCCCCTCCCCCAGGTTATCAGTTCTTGAGAAGTAGTCAGGTTAGACAGGTTAAATGCAGCATCATTACTCTCTCTCCCCCCCTCTTTTTTTCTTTTTTTTTTTTTTAGTCCCTGCAAAAGCCATCATTACACCCTCTACAGTCCCACGTACAGAACGTGGCACAAGGACCCTGTGGAGACTAACAGCAAACCAGCTCCGAGAAGCATCACTGCAGTGAGAGGTGGCAGGCTCAACCTTAGCAGGCGTCCCCGCAGAGGCTCTGCCTCCCCCACATCGTATGAGGCTTGGGCTTTTATACTGACGAAAATGCACACTCATTCCAACACAGGTGGCCAGCCTGTGCTGGAAGAAGTGGCCAGCAGTATCTAGAAAGGTCTCCAAGGGTTGATAGAAACCTGGACATACTTATATTTACCAACTTCTAGTACATGAGTATCACAGGGAAACTGTATGGGCTCCCTCTGTCAATTGCAAAAAAATCTTAACATATACAGCTTGAGTATAAGAGGATTTTAACCCATACGTGGTCACTGTTTGTCAGGCCTCCTTAACTATTTTGAGATCAAGAGCTTCCCACTCTTTAGCCCCCTGCTGTGTAGTAAACACAGGATATGCAGAAATGCCCATTGCAGAAAATTCCCCAGTAATGATCGCATCCTTGGTTACCCATCGTTACAGCTGAGCGTCTCCAGGGCCAGTAAGTCTGAGCAGACCGACCCGGGAGACGAAGAGTCAGGGTCTGGAAGCAGAGGATATAAATCTGGCTTGGATTCAGGGGATTCGGGGGCTGATCCTGCGCTGAACTCAGGGTCTCCGTTGCTCGCAGCTGTGTCTTTCTTATCAGATGTCTCTCATTCGGTATGTAGCCATCTGCAGACCTGGCTCCTCCGTGACTGAGTTAAATTTTTTTTTTTTCACTCTAGGGCATAGTGGGTTGGAGAGGCTCGCAGTTCCTTTAAATCTCCCGCTCGCGCATGATCCCTATTTTCTACTGCGTGCTTCAAAAAGGCGCAGCCATCGATCCGGCGCCGAGGCACCGCCCTCTTTCTTTCGGATTCCTCGACATTTATCATACGTATACCTTCTAATATACTTTCTCTGTCCTTTTCAAAGTCCCTACTTTTGGAACTGGGGTGGTGGGGGAGCAGGGGGTTACACCTCCTCCGCTGCACCTTCTGATGGAGGGGGAGAAAAGGAAGGGGGGGGGGTTGGGGGGGGTGGGGGGGGGAGTGGGAAACCCTGTGCTCCCGCGAGTTGGGGGGAACGAGTTGTAATCTTCCCCCGGTTTCAACCGACCGGGGACGTCTGTTCCTAGTTTCTTCGTTGCTACCGCGGCAGTTTTCTTTTCTGCCTTGTATCTTTATATACAGTTCATTACTTCTCTCTGTGGTTTACCGAGTTTCTTTGCCTTTTTATAATCATTAAGCACTGAGTCAAATAGTTCATCACCAAACATTTGCCACTCACTCTCCTCAAATATTGTATTAGGATCTGCAAAAAATCCCTTAGCCTTCCGTACAGCCACTAGACCTGCTAGCTGCTTTATAGTCTCAGGCTCAATTCCCCGCTTTTATAAAAAGCACTGTAATAAGTTCAGGGCTCAGTTCCCTGCTTTTATAAAAAGCACTGTAATAAGTCCAGGGCTACCTCTCAGTCCATTTTCATGGCCAGCCTTTTCCGGATCGTCTTCTTCTGGGTCGTCCTGTAACCTCGGTCTCCGGATCGGCCTCCAGTGTCTGGTTCGCCCCAGCGGCGGATTCCTTTCGGTTAGTCCAAGCACCCGGGTCCGTCACGCCACCGCAGCAGCATTGCCCGCGCTCCCCGGCCGCTGCCGCCGGCGCCGCTCATTTGCCGTTCCGGGTCCCCGTTAACTGGGGCCCTGTATCCGGGTCCCCGTTAAACCGGGGCCCTGTATTCCGGGTCCCCAGTGACCAGGGCCCTGTAGTCCGCATCCCTGTACGGGCGCCATTTGTAAGCGGCGAGGAGAAGCAGACAGGCCAACCCAATATGGGTGATAAGCAAACTTCTACTTTATTTGTGACGCAGTTCACATATATATAGGAGTGGTATTCAGCCACTCCTCCTTGGCACAACAGTATTGGTTAGCCCCACACAGCTTCCTCCACGTTCTCCTCCCATGTCCGGTCTCCGGTTACCTGTGGGGGCCACCCCCTGCCTTGCTCGCGCAGTCCTCCAGGGCTCTATGGTCCTGCTCTTAGAGTCATTCTGCAACAGGTCTCTGCTTCCACAGCCAATGAAACATGTTGGAAAACATGTTTCTGAAATCTAAAACACACAGTGAGCTTTGCAACAGTGCCACCCACATTGCTCTCAATCCTCACTTTCCCACTTACAAGTACATTTGAATTTAACCTCTCCGGTAGTTGCTCTGGGATGCCCTGAAGCAGAGTGAGTACTGCACAAACGTTTGGCCGCTGCTCCCACAGCCTAAAAACCAGGATAGAAAGCTGCTGCTTGGCATCTTCAACACAAAGTGAGCTTTCCAATGGTGCCCCTCGCATTGGTGTCGCTCCTCCTTTTCCCACCTAAAAGTCCATTTGAATCTAAATTCCTTCGGTGTTCACTCTCGGCTGCACAGCAGCAGAGTGAGAAGAGCGTGAATGTTTTGCCACTGCTTCAACAACTGAAGAGCCAGGAGGGAAAGATGGTGCTGGACCTTGTCAGCACACAGTGAGCTTTGCAATGGTGCCCCTTGCATTGCTGTCGCTACTCGCTTTATCACCTAAAAGTCCATTTGAATCCAACCTCTCCGGTGCTCGCTCTCCGCTGTCCTGCAGCAGAGTATTAAGAGCACGAATGTTTGGCCTCTGCTCCCGCAGCTGAAGAGCCAGGAGGGAAAATAGGTGCCTGATATCTTCAACACACAGTGAGCTTTGCAATGGTGCTACCTGCATTGTTGTTGCTCCACACTTTCCCTCCTAATATTCCATTTGAATCCTACCTCTTCTTTGGTTGCTCTCGGCTGTTCTGTATCTGTGTGAGTAGAGCACAAACGTTTGACCTCTTCTCCCACAGTAGAAGAGCCAGGAGACAAAGATAGTGCTGGGACTCTTCTGTCGACGTGGGAGTAGTGGACAACGCAGAGACGATCAATGTGATCAAGCAATTGCCATTTATTGAGCATCAGGCATGATCTTTTACACACAAATCCACACATTGATTACACGCTGATTGGTTAACATGCCTTGCCAACAAGCTTCTGATTGGGTTTTACACAAAGTTGCTTAATACAAGTTACCACAGTTACTTATGTTTAGCACTAACCTCAACATCCATACACTGCAGTTTTACATCCTGTTTTTTGTCTTAACATCTGTTCTTAACATCGCTAACGTTGCAATTCCATCGCTAACGTTGCAATTTCATTTCCTCCACTGCTATCTCTGGCTAACCTCCCCTCTGGCCTAGTATGTTTCCACTTATAGAAAAGCTCTACTTATGCTAACTGAAGCTCTGCTTATGCTAACTGAGAAGCCCGACTCATGCTAACTGAATCCATACAACACTCTTCAGCTCACAGTGAGCTTTGCAATGGTGCCACCCGCATTGCTGTCAATCCTCGCTTTCACAGAGGTGTCATAGAATCGTAGAATCATAGAATAATTAGGGTTGGAAAGGACCTTAAGATCATCGTTTTCCCACCTAAAAGTATATTTGAATCCAAGCTCTCCCGTGTTCGCTCTCAGCTGCCCAGAAGCAGAGTGAGCAGAGCACGAACGTTTGGCCTCTGCTCCCACAGCCGAAGAGCCAGGACACAAAGCTTGTTCGGGGCCTCTTCAGCTCACAGTGAACTTTGCAACGTTGCCACCCACACTGGTGTTGCCCCTCGCTTTCACAAAGAGATGTCATAGAATCATAAAATAATTAGGGTTGGAAAGGACCTTAAGATCATCTAGTTCCAACCCCCCTGCCGTGGGCAGGGACACCTCACACTAAATCATATCACCCAAGGCCTCGTCCAAACTGGTCTTGAACACTGCCAGGGATGGAGCATTCCCAACCTCCCTGGGCAAGCTATTCCAGTGCCTCACCACCCTAACAGGAAAGAATTTCCTTCTTATATCCAACCTAAACTTCCCCTGTTTAAGTTTTAACCCATTACCCCTTGTCCTGTCACTACAGTCTCTAATGAAGAGTCCCTCTCCAGCATCCCTATAGGCCACCTTCAGATACTGGAAGGCTGCTATGAGGTCTCCACGCAGCCTTCTCTTCTCCAGGCTGAACAGCTCCAACTTCCTCAGCCTGTCTTCATACGGGAGGTGCTCCAGACCCCGATCATCCTCGTGGCCCTTCTCTGGACTTGTTCCAACAGTTCCATGACCTAAAAGTCCATTTGAAACCAACCTCTGGTGGTCACTCTCGGCAGGCCAGCAGCAGAGTGAGTAGAGCATGAATGTTTGACCCCTTCTCCCTTCCATGGTTTAAACCCAGTCAGGCAACTCGTTCACTTGCTCCTCCCCTTCTGTCTTTCCCCCGTCTCATGGGGAGATGGAGAGGAGAACTGAAAAGAATGTAACTCCCATGGGCTGAGATAACAACAGTTTAGTAACTAAGGTATAACACAAATCACTACTGCTACCACCAATAATAATAATGATAAATGAAATAAAAAGGGAAGAGAATACAACACCTCAGCACCAGCTGACCGATAACTTGCCCCACCCCACCAGACCAAGCACCAACCGATACCTCCTCCAACCCTGCAGTCCTATCCCTTCCTGGTAACTCTCAGTTACCTCCGGGGCATGACGTGCTGTCCTATGGAATATCTCTTTGGTCAGTTTGGGTCAGGTGTCCTGTCTCTGCTTCATCCTGAATTCCCCTTTTCCCTGGCAGAGCATGAGACTCACAAAGTCCTTGGTTAAACCAAAACATCCTTGTTTCCAGCTCCGTTCCCAGACTGAAAGTCAAAACACAGCACTGCACCAGCTACCAAAAAGGAGAAAAATGTCTGCTACTTCTGAACCCAGGACACACCCACAGCCGAAGAACCAGGCCAGAAAGCTGTTGCTCAGCATCTTCAGCACACACTGAACTTTGCAATGGTGCCATGCGCATTGCTGTCGCTCCTCGATTTCAAACCTAATAGTCCATTTGAAACCAACCACTCCGGTGGTCTCTCTCGGCTGCCCAGAAGCAGATTCAGTAGAACATGAATGTGTGGCCTCTGCTCCCACAGCCAAAGAGCCAGGACAGAAAGGTGGTTCTGGACCTCTTCAGCTCACAGTGAGCTTTGATGTGGTGCCACTCACATTGCTGTCGCTCCTTGTTTTCCCACCTAAAAGTCCATTTGAATCCAAGCTCTTCAGCTGTCTCTCTCGGCTGAGCAGCAGCAGAGTTACTAGAGTATGAATGTTTGGCATCTTCTCCCAGACTCTAAGAACCAGGCCAGAAAGCTGGTGTGAGCATCTTCAGGACACAGTGAGCTTTGCAATGGAGCTACATGCATTGCTAACTCTTCCCACTTTCCCGCCTAAAAGTCCATTTGAATCCAACCTCTTCGGTGGTCACTCGTGGCTGCCCAGCAGCAGTGTGAGTAGAGCACGAACACTTGGCCTCTTTTCCCACAGTCGAAGAACCAGGCCAGAAAGCTGGTGCTGGGCATCTTCAGCACACAGTGAGCTTTGCAATGGTGCCACCTTCATTGCTGTCACCCCTCCCTTTCCCATTTAAAAATCCATTTGAAAGAAACCTCTCCTGTGCCCGCTCTTGGCCAGCCAGCAGCAGAGTGAGTAGAGCATGAATGTTTGCCCTCTACTCCCACAGCCAGTAAACCAGGCCCGAAAGATGGTGCCTAGCGTCTTCAGCACACATTGAGCATTGCAACGGTGCCACCCACATAGCTCTTGCTCCTCGATTTCACACTCAAAAATCCTTTTGAATCCAGCCTCTCTGGTGGTCGCTGTCGCCTACCCAGCAGCAGAATGAGCAGAGCACGACCGTTTGGCCTCTGCTCTCACAGCAAAGAGCCAGGACGGAAAGCTGGTTCTGAACCTCTTCAGCTCACAGTGAGCTTTGCAACGGTGCCAGTTGCATTGCTGTCGCTCCTCGCTTTCCCACCTAAGAGTCCATTTCAATCCAACCTCTCCTTTGGTCGCTCTCGGCTGCCAAGCAGCAGACTTAGTAGAGCACAAAAGTTTGGCTTCTGCTCCCACAGCCGAAGAGCCAGGACAGAAAGCTGGTGCTTGACCGCTTCAGCACACAGTGAGCTTTGCAACGGTGACATCCACATTGCTGTCGCTTCTCGCTTTCACACCTAAAAGTCCATTTGAATAGAACTTCTTCGGTGCCCTCTCTCTGAGAAGCTGCAGCAGAGTTACAAGAGCATGAATGTTTCTCGTCTGCTCCCACAGCAGAAGAGCCAGGAGGGAAAGCTGGTTCTGGGCCTCTTCAGCTCACAGTGAGCTTTGCAACTGTGCCATCTGTATTGCTGTCTCTCCTCGCTTTCCCACCTAAAAGACCACTTGAATCCAAACTCTCCGGTGCCCTCTCTTTGCAGAGCAGCAGCAGTGTGATTAAAGCATGAAAGTTTGGCCTCTGCTCCTAGAGCTGAAGAGCCAGGAGGGAAAGCTGGTGCTTGGTATCTTCAACACAGTGAGCTTTGCAACGGTGCCTCCCGCATTGCAGTCGCTGCACATTTTCCCATTTAAAAGTCTATTTGAATCCAACCTCTCCGGTGGTCACTCTCAAATGAGCAGCAGCAGAGTTAGTAGAGCATGAATGTCTGGCCTCTATTCCCCCAGCTGAAGAGCCAGGAGGGAAAGCTGGTGCTGGGCCTCTTCAGCTCAATGTGAGCTTTGCTATGGTGCCAACTGCATTGGTGTCACTCCTGGCTTTCCTACCTAAAAGTCCATTCGAATCCAACCTTTCTGTTGGTCGCTTTTGGTTGAGCAGCAGCAGTGTGAGTGGAGCACAAAAGTTTGGCCTATGCTCCCACAGCAGAAGTGCCAGGACTGAAAGGGGGTGCTGGGCATCTTCAGCGCACATTGAGCTTTGCAACACTGCCACCCGCATTGCTGTCACTCCTCGCTTTTACCCGTAAAAGTCCATTTGAATCCATCCTCTCTGGTGGTCGCTCTCAGCTGCCCAGCAGCAGACTGAGTAGCGCATGAATATTTGGCCTCTGCTCCCACAGCCAAAAACCAGGATGGAAAACTGGCAAAGAACCAGGCCAGAAAGCTGATTCTGGGCATCTTCCACACACAGTGAGCTTTGCAACAGCGTCACCCGCATTGCTGTCGCTCCTTGCTTTCCCACGTAAAAGACAATTTGAATCCAACCTCTTTGGGGGTCACTCTCTGCCGATCAGCAGCAGCGTGAGTACAGCACAAATGTTTGGATTCTGGTACTACAATCAAAGAACCTGGTAAGAAAACTAGTGCCTGGCACCCTCATCACACAGTGAACTTTGCAAAGATGCCACCTTCATAGCTGTCGCTGCTCGCTTTCCCACCTAAAAGTCCATTTGAATCCTACCTCCTTTGGTGTTGGCTCTCAGCCACCCAGCAGCAGAGTGACTAGAGCACGAGCGATTGGCCTGTGCTCCCACAGCCAAAGAACCTGGTAAGAAAGCTGGCCCTGGGCATCTTCAGTGGTCAGTGAGGTTTGCAACTGTGCCACACGCATTGCTGTTGCTCCTCAGTTTCCCAACTAAAAGTCCATTTGAATCCAACCTCTCCAATGGTCTCTCTTGGCTGCCCAGCAGCAGCGAGAGTAGAGCACGAATGTTTGGCCTCTGCTCCAACAGCCAAAGAAACAGGATAGAAAGATGATGCTTGGCATCTTCAGCGCACAGTGTGCTTAGCAACAGTCCCACTCGGTTTGCTGTCTGTCCTCGCTTTCCCACCTAAAAGTCCATTTGAATCCAACCTCTCCGGTGGTCTCTCTCGGCTGCCCAGCAGCAGCGTGAGTAGAGCAGGAATTTTTGGCCTCTGCTCCCACATCCGAAGAACCTGGGAAGAAAGCTGGCCCTGGGCATCTTCAGCACACAGTCAGCTTTGCAAGGGTGCCACCTTCATTGCTGTTGCTCCTCGCTTTCCCACCTAAAAGTCCATTTGAATCCAACCTCTCTGGTGGTCTCTCTTGGCTGCCCTGCAGCAGCCTATGTTGAGCACGGACGTTTGGCATCTATTCACACAGCCGAAAGGCCAGCTAAGAAAGCTGGTGCATGGCATCTTCAACACACAGTGAGCTTTGCAACAGTGCCACCCACATTGCTGTCCTTCCTCACTTTCCCTCCTAAAAGTCCATTTAAATCCAACCTCTCCGGTGCTCGCTGTCAGCTGCCCAGCAGCAGAGTGACTATAGCATGAACGTTTGGCCTCTGCTCCCACAGCCAAAGAACCAGGATGGAAAACTGGTGCCCGGCATGTTCAACACACAGTGAGCTTTGCAATGATGCCACACGCATTGCTGTCTCTCCTTGTTTTCATACCTAAAAGTCCATTTGAAACCAACCTCTCTGGTGGTAGTTCTTGGCTTCCCAGAAGCAGAGTGAGTAGAGCACGGACGTTTGGCCTCGGCTTCCACAGCCAAAGAACCAGGATAGAAAGCTGGTGCTGGGCATCTTCAGCACACAGTGAGCTTTGCAATGGTGCCACCTTCATTGCTGTTGAACCTCTCTTTCCCACATAAAAGTCCATTTGAATGCAGCCTCTCCGGTGGTCACTCTTGGCTGCCCAGGAGCAGAGACAGTGGAGCACAAACATTTGGACTCTGCTCCCACAGCCAATGAACCTGGTAAGAAACATGGTGCTGGCCATCTTCAACACAGAGTGACTTTTGCAAAAATGCTACCCGCATTGCTGTCGCTCCTTGTTGCCCTACCTAAAAGTCCATTTGAATCTGAACACCTTCAGTGGTCGCTCTCAGCTGCTCAGTAGCAGAGTAAGTAAGGACGAACATTTGGCCTCTACTCCTACAACCAAAGGACCAGGTAGGAAAGATCATGCTGGTCATCTTCAGAACACAATGAGCTCTGCAATGCTGCCCCCTCCATTGCTGTCGCTTCCCACCTAAAAGTGCAATTTGATTCGGAGAAAACTCCAGGAACAAACTTGCCAACAAAGTTTTCAAGCTGACAAGCAGGTATTCTTTATTGCGGCACCGGGAGACACGGGGGATAGCACCTCCTAACATGTGCCTCTCCATTGCCACACAAGCCATCCTTTTATAGCCGCTGGGCAGACATGCATATTCATGAGGCTACGTACGGATTACATAATTTTCCAGAAAGCTCCCCGCATGCGTACAGAATTGTGGTGGTGGTCTCTGAGGGTCGTTTACTTCTTCCAACAATCTTCATCACTTCTGGAAGCCTTTGAAGCATGCCCAGTAGATGCTCATACCAGTTTAATTGGTTCGTTAGCACCAGAGACATAATAATCCTCCTATCCTCCTACTTAGCAGTCAGTTTAACTGTAGCCCATCCTGGACACCTGCAGTTCCCAGAGACTCCTTATCCCTGCGTCCTGTTCTTCTAGACTGCTTTTCTTAAACTATGTCAACTATAACGATTTATCTTGTGAGAATTCTCAGTATGTTCTCTAGCTGTACTCTATTTTTTTCTCTATGCATCGTGCACCTCAGTAATTTTCCATTGCTACTGTTACAAAGCCATCAAACTTAGCAGTACTTAAATCTAATTCTAAAGGTTTCTATAGTCCATTTTGTGATTTTGGGCCCCCTTGTTTCAAATTTTCCCCTTTTTCTGTCCTTTTGCAAATTCTTTTGCAACATTTTATATATTACTGTTACCATCAAAATCCTTTCTTAAATAATTTCCTGTTTCTACTTGGTGCTTAATTTCATTCCTTTTCCAATCATAGACAGTTTACAATACCAGAGGGAACATTGTATCATACCGCAAGTAATCATTATTAAATTAATTAACATCAATATTCCTGCAACCAGTTGCCTCAAGCAGGAAAGACTGGGTAACCATGTAGCATTTTCCATATTTCTTCCAAACCCCAGGAGGTGTCATCCATGGCCATTTCATGAAATATCTTAGTTTGTTTCCAAATTTCCTCCAGATATGTTTTCATTGTGCCACTCTGGTCTCTATAGGAACAACAGCTTTCATTGATTATGGAACAAACCCCTCCTTGTGATGCCAGTAACATGTCTAGAGACATTTGGTTTTGTAAAACCACTTTAGAGAGGCTGGTTAACATCGGGTATTTCAGCACCTAAGTTGCATGCCCCCTTCCAGTTGGGGGGTAGAGTCTTATAAGCATTTTCTCCACATAACCAATACCATCCTTTCCCTTTAGGAACGGGCCACAACTGAACTATGATACCATCTATATTAATATTATGACTGCAATTTGAATGGTGACCTACATCTGTGGCATTTAAACAAGCAAGATTTCTTACCCAGGTTCCTGGTGTAATACATCCTTGTGCACAGGGGTAATATTTATTACCCGGACTAGGATTAAATATTCCAAATTTTAACCTTTCCTTCAGATACAGATTGCTAGTGTTCACCCACAAATTTGTCCATGAGATAGTGTTAGGAATTGGCACTCCAGTTAATGGGAGATCCAGGCTTTCTCCTGATTTAGGCAACTGTGCATACACCCAACAATCACTACGGTTAAAAATATTAGTAACATTCTGCACTAATTTCAGGTATAAATTCTGGCCCCAAGTTTGTGTGCCAGTTATCATATGAGTCCAAATTATGAGAGATGCAATTTCATGCATAAGGGTCCTGAAGGTTCTATCCGCCATGTCTTCTCTGGCTCTGGTGCTTTCTTAATTCTTGTATAATATGTCCAAGCAGGTTGTTCCTTTATCCTCGCTGCTGTAAAGGTGGTCAGTAATATCTGGTACGGTCTGCTCCACTTCTCCTGTAGAAGATCTCCTGAAAAATCCTGAACATAAACCCAGTCTCCAGATCTGAAAGGGCGAATTGGATAATCCAAACCTCTTGGTCTTGTCCCTACTATTCTCTTATTTATCTCCTCCAATTGTTTTCCCAGATTGATCAGAAACTGTTGGAGATAGCCTTCTCCCACTTCCTGAAGACTTTCTCCTTTAAACTGGGACTGATATGGTCTTCCATACAAAATCTGAACTGGACTGACCTCTTCTATTGATCGAGGTTTAGTTCGAATTCTTTATAGTGTCAGTGGTAACGCCTGGTACCCATAGAAATTTGTTTCCTGACATATTTTACTAATCTGTTGTTTAATCAGATGGTTCATCTTTCGTACTTGCGCACTGGCCTGAGGCCTATATGGAACATGTAGTTGCCAATCAATTTCTAATTTTTTGCTAATTTCTTGTGACAATTTTGCACTCAAGTGTGAACCCTGGTCAGAAGAAATTGCGGCTACCACTCCAAAACGAGGTATTATTTCATTTAATAATGTTTTAATCACCTGCCTTGCATTATTTGTCCGACAAAGGAATGCTTCTGGCCAGCCTGAAAAATTATCCATTAACACCAACGAATATGGATAACCCCCTTTTCTTGGTAATTCAGAAAAAATCTGTTTGCCACTGCTGTCCCGGAAATCTTCCTCTCCCAATTTTCCCAATTTGATTTCTATTTTCAGTTTTAGGATTATTCTTAAGACATACCTGACATTGTTTTGTCACTAATTGAACTGTGGTGTATAGATTCCTTCCTACAATTTGTTTCTCTAAATATTTATACAAAGAGTTGCTACCCCAATGAGTTTTATTATGTTCTTCCTGATCTAACCTCCAGAGTTGGTTATAGGGGATTACTATTCACCCATCGGGTATTTGAGCCCGATCCGCTTTATTTTCCTGTCCCTTTAGATCCTCAATCAATTTTCTATCCTCTTTTGAATACCTAGGTTTAGAATTTTCAATTGTTAGTTTGCCATCAGGGATTAAGGACATGGTTTGAGATTGTTCAGGTCTGGCTTCAAAATCAGCCAAATTATTTCCAGTTTCCTGATCAGAGTCACCTTGTTGATGTCCTCTACTGTACATAATAGCGAATTCTTCAGGTAGCTGAACAGCTTCCAGTAATCGTAAAATTTCTGTAGCATGTTTAATCTGTTTCCCTTGTGTGTTCAAAAGTCCTCGTTCTTTCCAGATAGCACCATGTGCATGGACCAAAACCAAATGCATATTTAGAATCAGTCCAACTATTTATCCTTTTATCTTTAGCCAATTCTAGGTCTCTTATTAATGCTATTATTTCTGCCTTCTGAGCAGAGGTGTTTGCAGGTAAAGGTTTAGCTTCTATTACCTGTGAAGTGATGGTAATGGCATATCCTGCCTT
Source organism: Pezoporus flaviventris (assembly GCF_033815535.1). Lineage (NCBI taxonomy): Eukaryota > Metazoa > Chordata > Aves > Psittaciformes > Psittacidae > Pezoporus > Pezoporus flaviventris. Next base: position 32,567 of record NW_026892647.1, on the reverse strand, counting down.
TCGTTTACCATTTTTCATGAAGCTACTACCATCAGTAAACCAAGAATCAGCATCTTCCAGAGGGTCTTCTTTCAAGTCTGGTCGGCTCAAATATACAGTCTCTATGGTTGTCAGGTAGTCTTGTGTTAGCAGTTCTGTCGATTGTTCCTGCAAAAAGGATGCTGGATTCACAGCGTTAGTGATCACAGTTTCTATATCACCCTGTTCTACAATGGTGGCCTGGTATTTTAAAAAACGTGAAGGAGATAACCAGTGGGCTCCTTTCTGTTCCAGGACTGCTGATACCACATGGGACACTAGCACAGTAATCTTTTGTCCCAAGGTGAATTTGTGAGCCTCTTCAATATTCATGACGACTGCTGCCACAGCCCTTAGGCATCTGGGCCATCCTTTACTCGCTTCATCCAGCTGCTTTGAAAAATACACCATTGCCCTTCTGTATGGTCCTAGTTTCTGAGCAAGGACCCCCAAGACTATTCCTTGTTTTTCGTGGGAATATAGCCAAAACGGATTAGTCACATCCGGAAGTCCCAGAGCTGGAGCTCTCATAAACTCTATCTTTAAATTCCTAAAAGCCTCCTGTGCTTTATCAGTCCAGTCCAAAGAGGGAGGGTTTCCCTTCAACAGTTCTTATAGCCAGAACACCATAATCATGGATCCAAAGTCTGCACCATCCTGTCATTCCCAGGAATGCCCGGAGCTCCTTGACGGTCGATGATCATGGAGTCTGGCAAATGGCTTCTTTTCTGGCAGTTCCAAGTTCTCTCTGTCCTCCTGTTATTTCATATCCTAGATAGAAAACTCAGGTTTGGATTAGTTGGGCCTTTTGTTTGCATACCTGGTAACCATTCAGTTCCAGAAATTCAATAATCCCACCTTTCACTGGACACAGTCTTCCTTTGTTTCTGTAGCATTTAACAGGTCATCATCATATTGTAACAGAGTCCCCGTCTGAGCAGGTGGCTTTCATAATTCTAATTCTCGTGCTAACTGATTTCCAAAAATCGCTGAACTGTTTTTAAACCCCTGAAGTAATACTGTACAAGTTAATTGAGTTTTTCTTCCTGAGTCAGGATTTTCTCATTAGAAAGCAAATAATTTTGGCTTTCTTTGGCCAAAGGTAAGCAAAAGAAAGTGTCCTTTAAATCCAGGACGGCAAGCCATTTCTGCTTGTTATTCAATTTAGTCAATAAATCATACGAATTAGCTACTACTGGACAAAAATCCTCTGCAATTTTGTTGATTACCCTGAGATCGTAAACCAATCTGCAACTTTTCCCATCATATTTCTTTACTGTCCAGATACAAGTATTATATTCCAATTCACATTCAATTAACAATCTATATTTTAAAATTTATCAATTTTTTTTCATTCCCTTTGATCTTCTAATTTTAAGGGATATTGTTTTATTCTAATTGGGCAGGCCCCCCTTTTTTTTATTTCCACTTTAACAGGCAAAGCATTTTTTTGCCTTCCCTGGAACTTCAGATGCCCGTACTCCCACATATACCTGATTAAGGTTTTCTTCTATTTCAGGGAGGTCCTTCTTTTGGCTTTTCTGTTGAATTAAAGATAAACTCAAAACTACAATTAATTGACTGTTTTTAACTCTAAATTCCATTTTGCCATCTTTAAATGTTGCTTCTCGCCCTAAGAAAGATTTTAGAGAATTTGGCATGCATAAAAATTTATGCATTCCTATTTGTTTTCCCAATTTGTACTTTAAAGGTTTCAGATAGAGTGCCTTTTTTTTTTTTTTTTACCCCCACTTTTAATTGGTGGCCAGTAGCACCCACATCTGTAACGAATTCTTTCCTCTCTGATTTAACACCAGATAAGTTGCTCCTGTATCCACTAAAATTCCTTCTTATTTCCTCTAGTCTGTAGTTTTAATTTAATCAGTTGATCTGCTAGGGTAGATTCCCCAGGTCCCTGTCAGTCAAGTTCCAATTCAGCCACCGGAGCCACCCCATGGCACTGCTCCCCCTCCCCCCCCCAGGGCAGTCTCACTTCTTACGCCCAAACACCCCATAGCACGTACACCGATCCGTTTCCACAGAAGAGCCCACTCCCCCAACCTCTGCCCGTCGTCCCTCCTCCCACGCTCAAAAACAGGAGCTGCCTGAGCTCCCCCTCTTTCCCCATTGGTTTTCCCTTTTTTTTTTTTTCACAGCTGCTCACCCTGCTCTGCAGGGGCTGCAGATGCCTGCCTCTGCAACAGCTCTTGTGGTTTAACCCCTTACGTAACTCTGGATGTGAATGTGCCGCTTGTTGCCAGTGACAGCAATCTCTTCCTCCTTTTCAGTATCAAATAGGACGGATACAGAGGCTGCTTCTCTCGGAGTACCTGTAGAGTACGAATTTTCACCCTCTGCTCAAACACCTGAAGAGCCAGGAGGAAAAGATGGTTCTTGGTATCTTCAGAACACAGTGAGGTTTGTAACATTGCCAGCCGCATTGTTGCTGCTCCTCTCTTTCCCACCTAAAAGTCTATTTGAATCTAACCTCTCCAGTGGTCACTCGGCACAGAAGCAGCAGAGTGAGTAGAGCATGAACATTTGGCCTCTGCTCCTAGAGCTGAAGAGCCATGAGGGAAAGCTGGTGCTTGGTATCTTCAACACCCAGTGAGCTTTGCAATGGTGCCTTCCGCAATGAAGTTGCTCCACGTTTTCCCACCTAAAAGTCTATTTGAATCCAACCTCTCCGGTGGTCACTCTCAAATTAGCAGCAGCAGAGTTAGCAGAGCATGAATATTTGGCCTCTACTCCCACAGCCAAAAAGCCAGGAGGTAAAGGTGGTGCTGGGTCTCTTCAGTTCGCAGTGAGCTTTGCAATGGGACCACCCTCATTGCAGTCGCTCCTAGCATTCACACCTAAATGTCCATTTGAATACAACCTCTTCAGAGCCGGCTCTCGGCTGCCAAGCAGCAGAGTCAGCAGACCACGAACATTTAGCCTCTAGTCCCAGAGGCGAAGAACCAGGCCAGAAAGGTGATGCTGGGCATCTTCATCACACAGCGAGCTTTGCAACGGTGCCACTCTCATTGCTGTCGCTCCTTGCTTTCACAACTAAAAGTCTATTTGACTGCAATGTCTCCAGAGCCATATCTCGGCTGCCTAGCAGCAGAGGGAGTAGAGTATGAATTTTCGCCGTCTGCTCACACACCTGAAGAGCCAGGAGGGAAAGCTGGTTCTTGGTATCTGCAGCACACACTGAACTTTTCAATGGTGACACCAGCATTGCTGTCGCTCCTCGCTTTCCCACATAAAAGTCCATTTGAATCCAACTTCTCCGGTGGTCACTCTTGGCTGAGTGGCAGAAGATTTAGTAGAGCACGAATGATTGCCCTCTGCTCCCACAGCAAAAGGTCCAGGATAGAAAGCTGGTGCTGGGCTTCTTCAGCTCACAGTGAGCTTTGCAACAGTGAGACCCGCATTGCTGTCGCTCCTCGCTTTCACGACTAAAAGTCCATTTGAATCCAACCTCTCAGGAGCCCGCTTCTGGCTGCCAAGCAGGAGTTAGTAGAGCACAAACGTTTGGCTTCTAGTCCCAGAGCGGTAGAACCAGGCCAGAAAGCTGGAGCTGGGCATCTTCAGAACACAGTGAGCTTTGTAAAGGTAACGTTTTGGGTTAGGGTTAGGGTTAGGGTTTAGGGGTTAGGTTTGGGTTTGGGTTAGGGTTAGGGGTTAGGTTTGGGTTTGTGTTAGGGTTAGGGGTTAGGGTTAGGGTTAGGATTAGGGGTTACGGTTAGGGTTAGGGTCAGGGTAAGGAGTTAGGCTTAGGGTTAGGCTTAGGGTTAGGGTTAGGGTTAAAGTTAATGTTAGGGGTTTAGGTTTGGCTTAGGGTTTGGGGTAAGTGTTCGGGTTTGGGCTAGTTTTATTGCTCGTTTTAGGGTTTAGGGTTAGGGTTTTGTTGAGGGTTGGGGGTAAGGGTTTGTGTTAGAGTGGGTTAGGGTTTGGGGTTAGGGGTAGGGATAGGGTTAGTTTGAGATTCATGGCTAGGGGTTAGGATTTATGTTTTAGGGGTTAGTGTTAGGGGTTAGGGTTATTGTTCGGGTTAGGGTAGCGTTAGGGGTAGCTTTAGGATTTAGGGAAGGGATGCCTTTGCATGTCTTCCAGGAGAATCTGCTCCAAGATTTTGCCAGACACAGAGGTGAGACTGACTGGTCTGTAATTCCCCGGGTCATCCATTTTCCCCTTCTTGAAAATGGGGGTTATATTTCCCTTTTTCCAGTCATTGGGAACTTCACCTGACTACCGTGATTTCTCAAATATGATGGCCAGCGGCTTCGCAACTTCATTCGCCACCTTTTTCAGGACCCGCAGATGGATCTCATCAGGACCCATGGGCTTGTGCACGTTCAGATTTTTAAGATGGTCTCGAACCAGTTCCTCTCCTACAGTGGGTGCAAGGTCTTCATTCTCACAGTCCCTGCGTCTGCCTTCCAAGACTTGGGTAGTGCAGTCAGAGCCTTTGGCACTGAAGACCGAAGCGAAGAAGTCAGGGTTAGGTTTCAGAACCTCTTTGTCTCGTTAGAATGCTCTTCAACATGCTTCATTTTGCTCACTTTGTTACGTTTACTGTGTTTTCCTATATATATATGCAGTATTACACTCACATTGTTGCAGTTACATCGAGAAAAATAGGTTAGGGTTAGGGTTCAGGTTAGGATTAGGGTTAGGGTTGAGAACCTATCTGGGTCGTTAGAATGCACTTGAACGTGCTTCATTTTGCTCATTTTGTTAGGTTTACTATGTTTTCCTATATATATATATAGTGTTACTCTCACATTGTTGCACTTAAAGTGAAAGAAATGCTTTAGGCTTAGAGTTAACGTTAGGGTTAGGGTTATGGTTTGGGTTGAGAACCTATCTGGGTCATTGGAATGCCCTTCAACATGCTTCATTTTTCTCGCTTTGTTACGTATACTGTGTTTTCCTATATATATCTATAGTAATACACATACTTGGTTACAGGTTCACTGGGAGAATTAGGTTACGGTTAGTGTTAGGGTTAGGGATAGGGATAGGGGTAGGGTTAGGGTTGGGGTTAGGGTTCAGAACCAATATCAGACTCGTTAGAATGCTCTTGAACATTCTTCATTTTGCTCACTTTGTTACCTTTACTGTGTTTTCCTATATATATATATATAGTATTACACTCACATTGTTACAGTTACAGTGGGAAATATCGGTTAGGGTTAGGGTTCGGGTTAGGGTTATGGATAGGGTTAAAGATAGAGTCAGGGTTGAGAACCTATCTGAGACGTTAGAATTCTATTGAACATGCTTCACTTTGCTCCCTTTGTTAAGTTTACTGTGTTTTTCTATATATATATATAGTAATACACTCACTTTTTTACAGTGACAGTGGGAGATATAGGGTTAGGGTTTGGGTGAGGGTTAGGGTTCGGTTTAGAGTTTTGGTTAGGGTGGAGAAATTATGTGGGCCAATAGAATGCTCTTGAACATGCTTTATTTTGCTCAGTTTGTTACGTTTACTGTGTTTTCCTATATATATATAATATTCCACTCACATTGTTAGAGTTACAGGGGGAGAAATGGGTTAGGGTTTGGGTTAGGATAGAGAACCTCTGTGGGTCATTAGAATGCTCTTGAACATGGTTTATTTTGCTCACTTTGTTATGTTTACTGTGTTTTCCTATATATATATAGTATTGCACTCACTTTGTTACAGTTACAGGGAGGAGAAATGGGTTAGGTTTTGGGTTAGGGGAGAGAACCTCTGTGGGTCATTAGAATGCTCTTGAACATGGTTTATTTTGCTCACTTTGTTATGTTTACTGCGTTTTCCTATATATATAGTATTACACTCACTTTGTTACAGTTACAGGGAGGAGAAATGGGTTAGGGTTAGGGTTAGGGTGAGGGTTAGGGTTAGGGTTAGGGTTAGGGTTGAGAACCTGTGTGGGTCATTAGAATCGTCTTGAACATTCTTTATTTTACTCACTTTGTTACGTTTGCTGTGTTTTCTACATATAGATATACAGTATTACACTCACTTTGTTACAGTTACAGGGACAGAAATGTGTTAGGTTTAGGGTTAGGGTTAGGGTTAGCGTTAGCGTTAGGGTTGAGAAATTATGTGGGTCATTAGAATGCTCTTGAACATGCTTTATTTTCCACACTTTGTTATGTTTACTGTGTTTTCCTATATATATATAGTATTACGCTCACTTTGTTACGGTTACAGGGAGAGAAATGGGTTAGCGTTAGGGTAGGGTTGAGAACCTCTGTGGGTCATTAGAATGCTCTTGAACATGCTTTATTTTCCACACTTTGTTATGTTTACTGTGTTTTCCTATATATATATAGTATTACGCTCACTTTGTTACAGTTGCAGGGAGAGAAATGGGTTAGCGTTAGGGTAGGGTTGAGAACCTCTGTGGGTCATTAGAATGCTCTTGAACATGGTTTATTTTACTCACTTTGTTATGTTTACAGTGTTTTCTTATATATATGTAGTATTACGCTCAATTTGTTACAGTTACAGGGGGAGAAATGTGTTAGGGTTATGGTTAGGGTTGAGAACCTCTGTGGGTCATTAGAATGTTTTCGAACATGCTTTATTTTGCTCACGTTGTTACGTTTACTGTGTTTTCCTGTATATATATATAGTATTGCACTCACATTGTTACAATTACAGTGGGAGAAATGGGTTAGGGTTAGGGTTTGGGTTGAGAACCTCTGTGGGTCATTAGAGTGCTCTTGAACATGCTTTATTTTGCTCACTTTGTCACATTTTCTGATTTCTTTATACATATATAGTATTACACTCACATTGTTACATTTACAGGGGGAGCAATGGGTTATGGTGAAGGTTAGGGTAAGGGTTAGGGTTGAGAACGTCTGTGGGTTATTAGAATTCTCTTGAACATGCTTTATTTTGCCCACTTTGTTGCATTTACTGTGTTTTCCTATATATATATATATAGTATTACACTCACATTTTTACAGTTACAGTGGGAAATATAGGTTAGGGTTAGGGTTCGGGATAGGGTTATGGATAGGGTTAAAGATAGAGTCTGGGTTGAGAACCTCTCTGAGATGTTAGAATTCTATTGAACATGCTTCATTTTGCTCCCTTTGTTGAGTTTACTGTGTTTTCCTATATATATATATAGTATTACACTCACTTTTACAGTGACAGTGGGAGATATAGGGTTAGAGTTTGGGTGAGTGTTAGGGTTAGGGTTAGGGTTAGAGTTTGGGTTAGGGTGGAGAAACTATTTGGGCCGTTATAATGCTCTTGAACATGCTTTATTTTCCTCCCTTTTTTGCGTTTACTGTGTTTTGCTATATATATATAGTACGACACTCCTTTACAGTTACAGGGGAAGAAATGGGTTAGAGTAGGCTTGAGCACCTATATGGGTGGTTAGAAAACATGTGAACAAGCTTCATTTGGCTCACTTTGTTGCGTGTACTGTGTTTTCCTATATATATGTAGTATTACAGTCACTTTGTTACAGTTACAGTGGAAAAATAGGTATTTAATAGGAAAAATATATATATAGGAAAACACAGTAAATGTAACAAAGTGAGAAAAATAAAGCATGTTGAAGACCATTCTAATGACCCCCAGAGGTTCTCAACCCTAACCCTTACCTTAACCTTGACCCTAACGCTCACCCTAACCCTAACCCATTTCTCCCCCTGTAACTGTAACAAAGTGAGTGTAATGCTATATATATACATATATATAGGAAAACACAGTAAATGTAAGAAAGTGAGCAAAAGAAAGCATGTTCAAAAGAATTCTAATGACCAACAGAGGTTCTCAAACGTAACCCTAAGCCTCAGCCTAACCCTAACACATTTCTCCCTCTATCACTGTAACAAAGTTAGTGTAATACTATATATAAATATAGAAAAAAACAGTAAAGGGAACAAAGTAAGCAGAATAAAGCATGTTCAAGAGCATTCTAATGGCCCACAGATTTTCAAACCTAGCCCTAAGCCTAACCCATTTCAGCCCCTGCAACTGTAGCAAAGTGAGTGTAATACTACATATATATATAGGAAAAAACAGTAAAGGTAACAAAGTGAGTAAAATAAAGCATGTTCAAGAGCATTCTAATGACCCACAGATGTTCTCCACCATAACCCTGGCCCTAACCCTAACCCTAGCCCTAACCCTGACCCTGACCCATTTCTCATCCTGTAACTTTAACAAAGTGAGTGTAAAACTATATATATATATATAGGAAAACACAGCAAACGTAACAAAGTGAGCAAAATAAAGCATGTTCAAAAGCATTCTAATGACCCACAGTGGTTGTAACCCTAACCCAAACCCATTTCTACCCCTGTAACTGTAACAAAGTCAGTGTAATGCTATATATATATAGGAAAACACAGTAAACGCAACAAAGTGAGGAAAATAAAGCATGTTCAAGAGCATTCTAATGACCCCCAGATGTTCTCAACACTAACTCCAACGCTAACCCTAACCCTGACGCTAACCCATTTCTACCCCTGTAACTGTAAGTATGTGAGTGAAATACTAGATGTGTATATATATATAGGAAAATACAGTAAACGTAACAAAGCGAGCAAAATAAAGAATGTTCAAGAGAATTCTAATGACCCACAGAGGTTCTCAACCCTAACACTAACCCTATCCCTAACCCTAACCGTAACCCCAACTCTAACCCTAACACATTTCTCCCCCTGTAACTGTAACAATGTGAGTGTAATACTACATATATATATATAGGAAAGCACAGTAAACGTAACAAAGTCAGTAAAATAAAGAATGTTCAAGAGCGTTCTAATGACCCACAGAGGTTCTCAACCCTAACACTAACCCTATCCCTAACCCCATCACTAACCCTAACCCTAACACATTTCTCCCCCTGTGACTGTAACAATGTGAGTGTAATACTATATATATATATAGGAAAACACAGTAAACGTAACAAAGTGGGCAAAATACACCCTGTTCAAGAGCATTCTAATGACCCACAGGGCTTCTCAACCCAAACCCTAATCCATTTCTCCGCCTGTAACTGTAACAAAGTTAGTTTAATACTATGTATATATATAGGAAAACACAGTAAACATAACAAAGTGAGCAAAATAAAGCATGTTCAAGAGCATTCTAATGACGCAAAGAGGCTCTCAACCCTAACCGTAAACCTAACCCTAATCCTAACCCTAACCCTAACTTTAACCCGTATCTCCCCCTGTAACTGTAACAAAGTGACTGTAATACCATACATATATATGGGAAAGCACAGTAAATGCAACAAAGTTAACAAAATGAAGCATGTTAAAGAGAACTCTAATGACTCAGAGATGTGCTAAACCCAAACCCTAATCCTAACCCTAACCATCCCCTAACCATAACCCTAACTCTAAACCCTAACCCTAATCTTAACACCAAATCCTAACCCTAACCCCTAAACTTAACCTTAACCCTAACCCTAACCCAACCCTTACCCTAAATGCTGACCCTAGCACCTAACTCTCTAACTCCAAACCAATCCTTATACTTAACATTAAACCTAATGTCTCCTCTATCCCTAACCCTAACCCTAACTCAGAACCCTAACCTTATCCCCTACGCTAACTCCTAATCCTACCCAAACCCGAACCATAACCGTAACCCCTAACCATAACAACTAACCCTAAACCCAAAAACCTCAAAAGAGGATAGAAAATTGATTGAGGATCTAAAGGGACAGGAAAATAAAGCGGATCGGGCTCAAATACCCGATGGGTGAATAGTAATCCCCTATAACCAACTCTGGAGGTTAGATCAGGAAGAACATAATAAAACTCATTGGGGTAGCAACTCTTTGTATAAATATTTAGAGAAACAAATTGTAGGAAGGAATCTATACACCACAGTTCAATTAGTGACAAAACAATGTCAGGTATGTCTTAAGAATAATCCTAAAACTGAAAATAGAAATCAAATTGGGACAATGGGGAGAGGAAGTTATCCAGGACAGCAGTGGCAAACAGATTTTTCGGAATTACCAAGAAAAGGGGGTTATCGATATTTGTTGGTGTTAATACATACGTTTTCAGGCTGGCCAGAAGCATTCCTTTGTCGGACAAATAATGCAAGGCAGGTGATTAAAACATTATTAAATGAAATAATACCTCGTTTTGGAGCACCAGCCGCAATTTCTTCTGACCGGGATTCACACTTTAGTGCAAAATTGTCACAAGAAATTAGCAAAAAATTAGAAATTGATTGGCAACTACATGTTTCATATAGGCCTCAGCCCAGTGGGCAAGTACGAAAGATGAAGGAGATCCTCTACAGGAGAAGTGGAGCGGACCGTACCAGGTATTACTGACCACCTTTACAGCAGTGAAGATAAAGGAACAACCTGCTTGGACATATTATTCAAGAATTAAGAAAGCACCAGAGCCAGAGAAGACATGGCGGATCGAACCTTCAGGACCCTTATGTATGAAATTGCATCTGTCATAATTTGGACTCATATGATAACTGGCACACAAACTTGGGGCCAGAATTTATACCTGAAATTAGTGCAGAATGTTACTAATATTTTTAACCGTAGTGACTGTTGGGTGTGTGCACAGTTGCCTAAATCAGGAGAAAGCCTGGATCTCCCATTCATTGGCGTTCCAATTCCTAACTCTATCTCATGGACAAATTTGTGGGTGAACACTAACAATCTGTATTCGAAGGAAAGGTTAAAATTTGGAATACTTAATCCTAATCCAGGTAATAAATATTACACCTGTTCACAAAGATGTATTACACCAGGAACCAGGGTAGGAAATCTTGCTTAAATGCCACAGATGTAGGTCACCATTCAAATTGCAATCATACTATTAATATAGATGGTTTTATAGTTCAGTTGTGGCCCGTTCCTGGGCCACAGGGAAAGGATGGTATTGGTTATGTGGAGAAAATGCTTATAAGACTCTAACCACCAACCGGAAGGGGGCATGCAACTTAGGTGCTGTAATACCCAGTTTTAACCAGCCTCTCTAAAGTAGTTTTACAAAACCGAATGTCTCTAGACATGTTATTGGCATCACAAGGAGGGGTTTGTTCCATAATCAATGAAAGCTGTTGTTCCTATATAGACTAAAGTGGCAGAATCAAAACAGATCTGGAGGAACTTTGGAAACAAACTAAGATATTTCATGAAATGGCCATGGGTGACACCTCCTGGTGGTTTGAAGAAGTATGGATAAAGTTAACTTCATGGTTACACAATCTCTCCTGGTTGAGGCAACTGGTTGCAAGAATATTGATGTTAATTAATTTAATATCGATTACTTGTGGTATGATACAATGTTCCCTCTGGTATTGTAAACTGTCTATGATTGGAAAAGGAATGAAATTAAGCACCAAGTAGAAACAGGAAATTATTTAAGAAAGGATTTTGATGGTAATGGTAATATATAAAATGTTGCAAAAGAATTTGCAAAAGGTCAGAAAAAGGGGGGAATTTGAAACAAGGGGGCACAAACAGAATGGAATATAGAAACCTTTAGAATTATATTTAAGTAATGTGAAGTTTGATGGCTTTGTGACAGTAACAATGGAAAATTACTGAGGTGCACGATACATAGAGAAAAAAAAAGAGTACAGCTAGAGAACAAGATAAATCGTTATAGTTGACATAGTTTAAGAAAAACAGTCTAGAAGAACAGGACACAGGGATAAGGAGTATTTGGGAAGCGCATGCTTCAGTTTGGCCTCTTATCCCACAGCTGAAGACCCAGTCCAGAAAGCTGGCACTTGGCATATTCAACACACAGTGAGCTTTGCAACAGTGTCACCCACATTGCTGTCGCTCCTCGCTTTCCCAGCTAAAAGTCCATTTGAATCCAAACTGCTTCTGTGTTAGCTCTCGGCTGCTCTGCAGCTAATTAGAGCACGAATATTTGGCCTCTGCTCCAGACCCGAAGAACCAGTTACGAAAGCTGGTGCTGGGCATCTTCAGCACACAGTGAGTTTTGCAATGGTGCCACCAGCAGTGATGTCTTTCCTGGCTTTCCCACCGAAAACTCCATTTAAATCCAACCTCTCCGGTGCTCGCTCTTGGCTTCCACACAGCAGAGTGAGCAGAGCACAAAAGTTTGGCCTCTGCTCCCACAGCCAAAGAACCATTATAGAAACCTGGTGCGGGCATCTTCAACACAAAGTGAGCTTTGCAACAGTGCCACCCGCATTGGGTTTGCTCCTCCTTTTCCCACCTAAAAGTCCATTTGAGTCCAAACTCCTTCAGTGTTCGCTCTCGCCTGTCCAGTAGCAAAGTGTGTAGAGCACTAATGTTTGCCCTCTGTTCCCACAGCCGAAGAACCTGGTAAGAAAGCTGGTGCTGAGCAACTTCAGCACACAGTGAGCTTTGCAATGGTTCCACCTTCATTGCTGTTGATCCTCACTTTCCCAACTAAAAGTCCTTTTGAATCCAACATCTCCAGTGGTGACTCTTGGCTGCCCAGGCCAAACGTTCGAGCTGTACACTCTCTGCAGCAGGACAGCGAGGAGAAGGCACCAGGGAAGTTGCACACAATTGGACTTTTGGTAGGAAAGCAAAGAGCGACAACAATGCGGGTGGCACCGTTACAAAGCTCACTGACTGCAGAACAGGCCTAGCACCAGCTTTCTGTCCTGGCTCTTCTTCCACTGTGGGAGCAGAGGCCAAACATTCGTGCTCTAATCAGTCTGCTGCAAGACGGTCAAGACCTCTCCCCTCGTGTTGGATTCAAAGGGACTTTTAGGTGCTGTCATGTTGCTGACACTGGAGCACAGCTTACTCTGGGCAGGTGATTCCCAGCACCAACTCCTCTCTTTCCACCTAAAAGTCCATTTGAATCCAACCTCTGTGGCACCGGCTCTCGGCTGTCCTGCACAGAGTGAGTAGAGCACAAATGTTTGGCTTCTGCTCCCACAGCAGAAGAGTCAGGACAGAAAGAGAGCTCTGGGCCTCTTTTGCAGAGAGAGAGCTTTGCAAAGGTACCATTGGCATTGCTGTCACTCCTCGCTTTCCCACCTAAAAGTCCATTTGAATCCCACATTTGAAACACCCGCTCTTAGCGGTCCTGCAGCAGAGTTCGTATGACACGAGTGTTGGGCCTCTGCCCCCACAGCCAGACGGCCTGGAGATAAAGCTGGGGCTGGGCATCTTCTGCAAGCAGTGAGGTTTGCAACGGTGACATCCACATTGCTGTCCGTGTTTGCTTTCACACCTAAAATTCCAATTGTATTCAACTTCTCTGGAAGATGTTTGGCCTCTGCTCCCACAGCTGAAGAGCCAGGACAGAAAGCTTGTGCTGGGCCTCTTCTGCAGATAGCGAGCTGTCCTGGGTTCAGCAGTAGCAGTCATTTTTCTCCTTCTTGGTAGCTGGTGCAGTGCAGTGTTTTGACTTTCGGCTCGGGGAACAGAGCTGATAGTGATGTTTTGGTTTGGCCAAGGACTTTCTGAGCTTCATACTCTGCCAGGGAGGAGGGGAAGCCGGGAGGAAGCAGAGACAGGACACGTGACCCAAACTGACCAAAGAGGTATTCCATACCACAGCACGTCATGCCCAGGATGTAACTGGGAGTGAGCCGGAAGGGCTGGGGAGACTGCAGAGTTGGAGGAGGTATCGGTCAGAGCTTGGTCGGGCTGGGGGGGGCGAGTTATTGGTTGGCTGGTGGTGAGGTGATGTATTCTCTTCCTTTGTTATTTCCTTTATCGTTGTTATTATTGGTAGTAGCAGTAGTGATTTCTGTTATACCTTAGTTACTAAACTGTTCTTATCTCAACCCGTGGGAGTTGCATTCTTTTCGATTCTCCTCTCCGTCCCTCCAGGAGTAGGGGGAGGAAAAGAAGGGGGGAAGTGAGTGAACGAATTGCCTGACTGGGTTTAAACCATGACATGAGCTTTGCAACGGTGACACCCGCATTGCTTTCACTCCTCACTTTCACACCATCTAACATCTACGGTGCCTACTCTCAGCTGTCCTGCAGGAGACTGAGTATAGCTCGAATGTTTGGCCTCTGTTCCACAGCCATTGAGCCAGGATAGCAAGGTGGTGCTGGACCTCTTCTGCAAACAGTGAGCTTTGCAACAGTGCCAACCGCATTAATGAACCTTCTCTCTTTCCCACCTAAAAGTCCATTTGAATGAAAGATCTACAGTGTCCTCTCCAGGCCATCCTGAAGAGCACAAACATTTGCTCTCTTCTCCCACAGCCTAAGAGACAGGACAGAAAGCTGGTGATGGGCCTCTTCTGCAGACAGTGAGCTTTGAACCATGCTACGCAAATTGCTTTCACTCCTCGTTTTCCCATTTAAAATGCAATTGTGTGCAACTTCTCTGGTGACCTCTCCTGGCTGTCCTGCAGCAGAGTGAGTAGACAACGAATGTTTGGCCTCTGCTCCCACAGCTGAACAGCCAAGACAGTAAGGTGGTGCTGGACCTCTTCTGCAGACAGTGGGCTTTGCAAGGGTGCCAATCACATTGCAGAACCTCCTCGCTTTCCCACGTAAAAGTCCCTTTGAATCCAACCACTGCGGAGCCCGCTCTCAACTGTCATGCAGCTGATAGAGTAGCTCATGAATGTGTGTCCTCTGCTGCCACACCTGAACAGCCAGGACAGAAATTTGGTTCTGGGCCTCTTCTGCAGACAGTGAGCTTTAGAAAAGTGCCACACTCATTGCCGTCGCTCCTCGCTTTCCCCCATAAAAGTCCAATTGTGTGCAATTTCCCTGTTGCCCTCTCCTGGCTCTCTTCCATCAGAGTGATTAGAGCACAAATGTTTGGCCTCTGCTCCCACAGCAAAGAACCAGGACAGAAAGTTGGTTCTAGGCCAAAAAAAGTCCAATTGCATGCAAATTCTCTGGGGCCCTCTCCTGGCCTTACTGGAGCAGAGAGAGTAGAGCACAAATGTTTGGACTGTGCTCCCACAGGCCAATAGACAGGACAGAAATCTGGTGCTGGGCCTTTTCTGCCAACAGTGAGCTTTGCAACGGTGCCACCTGCATTGCTGTCACTACTCCATTTCCCACCCAAAAGTCCATTTCAATCCAACATCTGTGGCTGTCCATCAGTAGAGTGACTAGAGCACAAATGTTTGGCCTCTGCTCCCACAGGCAAAGAGCCAGGACAGAAATCTGGTGCTGGGCCTCTTCTGCAGACAGTACACTTCGCAGTGGGGCCACCCGAATCGGTGTCGCTCCTCTGTGATCCAAGTAAAAGACCATTTAAATCCAACCTCTGCGGCGCCCACTCACGACAGTCCTGCAGCCGAGTGAGTAGGTCATGAATGCTTGGCCTCTGCTGCGACAGCTAAATAGCCAGGACAGAAAGCTGGTCCTGCTCCTCTTCTGCAGATATTGAGCTTTGTACCCATGCCACTCACATTGCTGTTGCTCCTCACTTTCACACCTAAAAGTCCAGTTGTGTGCAACTTTTCTGGTGGCGACTTCTGGCCATCCTGCAACAGAGTGAGTAGAGCACGAAAGTTTCGCCTCTGCTCCCACAGCCAAAGAGCCAGGAAATGAAGTGGGTGCTGAGCCTCTTCTGCAGACATTGAGACTTGCAATGGTGCCACACCCGTTGCTCTTTTTTTCCCTCCTAAAGTCCATTTAAATCCAAAACCTGCAGCACTCGCACTTGGCTGTCCTGCAGCAGAGTGCATAGAACATGCCTTTTTGGCCTCTGCTCCCACAGCCGAAGAGACAGGATAGAATGCTGGTGCTGGGCCACTTCTGCTGGCAGTGAGATTTTCAACGACACCCGCATTACTGTAGTTCCCCGCTTTCCCACCTAAAAGTCCATTTGAATACAAAAACTGTGGCACACACTGTCAGCTGTCCTTCAGCCGAATGAGTAGAGAACGAATGTTTGGTCTCTGCTCTCAGAGCTGAAGAGCCAGGACAGACAGCTGGTGCTGTGCCTCTCCTGCAGACGGTGAGCTTTGCTACAGTGATGCCCAAATTGCTGTTGCTCCTCGCTTTCCCACCTAAAAATCCAATTGATTGCAACTTCTCTCGAGCCCTCTCCTGATCGTACTGCTGCAGAGTGAGTAGAGCACGAATCTTTGGCCGCTGCTCCCACAGACGAAGAGCCAGGGCAAAAAGCTGGTACTATGGCTCTTCTGCAGTCAAAGAGATTTGCAATGCTGACACCCGCATGGCTTTCGCTCCTCCTTTTCCCACCTTCAGCTGATTGAGTAGAGCACAAATGTTTGCCCAGCACAAGCGTTCTGTCCTGGATCTTCCACCGTGGGAGCAGAAGCTAAACATTAGAGCTCTACTCAATATGCTGCAGGACGCCGGGAGAGGGCACCAGGGAAGTTGCCCACAATTGAGCTTTTAGGTGGAAAAGCAAGGTGTGACAGCAATGAGGGTGGCAGCCCTGCAAAGCTCAGAGTCTGCAGATGTTGCCCAGCACCACCTTTCTGTCCTGGATGTTTGGCTATGGGAGCAGAGGCCCAAAGTTTGTGCTGTACGTACTCGGCCTCAGGACAGCCGAGAGCGGAAGCCACAGAGGTGACATTCAAATGGACTTTTAGGCGGGAAAGCAAGGAGCGACTGCAGTGCGGGTGGCACTGTTGCAAAGGTCACTGTCTGCAGAAGAGGCCTAGCACCAGCTTTCTGTCCTGGCTCTTCAGCTGAGGGAACAGACGCCAAGCATTCGTGCTCTACTCACTCTGTGAAGGACTACCATTAGAGGGCACCAGGAAAGTTGCACACAATTGGACGTTAAGGTGGGAAAGCGAGGAGCGACAGCAATGTGGGTGGCACTGTTGTAAAACACTCTGTCTTCAGAAGAGGCCCAGCACCACCTTGCTATCCTGGCTCTTCGGCTGGGCTGTGGTAGCAGAAGCCAAACATTGGTGCTCTACTCGGCTGAAGGACAGCCAAGAGGGAGTGCTGCAGGGTTTAGATTCAAATGTACTTTTAGGTGGGAATGGGAAGAACGAAAGCAATGCGTTTGGTACCTTTGCAATGCTCACTTTCTGCAGAAGAGGCCCAGGACCAGCTTTCTGTCCTGGCTCTTCGGCTGTGGCAGCAGCGGCCAAACATTCACGCTCTGCTCACTCTGCTGTAGGACAGCTGAGAGAGGGAATGCGAGAAGCTACACACAATTAAAATTTTAGGTGGGAAACGAGGAGCGACAGCAATGCAGGTGGCACCACTGCAAAGTTAATTGACTGCAGAAGAGGCCCAGCACCAGCTTTCTGTCCTGGGTATTCGGCAGTGGGAGCAGAGGCCAAACATTCGTGTTCTGCACACTCTGCTACCGGACAGCGGGCTCCACAGAGGATGGATTCAAAGAAAATTTTAGGTGGGAAAGCGAAGAGGGAAAGCAATGCGCGTGTCACTGTTGCAAAGCTCACTGTCTGCAGAAGAAGCGCAGCACAATCTTTCTGTTCTGGCTCTTTGGCTGTGGGAGAAGATACCAAACATTCATTCTCTACTCACTGTGCTGAAGGCCAGGCGTGGGCACCTAAGTATTTGCACACAATTAAACTTTTCGGTGGGAAAGCGAGCAGCAAAAGCAATGTGGGTAGCACCCTTGGAAAGCTCACTGTCTGCAGAAGAGGCCCAGCACCAGCTTGTTGTCCTTTCTCTTCGGATGTAGGAGCAGAGGCCAAGCATTCATGCGCTACTCACTCTGCTCCAGGACGGCCAGGAGAGGGGCTCAGAGAACTTGCTCAAAAATTGGACTTCTTGGTGGGAAAGCGAGGAATGACAGCATTGTGGCTGGCACCGTTGTAAATCTCACTGTCTGCAGAAGAGGTCCAGCACCAGCTTCCTGTCCTGACGGTTTGGGTGTGGGAGCACAGGCCAAACATTCGTGCTCTGCCCAGTCTGCTGCATAACAGCCAAGAGCGGACACTGCACAGGTTGGGCTCAAATGGAATTTTAGGTGGAAAGCAAGGAGCGACAGCAGTGGTGGTAAAACCGTTGCAAATCTCTGTCTCCAGCAGAGGCTCAGTGCCAGCTTTCTGTCCTGCGTCTTCAGCTGTGCGAGCAGAGGCCAAACATTCGTATTCTACTCACTCTGCTGAAGGACAGACGAGAGAGAGCGCTGCAGGTTTGGATTCAAATGGACTTTTAGGCGGGAAAGAGAGGAGCGACAGCAATGCGGGCAGCACCGTTGGAAGGCTCACTGTCTGCCGAAGAGTCCCAGTGCCAGATTTCTGTCCTGGCTCTTTGGCTGTGTGATCAGAAGCCAAACATTCATTCTCTACTCATTGTGCTGCAGCAAAGCCGAGAGTGAATGCCGCAGAGGTTGGATTCAAATGGGCTTTTAGGTAGTAAAGCAAGGAGTGACAGCAATGGGGGTGCCACCGTTGCAAAGCTCACTTTCTGCAGAAGATGCCAGTACCAATTTTCTCTCCTCGCTCAACGGCTCTGGGATTACAGGCCAAACATTCATGCTCTATTCACTCTGCTGCTGGAAAGCTGAGACCGGGCACAGCAGAGTTTGACTTCAAAGGGACTTTTATGGGGAAAGCAAGGAGCAAGAGAAATTCGGATGGCACCTTTGCAAAGCTCACTCTCTGCAGAAGAGTACTTGCACCATCTTTCTGTTCTGGCTCTTCATCTGTGGCAGCAGAGGGCAAATATTCATGCTCTACTCACTTGTCAGCCCAATAAGAAGAGAGCGGACACGGCAGAGGATGGACTCAAATGGACTTTTATTGGGCAAGCAAGGAGTGACAGCAATCGGGTGGCACCGTTGCAAAGCTCACTGTCTGCAGAAGAGGCCCAGCAACAGCTTTTTGTCCTGTCTCTTCGGCTGAAGGAACAGAGGACAAACATTCATGATCTACTCACTCTGCTGTAGGACATAAGAGAAATGTTGCCACAGAGGTTGGATTCAAAATGACTTTTAGATGGGAAAGGGAGGTGCGACAAACAGGCGGGTGGCACCATTGCAAATCTCACTGTCTGTGGAAGAGCTCTAGCAGCAGCTTTCTGACCTGCCTCTTTGGCTGTGGGAGCAGAGGTCAGACATTTGTGCTCTACTGGCTCTTCTGAAGGAAAGCCAAGAGAGGGAGCAGCAGATGTTGGATTCAAATGGATTTTTAGGAGGGAAAGGGAGGAGGGACAGCAATGTGGGTGGCACCGTTGTACAGCTCACTATCTGCAGAAGAGGCCTGGCACAAGCTTTCTGTCCTGGCTCTTCAGCTGGGGGAACAGAGGCCAAACATTCGCGCTCTACTCACTCTGCTGTAGGACAGTCGAGAGCGGGCTCCACAGAGGATGGATCCAAAGGGACTTTTAGGACGGAACGTGAAGAGTGAAAGAAATGCTGTTGTCACAGTTGAAAAGCTCACTGTCTGCAGAAGAGGCCCAGAATCAGCTTTCTGTCCTGGCTCTTCATCTGTGGGAGCAGAGGCCAAATATTCGTGCTCTACTCACTCTGCTTCAGGACAGCCAAGAGCAGACACCACAGAGTTTGTACTCAAATGGACTTTCAGGTGGAAAGCAAGGAGCAACAGCAATGCTGGTGGCACCGTTGCAAATCTCACTGTCTGCACAAGAAGCCTAGCACCAGCTTTCTGTCCTGGCTCTTCGGCTGTTGGAATAGAGACCAAACAATGGTGCTCTACTCAGTCTGCTGCAGGACGGCCAGGAGAGAAATTGCACACAAGAGCACTTTTAGGTGGGAAAGCAAGGATCAACAGCAATGTGGGTGGCACCGTTGTAATGGTCACTGTCTGCAGAATAGGCACAGCACAAGTTTTCTGTCCTGGGTCTTCGGCTGTGGGAGCAGAGGTCAAACATTCGTGCTCTAATCATACTGCTGCTGGAGAGACGAGGGCAGGCACCGCGGAGATGGACTCAAATGGACTTTTAGGTGGGAAAGCAAGGAGGGACAGAAATGCGGGCGGCACCATTGCAAGGCTCACTGCCTGCAGAAGAGGCCCAGCACCAACTTTATGTCCTGGCTCTTCGGCTGTGTGAGCAGAGGCCAAACCTGCGTGCTCTACTCAGTCTGCTGCTGGAAGTCCGAGAGCTGGCACCGCAGAGGTTGGATTCAAACGGACTTTAAGATGGGAAAGCGGGGAACTACAGCAGTGCGTATGGCACTGTTGCAAAGCTCACTGTCTTCAGAAGAGGCCCAGCACCAGCTTTCTGTCCTGGCTCTTTGGCTGTGGGATAAGATGCCAAACATTCCTACTCTACTCACTGTTCTGCAGGGCGGCCAGGAGAGGTCACCGAAGGTGTTTAGTTCAAATGGACTTTCAGGTAGTAAAACGATGAGCAACAGCAATGGGGGTGGAACCATTCCAAAGCTCACTGTCTGCATTGGAGGCCCAGTACCAGCTTTCTGTCCTGACTCTTTGGCTTTTGTAGCAGAGGCCAAACATTCCTTCTGTACTCACTCTGCTGAAGGAGAGCCATGAGAGGTCGCCGCAGAGTTTGGATTCAAATGGACTTTTAGGTGGGATAGTGAAGAACTACAGCAATGCGGGTGGCCTTCTTGCAGGCCTCGCTGCCTGTAGAAGAGGCCAAGCACCAGCTTTCTGTCCTGGCTCTTTGGCTGTGGGAGAAGTGGCCAAACATACGTGTTCTACTTACTCTCCTGCAGGAAGGTCAAGAGAGGACACCAGAGAAGTTGCACACAATTGGACTTTTGGTATGAAAGCGAGGAGCAATAGCAGTGCTGCTGGCACCGATGCAAAACTCACTGTCTGCAGAAGAGACAGTTGATCAGTTAACAGAGAGTTTGTGGGCTAGCTTTAAAGGGAAAACAGCTATGGGAGACATTACTGTGGGGATCTGGTAGACCGCCTGATCAAGAAGAACCTGCAGATGAAGCACTCACAGCACTCAGACAGATATGAAAAGCCTCACGCTCACAGGCCCTTGTTCTCATGGGGGACTTCAACCACCCTGAAATCTGCTGGAACGATGGTGTGACCCGGCACAAGCAATCCAGGAGGTTCCTTGATTGTGTGTAAGACAGTTTCCTTCTGCAAGTAACAGAGGAGCCGACAAGAAGAGGTGCCATGCTTGACCTTGTGCTCACCAACAGGGAAGGGCTCATTGGAAATGTGATGCTCCAGGGTAACCTTGGATGCAGCGATCACGAGATGGTCGAATTTGAGATCCTCAGGACAGTGAGAAGAGCGTGCAGCAAGCTCACTGCCCTGGACTTCAAAAGAGCAGACTTTGGCCTCTTCAGTAACCTGCTTAGTAAGGTTCCATGGGATACAGCCCCAGAGTGCAGGGGGGCCCAAGACTCTTGGCTGATATTCAAGGATCACATGCTACAAGCTCAGGAGTGTGGCATCCCAACCAGAAGGAAGTGCAGCAGGAGGGCCAGGAGACCCCCTTGGATGGACAAGGAGCTGCTGAGGAAAATTCAAATGAAAAAAAGATGCTTATAAAAGGTGGAAACAAGGACAGGTGGCATGGGAAGAGTACAGGGATGTTGTCCGGGAAGCTAGGGACCAGCTTAGGAAAGCTAAGGCCCAGTTAGAATTAAACTTGGCTAGGGATATTAAGGATAACAGGAAGGGATTCTACAGGTACATAGCAAATAAAAAACAGACTAGGGAGAACGTAGGCCCCCTCAGGAAGCTCTCGGGAGAACTGGCTGCACAGGATTTGGAGAAGGCTGAGGTTCTGAATGACTTCTTTGCCTCGGTCTTCACTGGCAAAGGCTCTGACCGCACCACCCAAGTCTTGGAAGGCAGACGCAGGGACTGTGAGAATGAAGACCTTTCACCCACTGTAGGAGAGGAACTGGTTCGAGACCATCTTGAAAATGTGAACGTGCACAAGTCCATGGGTCCTGATGAGATCCATCCGCGGGTCCTGAAGGAGCTGGTGAATGACGTTGCGAAGCCACTGGCCATCATATTTGAGAAATCATGGCAGTCAGGTGAAGTTCCCGATGACTGGAAAAAGGGAAATATAACCCCCATTTTCAAGAAGGGGAAAATGGATGACCCAGGGAATTACAGACCAGTCAGCCTCACTTCTGTGCCTGGCAAAATCTTGGAGCAGATTCTCCTGGAAGGCATGCTAAGGCACATGAAAAAACAAAAAGGTTCTTGGTGACAGCCAGCATGGCTTCACTAAAGGGAAATCCTGACTCACCAATTTGGTTGCCTTCTATGATGGGGCTGCAGAATTGATGTACAGGGGTAGAGCAGTTGTTGTTATCTTCCTGGTTTTGTGCATAGTGTTGGACACTGTCCTACATGTCATCCTTGTCTCTAAATTGGAGAGACATCAATTTGATGGATGGACCACTCGGTGGATAAAGAACTTGCCTGATGGCCGCAAGCAAAGAGTTGTCGTCAATGGCTCTATGTCCGGCTGGAGACCAGTAATGAGTGGTGCCCCTCAGGGATCCGTGTTGGGACCGGTCTTGTTCAACACCTTTGTTGCTGACATGGACAGGGGGATTGAGTGTGCCCTCAGCTTGTTTGCGGATGACACCGAGCTGTGTGGTTCGGTTGATATGCTGGAGGGAAGGAATGCCATCCAGAGGGACCTTGACAGGCTTCTGAGGTGGGCTGATGCCAACCTCATGAGGTTTAACCATGCCAAGTGCAAGGTCCTACACCTGGGTTGGAGCAATCCCAGGCACAGCTACAGGTTGGGCAGAGAAGAGATTCAGAGCAGCCCCAGGAGAAGGACTTGGGGGTGCTGGTCATTGAGAAAATGAACATGAGCTGGCAGTGTGTGCTTGCAGCCCAGAAAGCCAACCATATCTTGGGCTGCATCAAAAGGAGAGTGACCAGGAGGTCGCAGGAGGTTGTCCTGCCCTTCTACGCTGGTCTTCTGAGCCCTCACCTGGAGTATTGTGTTCATGGAGACTTCATAGCAGCCTTCCAGTGCCTGAAGGGGGTCTATAGGGATGCTGGAGAGGGACTCTTCATTAGGGACTGTAGTGACAGGACAAGGGGTAACAGGTTAAAACTTAAACAGGGGAAATTTAGATTGCATATAAGAAGGAAATTCTTTCCTGTTAGGGTCATGAGGCACTGGAATGGGTTGCCCAGGGAGCTTGTGAATGCTCCATCCCTGGCAGTGCTCAAGGCCAGGTTGGACGAAGCCTTGGATGAGATGGTTTAGTATTGAGGTGTCCCTGCTCATGGCAGTGGGCGTGGGACTAGATGATCTTAAGGTCCTTTCCAGGCCTAACTATTCTATGACTATGATTCTAAAGCTCACTGTCTGCAGAAGAGGTCCAGCACCAGCTTTCTATCCGTGCTCTTTGGCTGTGGGAGCAGAGGACAAACATTCGTGCCTTGCTCACTCTGCTGCTGGACGGCCAGGGGAGGGCACCAGAGAAGTTGCACACAATCGGACTTTTAGGTGGGAAAGCGAGGAGAATCACCAATGAGGGTCAGGTGATTGCAAGGCTCACTGTCAGCAGAAGTGTCCCAGCACCAGTAATTCTATCCTGGCTCTACAGGAACAGAGGCCAAATATTCGTGCTCTACTCACTCTGCTGCAGGAGAGCCGAGAGCGGGCACTGCAGAGGTTGCACTGAAATGGACTTTTAGGTCGAAAGCGAGGAGCGACAGCAAGGTGGGTGGCACCGTTGCAAACCTCACTTTCTGCAGCAGAGGCTTTCTGGCTGTGGGAGCAGATTCCAAACATTCGTGCTCTACTCTGCTGCAGTTCAGTCAGGAGAAATCATCAGAGAAGTTGCACACAATTGGACTTTTAAGTGGGGAAGCAAGGAGCAAAGGCAGTGCTGCTGGCACTGTTGCAAAGCTCCTCATCTGCAGAAGATGCCCAGCACCAGCTCTCTGTCCTGGCTCTGGGTTTGCGAGTAAAGGCCTGAAAATCGTGCTCTACTCACTCTCCTGGAGGACATCCTGGAGAGTGTACCAATGATATTGCACACAATTGTCCTTTTAGTTGGAAAAACAAGGAGCAACAGCCTTTGCTGTTGGCACCTTTGCAAAGTTCACTGTCTGCAGAAGAGGCCCAGCACCAGCATTCTGTTCTGGCTCTTCGTCAGTGGGACCAGAGGCCAAACATTCGTTCTCTACTCACTCTGATGCAGGACAGCCAGGAGAAGCCATCAGATAAGTTGCACACAATTGGACTTTTAGGTGGGAAAATGAGAAGCGACAGCAATGCTGTTGGCACTGTTGCAATGCTGACTGTCTGCAGAAGAGACACCAGTACCAGACTCTGTCCTGGCCCTTCGACTTTGGAAAGAGAGGACAAACATTAATGAACAGGACAGCACCAGAGACGTTACACAGCATTAAATTTTTAGGTGGGAATGCGAGGAGCGATAGCAATGCGGGTGGCACCGTTGCAAATCTCACTGTCTGCAGAAGAGGCCCAGGACCAGCATTCTGTCCTGGCTCTTCGGCTGAGGGAGCAGAGGCCAAACGTTCCTGCTCTACTTATTCTATTACAGGACAGCTGAGAGCAGGCTCCGCAAAGGTTGGATTGAAATGGACTTTTACGTAGAAAAGCGAGAAGCAATAGTAATGCGGGTAGCAGCAATGCAACGGTCACTGTCTGAAGACGAGGCGCAACACCAGCTGTCTGACCAGGCTCTTCGGCTGTGGGAGCAGCGGACAATCATCTGTGATCGACTCACTCTTGATTCAGAGAAAACTCCAGGAACAAACTCGCCAACAAAGTTTTCAAGCTGACAAGCAGGTATTCTTTATAGTGGCA
The DNA here is from genome assembly GCF_033815535.1 of Pezoporus flaviventris. Lineage (NCBI taxonomy): Eukaryota > Metazoa > Chordata > Aves > Psittaciformes > Psittacidae > Pezoporus > Pezoporus flaviventris. The sequence goes on along the minus strand of NW_026892647.1, from coordinate 7,929 downwards.
CCGGGAGACACGGGGGATAGCTCCTCCTAACGTGCATCTCTCAATTGCCACAGAAGCTGTCCTTTTATGGCTACTGGGCATACATACATATTCATGAGGCTACATATGGATTACATCATTTTCCAGAAAGTTCCCCGCATGCGTACAGAATTGTGGTGGTGGTCTCTGAGGGTCGTTTACTCCTTTTTTTTTTGTGCCCCCCTTGCTCAAATTCACCCCTTTTTCTGTCCTTTTGCAAATTCTTTTGCAACATTTTGTATATTGCCATTACCATCAAAAGTCTTTTTGAAATAACTTCCTGTTTCTACTGGGTGCTTAATTTCATTCCTTTACCAATCTTCATAATTTATCATAGATCGTTCACAACACCAGAGGGAACATTGTATCATACCACAAGTAATCAATATTAAAATAATCAACATCAATATTCCTGCAACCAGTTGCCTCAACCAGGAGAGATTGGGTAACCATGAAGTTAACTTTTTCCATACTTCTTCAAAACCCCAGGATGTGTCATCCATGGCCATTTCATGAAATATCTTAGTTTGTTTCCAAAGTTCCTCCAGATCTGTTTCCATTCTGCTACTTTGGTCTATATAGGAACAACAGCTTTCATTAATTATGGAACAAACCCCTCCTTGTGATGCTAGTAACATGTCTAGAGCCATCCGGTTATGTAATACCACTTTAGACAGGCTGGTTATCTCTTGTTGTTCTACCTGGATTATATCAATGATTTTACTTTCCATTTCCTCTATGGTTGCCGAGATATTTACAGTTGTCTTTTCTAATTCACTTACTCCCAAAGACGGAATTAGCCCCCTTACAAAACTATGAAATGCGCTGTGCTGTTCAATAATAGGGTTAAACCCTAGCTTAATCCGTTCAGCAAAACTTCTAATCCAGGTCCTGGAAGGATACCTGTCGATAATAATAAAATTGGGTATTACAGCACCTAAGTTGCATGCCCCCTTCCGGTTGGTGGTTAAAGTCTTATAAGCATTTTCTCCACATAATCATACCATCCTTTCCCTTTAGGAACGGGCCATCACTGAACTATGATCCCATCTATATTAATAGTATGATTGCAATTTGAAGGGTGACCTACATCTGTGGCATTTAAACAAGCAAGATTTCTTACCCTGGTTCCTGGTGTAATACATCTTTGTGCACAGGTGTAATATTTATTACCTGGATTAGGATTAACTATTCCAAATTTTAACCTTTCCTTCGAATACAGATTGCTAGTGTTCACCCACAAATTTGTCCGTGAGACAGTGTTAGGAATTGGAACGCCAATTAATGGGAGATCCAGGCTTTCTCCTGATTTAGGCAACTGTGCACACACCCAACAATCACTACGACTAAAAACATTAGTAACATTCTGCACTAATTTCAGGTATAAATTCTGGTCCCAAGCTTGTGCGCCAGTCATCATATGAGTCCAAATAATGATCGACGCAATTTCATGTATAAGGATCCTGAAGGTTCGATCTGCCATGTCTTCTCTGGCTCTGGTGCTGTCTTAATTCTTGAATAATATGTCCAAGCAGGTTGTTCCTTTATCTTCACTGCTGTAAAGGTGGTCAGTAACATCTGGTACGGTCCGCTCCCAGTCTCCAGATGTGAAAGGGTGAATCGGATAATCCAAACCTCTTGCTCTTGTCCCTATTATTCTCTTATTTTTCTCCTCCAATTGTTTTCCCAGATTGTTCAGAAACTGTCGGAAATATCCTTCTCCCACTTCCTGAAGACTTTCTCCTTTAAACTGGGACTGATATGTTCTTTCATACAAACTCTCATATGGACTGACCTCTTCTTTTGACCGAGGTTTAGTTCGAATTCGTAGTAGAGTCAGTGGTAATGCCTGGTACCAATAGAAATTTGTTTCCTGACATATTGTACTAATCTGTTGTTTAATCAGATGGTTCATCTTTTCTACTTGCCCGCTGGCCTGAGGCCTGTATGGAACATGTAGTTGCCAATCAATTTCTAATTTTTTGCTAATTTCTTGTGACAATTTTGCGCTAAAGTGTGAACCCCTGTCGGAAGAAATTACCGCTGGTACTCCAAAACGAGGTATTATTTCATTTAATAATGTTTTAATCACCTGCCTTGCATTATTTGTCCGACAAAGGAATGCTTCAGGCCAGCCTGAAAACGTATCTATTAACACCAACAAATATCGATAACGCCCTTTTCTTGGTAATTCAGAAAAATCTGTTTGCCACTGCTGTCCTGGATAACTTCCTCTCCCAATTTTCCCAATTTGATTTCTATTTTCAGTTTTAGGATTATTCTTAAGACATACCTGACATTGTTTTGTCACTTATTGAACTGTGGTGTATAGATTCCTTGCTACAATTTGTCTGTCTAAATATTTATACAAAGAGTTTCTACCCCAATGAGTTTTATTATGTTCTTCCGGAACTAACTTCCAGAGTTGGTTATAGGGATTACAATTCGCCCATCAGGTATTTTCGCCCAACCCTCTTTATTTTCCTGTCTCTTTAGATCCTAAATCAATTTTCTATCCTCTTTTGAATTCCTAGGTTTGGATTTTTCAATTGTTAGCTGGCCGTCAGTGATTAAGGACATGATTTGAGATTGTTCAGCTTCTCGTTCGGCTTCAAAATCAACCAAATTATTTCCGATTTCCTGATCAGAGTCACCTTGTTGATGTCCTTTACAGTACATAATAGCGACTTCTTCAGGTAGCTGAACAGCTTCCAGTAATCGTAGAATTTCTGTAGCATGTTTAATCTTTTTCCCTTGTGTGTTCCAAAGTCCTCGTTGTCTGGATACCCAATAACCATTCATTCCCAGAATATTTAATAATTCCACGGTCCACTGGACACATTCTTCCTTTGTTTCTGTAGCCATTAAAAGGTCATCCACATATTGTAACAGAGTCCCTGTCTGAGCAGGTGGCTTTCATGATTCTAGTTCTCGTGCTAACGGATTTCCAAAAATTGCTGGACTGTTTTTAAACCCTTGTGGTAATACTGTTCAAGTTATTTGAGTTTTTCTTCCTTTGTCAGGATTTTCTCATCGAAAGCAAATAAATTTTGGTTTTCTTTGGCCATGGTAAGCAAAAGAAAGAGTCCCTTAAATCCAGGACGGCAAAGCATTTCTGGTTATTATTCAATTTAGTCAATAAATCATATGAATTAGCCACTACTGGACAAATATCCTCAGCAATTTTGTTGATTACCCTGAGATCGTGAACCAGTCTGCAGCTTTTCCCATCATATTTGCCTACTGTCCAGATAGGAGTATTATATTCCAATTCACATTCAATTAATAATCTATATTTTAAAATTTATCAATGATTTTTTGATTCCCTTTGATCTTCTAATTTTAAGGGATACTGTTTTATTCTTTTGAGGTCAAGTTCTCACACCTGTGCTTAACCAATTATATGTTAGTCACTAAGGGTCTTCAAGACATGTATCCAACCATTATATGTCAAATCACTGTAACTGCATGTAAGAAATAGTATATAAGGTTTTAAGGCTTTGTGATAAAATTGACAGTCGCTTGATCGCATTGATCGTCTCTGGGTTGTCCGTGACTCCCGCGTCAACAATCAATGACTTTTTTTATTCCCTTTGATCTTCTAATTTTAAGGGATACTGTTTTATTCTAACTGGGCAGACCCCCCTTTTTTATTTCCACTTTAACAGGCAAAGCGTTTTTCGACTTACCTGGAACTTCAGATGCCCCTACTCCCAGATATACCTGATTAAGGTTTTCTTCTATTTCTGGGAGGTCCTCCTTTTTGCTTTTCTGTTGAAGTAAAGATAAACTCAAAACTGCAATTAACTGACTTTTTTTTAACTCTAAATTCCATTTTGCCTTCTTTAAATGCTGCTTTTCGCCCTAAGAAAGATTTTAGAGAATTTGGCATGCATAAAAATTTATGCATTCCTATTTATTTTCCCTATTTGTACTTTAAATGTTTCAGAAAGAATGCTTTTTTTTTTTTTTTCCCCCACTTTTTCTTGGTGGCTGGTAGCTACCACATCTGTAACAAATTCTTTCCTCTCTGATTTAACACTGAATGAGTTGCTCCTGTATCCACTAAAATTCCTCTTTATTTCCTCTAGTCCGTAGTTTTAATTTAATCAGTGGATCTGCTAGGGTAGATTTCCCAGGTCGCTGTCAGTCTAGTTCCAATTCAGTCACCGGAGCCATCCCATGGCACTGCCCTCCCCAGGGCAGTCTCACTTCCAACATCCGAATTCCCCATAGCACGCACACCGATCCGGTTCCACCTATCTTCCTGATTACTGTTTTTTAACTTTAAACATGTTTCCCCAATATCACAGCCTGAACATCTCCAGCTTAACTTTCAGTTTTTCCCTGTCCTTTTCCAAAGCCAAAATTAAGGAATCTGGTGGAGCTATATTAATTTCGCATTCAGTCTGTCACTCCGTGTGATTTCTTAAAGTGAAAAACATATCCGCATACATTACTTCATGCCATTTTCCTTGCCACCTCAAAACAACATTAATTGTAACAATGTATTATAGTTCAGAGTTCCATTTTTAGGCCATTTTTTCCTGATCTTCCAAAGTATACAAAGGCCACCATCGGTTACAATATTTTATGAATGTTTTCTTATTTACCGAGTCCCCAGGAGACCCTCCAAGTTCTTTCCAGTGTGCCAAATTGCACCCAAAGGACTCTTTTTCAAGTTCTCTTCACTCTGATGATTTTCCATTATCAGTCTCACATTCACACACACACACAAACGGGATCCCACAGACACATTCCACACACTTACAACACTTGAGACAAAGGCAGAGACTAAAATTCAAACAAACAAACAACAGTGAATAACACAGTTATAACATCCTGTCACCGGTACCAAAATCACAAGACCAAAATCATTACTGTAAAAAGGCATAAAATAAGACGACTACCAGTAGAATCAAAAGCAATACATCCTAACCCCTATGTCTCAGACCATATTGTAACATTAATGGGGGGTTTCCTTGAACCCTTTATAGTTGACCAGCCTGTCAGTGTCCCAAGAAGGACTAGATCCTTGTGCCCAACCAGCCTGTCTGCGTCCCATTGTGGGACATACTGGACAGCCCACTGTATCGGAGGGTGATTCTACTAACCTATTCAGGGACCCACGCTGACAGCAACACTGAATCAAATCCTTTATGGGCTGTTGATAGCATGCTGGACCCAAAACCATTTCCACAAGACACCCCCTTAGTCTTGTAGGACCCAAACCACAAGATGCCCCCTGCTTAGTTATAACAGTCTGTCACTGAGACCAGAATCACAAGACCAAAATACTTAATGTAACAAGCCACAAAATAAAACAAATACCGACAAGATCCAAAACCATTTGCACAAGGCACCCCCTGCATCTTTCAGAACCCAAACTACAAGAAGCCCCCTCTCTTGTGGCTGTATACCAGTAAAATCCAAAACCTTTTCTACAAGGCGCCCACTGCGTCTTGCAGGACCCAAACCACAAGATGCCCCCTGCTTCTTGTGGGTGTATACCAAACGGATTTACGGAAGGCTTCCAAACTTTGCGTACGCTTTCCAAACTAACCCAATTGCCAATTCAGTCTTTATGCAAGATGCCCCCTGCACCTTACAGACTATATAGAAGAAAAGAATATCTTTTATGAGATGGTCCTTGTCTGCTCCCGCAGTGATCCGAATGAGTCAAGGGGTCCCTCCAGGAAAAATTCTCGAGGGCCCTAGGGAGCCCTGTCCACAGCGGGACCTGAAGCCGAGCAGAGTGGGTCCCATCTGGGCAGCCAAATTGATTCGGAGAAAAATCCCGGAACAAACTTGCCAACAAAGTTTTCAAGCTGACAAGCAGGTATTCTTTATCGTGGCGCCAGGAGACACAGGGGATAGCTCCTCCTAATGTGTGTCTCTCAATTGACACAGAAGCAGTCCTTTTGTAGCCACTGGGCATACATATATTCGTGAGGCTACGTATGGATTACATCGTTTTCCAGAGAGTTCCTCGCATGCGTACAGAATTGTGGTGGTGGTCTCTGATGGTCGATTACTTCTTCCAACAATCTTCATCACTTCTGGCAGCCTTTGAAGCACACACAGTAGATGCTCATATCAGTTTAATTGGTTCATTTGCACCAGAGACATAATAATCCTCCTATCCTCCTACTTATCAGTTAGTTTAACTGTAGCCCATCCTGGACACCTGTGGTTCCCATATACTCCTTATCCCTGTGTCCTGTTCTTCTAGACTGTTTTTCTTACAACTATGTCAACTATTACAACTTATCTTGTGAGAATTCTCAGTATGTTCTCTAGCTGTACTCGATTCTTTTTCTCTATGTATCATGCACCTCAGTAATTTTCCATTGCTACTGTTACAAAGCCATCAAACTTAACATTGCTTAAAACTAATTCTATAGGTTTCAATGCTCCATTCTGCGATTTTGTGCACCCCTTGTCTCACTCTATAGCTGTACTGTCATGAGAGGGCACAAGTAAGTAGTACACAATTAAACGTTTAGGTGGGAAAATGAGCAGCGAAACTAATGTAGGTGGCACCGTTCCAAAGCTCAAAGTCTACTGAAGAGGCCAAACACCAGCTTTCTGTCCTGGCTTGTCAGTTATTGGAGCAGAGGCCTAATATTCATGCTCTAGTCATTCTGCTGGAGGAGGGCCAGGAGAGAGCTACAGAAAAATCACACACAATGTCACTGTCTGCAGCAGAGAAACAGCGCCAGCTTTCTGTCCTGAGTCTTTGGCTACGGGAGCAGAGGGCAAACATTCATGCTCTACTCACTCTGCTGAAGGACAGCCGAGAGCATTCGCCACAGAGGTTGGATTCAAATGGACTTTACGGTGGAAAAGCGAGGAGTGACAGCAAAGCTCACTTTCTGCAGAAGAAGCCCAGCACCATCTTTCTGTCCTGCATCTTCGCCTGTGGGAGCAGAGACCAAACATTCGTGCTCCACTCATTCTGCTGCAAGAAAGCAGAGAGGGGGCACCATAGAGGTTGGACTCAAACTGTCTTTTAGGTGGAGAGCGAGGAGTGACAGCAATGCTGGTGGCCTCTTTTGCAAAGCTCACTGTCCGTTGCAGAGGCCCAGCACCCGCTTTCTGTCCCGCGTCTTCGGCTGTGGGAGCAGAGGCCAAATATTCATGCTCTACTCACTCTGCTGCAGGACAGCAGAGAGCAGCTCCACAGAGGATGGATTCAAAGGGACATTTAGGTGGGAAAGTGAAGAGTGAAAGCAATGCGGGTGTCACCCTTGCAAACCTCATTGTCTTCAGAAGAGGCACAGCACCAGTGTTCTGTCCTCCTTCGTCAGCTGTGGCAGCAGAGGCCAAACGTTCATGCTCTACTCACTCTGCTGCAGGACAGCCGAAAGCATTCACCCCAGAGATTGGATTCAAATGGATTTTACAGTGGGAAAGCGAGGAGTGACAGCAATGCGAGTGTCCTGTGTTCAGCAGTAGGGGTCATTTTTCTCCTTCTTGGTAGCTGGTGCAGTGCAGTGTTTTGACTTTCGGCCTGGGAACAGAGCTGATAGCGATGTTTTGGTTTGGCCAAGGACTTTCTGAGCTTCATGCTCTGCCAGGGAGGAGGGGAAGCCAGGAGGAAGCAGAGACAGGACACCTGACCCAAGCTAGCCAAAGAGGTATTCCATACCACAGCACGTCATGCCCAGGATGTAACTGGGAGTGAGCCGGAAGGGCTGGTGGACTGCAGGGTTGGAGGAGGTATCGGTCGGTGCTTGGTCGGGTTGGGGGGGCGAGTTATTGGTTGGCTGGTGGTAAGGTGATGTATTCTATTCCCTTGCTATTTCCTTTATCATTATTATCATTGGTGATAGCAGTAGTGATTTCTGTTATACCTTAGTTACTCAACTGTTCTTATCTTAACCCGTAGGAGTTGCATTCTTTTTGATT